>NC_137153.1:82044207-82715207 GCF_951394435.1 Stenella coeruleoalba
TTCAACTTAGCAAATGCTTAAAGCAATTAAGGCACATAGGACCTACTCTGATAATAATGAAATGGAATGGAGAAGAAAGAACTGGAAAAGGACAGAACAGATGGGAAGATATGGAACAGAGTGGAAAAGAATGAAAAAGTAGCTCATGGGGAATCTGTGAAATCTTTCCAGATGTTAGTGCTTGAGACATATAATACAATGAACTTGTCTGATGGTTGTCACTATGGCCCAGGAGGACTCACCTTTCCAGCATCATCAGGTACCTGTGAAATGCACTCGTCTCCTACATCAGATGTCAGTTCCCCGTAGATTTATCAATTTTACTGTGCCCTTTCTAGTCCTTCAAAGTTCCCTAACCATTCCCTCTCCACTAAGAGAACACAAGCTAATCTACTAAAGCAGTAAGACCTCACAAACATCAATTGCTGAGAAATATTTTTTAAGAAACAAAGGAAAGAAAGGATATTCTACATTTAATTTATTTTTTTCACTTAATAACTGGATTCTTAGAGATTCTTGAAGGAAGGGCATATACTCATAATAAGCTACAAAAAATTTTTTAAATACTTCAAACAAATACACACAGGTGCCAACTGTCTCAAATCACCACTATAAGATGTACTAACCCATCATACTCAAACTCCATTTTATAGCCCTTTATAAATAAGCTAATAATTTGAAGTACTGGGTTGGAGGCAAGGGCCATAACGTTTCAGTGAATCCATCCTGGAAATGCCATATTGTACTGGGGGGCCTTTCTACAGAAGTCAGTGCCTTTTTGGACTGCTGTATTTTCAAAGATGTTTTTGAAAAGGAAAGGCATAGATTTTCATAGCAGCTAATTCTAGACAAAGAGTGAAGCCAATGGTTATTTTAGTCCCAACTAATTTAATGTCACAGTGGTGGGTCTGGCTTTATTTATTTATTTACTAATTGAAAGAGGCTGCTACTATGTTGAAGGAGGCTGTGTGTGCTTAGAAATGGATAAAGTTGGCAAAGCATGGAAAAGTTCTCTTTTTATTTTTTTCCTGGAAAACAATAACCTACATTTAATGGTAAGAAATCACCGGCACATTCCGTTATGTTTGTGGGCTTGACGTGTGGTGCTTATTAAATGTAGGAACAAAGCCACTTTATACATCATAATGTTCACATTACAAATTCACTGCTCATAATGGTGCTGGGAGTGTATGTGCAATTTTTCTGAACTTATGAAATATATTTCTGACACCTCAGGTATTGATGTATGCACGCATGATATTGTCCCAGTGCAATAGGGAGACTTAACTGATGTCTGCAAGATTTGATTTATTACAAGTAAATATGATTGCCTTCATAATCTGATTTTATTATGTTCGGGGCTCTCGCAGGTAAACTTTTAGTAGAAGGAAGAAGGCCAATTTTATTAAACCAGTGAGTTCCTGCAAACCATAGAGTTTCTTGTCAAGGTGGGAAGGGGGACTGCTGATCCAAAAAGTATATTGAAAATTTCAAAAAAAGAATTTACTTCCAACCTTCCCAATATTATATCTTCTCAATTCCCGCAACTATTTCAAATGTGCTTTGACTATTTTGAGCTCTTTATTCTTTTCTTAAAAGCCACATTAAAGTAAAATTCACATATCTGAGGTCAATGTTAAATATACCTAGGAGGATAAGTATACCATCTCAAAAACATGGGCAACAAGAATTTTTCTCATTTGTAATGGAGAAAAAGATTTGATGAACTTGAAAAATCAGGATTGCTCTTGATATTTTCAAGCCTTTTGATTGATGTGACTCCAAATGTCAGGGCCATAGTTTTGCTATAAAAACAACTCAAAGAATTAAAAATAGGTCATCCCATGATCAGAGATGGACCTGGTCCCAGTGTTCTAGATGAGAGACTACACATAGAAACAAAGATAGTGAGTAGAAAAGAGCTGAAGGAGGGGACCTGTCAATTTTCCTCTCTAAAGAAGACTAGACACAATGACCTTCCCAGTCCAGCAGTATATAATCCTATTCTGGGTGTAGAAGAACAAAAAATTATAACGTGAGGGTTTGCAAACTTTCCCCTTTCCTCTGCCCAATAAAAGGATCCTGTCTTCACTTTCTCAGTTTTGTCCCCTCCTTCCCCAACTTGCTGAGGAAGCTTCCATTACTTCATTGCTGGCGTTGTTGCCGTGGTAGTAATTCAGGCTTTTGTAATGCAGAATAAAAGATGGGAGATGAGTAGAATAAAAGAAGGGAGAGAAGAGGAATAAAAGAAAAGAGAGAGGCAGAAAAAGAAGGGATGCATTGGCTTGAGTTAGGGGAAAGCTTTTATGAGGGGAAGAGGGCAAGATTTTTTTAAGGAGTTTCCAAGTAAATCAGTCAAGAGCACCCTCAATGGTATGAAGGAAATTGCTAAAAGAGAAAAAAAGGTAGAAATGTTATGTTGTGAGCTATGAATGTCCTTCACGGTTTTCAAGAAATACAAGGAAAATACCTGAATTAATTTTAAGGTTTTCTTTGATGGTCTGATTTTCTTGGATGAAACATGTTTCAAGACTGTGGATTAGAGTCTAACAACATTGCATGCGTATGATATGATCAAGATATTGTCATTTATTTTCCATGAGGTAGGCATTATTGCCTTAGGGTAACCAAGTAAACATTTCATTCATTACCAATGAAAGAGCCCTCCCATAACCTTCTCCCCAGAAGCCCCAACCCCCCTTTTTTTTCTTTGTTTAGCCTAAGACAGTATATAAGCCCAAGTTCCAACCACCCCTTTTGGTTACTCATTGCTAGGTGCTCCCCTGTGTATGCACGACGCACATATTAATAAACTTGTGTTTGATTTTCTCTTGTTAATCTGCCTTTTGCCAGTCTAATTTACAGTGTCCCAGCCAGATAACCCCAGATTCATAAAAGGAAAAGAATTATTTTCCTCTTCTACAAGGGGAATGGTCTAGGAAATAGTTCCAGTAATAAAAAATAAATATTTACATATCCAGTGGAGGTCAGGAATCAAGAGATCAAGAAATCAAGGCCAATATTGTAGTTCCAGCTATTAGAAGGTCACAATGTAGTATTTTTAAGACAAAAAAGCCCCCAAACTTGTATTTTCTAAATTTTCTTCATGGATTTTTCTGTTGATATAGTCTTTGATTACATTATTACTTTTGTTTCCCTTAGTGAAGTTTCCCTTGAAAATGTCAACCATGGTGAGGGAAAACAAAAAGAAGGGTTTAGATTCATGTTAGAGTAGAATCTGAAAGAGGAGCCATGGACCCCTGGTAGCTGAACATGATGATGACAGTAGGAATCACACAGGCTTAAAAACTCCCAAAGGGACAGTCGCAACCCAGGGGCAGCAGGGGAGGACGGGGACGACCGGGGTCTAATCAAGTCCCCATTCCCTACTTGGAGAGTCTCCTTACTGAGTTCAAATCTAGAGACAGTTTTGAATGATGTTTGTCAAGAGAAGCCACGCACTTAATATGCCCATAGCGTTCATTCACCACCACCACCACTCTGCTTGGGATATCACCACGGCAAAACAGGTGAGCTATTCTCTCTCCACCTTGCCCCTCCAGTGTGTACACATTACCTCTTCAGGTTGAGTCCTTCTTTCTTTTGTTCTGACAAAGCAGCCAATTATTTTAACCCGATTTCACCCAGATTTGGAATAAAATGTTGAGGAGGAATGCAGTGTGATCTGTTCCAAGTGATTGTATGCTTAGAAAGCTACCATCTGATAATATTAGCAGGACTTTTGTCTCCACATTTTACATTCAAACACATCTTCTGCTTCTTCTTGCCCTCTATGAAGGAGCAACTCCTTTCTGCTTTAATTGAAATGTATTGGATGCTGTGTCATATCCAGTATTTCCTCCTGCAGGAGATCCAGTTGGGGACCCCTCTGTAAACACGTTGAGTATTGATAGCCCATACATCAAGGGTTTCCATGTGAGGGGCTGTGTGCTTGGGAGAGCCAGCGTGCACATCTAAGACATGGAGTGCTTCAAAGCAGGGGTGTAGTGTTCTCCTCACGCTGTACTACTGTAGACCCCGGGTGTGGCTTTCTGTCAGCCTAGCAGGGAATGAAACATAAGGCCGTGAACCATGGCTTCCTATGTAGGTGAAGTCTTGTTTACTTACTTCATTGACATGAAACTATTTCCTGCCAAATTTTGATTACAGTGAAGAAGTAGTTATTGGGTCCTCTCTGGTGCCACCTTCCATACAGTAGTGTCTCTGTGATAAAAATAAACTGAAAAGATACTTACGGGCAAGTGAGTGTAGAATATGTGTGCGCATATACAGCAAGTGTGTAGGTGTGTATCAAAATGCATATTCTTAACTGCTTCCAGAAAACAGGTACAAGTGATTTGGGATTATCTATAGTTCTGCATTCTCAATTTTTTCTCTATCAGTGAGAATAAAACCTATAAACAGGTTGCTATCAACTTATACTATAGATGCCAGGTTGACCTTTGATAGGTGTAGGATAAATTGTCTCCCACAGGATATTATTTAAAGAGATCTTAAAGAAAATTATCCCTTAGCCATTAAAAAAACAAACAGAAAGCCCTTCCTTTGCAGATGCTTGTGAATCCACTATTATCTATATGCTCCTGTGGATTAAGCATTCCTGGGGGATAATTATTGAATATCTAGCATCCGGTTATGATGGTAGAGTATTTTCTTCCTATGGGAAAATAAGAACTCCAAAGGGAAATGGTAGGAAAAAGAGAACTGAAACTCTGTCAAGACAACTTTTCTATTCATGTTTTGCCCCGACATCTTTATACCAGCCTGTGCTTTAAATCGATCTTGGCTGTACAATCAACAGGGGTCCAGTGTAGATGCTTCGAAATATTCTGACTTTCTCCATACATATTTAAAAGAATAGATACTTTAAAGCTTATAGAGCAAGCAGGATGAGAATCTAAACATTTAACGTTTTAAATGAACACCTTCATTCTGAAGAGGCTAATTTCAACTTACTAGGGTTGCCTAAATTGGCCTGTAAAGCCCAAAAGGAAAGGACAGTGTTGTGAGTAACAAAAACGAACCCGACAGCTGCTTAAACAAATAGGGAGAGGTTTATTTACATAATAATCCTGGAGATATGGGGCTGCTCAGTGATGTCCAGTACGATATGATTTGACCTCATAGTCACAAGATGGGTACCAAAGTTCCCATCCTTATTCATATCAGAAAGGAGAATGGTCATTTATTTTATCAGGAAAAGCAAAAGTCTTCTCAGAGCTCCCAACTTCTTAGGATCCTTTGGCCAAAAGTGTATCCTACTTGCAAAGGATGTTGGGAAAGTAAAGATCTCTCTTAATGCTGGATGCAATGCTGTACCACACACCCCCTTCCAAAAACTAAACATTAGCTTTTTGTTAGCTAGAATGCAGGAGGAAACATATAGGGCAAATGATGATATCACAGGTGAGAATGCCACCCACATTCTCAAACAACTGAATTGCACAACACAGTCAACTCAAACTGTCATTTGAGGCTCAAAAAAATGGGAAACGGTCTGAGAAGTCATCTAGTCCACTTTCATTGTATAGATAAGAAAGCTGAGGTCTTGGGAGGTTCGTTCTCAAAAGCCAGTTTTCTACCCAAGACTAGGAACCAGCTTTCCTGGCTACCATGCTTAAACACTTCCCGTCTGGCTTAGTATTTTCTTACAGTTCTTTTCAAATGCACGTCACTATTCATGCAATAAATACACAGAAATCCATTGTGCCCCTGCCCAAATCCCTTTTTTAGAACCCAATAATTGGAACTCTCACCTTTGCTATAGAAATGTCAACAAGTATTTTACATGCAGTATTCATTTATTCAAGAGAATGATGAAATGGTATCGCCATCTCAGATAAGACACAGAAGGCAGAGATTGGCTTTTCCCTATCAGCTGCCTTCTTGCCTTAGAGAAGATTAAGGGGGGCAGGGCGCAGAAGGAGGAAAGTCAGGCTTTATAATTAAACATATCTGGTCATTCCTTTGTTAACTCTGACCTCTTAGGTAGAAGCAATTTCTCCTTCATTGCTCAGAGTATGCTCAGTGGTAATAATACTAACATAATGTAGGTTTAACATCTCTTTGTCTCCCCAAATTTTCTATAACCAGAGTTATTAAATCTGCATAATGCTGCCAGCAAAGTAGAGTTGAAAAGCTACCCACGCTCCCAAACAGAAAAATCTCCTCAGCAAAAGTAATCACAGACTCAATCACATTTGGAATGGTTAACAGCTCAAAAGGAAAATTAAGCTCAACAGTATAACTAATCCAAGACAATCAACCTTGATTGTCACAACACAGACATGTACCAAGGTAACCTAAGAATGAAAAGCGAAAAGACTCTGCCTTTGACAAAGGTGGCATGAATATAAGTGGAGTAGGTGTGGTTGAATGGTATGTTCCCATATCTTTACCTATTTTAGCAAGCTGTTCCAAAGTATGTGGCCTTGGGGGATTTGACAGGTCATTTCTGTCTCTATTGGTCATATATAATATTGACAATGGTCCATGGTATTTTTAGCCTCCCATCC
Organism: Stenella coeruleoalba; assembly: GCF_951394435.1. Lineage (NCBI taxonomy): Eukaryota > Metazoa > Chordata > Mammalia > Artiodactyla > Delphinidae > Stenella > Stenella coeruleoalba. The sequence goes on from NC_137153.1 coordinate 82,050,744, forward strand.
TCTTTATTACTAGTCACTTGCTGAATGCCTTCTCACTCTCTAAGATCTAGAGAATACAATTCAAATGCCACTTCCTCCAGGAAGCCTTCTGGATTTTCCCAGGAAGAGTTATTCCTACCTCTGGCTTCACTGTACACAACTCATGAACAAAACCTGTCAAATTATATCATATTATGTCAATTTTGTCTGGTTCCCATACTAAAATGTGAGGATGGGTATTCACGTAACCATCTCAGGCCAAGCACAGACATAGTGGCCCCTTGATGACTTTTCTGAGTAGAATAAAATTGAATTATGAGTGAGTAACTTTGATAGTTGTCTGTGAAGTGTCGCTAATTCCTCTTACTCAAAATATCCCCATTAACCTCTAGTCACTCACAAACCCTCTTTTAGAGGTTAATGGCTTTGGGTTTTCCAGGTTTGTTTGTTTCATTTTTTCAAGATACTTCTATTAAAATTCAGATCTTCATAGGGTGAGGCAATCAACCCTTAACTTTTCACCACATTCACTCATTTATTTGCTCAACATACATTTTAGATCCCCTGCTAAGGGACCCCGCCCCTTGGTCAAAGTTTTGGCCAGGAGCAAACTTCTGCAGGATGGGAACAGCACCTTCAGAGCATAATACAGGTTGTAAGGGGCTTGGAAGTTACCAGAAACTAGGAGGAGGAAACTCAAAGGAGACATTAAAATAGAGACCCCAATTACACAGAGTAAACTTTTATTCTCTGAAATTATTTAAAAAAAAAACAACTCAACAATTATTTTACACAAAAAGACTGCTTTATACCACAGTATCACATCTCTGCCCCCCAGGTAAACACCTACGATTCTATGTTAAAAAAAAAAAAAAATCCCCTTTGCCTCACTCTAAAAATATAAAGTGATCCTTCCATTAGTTTATGCCAGAAACACCTCAGAAATTAACCATTAGGGAGAAAAGAAGAAGGAAGCAGCTATTGACTGTTAAATGGGAGACTAGAGCACTAAATTTAGAATACTTGAATTCCCATTTTCAAAATAGAAAGTCTTCAGGGGAAAAAAATCCTTAGAGTAAAAAGTACACACAACAAACTATCACAGTGTCGATGAATGGCATGTATAATCTCACTAAATTAATATAGTTTTTAACAGAATCGTGGGTAGTAAAAACCAGCTGGCAAAGTTCTTTTTTTTCTTCAGCCATATTAATAACTAAGCAGCTAGGTAAAACTTAAAGTGTATTTACTCTGCAAACAAGCCCCTTGAACAAGGCATGAATATTACACGTGATGATGTGCAATGTAATAGACTTCAGTTTTTCATTCAACAAAGGCACTTGTACATAATCCATTGGCAACTTGGATTCTTCTTGAAACTCTTGCTGAGCCTGTCATTTCTTCTTTTTTTAATATAAATTTATTTATTTACCTATTTATTTTTGTCTGCGTTGGGTCTTCGTTGCTGCACACGGGCTTTCTCTAGTTGTGGTGAGCGGGGGCTACTCTTCCTTGCGGTGCACGCGCTTCTCATTGCGATGGCTTCTCTTGTCACGGAGCATGGGCTCTAGGCACACAGGCTTCAGTAGTTGTGGCTCGCAGACTGTAGAGCACAGGCTCAGTAGTTGTGGTGCACAGGCTTAGTTGCTCTGTGGCATGTGGAATCTTCCCGGACCAGGACTCAAACCCACGTCCCCTGCATTGGCAGGCGGATTCTTAACCACTGCACCACCAGGGAAGTCCCTGTTGTTTCTAATTAATGAGAATTCAGTACATACTTTCCTGTTACCATGATAAAGCCTTTTTCTATAAAATTGATGCTAAAATGTACAAAACTCTGTATACCATTCCTGGGCATTTTTACCACCCGAGATTTTGAGTAACTTGGGTCTGCCTTCTTAGAGAACAGTTAGCATTTATCTTCTTGCCATGGAACAAATAGGAATTGGAAAAATGTGAAAGGATGAGCTGTGTGGTGAGAGAAGAGGAATTGCTGAGAGCTTGTTACCCCATCCCAGAGTGTGAGGCATTCCAGAGGGAATGGATTCACCTAATGGTCACAAGGACACCTTGTCCATAGAGAAGAAAGACCTTAAAGGGCCATAAATGTGCAATTTGGGGAAGAGGGATCTCAAAAGTTTAACAAGTTTAACTTAGTAATCAGAGAAATGTAAATTAAGAAAGCAATGAGATATCTTTTTATACCCATCAGAATTATGCATCACAGCTGGCCAGTGCAAGTACTGGTGAAGCTGTATGGGTCTTGAGAGCTGAGTTTGAAAGTTCTCTATTCCAGAGAGTAAGCTGATATTACCTAGTTAACTTAAGCATATATCCAGGTATACATTCTGCTCCCAAATATATATACATATGAGACAAATAAATTCTTACACAGGGCCATAAGGAGGCATGTGGATGATCATGGCAGCTCATTCATGGTGACAGAGACTTGGAAGCAAGATGGATGCCCATCAGTGGAAAAAGAGAATAATGAAATATGGTGGGCACACCCAGGAGAGCACAATGGAGCATCAGATAGCCACATTTATGTCTGTACAATAACAACATAGATAGACCTTAAAAATACAAGGTCCACACAAAAACCTCCACGAAAACCATGAACTTTATTCATAATTGCCAAAACTTTGAAGCAACTGACATCCTCTCATAGGAGAATAGTTAAACAAATGGTGGTACACGCACACAATGAAATACTCTTCAGTGCTCAAAAGAAATGAGCTCTCAAGCGAGGAAAAGACATGGAGGAGACTTCAGTGCATATGACTAAGTGAAAGAAGCCAGTCTGAAAAGGCTGCATGATTCCAAGTATATGACATTCTGGAAGGGTACAACTATGAAGACAGTAAAAAGATCAGCAGCTGCCAGGGGCTGAGGGGTACATGGAGGGGAGGGATGACGGGACGAGCACAGGGGATTTTTAGGGCACTATATGATAACTATGTATAATGATGAATACATGTCATTATACATTTGTCAAAACCCATAGAATGTACAATTCCAAGAGTGAACCTTAATGTAAACTATTGGCTTTAGTTAATAATAATGTATTGATATTGACTTACCAATTATAAAAAGTGTACCACACTGATGTGAGTTAATAATAGGGAAGTCTGTAAGCACAGGGGGAAGGGGATGGAGCAGGAGAATACCAGAACTCTCTCTACTTCCCACTCAATTTTTCTGTGACCTGAAATTGCTAGAAAAAATAATTATTAAAAATATTCATTAAAGAACATGGTGCCGAGTTAAAAAGTAAAATTGGTTGTGATACACCAGACATTACATAAATTAAAAAGGTGTGCAGAAAATAATACATCTCTTACAAAAACAAACAAAATTTGCATTAATCTGATGAAAATGGTTGCCTAATGAGGAGGGGGAAGAGAAGGGGTATGGGCTGTGGGTAAGAGGAAAGGAAGAAAGAAAGACAACAAGGAGACTATAGGCACAAGTCATGAGAGTACACTCTGAACTGGGGAATGGGATGAAGCCAGCCTTCTGCACCTGCGGTGAAATAAAACAAACATGCTGCTGAGGAATTGCAGGGAAGGGAAAAGGTGAAGGCTGACTGTGTGCCTTGGGGACTATTGGCTTAAACGGTGGCTGAAGTTGTAGAGTGTAAGAATAGGCGAAGGCAGAGGTTTGCAAATCTAGGAATGCGCTCTCCTGATCAATTTCTTCCTGATCAATATCTCAGGAAGGCTGAGATCGAGGAGATGCAAAGCTTTAAACAGCAAGCATCTGTGAAGCAAGTTACAGTCGGTCTTCTTAGGATAATTTTTTAAACAAACGAGTTCTTTAAAATTAGATACTGTAGAGCCAACAATTTTGCAAGCTTCTGCAAGCCAAAAAAAGTCCCTGGGTGATAGGACAACAACATATCTGTGTGTCCTCCAAGATGAAAACCTACAGATTATATTTCAAGACTCCTGTACAATAATAGTAAATGGAGCACAGCATCTGAAACTATCATTTCTTGGTGGACATATATGGGCTCATTGCTATTGGCAAGCGTGATTTTCCAAGCAAATATTTACAAATATTGATTCTAACTTTAATGTTAGATGTTTAAGGTGGAGCATAACCTTTAAAGAAAACCATAAGGGTATCTCTATAGTTCTGTTAATTGAAAAGAGAAAGTTAACCCATAATCCAACTACATCTTTGCAACTTTGCAGTCATCCCACAAGCTCTGCATTTCCTAACTTTTTGGTTTAGCATTTTGGCTTAAATTGTGGCTGAGGTTGGGGAGTTAAAAAATAGAGTAGGGCAATCACTCCTGAAACAAGGAGGCTTCCCTAATGGAGACGGCAGTTGGTGGGCAATGGGAACTGGCCCAAAAGCGTTGTGAAACTTTCTGTATTTCCAGTGCTATTTAGATGACATTTCCATGACTCTTCAAATGGCAGAGCCCAGATCTTGGCAGTGACCAAGTCTTGGCTGTGAAGTAAGACTCTCTGTGGCTTTTGAACCCCTGTATTGGCTCTGTAGCAAACCAATCTCCCCATGAGAAAAGCTCATAAAAGGAAGCAAAATCTTCTGGCTTTATAGTGAGCTGCATGTTACTAGGGGCAGAGAAGAAAGGCAGGCGGGAGCAAAATGGCTCCTTTCCCTACTGAGCCATGGCCATTCCAGGACATGTGAGTTATCTTCCACCATCCTTTTTCCTTCCCAGGAAACCTTCATGAGTCGGGGGAGGGGGTGTGCATTTCTCTGTCTTTCCTGTGAGGAGATCTGCTTATATGCTTGCATTATGGGCACAGATTAAGACGATAAGGAGAAACCATGTGCCAGGATATACAGCACATCCATAGCGACTGTACCGAATAACTGAAAGAATATAGGACTTGGATTAAGAAACTTAATGTGAAACCCGCCAAGCAGACAAGCACAATCATGCCTCAGGGCTTTTGCACTTACTGATCCTTCTGCCTAAAAGGCTATTGTCTCAGCTACCTCCTTCACTCCAATCAAGTCTGTTCAAATGCCACCCCGTCAGAAAGGACATCCTAACCATCCCGTATGAAGTAGCCTCTTTCATCATCTTCTGTCTCCAGACCCTCCTTAGTTGTCTTCAGAGTACTTTTCACCCTTCACATATTATGCATTTGTTAGTTATTGCCTTATTATCTGTCTTTTCTCCTATAAAAGGGAGTTCCAGGAGAGTGGATTTCCCAGGATTGGGAACATTGCTTGGCATATAGTAAGCACTCAGTAAATGTTCGGTAATGAACGTGTCCCATCTATAATCCATGATGTGTTTTAGCTCTGTGATTGGGTGTCACATCTCTTCTATTTCATTAATACTGAAATATGAATTTAAAATATGTATTCTGCCCACCTCCTAGAATCTGTATGATGTGTACTGTACTCTGAGGTATCAGCCCTCAGACATCTGATGTTCTTTGACTGCTATTTCTCAGGGCAGGATCAATTCTGCATAATAACACTGGGGGGGGTGTAGTGCTGACCAGGTAAGACAAGAACTGTGTTTATCACGCTGTGAAAGAAGAGGAAGCAAAGAAATTTCCCCAGGTGGCAGCTTGACATGGAAATCGGGGTGCTCCCCACTTTTGCTCCCAGCCTCTCCCGTGCTGGGTGCCCTGCCCATCACCACGTGTACGGCACCACCTACATGTGGTAGATGTGAGGGCCTGTCACTCAGAGGGTAGACCCTGATGCTTTGTGCTATAGTCTCATGTTATCCAGGTTAAGAGGACAAGCAAGATTGTCTTCTGCACTGAGCAGTACCTAAGGAGGGCAGGCATTTGTAGGGAAGACTATAGTCATCCCGCTGTTTTGCTGTTTAAGGGCTGAGTTATGCAAGCAGTCACAGAAATCTTCACTTCCTTTGCTTGTAAGCTCTGTGTGTCTGTTTTGTTTTGTTTTGTTTTGTTTTGTTTTTTGCGGTACGTGGGCCTTTCACTGTTGTGGCCTCTCCCGTTGCGGAGCACAGGCTCCGGACGCGCAGGCTCAGCGGCCATGGCTCACGGGCCCAGCCGCTCCGCGGCATGGGGGATCTTCCCGGACCGGGGCACGAACCCGTGTCCCCAGCATCGGCAGGCGGACCCTCAACCACTGCGCCACCAGAAGAAGCCCTGCCTGTGTGTCTTAATCATGCAGAACAACACACAAAGTTTGGAAGGAGCAGTGGGATACTCATTCTAATTCTTTCTCTCTTGATAGGCTAACCCAGTATGTCTCACCCTGGGCCTAATGTACAACTCTCAAATCAAAAACTCTGGGGTGGGGCTTTCCTGGTGGCGCAGTGGTTGAGAGTCCGCCTGCCGATGCAGGGGGCACGGGTTTGTGCCCCGGTCCAGGAGGATCCCACATGCGGCGGAGCGGCTGGGCCCGTGAGCCATGGCCGCTGAGCCTGCGCATCCGGAGCCTGTGCTCCGCGACGGGAGAGGCCACAACAGTGAGAGGCCTGCATACCGCAAAAAAAAAAAACAAAAAACAAAACTCTGGGGTGGGCCCTGAACAGCATTATTAAAAGCAAATAAACAAACAAGTAAATGTATTTGTGACCTTAGTGTGCATTCAGTGTTGTACATGGAGCACAAACATTTGGGTAAAGAAATAGGGTCGCAATTCTGATGTAGAAGAATTAAATTCAAATTCTGTTTCCGCTATTGATTATTAATAGCAGAGTGCAGTGACCCAAATTTTCTGAACTTACATATCCTCACGTATAAAATGAAGGGTAGTAATATTTGCTTCACATGGTTGCATGAGGAGTAAATGAGATTGTATGTTCGAGAGACCCTATCACCGTGTCCCAAACACGTCGAGCACCCAATAAAGAGTGCATGAGTCTCTGCAACCTTCCCTTATGATTTAGTGTAGTTATAAGTTGCTGCCTTGTTAGTAAACCTAATAATGGTACTGTGACTACTACTAATAAATCTTACATATATTTAATGTTTTGTAGATTACCAAGTACTTTTCTGTACACGCTCTCATTTGATTCCAGCAACTCTCTGTAAGGAAGGCAGAACAAGTTCCCACCCCCCTTTTTAATGAGGACACAAATTCAGATTAAGGTCCTTGCTTGTGACCGCACAACTGATAAATGACAGAGATGGATCAGAACCTGGAGCTCCTGAGCCCTAACCCCTAGTCCTGCTGTCAGATCCTTTCCCCTTCCTACTGGCTTCTGAGAGGTTGGACTCAGAGTGTGCCCATAAAGTAATTAAACTTCTTCCATCGGCCATCTGTGAACACGCGTGGCATTCTTTTACTGCCATCCTTCAAATATGCGTAAATGCTGAAGTCCCCACAATTCGATGGCTCCTTGGTTCAAGCTCTCTCTGGTCTGTTTAGGAAGCATCTCTTCCCTTTGAACAGATGGCAGCAATGTGCTCAGGTTTAAACACTGATTCAGACTCAGGGATGAAAATGGCAGCTGCATTCCTGATTCCCCAATCCAGATCCCACTCACTGTACCACCTTGATGTAAACTGACTCTGAACCAAACGTGGACGTGGCAGGTCTCGAGAGCCAATGCTGAAGTACACACACATATACACCTTCAAAATTATTTTTGTCTTTTTGGGCCAGGAGGTCTAGGCAGAACATTTAAAGAAGAAAAATCCCTCCTTAGTGATATGGTAGGGAGAAAGAGAAGAAGGATACTGAGGGCATTTCCCACAGGAGCACTGCTTATTGTTATTAATATAACTAACCTTTCAGTGTTACGAATAACCAAGGTCATTTCCCTTAAAAACTTCAGGTCGGTTTCTCACTTGCTTTGAATGTATGTACTCACACTATTTTGTTCATATCCTGCTCTCTCTCCCCTCTCCCTCTCTCTCTCTCTCTCTCTGTCTTTTTCTCTCTGTCACCTCTTGCGTCAGGAACCTTCCAGGGTCCTGGCTGTAATCTGTAATTCCTGTTTGTATGATTGTGGGTGTTTCAGGACATCCCCTGGCTGTTATGAAACTACTGACCAGTGGAGCCTTTTCTGCAGATGGATTTCATTCAGGATTTGTGCTGTTATATTAATGGGTTTAATTTAAACAGGACTAGCCTCACTGGCCAAATTACTGCCATTTAAATCAATTGGTTTTAGGGGCAAAGACAGCCTGACCAGAGCTATTAGACTTCAATTTATTACTGTATCAGCTTTTAAACTGGGCGAAGCAAGTTTGCTAATGTCTGTCCTCTGTCCTTTGAGCTCGAGTACAAAATGCTGTAATGAGAATCTGGAGTTTAAGAAAAGGGAAGAAGAAGGAGAAGAAAAAATATTAATTTTGAGTCAATGTTTCATGAGACAAGGCGAGGTAGCCCTTGAAAAAACCCCCACCCTAGGATCCTGTGGGCACCTTTGATGTCCTTTCATTAAATGGAGATTCAAATGATCTAACAGATGTATTAGTTTAAAAGGGCTTTTTACTTGGATTTTCTCCCCCTTCATAAAAAATAAGCACTGCCTTTTTTTCCCCACACATTTCAACCTGATTCAAATAGAAAAGCAAAAGGGAAGAAAATGCTTTAGATGTGCTCTTTTGATTTTTTTCCAATCTTGCTGAAATAAAATGGAATGGGAGATCAAGAACACTCAATTAATTGCAACACTGGGTGTCACTAGGAGAGGGAGGGAGAGATGAAGGGGGGCATTAGGGATGCACAGCCCTTAACAAATGCAGAGATTCAAAGGAGGAAGAAGAAGGGGGAATAAAAAAGCGTGTCTGTATTTTATTGCACTCGGTAAGCTTTTCGCTTGTATTTATAGCTGCAATTATATCTCAATGAGGTTTGTCTACAGTGTTGGCTTCACGCTAATTTTCCCCCTCACTGCATTCTTGGAATAGGCTCGGACTGTTTATGAACCAGACATATTGACCTCATTTACAGCTAGCAGTTTAAATCCATAATTTTTCCACCCACAATCCCTCTTTGACATTCCGGCGGTGCGGCCGGCTCAGCGAGACTGAACTAAAAGTCTCACACTTCATTGAACACCATTATGCGGCTTTATGCTTATAAGCCTGTTTCCCTCGGCTGCCTTTCAGCTTTGCTGGAGATCCGTTTGGCCACAGGCCGGCAGTGATTAACTGGAAGAATCCAATAAATCACCCTGTCAGCCAGCAGGCTCTCCTCACTCTGTCTACACATCGACATTTGGATTTGCACCTCTCTCTCTGCCTCTCTCTCTCTCTCTCTCTCTCTCTTGATTTTCTGTCCCTCTTTCTCTCTCTTCCCCTCTTCCTACAGAGCATTAAAGCACCTCTTTGCCTTCACACAAGGTGAACTTGAACTGCTATTGTGAGTAAGCCTCGGTCCCACAAGCCGCCCTCCGGGGAGATCAACCTCTTTGACTTGTCTGGTTTTCCCTGCCCTGGCTTTTCCAATTAATTCACCCCTTAACTCCTGTGGCTGTGTCAGTGAACCAGCTACTGTGCTGGGGAAAGGAGGAGCAGATGGGGGTCGGAGAGAGTGGCCAGAAGGAAATCCCACAATTCCTGGACTTTTTCTGAGAGGCCAGCAGTATGGGGAAAAGGAGGGAACTAAGAACACTGGACTCTGTTCCCCAGATGCTGAGCAGCCCGGCTTCTATAGGAGAAATCTAGACCAGGATCAGTTTCTTCCCTGGGGGGCTACGCATATGGGTACAAACTGTGCCCATACATATTACTAAACAGCTGTGCCAGGTTTAGGGACATTTAGGAGACTGCTCAAGTGTCTGCTTGTGAAGAAGGTAAGCAGTGCAGCCGATGACTCAGGAGAAGCGACCTCCCTTGGCATGGTCACCATCCAGGCTGGCTGGGGGCAGAGGGCTCCGAGCAGATTCTTAACAGCGCCCCACTTCCTATTTCTCACGGGGGAACAGGGTTGGTGAAACAGCCTCTTCTTTGACTCAATGGGTAATTTCCCAACCCCATCTCTTTCGTATTCTCTGCATGACCATAGTCTTCTTTTGTCTGGGATGATTTCTGCACTGTGAGCACAAGAATTTGTTTGATGTTCCAGACATCAAATATACAGTACGCTCTCTGAGTGGCCAAAGGAAGCGAGATCCTTGCTTTTGAAAACTCCGCTGGCAAGAATGACAAAAGGCAGTCTGAGCTGCAGACACAAAGGATGGGAGAGAGAGGAAGGGACAAGATCAGTCAGGAGTGATACGGTCTTCCCCTCCCAGCAACACACTGCGGGGGTGACTGTACTGCGTGTACAGGGAACAGCAGTAAACCTCCTGCGAGCGAGAAAGGAAATTGATACAGCAGTGAAGGGGTGGCCTGCCTTTGTGGAGGCTTCCAGCTGCTGTGAGCTGAGAGGGAGCCCTTCTCAAGACAGTAACGCCTTGCTATCCAGGCCACCACCTTCAGACGGAGCTTTAGTATATGTTTCTTACTAAATGTTGCATTTTTGTAAACTGCCTTCTGTCTTCGTAAGTTAGCTAAGTAGATAGAGAGATGGACGGATAATTAGATAATAGGCCTACAGAGAGAAACTAGGGAAGGAAACCCTAAGTATCTTGTGTATCGCACCTGGTGAGTATAACAAAGTACCTGGCACATAGTAGGAACTTTAAACATGTTATTTCTCCCAAACCTGTGTACAGCATAAGTATAAAAGCCAGTTAGGAGCAACGGATGCACCTCTTGGGCATATGGTAACCCTCAGCATCCGTTTTCATTTCCAGCCTCCCCCTTCATGTCTCCAGTTCTCTCTCATTCTTTGTTCATTTCACTCCATTGGATTCACCACCACTGATGAGTGAGCACATTTTAACCAAATATCCGAACAGTTGTCCAGGAGATGAAACTCATTCTGATCAGTTGCTGCTTTGCCAACATTCCAGTGCATTTGTGTGGGAACACATTGGAGCTACTGATGAAAAAGATGTAGAGAAACTATCTTGAGGATTTATTCCTAGTCCCCATTTCTGTAGATCATAAAAGTGAAAGAACACTCTTGAGAACACTGAAGTCAAGGACATTTCTTGCGTACCTACTAGGTGCCCAGTATGTGTCATTATATAAAAATATGAACACTGCTCACAAACTGTAAGTATAAGGCAAGGAAACAGGTTTCACGAGCCACCCAGTTGTTGCTGTAATTGTAGAGAGGTGGGGTTGGGAACCGTTCTTTCAAAAAATAACTGTCAAGCATGGAAACATTAGCAATGCTCACATAAACTCATTGTCAAGAGCATTTAAGGTACACCCGTCTCCAAAGGCCATTGTAATTATTGCACAGAGAAAGTACTTCAGCATGACTCAGTTTCCTTGTTTGTAAAAGGAGAATAAAAATATTTACCAACATCCTGTGGTAGACAACTCTTTTGAGAAAGAATAATCTATGTAAAGTGCTGCGTGTACCTTAGAGACAATGAACAAAATTATTGAAACTTACGTGTCAGCATTATCATTAAATCTGTTCTCCCAGGGACTCAGTATTTTCAATGTTGTCTCATTGATTCTAGCAGCATCATAAACAAGAGGAGGAAGAATAGTATAGTAGCGAGATCATTAAAACACAAGCAGGAGAACTGGATTTTCTTTCTAGTTCCGCCCCAAAGTAGCTCATGCCCTCAAGAAAGCTCTTATGGGCCTCTGTTCTTTTCCTATTAAATGAGAGAGTTGAACTAGGTCAAGTCCAGTGTTTCTCTATAATGCTAAGTTCAACCATAGGAAAAAGAGAATGCCTGTCCTTTGTGTTATAATTTTGCATAACCACTTCCTCCAGAGACCTTTTCTTCTGGGTTTTATAATTGTGGTCTTTTTGGTCTCATTTGGCCTCTTTGTTAACTTCAGGTTTCCTCCATGTCTCTTGTCCCTGCCTCTGGCAGTGTCCAAAGTTCTTTCCTTGGCCACCACCTCTTCTCTTTCTGTACTGTCTGTCTCCATGGCTTCATTCATTGTTCAGCCTTGATGATCATCTCTATGTGGAAGACTGTCTGGTTTCTCTCTCTAGTCCTGGCCCCATTCTCAAAATCCATAGCCATCATACCTACTGTCTGAGAAATACATCTCCACCTGACTATGCCACCAATCTCAAATTCTACAGGTGTAAAGAGAATGGATTCATATCTCTTGACCCATTGAATCAGCGTTCAGCCAGAGAAGCAGCACCGCCATGAATGTATGTACAATAAAGGATGTAGGATGGGGATTAGACCTTCCACAATCATGGGAGCTTGTAGCGGAGTGTCTACAGTGCTGTTGTTTCTGTGCCTGGTGTTGAACCTGAAGCCCCAAGGGTCAGCCAGATTGGAAGTTGGAAAAGAAAGCTGACATGGTCAAGGACAAGGATAATTGGGAGGATGAGCGAATCAGTCTCTCACCGCCTCCAACTGCTGCCATGGGTCATTTGCACCAGAAGTTGGTGCCCTTCTCCACAGAGCTACATTTGCACTTGGCCTAGGCCTTGAAGAAGCTACGGGAGGAGAACTGGCAGCAGCAGCAGAAGGAACATATCCAGGTGTGGCCCCACACCAAGATGAGCTGGCAGATCAGTGATGACACCCGTGAGCTGCCACAGTTCCTGGAGTCCCACACCACAGTTCAGAATATAAAACAGATGGTTCTGCTTCACTTCCATGTCCAGAACTCATGGGACATGTGTCTGTGGTCAACACTCAGCCAAAACCATAGGGGAATTCTGGAAGAATTAAGAAGACAAAGCTCCCTCACCCACAGACTGCTCCTCCTATATTACCTAATTCTGTTCATGGCATGAAATCTTCCCATTATCCAGATTAATGGGAAGTTCCCATGAAGTTCCCTTGTTTCCACATCCAATCAGCTGTTAAGACCAGTTCATTCTACTCTCACAATGTCTTTTCCATTCATCTCAGCCTCTTGTTCGATCTCTGGTTACCATCCTTGTACTCAGATGAGGCTCATTATCTCTTACCTGGACTAATGCAATAATCTCCAAAGAGAGCTCAGTTGCTGTCCTCTCTTCCCCCTTTCAATCCATGCACAGCTATAATAACCTTTCTTCTCTGGCAGTAAGATTCCATAGATTCCTGTTATTCAAGGATAAAGTCGAACTCCCAGGCCTGGCACAGAGACCCTCTACAATCTGAGCTAAATTAATTTTTCCAACCACATTTCCCTTTATTGGCTTTCAGGAGACTTCTTGTCCATACACTATCCCATCATCCCTGTCCAGGGTTCCCCCACCCCTCCCTTGCCCACACTGTCCCTCCCCCCTGGAACCCTTCTTCCCTGATCTCGCTCTACTGTCCTCCCAAAGTATTTAAGTCTGCTCAGATTCCATTGCTTTCATAGTCCCCCTCCCAAACATTTGTAATTATTCCCGCCTCTGAAAGTCCTAAAATAAATGACTGAGTCCCCTTTTCATATACATGAGTATACCTTGAATAAATGTCATAGGCCCCAAATTGTACCGTAACTTTTTAAAAATGGCGACCCCGTCTTCTTTATCTTTGTACCTCTCCCAGCACCTTGTACACAGTGGACGAGCAGTGAAGACTTCTCCCTGAATGGGTGATTCGTGAGATGAGGCTTTCACAGGGAAGAAAAGTAGTGGGGGAAAGGCAACTCAATGGGTCAAACATCTTCAGCTATTTTTAATTTGGTAGTGAACTTCCGTGTAAAGGGTTGATATAATTATATTATTGATAGTTAAGACTCTTTCAAGTGTCAGTAACCAAATGCCAAACTCAACACTAGCTTAAATCTTGTTAGTAAGAAAGAAAACTATTGACTCATGAGATTGTCCAGGCATGACTGAATGCAGGGCTCAAATGAGTTTATAGTGGGACTTGGTGATTTATTCTGTCCTTTATCATGGGTTGGCCTCACTCTTATGTAATTCCTCCCCTGCTGGTGTCGCAGTTCCCGCCCGTGCCTCCCACCTTACATGATGTTCTGTTACCAACAGTTTCCATAGATGTGCTGGTGTTTCCTCTGATGGGAGCTACTTTGTCACACAGCAGCCCCTGGACAAATCACTTTGACCCAGGAGACAGAATTTCCTGACTGGTGTGGGTCAAAGACCATCCCTATTCAAACCAGACTGAGAGTGGGAAAGGTGGATTCCCAGAAGGAGATCAAGTACCATCAGAAGAGGAAAGGGGGGCTTCCCTGGTGGCGCAGTGGTTGCAAGTCCACCTGCCGATGCAGGGGACACGGGTTCGTGCCCTGGTCCAGGAGGATCGCACATGCTGCAGAGCGGCTGGGCCCGTGAGCCATGGCCGCTGAGCCTGCATGTCCGGAGCCTGTGCTCCGCGACGGGGGAGGCCACGGCAGTGGGAGGCCCGCGTACCGCCAAAAAAAAAGAAGAAGAGGAAAGGGATTCTGGGCAGGAAAAGCTTTAAATGTCCTCTGCAGGACCTTGTGGAAATGGCCAACGTGAAGACCTCTGTTTGTTCTCTCTCACTTTGATATTTTTCTCATCATTTCCCCACAATTTCCTCCTCAACATTTCAACCAAGTGGTTGTTTATTTTTTTAATTCATGAATACTTGGTATTAATCATATGTTCTATGTGTTTATGGAAATAATTCAAGGTGAGTTCCTTGAGCACCTAAGAATGATTTTGACGTGAATACGATACTATTAATTCTTCCCACTTGTGTTGTGCCTTGCATCTTCAAGACACTTCACAAACATCATTAACTAATTAGTCTTCAAGATGCCTCTCTGGAGGTGAATAGGTATTACCCGGAGTTGCAGATAAGGAAACAGTACACAGAGAGGTTACACAACTTCCAAGAAAACTGCCAATGAACTCAAAACAATTGCCTCATTACAATTCCTCCCTCAAAGTCCATTCCAGCAGAAGCCTCAGGTTCCCACCATACCAGGGAAGGAGGGGCTCTGTGTGCAGATCTCACAACAGCTACCTGCTACACAGAGGAATGCATCCATCATTGACGTGTCTACATCAATTGCATTATGGATTACCTGAACAAAATCCCACACACATATTTGTAGGTAAGAGGTGCTCGACTTCCTTATAGTAGGGTCTAGTGGGAAAGATGGCTGCTACAGGAAAGAAAATGAGACCTTGTAATCAAAGAGGAGTAGGTAAAGAAGGAAAAAAAAAAAAAAGAGCTCCTTTGACTCCCTTGGAAGTGAAAAAGCTTCAAAGTTCCTGGAAAATCTCAACACAGCCCCATCTGGGGTTTTGGGGACTATTCAGGCAGAAACCATCCACTTTACCACCAGGCAAGTGACAGCCAGTGGAAGTAGCCATGTTGGCAGGTGGCCAGGAGTCCCAGCTGGACACCAACTTCCCCTGTTGCTTGCTGGGTTTCTCTCTATCTCTCTCTCTCTCTTCTTCTCCTCTCTCCTCTCTCAACCCTAAAGTGGAAACCACAGATCTAACTTGCCCCACAGAGTTGGATATAAGCACCATGATAAAGTGCTTCGCAGCAGGAGCCAAGTTCTCTGTCCATTGCAAGGAGGGTATTTGTGATGGTAATAACTCCTTCTCTAGCAATACCACAGCCTGTACCTGGAGATGGAGTGGCTGCTCCTGGATCTCTGTACTTTCCCCTGTAATTCAAGCAAGCAACACATCTTCCTGTTGGAGTGTTCATAAGGTTCAAAAATGAAGTCCTGCAGGGAACTGCTTCTAATTGCCAGAGTGAGTCACTCTCCTTTCCAAGCAAAGAGGTTTCTGTTGGTGACATTAGCGAACAGGCGCTTGTCTGTATTGTAACAGCTTAATTATAAGTGTGGGTATAATCACACAATCTGTCATTATACCTTTTTTATCACCCTGAGAATTTGTACTGCAATCGCCATAACACTATAACAACATGAGCAACAGACTGCCTGGCCTCCCCTGATCGTTGCCTTTGCCATGCCTGGTAGGGATGAGCAGGCAGTTCTGGATGAAGGATCTGACTCCCATCTAGCAGCAAAAACAAGTCTGAATCCTTCACGGGGTTTTCGGGGCATCGTGTTCATTTGGCTTTCTCTAAAGGACAGTCGAGTCCTTCACTTTCCTCCCAGCCTCGCAAACCCTCCCTCTGGTTTCATCTGTTTGAAAATTGCACAAGAAGAAACCACCCTTCTGCTATTTTATACCAAACCAAGTGAAGTGGAAATTGCACGAGGAAACCTATCCATCTGTTATCCCTCAGCTCAGCAGTGGATGGAATTTATTACACTGTGCATCCTGCCCCCTGCCTCTGCCAGGCAGCCTGTGGGGTGAAGTATGGGTGGAGAGGGAGGCTTAGGTCTCAGAGAGGGGGCAATTGCTTTGCGGCTATTGTACAAACCTATTTATTTAAGGCAGAAGTACAAACCTATTTATTTAAGGGCGAGAGTCGGGCAGTCACACAACAGCAGCAGGCAGGAGGCGGAAAGGTGTCGCTGTTGAACTGAAAGTAACCTTGCATCCCACAAGCCACTGGCCACACCACTTCACACTGTATCTCAACCAGGAGGCAAGTCCAAGGGCAAACTCTGAGAGGCCTAGAATCTACCTCCTCCGGCTGACAGAAGAGATTTTAGAGGGAAGCCCTATTTCCAAAGGGACTATGAAAGATGCCCTGGTTCCATGTGTCAGTAATTCTCAGAAAACTGGCTCCAGGACAGAAAGAAATACCTAGTTGCCAGCCCCTTCTTTGGATCCAGGAGAATTTGTGGCACCATCCTCCACTTCACCTTCTGGGCGTGATTGTGAAATAGCTGTGGTTGGCATGTTGGTGACTGATATGTACCGCTGGTCCCCTGTCAGCATTGATGATTCTTTTGTAAGGGAATAGCTGAGTTCTGGACTTGTCAAAGATGAACGACAGAACTAAACCTAATGCTTCAGATTCTCCTTTTCCTACTATGTTTATGGGCCTCTTTATCTTCCCAGAAAATACGATTATTTGTTTGTGTTTTGTGAAATTTCTTTGATCCATAATGGAGTACTCCAGGCACAAAGAAAACATGGGAGATTTGATTCTTAATCATTAATGATAATCCTAGCAGACCATCAAATATAACCTAATCCTTTAATGTTGCCTCACATCTACTCTCGGGCCTTACAAGAGATTAGGCAATTAGTGTAGGATCCATTTAGTATTTCTTTATCAGGTTGATATTTAAACTAGCATCATCAAGCCTCCAATATCTCCTTGAAACAAAACCCAGTTAGGAGGGTCTATCAGAGGTTGGTGTCTGGGGACCATATTGATGTCATATGTTGTATTAATTTCTCATTCTTTCTAACAGCACAGAGATATGTCCCTTTTCATTGACTCAAGTATTGTATTTGTGCAGTCATCCAAGAGTTCGTCCTATGAGCCAGATACTTACTGTTCTGTTGGGGATAAAATTCTTAACAAAACAGACATGGTCCCTATCCCTTAGAACCCAGTGAAGGAGACAGTAAATAAAATGGTCAAATACAATGTGGTGTTTAAGAATAGGGTGATATTCAATGACTGGGAGAATTTTAAGAGGGGCCTATAGCCCAGAATTGGAGTTAAGTATTAATAAGTTGGAGAATAATGGGGAAGAATATTCTGTTTATAAAAAAAACAAAATGGAAAGTGTCCAGAGGTGAGAGAAACATGATATGTTCAAAGAATTTGAGAGAGAAAGGCGGAGAGATTTTAAGGAATTGGCTTACATAATTGTGGCAGCTGGCAAGTCCAAACTTGCAGGTTGGCCTGCAGGCTGGAGATCCAGGGAAGAGCTGATGTTGCAACTCGAGTCCAAAGGCAGTCTGGAGTCAGGATTCCGTCGTCCTCGGAGGACTTCAGTCTTTCTCTTTTAAGACCTTCAACTGATTAGATGAGGCCCACCCACCCTTTGGAGGGCAATCTGCTTTACTTGAAGTCTACTGACTCCTATGTCAATCTCTTCTAATAAATGCCTTTACAGTGACATCTAGACTAACACTTGACCAAATGTCTAGGTACCATGGCCTAGCCAAGTTGACATTTAAAAGTAATCATCACAAATAGTAAACAACCTATAAAGAACTTTGTTAAACCTTGTGAGCAGTTTAACATTTATCCCAAGGTCAACAGAGAGGGTTATTTGGGATGAGGTTGAAGTCAGCTTATAGTGGTGATAGAATAAGAGCTGCTGCTTAGGAAGATGACTCTGGCCACATCAAACAGAAGAGAACACTGGAGAAGCGGGTGCCAAGACTGGAGACCAGAAGACTAGAGAGGTCTTGCTACTACTGTAATCATTATAACTGTTGTGATAATTTTGGCGAAAGGAAATAGCTTTCTGAAATGTCCATGAGACTGGAAGGAAATAGATTCAAGATATTCAATAGATTGAATTCCTCCCCTTGCCCCTGGCTTAGGGGAGGAGGTAGAATCATTAAGACTTATAACTGGCTAGCGGAGCAAGCTGCATAATCTGTGGGACCCATGCAAATGAAAATGGTGGGTCCCTTTTTCAAAAAGTGGGGAAAAGCTTTTTCCTTTTCTGCAGTTTCCGTCAGACACAGGAATATTCACAAAGCTTGTGGAGATTCTCACAGGAGCCCTGGGCCTGACCCCGCCACTCAGTGGATGGGTCCATATGCCCACACCCATGAACCCATTCATCCTTCTCTGTTATCCTATGAGACTCCTCTTACAAAACACAACTTCAAATAAAAAATTACTAAGAATTTCAGGACAGCAGTTGTAGAGCATTAAACCCCAAGCAGGAGACCTTTCCGAGTGCAGAGTTCTGTGTGACTGCAACGGTCATGTGCCCATGAAGCTGACACTTCATTTAAGATATAAAGGGAGGGACAAGAAAGAATAACACCAGTTTTCTAACTTGGGAAGGTTGGTGGATGGTAGTCCCATTAACATAGAGAAGAGGGTCAGGTTTGGGGCTCTGGGAGGAAAGGATGCTAGCAGCTTTGGATTCATTAACTATATAGGAGACAGGTCCAGTATGTAGGTAACTAGATATGTGCATTTGAATCTCAAAAGAAATCTGAGCTAAATGTATGAAATTGTGCATCATTGGTGCATGATATATGATGGTATAGATTATATTTAACCATTTATTCAAGAAGCTGTGACAGGTTTGTGCTTGTCCACATACACACGGCCATTTCACAGAGGTCTAGAAGAACTGATGTCATCTGTGGACCTACGAGGCAGATAGCACATGGGAAAGGGCCTGGTCTTGAGTTCAGTAAGATCCAGCAGAGACCCTAACATTTCCTAGCTTTGTGACCTTGCAGAAATCACTTCCTCTCACTAAGCCCTTATAATTTTCCTTTGTCAAAATCAAGATAATTAAATATCTCCCACTTTGTTGGGAGACTGAAACCAAATAGTGAACCAATAGCTTTATATGTTGCAAAATGACTACAGGTGTGAAATTTTATTATTGCCATAGCAGATCTTGGCAGCTTGGAAAATTATGTTAGCCCTTTCATGCCACCCTGAAAGGTGTGTGAAAACAGAAGTATTCTGAAGGGCATATGAGTGCCTGCCTGAGGAGTCTGTGGTCCTGAGTAGCCGTTTCTGGCTCAACTTTGTAAATGATGCTTATTTTCCTTTAAGCCAAACAAGGTGGCCATAGGTAGCTCCTATTACCACGTCTCCCAGTCTAACTGTTTGATGGGGCCCACCCTCTTCTCTGCCCACTGATTGCATTGTCTTTGCTGTTTCTGCTTCTCCAGCCAGCCCCTGGCATCAGCTGTCTGGACCTCATTTATTAGAGCCATCCCTCATGATTCCTGCCATGCTCTGTGTTCCCTGCAAGAGGCACTAGGTGGAGAAAAAATAATTAGTAATCCAGGCACTGCAGTTCTGATGAGACACCTGCAGCATAATCACCCAAATCAAATATTTGGCTGGGCCTCTTCAGATGATATATCTCTTCCTGCAACTAATGAATGGCAGCTTAGCTGAGCTTGTACTGAAAATGAAGAACATATCGGAGGAAGGAGGGCTTCTTCATGTTCTGTTTTGCTATGGTCTGTCCCTGGGCAGCTGTCTCCAAGGCTCAACCCCATCTTATATATTCAGACCCTTCTAATCCCATCAGCTGGAAGGGACAATTATGAGGGAATGGGAAGAGACAATGTAATTTACTCAAGTGATTCAAGAAAGAATAGTTGTACCGCCAAGGAAACACCCAATTGCGTTCTCTGAAAATCACTACTGTCTGACATAGGTGCTGGCAGATTTCTGAGTCCCTGTGAAGATATTTGAGTTTACAAAGCATCAATTCGTCCTTATTATTCCACAGTTCAGAAAACTGAGCCCAGACCTCGTAGTTTTTCACAGTAGATTCAAGACTAGCGCCTGGGGCTCCTACCATCCTAGAACCCCCTCCACTAAGCCACACTGTATCTTGGAGACAGGCCACATCCCTATCCCATAGAATTGTGTACAATAGCTCTATCATTGCCAGACTTATTCAGTATAGTTTCTAGATTGTTTGCTGCATTCAGAGCTCTTTTCACTTAGAAAGTCATATTAAGGTTAAGAATCACAAAGAAGATTCTAGTCTATTCCATCTCTACAGCCTATCAGTTTCGCTGATTTTCTTAACTTGTAATTTTCCTGGGCCTAGCAAGATATATTCTAAGAACAATATTTAGAAAGTTAATGACTTTTCTTCTTTGTTTTGGGTTAATAAAATATTGATGCAAATAATGTAAGGAGAGCTTGGGTTCTTCAACTGAGTTAACGTCCCCTCTTATATAAGTCATAACACCTTTCTGCCCTTTAATAAGCACTTAACCAACTGAAAATAAGTTGTTCTTGTTTAAGAAGGTTTTTCTGGTCTGTCTCTCTCACCAGATTGAAGAGGCCGCAAGTGCGGGGTCAGTGACCATTGTCCTATCTGTGGCCATATGCCCACTACTCAGTATTTGCTCAAAAAATATTTGTAGAAAATTTTAAATAATTTCGAATTATAAAGAGAGCGATAATGATGGAGGGGAGGCAGCTAGAGATTCTGTAATCCACCCCCTTCTTTTTACAGATGAGTAAACAGGTTGTGACTTAACCAAAGTGTCACAGTTACTTGACCCATTCATTCAAGACATATTTATTCAGCACAGACTCTATGCTTGATGAGGGGGATTGTGGATATATAGAGACTATTATGACATATCACTACTGTCAGGGAGCTCTTAGTGTAAAGGGAGGAATGTGCCGTTAAACAGATAATTGCAAGACAATGATGTAAGTGATAAGGCAGAGATGCAAGAAGTTGTCTGCTTGGAGAAGATAGAATAAGCTTCACAGAGGAGGAAATCTGAGCCATGACTTGAAGGGTGAATTGAGCTTGTCATTCAAAGAAGGGGGAAGTTCAGTCCAGGCAGAGGAAACAGCATTTATAAAACTTTGGAACCATAAGCGCAAAGAAGAATCAAGGAAGAGTGGACTAGCGCTAGTGCGTTAGAGACACAAGGAAACTGGTAGAAAATGGTTCGAGAGATGGGGGTGTGGGCCCAGATACTGAAGAGCCCCATCTATTGTGGTAAAGATTTAGACTTAGACCAGTGTTCCTCAAACTATGCTGAGCATAGAAATCACCAGGGGTCTTGTTAAAATGCGGATTCTGACTCAGTAGGTCCGGGATGGCACGAAGGTTCTGAATCTCCAACAAGCTCCCAGGTGATGGCAACACTTCAAGGCCTCAGCCTTCACCCTAAGAGTAAAGGTACAGGGAAACTGGAAGCCTGCAAAGGTGTTTAGATGCCAGGCGGTGATTCTCAGAGCATGTTCCCCACATTTTTCAACTTCCCGCACTGACCTACTGAATGAGAAACGCTAGAGGCTGCCCAGCAATCTGTGGCGGCACAAGCCCTCCAGGTGATGCTGAAAATTTGCACTGAAATTTGAGCCCCACCAAACTAGGACAACAACATAATCAGATTTATTTTGTTGGAAGATGACTCAGGTAGGAATCACCAGACCCCCCAGTCCAGTGCTCGTTCCATTGCAACCCCCCAAATTATGCACAGACCTCTAAGTACAGTATTTTATATCCAAGAATATTCTGCGATTTCAAAATGACAGAGTTGTTAATGAGGAATAAATTTTCTCACACAGCATTCAGAATCATCTTTATGATTACAAATAGCAGAAATTACCCTGTGTTTGATGACATTTTTAAGTGTTAGTAATTGAACTGCACATTTAATGAATACAAGTAGAGAATTAACATAAGCTTATAATCGGAAGTCAAAGTTGACCCCAACCAATTGGTTTTTAAATTGTTGAAAAACAATTTATGCATTAAAAAAAATTATATTCCCCCCTCAGGTACATCTAAGGTAGGAAATGAATAATTGAAATATTTTATCAGTATTTAAACTCAGACTGAGGGAAAATTTCTGACGATGATTTATCCTGGAATCATATCATTGGATCTGATCATTTTAAAGGAATCCCAGGTTTTTAAAAAAAAAACAAACACCTTGCTTCATGGTTTTCTGTCCTTTCATTGTAGGTTGTATGGTACCGTACAGTGTTGAAATAAGTAAGAGGAATAAATGAATGAATGGATCAGTGAATCAATTAATTTATAGAAAGGCAGTAAGCAGATATGAATGAACAAAAGAAAGAAGGAACAAATAAATAAGACTAAATTAGTCAGGGAATATAAAAGACTAATTTTATTATCTAAGAGCCTAGAGCACGTTAGAATCAACTGGAAAGCTTTTAAAAATTTCATGCCAAGGCCTCACTCTGGATTAATTAAATCAGAGTCTGTGGAGTAGGATCCAGGCATCAGTATTTTTTCAAACTTCTCAGGTGTTTCTCAGGTACTCACCAAGCTTGATATCCATTTGCCTAAGGATCTTAAGCTTCCCTTAAGAGCATTTTTATAGTTAAAATTGCAAATGACACGTCATTTTTTTAAATTTGTTTTTTTCAAGGATAATTGATTTATAACGTTGTGTTAATTTCTGCTGTACAGCAAAGTGATTCAGTTACCTATATATATACTTTTTATATTCTTTTCCATTATGTTTTATCACAGGATATTGAATATAGTTCCCTATGCTATACAGTAGGACCTTGCTTTTTATCCACATATAATACATATATATACATTGACTATATATATATATATGTGTATATATATATTCACACACACACACATACATATAATAGTTTGCATCTGCTAATCCCAAACTCCCAATCCATCACTCTCTCACCCCTCCTCCCCCTTGGCAACCACAAGTCTGTTCTCTATGAATGACACTTCATTTTTTAAAAATCTTTTGGAGTTTTTGAAAGCCTGGCCTCTCACATTCTGGCAGTCACCCTGGTCTGTGTAAGACAAGAATGTTCAAATATCATGATGTTACTAGAACCCAGGACTATATTAAAGCTATAAGAGAACCAGACCCAGAGACAGTAAACTAGAGGATCGTTGGGTGGAAAATTCCTCCTTAGCGGAAAATACAAAAAGTGACAGTTCTGTAAAGGGAACCCTGAATCCCCTATTAAGATGCTGGTGGCCACGAAAGTATACCTTGTCCAATCATTTGTTTGCTTTCAAAGAGGCCCACAGGAAAAGTAATTTTCCGGACCGTGAAGATAGGGTGCTGACTGCAGAAGCAGCAAGTGTGGATGACACACACCTGTCTTCATTGCTTCATGAAGCATTGTGAGGTTTTTGCCTGAATCTAGAAATGACGCAGAGATTTCCATTTCAGCTCTGGATATTATAGCTAGGCCAGATGGAATCCTGTCGACTATGTGATTGAGAGTATTTTTCATTTGAAAGTAGAAGCCACTGGGTCCATCATCTGTAGGGTAATCTGGGAGGACATTTTTCTTCATTCTAGCCAGCGGACCATGCACAAACACCTGTTTCCTATCTTGGAATCATTTGCAACTGCTATCTAGGAAATAAGTGTTGAAACAATATCATTAAGCCACTTTTTAAAATTCATGTACTTGAGCATAGGAGAAAGTCAGAGCTTGCTTTGCCATTTTCACCAACATAACACTCAGAGTTCTGGATTAATTAAACATGCCTGTCCCCACTTGTAGGCTCGTCTGACTAATGGTCCCAGAGTTCCCTGGACTGCAGGGCTTCCTCCGATGAGAGAATTTCAGTGCTAAAACCGGAAAAGGCCAGGGCAAAGCAGGACATGTCGGTCACCCTGTTATAGACGCATGACCTGAGGTATTGAGGGGCTGAATGATTTCTCAGCCTTATCAATTAATGGTAGAGTTATCTGTGAGTTTCCACTGGGACATTTAATGTATATTCCCTCGAGCGAGTCATGGCACTGTCAGGTGTAATGGCCCCATTTGCTGAAAGTTAATCTAGAACCAAAAACTATCCAAAAAGTTATGTAATTCCATCACTTGAGAGTGATCCAGGAAGCAAAACCGTGTGCACCCAGAGGTTTCACGGCGTGTTAGAGACAGACTCTTCTCTGAAAGAGCCATGAATAACGTCTCTCATATTGCCAGTCATGGCTACCAATGCACAAGGTTGACTATAATATTATTTCCCATTATATCAAAATATAACAGAGAAAAATGAAGTTTAATTAACTTCAATTTTCACAGTAGACATCTACAATATCACACTTTGGAACGGGTTTTGGAGAAACTAAACAACTTCTGAATCTAGTGATTGGGACTGTCTTTATTAGACAATTGATGTAAGCCCTGGACCAGTTTTCTAACAGTGCTTTGCAAAGCTTTAACCTGCTGTTCCTCAGATGTGCACTGGAATCACCTGGGGATCTTGGTAAATTGCACACTGTGATACTAGCGGGCAAAGGTGGGGCCCAAGATTCTGCATCTCTTACGAGCTCCGGGGCGACCCCAGGTGGCCCAGAGACCACACTCTGAGTAGTAAGGCCCAGAGCTTCTGGGAAGTTTCCTGTGAGGCTCAGGGGAGAGCTCTGCCTCTTCCTCCTCCACCTTTTTCTCCTATACTATAAGAGTTTGTTTGAAAGTGCATTCCATAAAGACGTGGAGAATGGACTTGAGGACACGGGGAGGGGGAAGGGGAAGCTGGGACGAAGTGAGAGAGTAGCATGGACATATATACACTACCAAACGTAAAATAGATAGCTAGTGGGAAGCAGCCGCATAGCACAGGGAGATCAGCTCGGTGCTTTGTGATCACCTAGAGGGGTGGGATAGGGAGGGTGGGAGGGAGACGCAAGAGGGAGGGGATACGGGGATATATGTATACGTATAACTGATTCACTGTTATACAGCAGAAACTGACACACCATTGTAAAGCAATTATACTCCAATAAAGATGTTAAAAAAAAAGAAAATGCATTACACTGCTTTAAAAAAAAATGAAGACCATGGTATTAAAAAATGCCCACCAGTATGAAAACAAATAATTCTGCAGAAGCACAATATCGCCTTGCAAACTCTTCTGCCCTTACACTGAGGTTCCCTTTAGGTTGGCTGAGGGCATTGCTTCCACCTGAGAATCTAGTATCTCATCACCTGCTTTCTGACATAGCATGAACCCTACGGCAGCAATGCCAAATCTGTAATTTAATTAAAAAAGAAAGGGAAAAACAAACCTCTCTCCAACACATAGAACAGCAAAAGAAAAGCCCCCATAGGGAATGGCCCTGGAGACCCCAACTAAATGATGAGTTTCATTTGTAGAACCTTCCACTTGACCCATGTAAGCAGGAACAAAAACAGATGTTCAGTAGGCAGGTACCTAGGGCCGATTTCAGGAGGAAGCAACTGGCAAATGTAAGCTGTAGGTGGAGGGGGCCCAACTTAATTAGGGAATGTTTCAAAATCACAGCAGAATAGAACTGTTCCCACAGAACAGTAGCTCTTCGGAGGAAGCTACCTGTGAGAAGGCCTTCCTGCAAGTTTAAAGCCTCTTTTATACCATCAAAAAACTTATTAAACTTGGGCAAAGAACATTGTGGGTTCAGAAACACATAAGCATCTCTCACTAGAGCAATATTCTCTAAGATTGCATTTGATTTAATTATTCATAATGGAACTTAATGCTTTTTTTGTTGTGTTGTTTCAGTGCTACGCTAATATTTTAAAGGGCACAGCAAGGTAGACTCTGAGACCAATAGCTGAGGTCTCCAGGATGGATTTTGCTAATTCATACTTAAAAGTCGCCTGCCATCTTTGCCTCCTAGACATGGGACAGAGGCAGTTCAGTGGTTAATGAAGAAAGATATGTATAGACAGGCAGAAACTGAGAGAGTTACGAAAATTAATTTTACATGAGATCTGGAAATGAAACCTCCTTGCATAATTCTAGATCAGTGTCTGTCTGCATGGGGAAGCAAATGAACTCGGCCACACATAATGTGAAGAGAGATGAGGTTTGAAACTAAGGATGATCCCCAGTTAGAATGCAGTTTCTCTGAGCCTTATGGAAACCAGGACAGGTATTGTGGCCTCCCTTAGCATTTAAATGAGTCTTTGTTGTGACTAAGGTGAACTTGGGTCATTGCTTAGAGCAGAGATAATATATTGGAAGGCCATTGATGAGGAGTGTTTGTGCCCATGGATAGGATGCTTGTGGAAAAATGGAATTAGCTGTCAACTCAGAATAAGGCTCTTTGACACAAAAGTACACAGTGAGAAATAATAAGAGACAGAAGATGTAGGCACAAAGGGCCTTCCTCCTGCATGGCAGCGAGTAGCTGGAGCTGAGAGGTTGCTCCTTTTACTACATGCACGTGTCAGTTCACTGCGGTTTTGAACTGGCTCGCTTCCCTTGCCCGGCTGGCCTGTCTGGCCCCCATAGGCGGTTGGATTTGCAATTCCTGAATTAGACTGTCTCCTCAGACTCACGTTAGGGTCAAAAAATGAGAAAGGATAGTTACTGAGAGAATTATCTTTCTCCCCAAGATGGCCCTCGTGCTTTCCAGGTGACAGAGATGACAGAGCACAGTAGTCAGTAATGAAGTCCCATAAATGAGAAGAAAGCCACATGTCCAAGTTGCACTCTCTTAGAGGCACTTAATTTATTAAGCAAATATTGATTGGTAAACCCCGAGGTGATAAGTACTGAGCCCCCTGTTCCTGTGGCATCTTCAAAGAATCCTGATACGTGCCTTATGTTGGATTCCTCAGGCTTCCTTGGGAGACGTTCCCCTGGTTCTTCCATTCATGTGGGAGAGGTGAGACTAGATGGTAAATGGATGACAGTAAATGCCAGTGCAGAGGATATAATGAGCAAGTTACCAGGACAAGGAGGGCTCAATCCTGCTGAAGCCCTCTGGGACGTGGCGTTGAACATGCCCCATATTTGTCCTACCTGAGGGGCAAGGAAGATGTATATGTCTATATATCCACCACTCCCCATTTTGGTTTGGTGAGGGCTGCTCCCGGGACCTCGACTCCCTAGCCTGCCCTGCGTGTGGTCTGGGCACACTCTAGAGACCAGAGAAAGCCCTTGGGCAGAGAGTGGCTAATGTTTGCCCTAAGAAGCTGCCATCATGCAAGGAAGAGTGGTACTGGGGGTTTTGCAGGGCACCATGGCCTCCACTATAATATTTATATAATCACTGACTTCAGAGATCATAGTCTCATTGGGATGATAATAATAAGTAACATTTATCGAGCAAATGTCTATGTTCATGGTGCTGTATTAGGTAGGCATTTTCCATTTGATATCACAAGTCTATGACATTAAGTGATATCATTATATCTATTATATGGATAAGAAAACTGAGGCACAGAGGCATTAAATAACTTGATCACGTTTGCCCCAGCCAGTAAGTGGTAATATTAGTAGTCATCCTGATGGGCTGGCTCCAGAGCCCACATTGGTAACAACTTTTCTCCATTACTTCTCTTTATGACTCATGAACAATATGAGTCAACGTAAAGGGGTATCCTTGCATCAGAGTGTACTCTCAGGAGATGCTTTCTTCCTGAGGCAATTGCATTTCATAGAGGACAAAGACTTAATCCAAAGGAATGGGCATCTAATGGTGCAACCACCAGGACTGGCAAAAATGATAGAGCTATGGAAGGACTGGAGGACCCTTAGCAGCTAGAGCTCAAGGATGGGTTACTGACTCCCCCTGGCCACTCGCCTTTGGAATAAAAAGCTTCTGATCCCTACCCTGAACTACAGTCCAACAATGCTGAGTAATCAGCATTATCAGACAATGACAAAGGTATGTGAAAAAGTGTATCCATCCTAGAATAAACAAGGTCCTACTGTATAACGCAGGGAACTATATTCAATATCCTGTGATAAACCATAATGGAAAAGAATATGAAAAAGAATATATATGTACAACTGAATCACTTTGCTGTAGAGCAGAAATTAACACATTGTAAATCAACTATACTTCAATAAATTTTTTAAAAAAGTGTACCATCCTACAACCACTATGGAAAGCAGTATGGAGGTTCCTTAAAAAACTAAAAGTAGAACTACCATATGACCCAGCAGTCCCACTCAGGGCATATACCCTGAGAAATTCAAATTCAAAAAGAGACATGTACCACAATGTTCATTGCAGCACTATTTACAATAGCCAGGACATGGAACCAACCTAAATGTCCATCGACAGATGAATGGATAAAGAAGATGTGGCACATATAGACAATGGAATATTAGCCATAAAGAAAAGAAACTGAGTTATTTGCAGTGAGGTGGATGGACCTAGAGTCTGTGATACAGAGTGAAGTAAGTCAGAAAGAGAAAAAGAAATGCCATATGCTAACGTATATATATATGGAATCTAAAAAAAAAAAACAATGGTAGTGATGAACCTAGTTGCAGGGCAGGAATAAAGAGGTAGACATAGAGAATGGACTTGATGACATGGGGTGGGAGACTGAATCTGGGGTGAAGTGAGAGTAGCATCGACATATATACACTACTGAATGTAAAACAGTTGACTGGTGGGAAGCAGCAGCGTAGCACAGGGAGATCGGCTCGGCGCTTTGCAGTGACCGAGAGGGGTGGGATAGGGAGTGTGGGAGGGAGGCTCAAGAGGCAGGGGATATGGGGACATGTGTATGCATATGGCTGATTCGCTTTGTTGTGCAACAGAAACTAACACAGAATTGTGAAGCAATTATACTCCAAGAAAGATCTGTTACAAAATAAAAATTAAAAAGTGTACCATCCTAGAAAGGTTTATGATCACAAAACATCCAACAAGAAGGAACTGTTCAAACTACAGCATACCCATAAAATGGACTAAAACACAGCCTATAAAGAGATGGGGGAACATTCTAGAAATAGTCCTTCAAGTAATGAGCTCATTGGTTTCTAAAACCTGTTTGGAAACTTACTTGTTCACAAATCCAGATGGACACCATAAAAGTGACTCCTAGTACTTTCTAACTGTGGCGGGCAGAGTTGACGTGCTTCAGCTCCAATGCTTAGCTTTCTTTCATTCTTTGAACTTTGTAAATCAGATGTTTATCACAAAGAAATTTCTGTATTTATGGACATGAGGGAGATGTGCATAAAATACCATTAAGTGAAAAGCAAGTTAAAAACAGCATTTCTGGTATGACATCAATTTTGAAATTATGTATATGTAGACACAAAGGGTGTCAAGCCATATAAATCAAAATACTAACGGGCTATCGCTGCCTGCTGGGACTCTGGGGTGATATTTGTTCTTTTTCTCTTTCTGTATTTCTGTTTTTTCTATCATAAACAGACTTTCTCTCCTCTTCTCTCCCAGTCTCTCTCTTTCTCTTTTCCCCTCTATCCTCCCCCGTCTCTCTCAACCTCTCCCTCTCTATTTGTGTGTGTGTTTATGTTTCCCTTGAACAACATTTCAGAGTTTGGTAACATATGCTGTAGCATGAGAAACTGGGAAATCTTCTCCCCACCCTGCAACTGATACAGCAGTCGTATGAACAAGAGGACCCAACTTGGGTTAGCTTTATTCTTGGCCTCTTGACCCTTCCTTTCTTTTCTCTACAAAATGAGGATGACAGGATTTCCCGCTATAAATTATACACACTGGTTTGAGATATTATTATTCAACTCTCTGGGAATGGTCTTCATTCGGGCAATGGGACAATGAAGTACCATACTCTGAAAACTAAAAGGTATGGAAGCCATCAATGTTAGGAAAGATACATCAGCAGTGCTTCTAGCGGGGGAACGTGAGTGCCTGAAGGTGACGGTCAAGGAGCTGAGGCAGGACACAAAGGAGCAGCACAGGCGCCAAATTCCAATCGGCCAAACCAAGAGCCTGACTTTCACCAGCCCAGAATTGCTGGCTTGGGTAGGTCATCCAACCATTAACAGGGAAAATTTCCAGGGGAGAAAACCTTACGGGCGTATTCATGTCTGAAGAATTATTAAATAAGGGGTTAGTCTCTGTTGTCGTAATTACGTGGGAAGCTAACTGCTATTTTTCTTGATGAAACTGACTCTCCGAGGCCTCGGATGAAAAAACGCATCTGCCTTCCACTGAAGGATTGGGGGGGGGGGGGGGCGGGAAGAGGCCTTTGCCTCATTTGGTGCCTTTTCTTTCCTTCTTTTTTTTTTTCTTTTTTCTTTTTTTCCCCTGCAGCTACGACTGCTGCTACTGCTGCTGCCATTTGTTTTTGTAGTTGTTCTTCGAAGGCCTCAGGCGAGAAAGCTGTTCTAATTGTACAAATCTCAGCGCTGCTGGATCACAGGACAGTCCCAAGTAATCTGTGCAACCATTTGATTGATCTTTCAAACTAGCTGGGGGCACTTGCCCTACTCCCGAGGCCAGCGTCTGACGATGGACGTAAAGCAGCCGCTAAATGAGATGTGGGAACAGCTGTGTCATAAGTGTCAGAGGTCCAGTGCTGAGCAGGCAGAAGTCAGGCCGCTCGCAGCCACGTGTGATTGGCAGTGTGCTCGTGCAGGCTCCCAGGCCCCAACCTGTCTTGTTGAAATGGGGTCCTGGATGCAGCCTGGCATAAAGGAAGAGGATGTCTTTTGGAACTGGTCAGTGCTGGGTTCAAATGACTCTCTGCCGCTATAGCTGTATGAACTAGGCAAGTTATGTGGAACTTGCTGAACGCAACTTTCCTATTGTCTTAGAATTCCAGCTAAAGTCCAAAGAAGACACCCAACCCCCACACTGCTCGTTCTTGCAAGGCCAAGAGATGGCTTAAATTGCCCTGTGACTCATAGCCTGTCATCCCCAAATAAGATACGTCTGGGGCTGCATCGAGGAGACTGATCTGTGTGAAAGAACCTTTGAAGAACATTGTGTCCTAGGAGGAAATTCCCCAGGAGGGTGAGGGAAAGGGATGCTTTCCACCCCTTCAACCATTTAACAAATCTGAGTTGAGCCCCTATTAGGTTCCAGGCATAGTTCACGGCACCAGGGGTATAGCGGTGAAGAGAAATTGCTTACGTTCACAGCAAGTGAGGGGGGATCCCTGGGATGCCCTTAGAGAAATTTGGTTGTCAGTGAGAAGGAAGACAGAGATCTCAGCTGTAGGTTCACCTGTGTAACTATGAGAATACGGAACCAAAGTTCTTAGGAGCAACCTGCAGGGCCATAATGTTCGAGTTTTTCCATAGGCTGAGTGAATCCTGTGGAAGTTAGGTGGGTGTGAGTTGTCTTGCAAGGCCTGTGTTCAAGAGGGATTCCTGCCCTGGCCCCTGAGCATTAATGGAGTCCTCTGGCTTTCCTCCAGCCATGCTTCTCTTCTTTAGAGAAACAGTTCATGAGGCCAAGGAGACACGTGCACTTTAGAGACATGCCCCCCCTGGAGGAGATGCTCTCTTGAAAATCGTGACTGGGGTCACTGAGACTGCAGAATTCCATTCCAGAATGGCCCCAAGTCAAGCCTACTTCGCGGGTAGACCCATCACCGTGTGCACATGCCTAGGCCCACTGGGTGTTCCAGGGCTAGCTTTTTGCTGATGGCTGGGAGGGCGAGGGTGCCCACATGCCTATATGTAAGACCGCTTGCAATAGCCAAGGATAGCAGAGAGGTTAACAGCGGGCTGGGGGCTTATGCTTGGAGCCAGCTTCTAACATGAAATTCCAAGGAGTGTGAGAATTCTAGATGCAAGCCTGCCTGGCTGTCCAGGTTAGGACAGAACACATTTTATTAAATAATTTTTAGCTTGATTTAAAATGTTTAGAAACACCTACATATTTAAAGTTATGGGCTTCTATTTGTACTTCTGCCTGGAGCCCACAAATGTCAGGAGTGGCTCTGTCCACAAGGGCTGCCTGTCAGTGTGTCAGCCCCCAAAGAAATAAACTGAGAGCGAGAGTTATAAGTGGACGGTGGGAGGATCCATCTCTGAAGTCAAAGTGCACAAGGTCAGAAGGTCCTGGAGCCAAGGGGAGGGATGGAGCAAGTCTGGGAGAAGGTTGAGATAAGTGAAGTGGGAGGAAATAGAAGAGTTAAAGGGGTGTCGGGCGGAAATCATAAAGCCTTTCATATATAGTTAGAATTTGGGCATAAGCCTTAAGAGAGGACATTCAGCGTCCAGGAGAGAATCCCAAACACAACCCTGGAAGATGCGCTCACAATCTGCCCCTCGTTCCTTCTCCTGCCTTGACCTAGAGAAAGGGGGAGCACAAGTACTAAAAATCAAACCACACAGCATTCATTCTCTGCTGTACTTTCTAGAGCCTGGTTTCAGACTGAGTTTGGGTAAAGAAAAGCTTTTATTTGGATGAGAAATTGATGTTTGATTTAGATTTAATTGGGCTTTTAAAAAATCTGGAAAGGAGGCTTCTTGAACAGCTGAAAAGGACTTGGAAAGCTAAGGGATCGGCCGAGATATCTCAGGAGGTGAGAAAGTGGAGTTTGACAGAGGGGGTTTGAGCAGCAGTGGTGGGAAGGAGAGAAACAGCACCGTTTATTGACTGTACCCCCTTCTGCAAACTATTCAGTTGACGTTAACTTTTCCAAAATTCACTTTCCTCCTCTCCAGTAAAATGAGGGCGAAATCACCAACTTTGAAAAGATGTTGTAAAGAATAAAGTAACACAGGTTAAAGTTTCCAGCGTGTTCCATGCATCTAGTGAGGTAGCTATTCTAATTGCTATCACTGTCATGACTAGCGTTATTATTGAAATTGGGTGCTAATAATACAGAGCTTAACTTTCGTTCCCTTCACCTGCTTATCCTTTCCTGAATGGCACTGAAACTCTGGGGAAGTAGAAGTTTCTAGAAGGTCCTCTTTGAATTCTCTGGGTATAAATCTGGTAGCTATCTAGTAGGCAGTGCTTGTCCCTTGACATAGGGATTTCATCACTGAATCGGTCAACAGCAAGAGCCGTGGGAGAAGGTAATATTCACGGAGAACCTACTGAGTGTCAGACTTTACATATGTTTTCGGCATTTAATACTCGCGAGAGCTAGAGCCAGGGACCAGAACGTGCCCTGGAGCCCTCCCTCAGCTGATTCCCTGAAAAGTGAAAGAAACCCAAAGAATGTGTCTGAAACCTTAAACCGGAAATCTTGGGAAGTGGGGAGTTACCGCTCTGTAGAGGCTGCCTGGGAAGGCTCAGCTCTCTGCAGCCAAGACCAGTAAGAGCCCTTCAGAGAGCACTTGTGTGACAGGAAGGGAGGGACAGCGCGTGGAGGACGTGCAATGAGCAGCTCTTCTTCAGGACCATTTGTCCTGAGCCTCTGAGTCACTCCCATTTTCAAGCTCTGAGAACAGGGGAATCTCGCCTGATGAGGATAAAGGCTATTCAGTCCTCCTCCAAAGTCTGCCATTTTGGCCAAACTTGCACGTTACATTGGTGCTTCATTCAAGAGCCAGTCTTGAGCTTTAGAGCAATAACCCGAAGCCAGGGAGCTGGAACACAAGTACAGACAACTGGCAGTGTAGATCAGAGATTTAATAAACGTGAAACACCTTTACCCGGAATCTTCCTGTCAGGGCTATCATGCATGAAAAGTCTCTCCTGGTGTTGCCTTGGTTGGTGGCCGAGGTGGGACTTCCCAGGAATGGTACTGCACTCTTCCTGGTTCACAGAGAAGGACTTGAGTGAGCAGCTTTTTAACCCACGGGCTGCAGACAGGTATTCACTGGTGAGGACTGAAACACATGGGATCCGTTGGGAGGCATTCCTAATGATGCGTGGTGCCTTGTTACCACAGGAAAAGGGAAAACAAGTAACAAAATGGCTTGGCAGACCATTCACAGAAAAAAATGTAAAAATATGTATATATATGCTTATGTGGGACATAAGCAGGGGAAAGGATTCAACCACACCAGTAATGAAGAAAACATAAATTCCAATAGCAATTCTTTCAGACCACATTTCATAACCACCTACCACATGCCAGGTATTCAGTCCTAAGAACTCAAAGATTAAAAGGCAGGTTGAACTTTTAATATCTTTCATATTTTTGGTGCTAAAAAAAGTTCAGGAGGGTGTGCTCTGGGCCCTTGGGATTTTCAAACCTTGCACCTTGAGTTGTGCTGCTTGGTTCTGTCATTGAAACTGGGAACTTATTGGCTGACCATTCACACCACAGTGGGGAGCGTACTCGTTTTCAAATGGCCGAAACTTCCAACTCCCCCCACCCTCAAGATCTCTGTGTATCTGGGCAATAGGCCTGTTAGATACCTAAGGGGCAGGGCAGGGGCGGGAACTCGATAAGTGTGTTCAACGAAGAGTTTTGACACCAGAGATGGAGGTCAGAGGCCCTGTGGAAAGTTGGCAGTCATTGTGTTTGGGGGGGGGGGGGTAGGGGTAGGGGGCAGAGGGGAGGATCTATGTAACTAATGACCTGTGTTCTTCAGGCCAGTGTAGAAATGCCCTTCATGTCTGTGTGTTGGTTCTCTGATTAAAGATTTGAGTTTCTAAATAAATACAAAAAAGGCAGGTCTAGCCCTCAAGGATCTTACACTCTGGTGGTGAGGGAGACAAATAAAGACTACGACAGAACAGAGCCATAAGGCACAAAGAGATTGGTTGGCACAAGTTGCTACAAGATGTCATAGGACACCCCACCCAGATTTGGAAGGTCTGGAAGAACTTCATTCACCAGTGGAGTGACATCCAGCTGGAAGCCTGGAGGACAAGGGAGGGTTAGATCACAAAGATGGGGATGAGTGGTCAGAGAGAGGCAGAGGAAGCCAGAAAAGCACAGGCAACATCCTGTACAAAGGCCTGGAGGGAGAAGAGTAGGGCTGGTGGCTCGATACAGCTGGAGCTAAAGACAGAAAGAGGGGAGGATTGAGTGAGGAGGTTGGGGGGATACACGGTCGGCAGATCGCGGAGCGCCTTTGACGCCCAGCTGAGTCCAAGGCGCTGGAACTCTTGCCTAGGCACAGGTAAGAACCAATGAATGGTTCTAAGTCTGGGAATGCCAAAAATAGGCTTACGATAGAGAAGGACCGCTCCCATCGAGGGTGGAGAAAAGCTGCCAGAGCCCTGAACTAGCAATGGGTATAATGGGAATAAGGCAGAATCATCCAGATCAAGGAGGCAGTCTTATTCCGAGACCTCTCCCCTCTAAGGAGGGACACAACTTGAGGCAAAGATTTGCTTGCAAGTGGTATTTTGGGGAGGTGAGCCCTGAAGTATGATGAGGAAGTAGTGATGAGAATAAAGCCAAGGAATGGTATATTAATAATCAAGCCACTGCTATGGGCAATTGTCTGTATAGATGACACTTAGGAAACTGGGTTGTTTCTCTACCAACTCCGGCCTCTAATTGGTTCACTGTCTGGCTTTTCCCATGCCAGAGGGAGGTCTCCAGCAGTGAATTCCAGAGCTGGAGGTAGGAAGCCACTAGGGCACTGTGCACAGAAGCTGCAGTGGACCAAGGTTGGCCAAGTGCATGTGAGCAGCAGCATGGAGTCCCTTCTATGAACCAGACTTCGACAACCAGATCTCCCAGCATCTCCAGATTTCTATGGAAATTTACACATGCCCGAGGTGTGAGCAGACTGTGAGTTAGACCCAAGGACAGTGACAGGGTCCCTGGGGAGTCAGCCTCCCCCCTCACTGTGTCTCCACATGACAGCCCTGCCTGGATGTGGGCTGGGTTAACAGCCCCTCATTTCCATAGATGTCAAATATGTCATGATAATTACTAGTATGATTATTTATTGAGCACTGACAGGGCTCACATAGAAAATGTTTTGTAAAATAATTAACGCTGTAAAAATGCAATTACTAGAATTTATTTCTTGAAACAGATCCAAGAGTACTAGAAATTACTACAAATAACAGGAGGAACGTGCAACAGCCAACCAGCATCAGGTCACATAGGGGGAGAATGTATATTTCTCTCTTGGTTTTCACCAGAACTGTGTTATAGGCGCAAAAATGATGGCTCAAGCCAGCTATTGTCTCCTCATTCTTAAAACGTTGGTAATTCTAGTTGATTGATATATTTGTGAAATGGTTTAGATTATGGATTTTGGAGTCGTGAGACCAGAGTTTGGGGCCTGATTCTTTTGCATACTGGCAGTGTGTTGGGGATGTCATTTTATTTCCTGTTCAGTCTCAGATGAAGCAACTATAAAATGTAACAAATAACCCCTGCCTTTCTGCACAACATCTGGATCATAGTAAGCACTTGTGTTGGTCAAACAGATACACATAAAGTATATGCATGAAGCATTTAGCACATAGTAACAGCACAAAAAAGTCAGCAATTCTTATTGTTTTGTGTTTTATAATAACACGAAGCTATTCAATAGTCAAACGAATTTCACCCTAATTCGTCATTGCTATCGTTACTTTATAGGTCATATAAAAGCAAATTAAGCTATCTTGCAGAGATTGCTGAATTTGGAGTGAGACGACCTGAACCCAGGCCTCTGCTCCATCTCTTGCTGGCTGTTTGATCTTGAGCAAATCACGTTACCTCTCTGAACTCGGTAGCTCCATTGTCTGTAAAATGGGATAATGATGCATGGTCTCTCTACCTTATAGGTGTGGGTCAAAATTAGAATCGGATCCCTGAAAGCACTCATGACCTGCAAAATGCAATAAGGGGAGAAGAATTTGTTGTTTTTCTTCTGGTATTGTGCTTTATTTTATGAGGTTTTTAAAACATGCAGTTTAAGACATTAATTTCAACCCTTAAAGAGGTCTGCTCTGTTCAGGAAATCACATTGAAGGACTTGCTGGTCCCTGGAGGACTGCCAAAACTTTCTACATTCTCCTTTGCATGTGATGATGCCACCGCTGCCCTCTGGGGGCGTGCTTTCTGGGAGCAGCGATGGAGTCTCCCACCAGCATAGCAAGTCCTCTTTGGGGAACCTGCAAGATGTCCATCCGGCGTTAAGTGCAAAGTGAAATTCCACAGAACAAAGAGCGGTGGACTGGTCTTAGCCTCTCTGACATATGCAGGAATAACTTAGACCGGGGATGCCTATTGAAATCTCTATTTTCTAGTGTTCCTACCATCATTAAAAAGGAAAGAACTTGGAGATGACATTATTCCCATCTAACAGGTGAATCCATCAGTAAGTTCCTATGGCAGTACAAGAGTCAAAGGAAGTAGCACATTAGACTTAGTTAGACATCTCTGAGATGGTATTTTGATGCAAAACTGACAGGATTTGCAAGTGTTATTGGTTTTTTTTTTTTTTGGTTTTTTTGGCTAGATTTCACAGAGCTTCAAAACCTCACATCTTTTTGTTTCCCCTGAGTACAAAATAGAATGAGCTAGAAAGACAATCCAGGACTGAGAGCTCCGAAACCAGGAAGTGAATTCTTAGCTCTTGGAAGCTGATACAAGGTTGAGCTAACGAAGGCAGATAACCAGCCCAATGCAGTGTGAGCTCTCATGGGCTGTGGGATCCACAGAAGCTGAGGACACATCCCATCCCCATGTCTTTTTAAATTTTTATTCTTATTGGAGTATAGTTGCTTTACAATAGTGTGTTAGTTTATACTGTACAGCAAAGTGAATCAGCTATATGTGTACATATATCCCCTCTTTTTTGGATTTCCTTCTCATTTAGGTCACCACCCAGCCCCATGTCTTACTAACTGTGTGTCATACATCAAGTCACTTAACCTCTCTGAGTCTCTGAGTGTCATATCTAAATTGTGGATAAGAATATCTCACAGCATTGTTCTGGGAATTAAATGAGGTGGCTATAAAGGGTTGAGCACAGCATCTAGCATAGAGGGGTTAGCCCTCTCTTCCTCCCTTCTCTTCTTTGCCACTCGCTCAAAATTAATAACCCAGGGCAAAAAATAAAGAGTCTGATTAGGCCAAAAAAACTCCCATTAATATGACAGGCAGCCAAGCATATGGCTAAGGGCATGAACTCTGCACAAGTTTGCCAGGGCACAAACCCTACCTCTGATCATTATTATAAGCTGTGCTGTCTTGGGCAAGCTACTAACCCTGTCTGTGCTCTGTTTCCTCGTCTGTGTAATAAGAAGAATAAGACCTATGGTATGAAGATTAAATGAGTCCACATTTGTAAAGGGCTTAGCGCCTGATACATAGTAAGTGTCATACAAGCACCTGTGAACTCAAGTCCAGTCTTGTCTGCCAGTCTTAGAGCCAAGACATCAGGTGGGCTTTTATCTGCCTGGGAGAACTTCAGCAGAGAGGTACCAACACTTCAGAGGCATCAGTTGGCCTCATTTTTTGACTGACAGCTTCAAAACCAGATGTGTTGCATCTTCGACCATCCCCCAGTGCTACATAAATCTTTATAGAACTGGATTGTAAAGAGCCAAGTACTGGAAAACTGAAAACCCTAATATCCCAATCGATCGCCTGAGAGTAGTTCAATGGCATTTCTCTAAGCCCTCTAGCATCACCCAGGCCCTGCTGTAATAGTCCTCCACCTTGGACCCAGAAGGCAGAGGGCAATGCGATCTCGCAGTTTGTCCCCGTGCATCTCTGGCTTCTGTCAGTTGGAACAAAATAAATGTTCAAGGGAGTTCGGTCAGACTCATTTAGCACCTAAGCATGGGATCCAGCTGTTGGCGCTTATTCCCTCTTAAATACCCCCAGATTGAAAAATCTAACTCTGTGTTGGAAGGGGAGCTATGGAAGAAGCAAGGTGCTGAAGGATGGGAAATGCCACATTTGTTTTAGCCCCACTACTGTCTTGGTCTGCGTCAAAAAGGGAAAATAGAAAACCTTTAAGAAAAGAGGCTGGTGTTCTTTTCCTTTCCTTGGGTCCTGCGAATAAAATTCAAAGCCTCTTCTCTTTTTGACGGATCACAGATAAAAAATTGATACATAAAATCTCCTCCAAGGATAGCAGTGGTCCCTGTTCACAGTCTGTGCCTTCCAACTCAGAAAGCCACGGAGCAGGCGGAGTCCCAAGCTCCTCACCGACAAGGGTCACCGTATCCAAAGAAAGAAGCATTTTGAGGTCTGAGCCATCTGGGCCGTGTCAGAGAAAAAGTTTCCTAAATGCAGTTTCGAGCAGGTCATTATCCTCACCCTGCCTTATGTCTCCTCTCTTGGTGATCCCGAGCCAGTTTTGAACGGCTTGTTTGGATTCCTGTGCACTCAGCTCTATGAGCCCCTTAAAAGCTTGAGAGGAAACATTTAGGAAGCATGATTGAGGCCAGCTGTGCTGCACCCCGGCCAAGCCACTCGAGCCACCCTTCTCCGTGATCGATTCTGATTGCTGTGGCTGCAGGAATTCCGTCGTGGTCAGCAAAGATGGCTAAGGTGGCTGGAAGGAATAAGGCGATCAGGCCACCCTCCCTCCATACAATCACGCCAATCCAGGAAGCGTTCCTCCCTCAGAGTGCCTCTCGTGCAGACGACTTTCTGATGTTTTCCATAATGACAAAGTCACCATAAAGGAAGGAGAGGAAGAAATGTTTTAAAATACCTTCAGAATGCTTGGCCTTTATTCCGCCTCAGTTGCCTGATGCATTTGCTTCTTAGGCTGAATCTCGCCTCTCATATTAAGTATTCCAGTGGCCCCAAGCAGCTTGCGATTTGGAACTCCCAGGGTGTGGTAGATTGTGAAAATGGCTATAACTCTTCATCTCTCCCTATATCCCATCACTGCGCACCATGACTCTCTGGTTCATCCCATGAAAAGGCAGCATCTCTCTCCCCTGCCCTTGATTCTGGACTTGCTTTAACACTTGCTTTGGCCAGTAAGTAGTTTTCTACAGACACGACAGTGTGACATTTCCGAACTCTTGGCCTCAAGAATACTTCGGCTTTCTCTCCCTCTTAGCCCTGCCCAGCTGTCATGTTAACAAGCCCAAGCTGGCCTCTTGGGTGATGGAAGACCATGTGGCACAGAGGCAAAGCATCCCAGCTGAGGCTGTCCTAGACCGGCCAGGTCTCAGCGAACACAGAAGCTAACTGCACACGCATAAGTGAGCCTCGCTGAGATAAGAAGTAAGCCCAGCCCACGTTGCCAACCCCCAAATAAGTGTTTATTAAACCAAACCAAATGTGTTTATTATTTTAAGCCACTAAATGTTAAGGTTATTTGTTACATAACAAAAGCCCCTCGTGTACATATTTTTCAAAATGACAAAATCACCTTAAAAGAAAGAGAAGAGAAAGGAGAATTTAAAAGGGAAATGGGGGTGTGCTGAGAGTTTCTGAATGCTGTCTTTTCTCCAGCCTCAATTACCTGAGAGATACTTATTTGGAATCTCATCTGCCACTTTAGCAGCTCCAAAGGCCTCCGAGCTCGCTCGGCTGGGAATTTCCGAGGCTTCCGCAGTGCATAAGAGGTTTCTCTTCAGTAGGGTCTCCAGCCCAGCAGACCTGTCTCTGTACCTGGGTAAAAAAAACCCTGTTGGGTGGACAGGCAATAATACCCAGATCCCACCCATTTCTGTATGGCAGTTCTCCTGTAGAGGGGACAGTTGTGTGCTCTGAATATAAAGTAACTTTATTAACATAGAATAGCACTGTTTCTTATATTTAGGGCTGACAAACTGAGATGACTGGAGGCAGCAGGATGTCTTGGGAAGCAGCAGGTTCTTTTTTTTTTTTTAAATAAATAAATAAATAAATTTTATTTATAAAATTTATTTAGTTAGTTAGTTAGTTATGGCTGAGTTGGGTCTTCACCGCTGTGCGCAGGCTTTCTCTAGTTGCGTCGAACAGGGGCTACTCTTTGTTGCGGTGCACGGGCTTCTCATTGTGGTGGCTTCTCTTGTTGCAGAGCACGGGCTCTAGGCGCACTGGCTGCAGTAGGTGTGGCTTGCAGGCTCTAGAGCGCAGGCTCAGTAGTTGTGGTGCACGGGCTTAGTTGCTCCGCGGCATGTGGGATCTTCCTGGACCAGGGTTCGAACCCGTGTCCCTGTATTGGCAGGCAGATTCTTAACCACTGCAACACCAGGGAAGTCCCAGCAGCAGATTCTTGAGGGTGCCTGAGTGTGTGTTTTTGCATGCACATTGTAAGTGGTGGAAAGAGAACCAACATTAGGATAATTCATCCCTTAGGTATTTATTTTCCCCAACTGGCAAGAAATATGAGAATGACATTTGTTTGAATATTCTGCTAGTTATTGGTAAATGTTTCTCCTTTTACCTTACAAAAGATATAGCTCTCATTTCACCAGTGTTTTGGTATATAAGAAAAATTTCATGGCCCTAAATATTTTTTCTACATCAAAGTTACATCCAAGCTCAAACTATGAAGCCAGTCTATGATGTGGACCTGGGCAAGGGTACTCTCTAAGTTTAAAGTTTAGCCAGAAGGAGATGCAGCTAGGAACAAGAGGGTTGAATATTCCAGCACTATCATCTCAGCAGTAACCTTGCATCAGTAGGTTTGCTGGCATGTTAAGGCATCCAGCCCTCATAATATTTCTAGAGCCTGCAGCCTCTATATGTGTCCACAAATATAAATCACTTGCAGTGATGAATCCCTGCATGGCCTCGGCTCCAGCCCATTCATCACCAGGCAAGCCTGATGATCGCTCCACTGAGGTTCTCACCCTGACCTAAAGGCATGACCTTTGCTGAAAGGCAAGGGCGAGTGAATCGCCTTAATTCCTAGTATTTCCATAATGTGAGGCCTTTCCCTGACCGATGAGTTGTGTTCCTCATCCCCTAGCTGCATAGGCTTCCTTTGAATTGTGTACCCCTACAGTACCTAACACCAAGGCCATGTTCAACTGCAAAACAAACAAACAAACAAAAGTGAATGAGACTCTATTGGGGAGAGTCC
The DNA here is from genome assembly GCF_951394435.1 of Stenella coeruleoalba. Lineage (NCBI taxonomy): Eukaryota > Metazoa > Chordata > Mammalia > Artiodactyla > Delphinidae > Stenella > Stenella coeruleoalba. Next base: position 82,092,683 of record NC_137153.1, read on the forward strand.
CAATAGACTTATTGGGGAGAGAGAGCTTATTGGGGAGAGAGAGCTTGATTTTTTTACCTTTTTTGTTTGTTTCATTAATGAAAAGTCAAAGCACATGACCATTTTCTTTTAAAGATGAAATTACATATTGAAATTTGTTCAGAATGGGTTTGTCCACGCTTGTTCATACAACGGTCCTCAAGGTTAACAGTGTATAAGAATCATATATGATGTAGTTGTTTAAAATGTGAATTCCTGGGCCTCATGTCCTGAGAACCTGATACTGCACAAATGGGGTGTGGCCCATGAATCAGCATTTTTATTAAACACAGGTAGGTAAGAGTCTGATCAAGAGTTCCTTGGACCTCACTGTGAGAACATTTGCTTTTGCCGATTGCCATTGTTGCTGTATGGCTGCTGGAGCTGCCGCTCGTATTCTCAACAGTTGTTCTCTTCGTATGTACTGAGCAGCTGCTCACTCAACTGTTTGCTGCTCGTGAAGGTGAATTTTCAAGTCTGAGGCATGGTGTCTGGGACAGAGCATCAGCCAGCAGTCAGGAAGCCTGAGCCCAGGTTCTACTGCTAAATAACTATGTAGCCTCACTAATATTTCACTGAAGTAAATAATTTTCACAGGCCTTTGCAGCTTAAAATATTTAGACATTATGAATTTCAGTTACAATGACCCATTTATGCTTTCTTTATTTCACCTTTCTGAAGGCATTAGAGAGTTCTGATTCCTGGCACTGCAGCTACCACTTACCATGTATGTTAATCTGAAGAAATGACTCCATGTCCCAAATCTCATTCTTCTCATTTGCATAAAGGAAAGATGAACTCTTCCCCCGTTCACCTCATGGGGTAATGATAAACTCAAATGGGATTAGCAATATAGGATTTACAAAGTACTACAAAGGTGTGATATCTCATGCCCTCCAACTGTAGGTCAGTCATAGCACTAGATTTGTCTCATAAATATATCTTGAAAAAACTCTGTTTGAATTGTGTTCAAATGGAATGGGAGGTAAGAAAATGGAATCAGGCAGCATGGACAACATTTTTAGAAGCTTGTCTTGTGGAAGGAAGAGAGAAATAGGTCAGTCACTGTAAGGGTATACTGGGACAAAGAAGAGAGAGGTAAGTAAGGTGAGGGATATTATGGCACATTTATATGTTCAGAGGAGTGATGCAGTAAAGAATGAGATAACACAATGAAAGGGTCAGATTGTATGAGGCTCAAATGGGTGAGAGGGGACAGAATCCAGAATATTAGGTTGAAGCAATTATAGCTTGTCTCTTGTAAGAGGAAAACAAATAGTGCAGAGGTACAGATGCAAACGAGTTGATAGATTTTTGGTGGAGAATGTGAAAGCTCCTTCTTATTGATTATATTTACCCAGTAAAATAAAAATGAAGATCAGTATCTGAGACTGAAGAAGGAGATGGAGGAGGAGTTGAAGGTTTGAGGATAAGGGAGAAGATGCAAACTGGTTTTCTGGGATAGTGGGGGCTGAACTGACAGAGTAATTAAAACACTAAGAACACTTAAGGTTTAAAGTCATGAATTTCAAGTGAGTCCATTCTTCATGATTGTGTGTTTTTCTTCAGCTACATTCAGCTGCTTGGTTCAGGTGCAGAATAGGTATAAAATTGGATTTTTCCAGGGTTAATTTTTTTTTAATCAGGGGAGTATGATGTAGTGAATAGGTTAGGGAGATGAGGTTGTATGCAACAGAGTGATTATGATAATGAATCGTTATATCCAAGCTTAGTAAGGACCTGTGTCAATGGATTGGTAGCTCTGATAACCTGGAATCTGATTATTAGAGGGAATCAACTGGAAAAGAGAAAGTGGTAGCCAGAGAATGAGTTGTTTGAAATTGAAGGGAGTAGCACTGACAAGGTAATAGAGAATGGCTGGGGAAGTAGGTGACTATGGTGGAGTGGAAGAAACATGTAACTTGAGTAGTAGTCCAAGGAACTGAGGACAAGGGTGTTGGATGGGCCATCTACATCAATATTTGACTTCCCAAAATGCTGCGTGAGTATCATGGCCATGAGCCAGTGTCTTTCTTGACATTGAAAGCAGTGTCCAGGGGCATGAATAAGAGGCATGAATAAGATAGTCCCTCTGGCTGGACCCCTTCTCCACAGGTTAACAGGTGGCTGAAGTTGAGTGTGGCTCTCCCCTTTAGATGGGTCATCGAGTCTCCATTTCTTCACGATCCCCACCATATCCTCTCTGCATCCTGAAAGAGGGATCCCATTTAACTTCCACTTACTATGAGTTGTCTTTTCTAAAACTAGACCTAACCTATAAATAAATGTCTTACTATATTCATATTTTTGTTAAATAGAGAATTGAAAGCAGAAAATAAGTCAGACCAAGAGGATCATGTATGTAACTTGGGCTTCTTCTCTTTTTTATATTATCTGTTTGACCCTCATAGGCATTTGGTCATGAGACTCCTACCCTAACTCTGACTGATGAATTTATCCCAATTAAAATCTACCAGAAATTATTTTCCATCGGCCAAAACTTTGAGTTTCTCTTATGTGATCATTTTATACCTTTGAAATCCCAACTAGGCTTGATGGCAGAACATGCAGTGAAACTCAGAAATAATCAGGTAACCTAATTTTAGTTCAAGGAGAAAGCATTTGCCTAGAACTTGGGTGTTAGGAAGAGTAGATACAGCCCCGTGTGCATTTCCCTCTAACTTCTCACCTTCACACCAATCATAAAGTAAATAGAGCTCTTGAACAAGCCCAGAGCTCTGGGATTTTCTGCCCTGATGGATCCCGTGCTCTATGCTAGCTGTCAAGACCAACACACTTTGGATGTACCTCTAGGACACACAAAGGACACAGTAGAAGTGGCATCCATTTGCTCTGTCATGGACCTGTAATATATATTTTTAAATTTTTATTTATTATTATTATTATTTTGCTGCATTGGGTCTTTGTTGCTGTGCATGGGCTTTCTCTCATTGTGGCGAGCAGGGGCTACTCTTCGTTGAGGTGCGGGGGCTTCTCATTGCGGTGACTTCTTGTTGCAGAGCACAGGCTGTAGGCACACGGGTTTCAGTAGTTGCGGCACATGGGCTCAGTAGTTGCAGTGTGCGGGCTTCAGTAGTTGTGGCGTGTGGGATCAGTAGTTGTAGCGCACGAGCTTAGCTGCTCCGCGGCATGTGGGATCTTCCTAGACCAGGGAATCGAACCCATGTCCCCTGCGTTGGCAGGCGGACTCTCAACCACTGCGCCACCAGGGAAGTCCCTGGACCTGTATTGTTGAGTGTATCCTTGACATCGCTCAAAAGTTAAAAAGATAATAAAACAAAGGGAAAGCATCCAAGATCAAATTACTTCTGCAAGTACATCACACAGGGATCTTCTGGTTCTGGCCTAGTTACTCTGAAAGGTAGCAGGTTCCTAATGTCTTAGAAAGTTGCATTCTTAGAATTCCTCCCCCACCACCTCCACAAAAGCAATTCATCAGAACAGATCAGACTTGTGAGATTTATTTAAAACACTTCATAACAGTTACAGAGTAGAAATGGGTATTTCTAGGAGCCTGAAACATAATTAGGAAGTTCCCTTGTGTGCTCAGTTTCCTGAAGCTGAGTTCTAGGTTATATAGCTAGGATAACCATATGATTTATTGTCTAAACTAGGACACTTTTGAGAATAAAGGGGTGTTGCTATTAAAAATTGCTCCGGGACAACAGGTGTGAACAGGACTTCCAAGCAGGCTAGGTGGTATGTTCACCTGAATTACACGTAGCTCATTTCACAAGGCTCCAAAACATGTCACCCAGAGACCAGAGAGGAAAGATACGGAAAAGATTTAGCAGGATTTACCCTTCTAACAGGATTTACAGAGCTAACCTGGGTTTGCTCCCTCTCACTGCTCACAACTCAGAGACAGGTTTTCCAAAATATACATTTAACAAACTAACTTTATTTGGTCTCTGTGAAAAGCTTAGAGGGGATTTAGAGGAGGAATGGGTAAATGAGTTCTTCAGCAGCAGAATTTTCTGCCTTAGCCCTAAACTGTTCCTTCCACCAGCCCTCCCCTTGCATCCTTCCCTCTCCAATCTGCCTACACCACCCTCAAGCGGAACCTTGTTCACGGCCTAACATAATTGGCAACATGCTTTGTTGTTGGTTTGCCTTGCTGATGCCTCATTACTGGAAGGTTGCCAATGGTAGCATACCAGCTACATGCACCAATGGTCTGATCTGGGGTGGGAAATCCTACTGTATATTCCTGTGCAGGAGAGAGTGCACTAAACAGCTCTGAAGAGGAACTAGACAAATGTTTGAATAAAAAGCAACTGAAGGATAACTGCTAATTCAAAAGAAGTCATGGTCCCAGCTGACTTTCTTGGCTTCCTTCCCTCCTAGATTTTCCTGTGCTCCTTTGTTATCTGTGGTTTAATCCTCAAATACAGTTCTGGTGCTATTCATGAGGCAACATTTCTAAATGCTAACATATTGGCTCAATTATTCCAAGAAAAGGGAACTAAAAATGTTTCACCTCTTGCAGCTAACACACGTCCAATTTTGGACGGCTTGCTTAAAAACACATGTGTACAAAATGGTTTGCCCCTCACCTTCACGCTGAAGACTTTCTTCTTCCCAGGAGGTGGCAGGGGCCATGATAAAAATATAGGACGTGTAGAGAAAAATCTGTTTCACTTGTTTGTATTGTTTTTGAAACTTGAGATAAAAGAACATCCCCATCGTCTTTCAGGTTGGATTTTCTAAAATATATTTTTGTTTTCCACTCTAAAACAAAGAATTGTATTAGCTTGTTTTGCCCCAGTTTATGGGATTAGCAAATAAATGTTTAAAGTGTCTTAGAGAAATCTTAGAAATTTTTTCATCAAAATTTCAAAATGTTAGGTATATGTATTTGTGTGTATATATTCCTGTTTCCAAGACGTAAGGAATGACCCTATTCAGGACTTGTATGGGATAATAAGTGATTGTTTTCTTTCATGAGTGAACTGCTGCTGAAGGTTGCAGGAAGACTTAAAAAAAAAAATCTGCTAACTAGTTTCCATTGTATTTATTAAAATTCCCCAAGCTACTTTTGTGTGTCTCCCACCCTCCTCCTTCAATGGAAAGCAAAGACACAAAGGACAAGCAAAGCCCTGACTCGCTCTTGATAAATATGGCCCATATAGCATTCCGTACAACTTGGAGCTGAGACCATTATTTCATTGAAGCCTGTATTGTTCATCAGTACAAAGAGTGTGTAATAAATATAATGAAAGACTGCTGGCTTTACTCTATCTTTGTCATCTAAAGCAGTTCCATGAATAAGTACAGGGATTTGTCTCCAAATGACTTACTTCCTTCCTTTCTAATAAATAACATGTAATTAGGGTAATATATTGTTTCCTAGTTATGTTAGCCATGTAGTGAAGGGAAACAAATGCACAATTTTAGATATGAAAGAATAGTGGATAATTTTTATATTATCCCTTAAAGTATTTAGACTCATTATGCATAAGTTAAACTGCTGGGAGGTCTAAGTGCAAAGCAAGAGCCAAGCTTCTACATTTAATGAGTTTCTTTATTACTCAGGGCATGAATTACTACTCTGATACTATGAAACTGCAGCGAGTGCTCTGCATCTCAGATAAGACTCTCTTTGAGGAATGTGCTCGTCAGTGAACTGTCAGCGATGGGATGGGCTAATCTGATTTAGAAAGGATTAGGTTGGGAACTGTGCCTCTGAATGTCAAGGTATCTACATCTCTCCGCAGAGGAGTGGAATGTTTTAACTCTTCACATCCAGGGCCCCGGTGCTAGGATAGCCCTGTGAGACACAAGGTCACATCCATTACTGAGCACCGAGCTGGAAATAAATTGCACTGATGGCCTCCTCAGGCCCCCTGAGAGAAATCCATCTTCAGTCCCACGATACCAGGGAGCTACTGCCAAGCCTTGGCCTTGGAATTCAAAACATTCTTCTGGAAAAAAAAAAAAAGAAAAAGAAAGAGAAGAAGGCCTCCGCTAATTATTAAAAAATAATGATACGTAGCAAATCTAATCTCTCTTAAGTGCCCCACACTTCACTGGACAAGGGGAATTGGCTGTTTACTAGGGTTGGAATCTGCTGAGTATCTGGATATGGGATAGGGAAGGGGAAGGCGTCAGGGAGTCACACCTTAGTGGACCAATCCAGATCTGTGGAGTCTGTGATGGTACAGACTTCCCATATATTGGGGTCATTAATTTTGAAAGCTAGGTTGCCTATTAATAAGACAGAAGGTGGTATAGTGTGGTCTCTCATCTCTCGACCTTGTGGACAGAAAGCACTGGGGGGGCTTCTCTTTGCTCAGTTCTTGCCCAGCTCTCTGAAAAAGCTGAGCCCTTTACCACAGGTTCAGATAGCCTGGCAGGTCCTCCCAGACATTTGACATGTATTAAGTGGAAAGTTAATTGGAAAAATGGTCAGGAGCTCCTAATGTGAGCATCGGGACATGAGTCCTCTGAACTGGGGTTGGAGGTAGGAAAAGGTGTGCCTAAGAAGTAATTGTTGATAGGATCTGTGGAGTATTTACTTTGCACTAAGCTTTGATGTAGCGACTCTTTCAATCCTCAAGATAATCCTGTGAACAGGCACGGCCGTGCCCATTTTCCAGATGAGAAAATGAAGAGACAGAGGCTGAGTACTGTGGTCCCTGCCCCACACTGAGGAGGTGTCAAGGTCTGAGTTTAAACTCCACTGACTGGCCGCATAACCCATGCTTTTAAGCCATTCCAGTGGCTCTCTCAAGGTCACCTACTTCCTCAGTTTTCTTCCCACTAGTTAGAACTGGAGCTAATTCCACATTTTTTTTTAAAAAAGCTACATCAGGAAGGTTGAACTCTAAGACTTTCCACTTGGGAAAACAGAAGCAGTAGGCATCCTATTGACGAAAGGAAAAAAATTCAAATCTGAGACTGAGAGTTCCAATTTTCCTCCTTGTGTTTGAGGACTAGAGCCACAAGCTAAAAGTATAAAGAACAAGTCATTGAGAGAATAAAATTTTAGGCTCACAGTATCCAACTTCAAGCATGTCTCTGATAGAATTTATTTTAATGAGAAATCATTGCCAAAGAGAGCAAGACAGAGAGCTGAGGGACGCTTTCTTCTCCAATCCAGAGTGGAGAGAGTTCGCCTCCCATATGTTGTACAGAGTTGACCAAGAGGAGGTTCAGGTAAGATGTGGAAACAGCGACCTGTTTTCTGAGCAAGGAAATTGGAAAACATAACAAGGCATGCTGGAACACATCCTTTAATAATACATGCTGGAAAAGTGTTTTCTATTCATTAGCATGTACATTATTAATAAAGTATTTAGAACTCTTACCTTAATTTAGGTGTTATCAGGAAATTAAAGTGCTACTAATGTCACCCTAAAGGTTGATGGCTGAATATTCAGAAGAGAGCAGGCAAGTCCTGACAGGCTGCAAATGTACAGCTTAACGTGAAGGAAGATGCTCTGTGGCTCACGAAGGACGTTTCTGATTTTCAGTCACGCACGTCCCATTTTTACTGTCATCAGCCTGTGCACCAGCTATGCGACTTCTCCCTTAGAAATTCTTCCAGCACTTCCACTAAGTAATTCTCCCGATAACTGCACCCCATTAGCTCTGCATTCTGGAGAGGGCATTAGCCTTTCCCTTCACATTTAGCTCTTAGAATGGGAAGGCAACCCACGGAAAGGACCCTCTTTATGCATACGCAGATTTAAAGGGTTCCTTGAGACCTAAAATTTCTTTCTCATTGATGCCTAAAATTTCTCTCCTAACTTCACTTGCTGCCAGCAATCTGTCCGCATTCTGGTCCTCCACAGAGCACTGCCAACTTCATCTTCCAAAAGCACCGAGGGTTCAAGTCCCCTTTGGTTTGGTTTCTGGGTGTTATATCTGCGCCTCTATCCCCCTACTCACGTCGTACCCCAAGGTCCCATCTAGAATGTTCTACACCTTTCTAAGGGTCTTTCTTGGGTTACACCCAGCTTAGATTCCCCCTTCTCCTTGGTTTTGTCTCCCTCTTCTGAAGTGCCTTCCTACTCCACAGTAGACTTTGCAGTTAATAATGCATCATAATTTATTATTATTACGTGCCAGAGGCAGTATTATTTCATAATAACGTACTGTTTCATGAAGTCCTCACAGCAGCCCTATGTGATAGGAATTATCGTTCCCTTCACTTTACAGATGAGGAAACTGTGGCACACAGAGGCTAGATAACTTGGCTAAGATATTGAGGCTGATAGCTAGCAGAACCGTTATTCAAACTCAGCTAATCTAAGCTGGGAGTCTGTACTTAGCCCTTGTGAAAACTCCTGCTATGGTTTGAAGTTTGTGTTGCCATTTGTAGTGTTGTCATTTTACTTTTGTAGACTTATTCCTGATCAACCCAAGGAAAGGGTCAGCTTTTGAAATCATGGACCGTTTCTGAGAGTCTTTATCCTTCACAACGCTTTATACATTTGGCACTAAATGAGCGAGAGTTGATATTGTTACAGTTATTCCTTTCATTATCGTTATTCACTGCTCTTCGATTTTAGTTATTCTAAACATTATTCTCTTCCTGCAGTCCTCTTTCAAACTGCAACTCCTCTTTATGCTCTGAAAATATTGCTGTGCCCTCCCAATACATTTATGTGGATTCCTTTATTAGATTTGATGGCCAGAGAAAGAAGCAACAGAACGGATGGGGAGTTTTGAAAGGACAAGCAGAGGTGATGTCGTGGCCACGGGAAGCAAGCCACCTACCTCCCAATTATCCACCTACAGCTGGCACTGCCTAGTGACATACTGTTCCTGATTAACTGTACGACTGCTAATAGGAAACATTAACTAATGGATATTAATGTTAATTTGTGATGAATAGTCGTTGGCATGAGTCTCTGTGGCTTGCCTTCTGACCGTCTGAATTTGATTTTAGAGAATCTGCATTTCTGCCTATGTAGAGCCTTTGGAAGACCAAGGGAGCCAAGGGTGTGGAGTGCATATGGAGAGAATAATGTTCATTATCTTATTAAACCCCACTTACTCCCAGGGAGGTTAGGAGACAGTTGGCAAATTTTATCCCTCATTTGCAGATGGTGACTCATGGGCTTACAGTAATTCCATAGTATGCCTTAAGTCCAGAAGGGAGCAAATGGAAAGCTCAGAGTGAACAGTGGATTCTCTTGTTCTGCCGGGCACCTACCTGTAGCTGTCACATGCTGAAGAACAAAGGAACATGATGACAAGGACCAGTACAATCAGGCTGCCCAGGACAGAAAAAAAGAGCGCTTTTATGCCTCTCTCAAGGCATTTATTCTTTATGCTAGCATCTAGCGCCATCAAATGCATTCTGTTAGTCGCTAGATCTTCACCAAAGATGTTGTAAGCTCAATTATAATACACATATGCACTGTGCTTTAAAGTTTTTAAAAGGCCTATTCATAAACGTGATCTCACTTAATTCATAGGGTCTTCGTGTTCGCACAGCCCTAATTTTTATAACCAACTACCCTTTAGTGCTTTGACTTGGAGAATAAAATACTTGCTCAAATACACCCTGTGTATTTGTGGAAGAACTAGGAACTCCCCCCACCACGTCTTGCTGCGACATGGTCTATGGTTCTCTTCACTACCATTAACTTTCTGTCCCTCTGTTGGCATCCCTTTTCCCCATTGATGCCTCTCACAAAATGTAGACAAAGGAAGTATTTGCTGCTGATGATGTTGATTGAAAAAAATACTCACCTGAATACTTCTTAAGGAAGAAGCAAGGTTTTTAAGTTTTAGTTCCAGCTAAAACTCTTGACTTCTAACATGAACAGGGGCTGTGGAACATTAGTCTCCCTTGGAAATGGAAGCTATTCATTTTCTTTCTTCAGGGAATATTTATTGAGCATCTACTATGGGCGAGCCACTCCTGTCTACACGATGACAAATAATAGAAGTACAACCCAATCCCAGCCCTCATGAATCTCAGTCCAGTGGGCTAGGTGGAAACAAAAGTAGATTTTGGCTGAGGTCACTTAAGAATTTATTGAATCCCATTCCTATATTTTGGAAACTCCAATATCCCCCCGAGGAGTGTGAGAATTCCCAAGGAATTGATGTTTTTATTCTATGTCTGGCTCTGAGCATCTCCTGCTGAAGTAGTTGAGTTTAGGAAAGTTTTCACTGTTGGTATCACATTTTCACTAGACCAGAGACTCATACCTCTTCTTTAGTTTACACACACACACATACACACACACACACCATTTATAGCACTGCTTTAGTGAGTGAGCGAGACTTAATGGAAGTTTTGAGAGAGAAATACATCACAGTAAACTTAACAAGTGCATTTTCAAAATATATTTGGAATCTGACCACTTCTCACCACCTCTGTGTCTCTCGTTTGGATTATTGCCACAGCCTCTCTAACTGATCTCCCGCTCACCTCCAGAGTATTCTTCACACAGCACCCAGAGTGATTCTTTTAGAATAGGAATTAGATCAAGTCCCAGTCTTCTCAAAACCCTCCAAACACTTTCTCCTCTCACTCAGCATAAAAGCCTACAGAGACTTAACCTGTTCACAACTCTCACTTCCTTCTGACCTCATCTCCAGCATTCTTACACTTGCCACTCTGCTCCAGACACAATGGCTTCTAGAAGGTTCCCCAGAAACAACAAGCACACTCCCCCCTCAGGATCTTTCCATCTTCCTTTCACTCTGACTGGCTCACTCTTCCCCAGATATATGTGTGACTTGTTCCCTTGCTTTCTCCAGGTTTCTGTCTAATTATCAGTGTATAAGCAAGGCTCCCTGCCCTTACTTTTGAAAACAGATTCGAGAACAGCGCCTAGCACGTAGTAGAAGCTAAATAAAAATTGTTGAAGGATAAATAAACTTAAAGTTAAATAGTTAGAAATCATGCTGCTTAAAATATAGTCCCTTGGCATCTCAGCATCTTCTTCTTGTCTCCCCCCTCCCCCATGTTGTGTGGTTTTCAAGTATCACTTTCTCTCTGCCTGTCTCCGTGGCTACTTCTGTCTCTCCTGTGCCCCTTCTCTCTCAAGAACATATTCCAGCTACATCACGTATTACATGTGAAACCTTAGGAAAGATATTTTTTCCACATTATAAAATAGGGATAAAAATGATATCTTCATGAATGCTACTGTGAAAATAGTGAGTGAATACATGCAAGACACTTAGACCAGGCCTGGCACATAGTAAGTGCTCAGTATTTGTCAGAGGAAAAGAGCAAAACAAAAACCTCTCTCTTTTTTTTTTTTTATAAATGCAGAACAGATCAAATCATCCTAGGCCCTAAATCTAGCTCAGCTCCAGCCCCAATTTTGATTATCCAAACCCATCAAGACACTCCACATTTGAATAAGACCCAGCCACTTAGAAATGTGTCCATGGTTGTAAATATCAATTCATTTCCCAGTCACATAAGTTTCCACAATACAATATTCCTGTCATGAGAGCAGATGTGCAAAGAGTGATGGGGACAATTCAAAAGTCACAACCTGGGGCTTCCCTGGTGGCGCAGTGGTTGAGAGTCCGCCTGCCGATGCAGGAGACACGGGTTCGTGCCCCGGTCCGGGAAGATCCCACATGCCGCGGAGCGGCTGGGCCCGTGAGCCATGGCCGCTGAGCCTGCGCGTCCGGAGCCTGTGGTCCGCAACGGGAGAGGCCATGGCAGTGAGAGGCCCGTGTACTGAAAAAAAAAAAAAAAAAGTCACAACCTGAACTAGAGGTCAGAGAAGCCTTCTTCAAGGAAGTGATGGTTGTCTGAGATGTGAAAAAAGAGTAGGAATTGCACAATCAAGAGCGAAAATTTCCAGGCCAAAGAATCAGTGTGTGAGGAAGTTTAATGCGTGAGAGCATGACATTCTTTGAGCTCTAAAAATGGAGTTCATTTGGTACCAAAAGGTCAGAGCAAAGGTTGAGCACCAGATGGTCCCATGAAGGTAACCTGGTGCACAATCTTGGAGCTTTGTAACCTGACTGCTATATTTTGATGTTATCTCTAAAAGGGCAGGGGAAGAACCCATTGAAGTTTTAGGTTTGATAATCACAGTATCAGACTTGCCTTAACTGGAAGATCATTATGAATGCAGATCAGAAAAGGGATCTGACTCATATGGCACGTTGAGTGGGTTTATCTTTAACAATAAGTGAGAGTACTTCCTGGACATAACTCTTGAAGCCCTTTTACTCCTCTCATGAACAAGGGACACTTCTTGGCCATTTTTAAATTATGCATGGCCCTCTCTCTACAAGCCTCTCTACTTCTGTGTTAACCCAAGACCCTAAAGAAATATTTGGCTGCTAATGTGACTGAATCAAATAATTCATGTTACATTCTATTAATTTTGGCAAATCTAATTTGTATTGGTTGTGAGTGGCAGCCATCTAGAACTGGAGTCCCAGGAAAATCCCTTGTGTGTAAGAAATTGATGTAATTTCACTTGTGAACCCACGTTCCTAAGGCAGTGCTCCCACCAGGTGCTGCTCCAAATCCTTGTCTTTTGTACCATGTCCTATTTAACTTAAAAAGACAATCTGCTTCCTCTTAAACTGTACTGATTTTGCCAAAGTGCATGGGGGAACAGTCCAGCACCTAGCTTGCCTGGCCAAAGGTTGCTTTGAAGCCAGGAGCTCCAGATCTGAGCCTTTGGAAAGTGGTGTATGATGTGAAGAGTGGTCCATGGGCAGGAGAACTGGCTCAAGGTCTGATCTTCCCGTGGTTAAGTTCACGGTCATGGGCAAATCTCAGCACCCTCTGAACCTTGGTATAAAGAACAGTGGCTGAACATTATTTCAAATGAAATCTTACCAGGACTTCTCCCCAGTAATTAACACTAATTAAGGCTGCAGTAGGCAGTAGCCGCTGGGGTCAGGATCCAGAGCACTTGGCCTCAGCCTTCCCACTTTACCAGCCCCTAAGGTAACACTTCTTGAAACCAGGCTCTGCGAGATGCAGTTTGAAAACTTGGCCAGATAACCTCAAAGATCTCTGCCCACTCCAAGTGTTTTTGGTAGTATTGGCTGTGATTTGCATTCCAGAACGTTAAGTGCAAACGATTTCTCCAGTGTTAACGTTTACCACTGTGCCTACACCATGGCAATATCACATGATTTCTGTTCTTATTAATTCCGTCTCTTGATCCCCGTGCAATATGACTCAACAAATACTTATTATAAGAATAGTAATATGTTATGTTTGGATAGTATTTGACAGTTTTTTAAAACTTTTCCCTTCATCTTACTTAGCCCTCTTTACAACCTGTGAACTTCATACACAATTATCACCTGTCTTTAACGGCAGAGAAAACTGGAGTGCAAAGAATTAGGCGACTTGTACAAAGGCATAAGGACCGAATTTTGTCTTTGTTGTTGCTATTGTTCTTGGCTTGTGGTGTACATGACCTGCTCCATTTTATAAAGGATTTGCAATAATTTAGAGAAAATTATCTTTCGACATCTTACAATACCTTTACAGTATTCTTCCTTTTTTGACCTTACAATAAAAAAGAAATGGGTAAATAATTAGACATCAGGACTACTGAAAATTAAAATTAAAATAGAAGATCAAGGCCAGCAGTGAGGGAAGAGAAAGATAAATATGTTGTAGGTCATTTAACTCCCATGAGGAAGAGAAAGAGCTCCAGCCGAGCTCTTTCTGCTCTGTGTGCAGGGCTTGCTCTAATCCGCCGTACCTGCCTTTCATCACAGTGCACAGCTCTAGTGCAGTTTCCAATAGAGAGATGAGCACATCTCCATTTTCACCTTCTAATGAGGATGCGTGTGACTCATTTGTTGAGCACCTCTACTCTGAAATGGTCTTATTTTTCCCCATAACTAATATCCAGTTCTGCTCCCTCAAACCCCCTCCCCTGCTGGGTCATCAGTTCTCTCAATGAAAACTCAGTTCAGTTCCATAGATTTTTCATCTCTTTGGGGTATTAGAATAATCTTATGCTGGTTCTTCAGGATTCAGTCTTCTTCTTAAAACCTAAATCTCACACTCGATTTCATGCCCTGCCCTCCTTCTCCATCGAGGGCAGGCTGCACAGGTGTCTCCCAGGCCCCCGCAGATGAGGGGAAGCTCTCTCACTCTTGCCTCTTCCTGAGCTTGTCACTCTGTACCAGGTGTCCAATGTCTGGATCAACTCCAAGGCTCACTTACTCATACTTGGAAGGGCCCACGCAGACCGCCCACTGCACGGCCCACCGAAGTGGGTTTGCAGCTTCAGAGGGACCTCTTCCTCATGTCTCCCATGACTCCACCAATGACCAATCCTGCACCCTTTTGCAGCTGGTATTTCTTTGCCCAGCTGGCAGCCCTATGGGGTAGGGGTGAGGGGTAGAATTAATACCAACCAGACGCTTCAGCCCAGACAGCGTCGGCACTGCAGGCCTGATCCACAAGACAGGCACGTGGCTGTGCAGGCTGCCCGGCTGGTACCCCTCTCACGGCTCCGCCCTCTCTCTCCTGACTCTCTGTCTTTGTTCTAGAATCATTAGGGGCTCTACTGATTCACTAACTTGGCAATCGGGTACCTGGCACATGTCCTGAAAATCAAGCCCATTGAGAAAGGAACTGCATCCTGTTACAAACACCAGGAAATCGTTATTAAAGTTAACTGGAAAGATGAAAGAGTGAGAAATTAAATTCAAACCTGGAAAGGTAATGTGGAGCTTCACGTTAGGGGCAGAGCCCAGGCTAGGGTGAGGGGAGGGAGGCCCGTGCCTCAGGCCCAACATGTAAGGGGCTGCCAAAAGCTCAGCAATCAAGATAAGTAGTATTTTAGTGCTTTCTCTTTTTTTTTTTTGGCCGTTCTGGGTCTTTATTGCTGCACACGGGCTTTCTCTAGTTGCGGCAAGTGAAGGCTACTCTTCGTTGCGGTGCGTGGGCTTCTCACTGCGGTGGCTTCTCTTGTTGTGGAGCTCTAGGCCCGCAGGCTTCAGTAGTTGTGGCACATGGCCTTCAGTAGTTGTGGCTCGCGGGCTCTAGAGCGCAGGTTCAGTAGCTGTGGCGCACGGGCTTAGCTGCTCCGTGGCGTGTGGGATCTTCCCGGCCCAGGGCTCGAACCCGTGTCCCCTGCATTGGCAAGCGGATTCTTAACCACTGTGCCACCAGGGAAGCCCTAGTGCAATATTTTTAAAAATCAAAATTGATGCCAAAAATCCAGGATGAACAAAATGTCGGATTTGTAAATAAAGAAGCATCAGTGAGAATGGAGGGAAGATCTTGGCGGGGCAGGGGGCGTTGGGGTGGATAAACCAAAAAGGTCAAGTTACGTTCCTGTGTAGCTAAAGCATATGGTTCCAGGGGAGAGGGAAGAGCACAGAACAGGTTTGTAAGATCAGGAAAGGAGACATTACAGAGAGTTTCAAATGCTGTATTAAAGCGTTTTCTTTCACTGTTGGAGAATTAGTTATTATTCTTTGGTTATTGGAGAGAATCACGGAAGAATTTTTTGCTAAAAGATAACATGATCAGACCACGTTTAAATAGGATACACACATGTACTGGCCGTCACCTTGGGATGTTGCCACCCAAGGTATCCTGACGAGTGGTTTCTACAGCTTCCTTCTCTTTGGCAGCCAGAACTTTGGGATACAGCATACTGGGTGGGTGGGGAGTGGGCGTGATGGCATGTGCTGTCCACATACTCCTCAGTGGGTTACTGTGGGGGGCACTGGGGCAGAAGGGCAGGTGAGGAACGGTCAGAGCATCACAGAGATGCTCCAGGCTTAGTCCATGGGGATAAGAAATGGTTGAAGGACAGAAAACTGGTTTTCTGTTCATTTACTGAAATGAAGCAGTTCATTTACTGAAAGATTCTGGCCTTTTTCATTTAAACGGTTAAAATATATGGTGTCAGAGGAAATTGCAGCACTCAGCTTTTTATTAGTACTGCTGTCTCTACGATAGATGTTCCTAAAAAGAAAAAATCAAAACCTTTTTGAGGACATGCCTGTCATGTTTCTTCAAAACCCCAGAACTTCAGCTCTTACAGAAAAATAATAAATGACTCAGCAAGGTCAAATCATTTACTCCTTGTATCCATGGTCAATCATTTGGAAAGTTTTCTTTGTAATTAAGCGCATATGTATATAAATATGAATTCACGAGCTGATCTTGTGCAAATGATATGCTTTTATTTTAAAAGGACTATTTCTCTGTGTGTAATTACTTCTCTCTTCCCTCTCTGCTTATGTAAGTATGAGTGTCGCTGTGGTGTTTTTTGTTTTTGTTTTTGTTTTTTCTGTCATATATACACAGACAAAAAGGTTGTAAACTGCAAATTCTTCAACGAGGGTCAAAGGACTTGTTGGGATCTTTGCATTTTGACTCAGTGGAATTGCCTCTCCCCTCAGATGAGATAATTTTCTACTAGTAGAACAAGTGAAAAAGAAAAAATATAATGTTAAAATGCTGTTTTCTGGATGGGAGGTTTCCTTTATCCTCATTTGCTATGTGTTGAAGTCATTTTTGTCAGTGGACATAAAATAATTAATCGGGGGAAGCGGATCCTTTAATTAACTTGAGGAACATCAGGGTAAGGGGGCGGCCACCCACTGCAAGAAGATGGCGAGATATGGCCTCTTTCCTAGTGCAGGAGTCAAGAAGGGAAGAATTGCCTGTCCTGCCGGAGGCTGTGCACCATTTATCATGCTGTCGCATCAGTGGGAGGACCCTGGAGAGCCCTGACCATGAGATTGAAGGTTGGTGCCAATTTACGGCAACACAAATGCATTGAACAGGAAAGAGATAGCTCCCAATCTCTTCAATTTTCTTACATTACCCTGAAGGCCAGAGAATTAAATGAAACAGTAGCTGATGACAACTTCAGAGGGTCCTGATTGCGTGACAGGAAAAGTATTAAAATAGCTCAGTAGTTTGATTTTATACGTGTGTTAATCTTGCCCCTGAAAGAAGAGCAAGGGTAGAAAATGCTGCCTTTTGGTACCTGTTCATCGGTGAGAAGATGATACATTAATTCTGTTTGCCTGTCAGAGACTCTTATGCAGCAGTAAAAATGGAGCACAAGAAACGTAAGGTAGACTGAAACTGAAGACACCCTGACACACACACTATCTGGATCACATGACTCCCAATTTGTTGCTATGTCTTTAATGACTTAGAGTGAATCCATTAGTCTGCTCTTGCCAGCAGCATCTGTCAGGAGAATATCTTTTAAGAAATTAATATTAACCTCTGGTCACATTGGGTGAAATGGTCTCTGATTAAGTACAGGTTCTATGTACACATGTGGTTGGTTTGGACAGGGTTCAAACATCCAAACCACTTCAGGGCGATGGATCACAGAAATTGAGCAAATACACGGCCAAACAGGCCCTATTAGGGGGCCTTCCAAGAATTGTATTCCCTTTTCCAGTTTACTAAGTTGTTGTTGAATGCTTATTAAGTTCCAGGAACTGAATCTGGTACTAGAAATACAAAATTCCATAGGTTGTTATTCTAGTCCTTAAGGGGAATTTACTGGAGCAGTGATTTAAGAGGTAGTTAAGAGCCTTAGTTTGGGGGGTCAAATAACCTGTTTCAGATCCTTGTAGATACTTATCAGCAGTGTAAATGTGAGCAGGTTATCTTTGTTAAGCCTGTATTCTCTTCTGAAACACTACAGGTGATAAAGGTATCTGTCTTATACAGTAAGTATGAGGAAGTGTATGGTATACATTCAACAAATGTTCACTTTTATTGGCTATTATAATGTGAAAAGAGTTATGGGAGCACAGATGAGGAAGCATCTAATTCGGTGGGAGAAGGAGAGCTGAAGTAAGGAGGTATAATATTTGAGCTAAGTTTTAAAATGTGAATAAAATTTGCCTGCCAGAAGTGATGATCTTAAGAGTCTGACTATATCAGTTAACTCACTCCGTCAAGTAGTTCTCTCTTTGTTAGAGCATGGAGATCAGAGGTCAAAATCAGAGTGAAAATTAGAGCTTCTGTGCCTAATATAGAAATGTCACTTCACACAAAGAGAAAATTACTATTCTATGAGCACAGGCCATGCCCTCAAGCGCTACTTAATGGGCACTGATGATCAGTGGGCTGTTTGAGGGTTAATAGGGTAGGTTAAACCCATGAAGAGTTTAGAATGATCAAAAAAAAAAAATAGCTAGAGATCAGAAGTATTATCTTTCTACAATACTTGGAAGTTACTAAATTAATAAATCAGGACATGCTTTATTCTATTTTTATTTAAAACTAAGATCAGGGACTTCCCTGGTGGCACAGTGGTTAAGAATCTGCCTGCCAATGCAGGGGACACAGGTTCAAGCCCTGGTCCAGGAAGATCCCACATGCCGCGGGGCAACTAAGCCCGTGAGCCCCAACTACTGAGCCTTCGCTCTACATCCCACGAGCCACAACTATGGAAGCCCGTGCAGCTAGAGCCCGTGCTCTGCAACAAGAGAAGCCACCGCAATGAGAAGCCCGCGCACCGCAACGAAGAGTAGCCCCTGCTCGCGCAACTAGAGAAAGTCGGCGTGCAGCAACAAAGACCCAACGCAGCCAAAATTAATAAATAAATAGATAAATATATTTATTTTAAAAAATAAAAATAAGATCATAGGAAAATTTCAAGTTGAAACACTTCAACTTGAAATTCAATTCAACAAGTATTTCTTTAATAGCTATTATGCACCAGGAACCATGCCAAGCTCTATGGAGACAAACTAAAAATGACATAATCCAAGATCTAGAATTTTCATTTTTGAAGGAGAAATTTATAGCATTGAATTAGTACAAGTTGATGATATGTCAATTTATAATGCAACCAGGTTGCACTACATTTTATAAATACCCAAAGAAAAAAAATGAGCAAACTTTCTAATAATTCGTACAGACAATGAAAGATATTGATCAAGGAAATACTGATATATTTAATAACACAAGTATAACAACCTTCACTGAGTCATAAAAAAAGAGATCATAAGTAAAAATCTAATACAATGCAAATATGAATACTAGATTTTAAAGAGTTAGTATCTACTATCAACTTTCCATATTGATGAGACACACATATTGATGAGACCCTGCTAAAGTCAAAAGCCAGAAAACACCAGAAGTTTGAAAAATTCTATATGAAAATAATCAACTTCACTAGTAATCAAATAAACGCAAATTAAAATGAGGTACCATTTTTGTCTATCAAATTAGCCAAAGAAAATAAAGGATAATCCCATATACTGACGAGGATGTGGTGAGACAGATGTTTTCATGCATTGCCGGTTGTCAGTGAACTGTGATGACCTTTCTGAAGAGCTATTTGGCAATACATATTGAGACTCTTAAAATGACACTATTCTTTGGTACTATAATTTTACTCTTAAGTTGTATCGTGAGAAATTGTTGAGAAATGTGGACAATGATTTGTGTACAAAATATCCCAACTTTTTTTATACTAGTAAAAATATAAATAAAAATGGTAATAACAGATATTCACAACAGGAAAATAGATCACTATACTCTGGTATACTCTTATGCTGAGTTACAAAATACCCTTTGAAAATGCTGTTTTAAAAAGGTAAATTTTAGGGCTTCCCTGGTGGTGCAGTGGTTAACACTCCATCTGCCAATGCAGGGGACACGAGTTCAAGCTCTGGTCCAGGAAGATCCCACATGCCCCAGAGCAACTAAGCCCGTGAACCACATCTACTGAGCCTGTGCTCTAGAGCCCGTGAGCCACAACCAGTGAGCCCACGTGCCACAACGACTGCAGCCCCCGTGCTCTAGGGCCCACATGCTGCAACTACTGAGCCCACGTGCTGCAGCTACTAAAGCCCACACGCCTAGAGCCCCTGCTCCACAAGAGAAGCCACCACAGTGAGAAGCCGGCACACCACAAGGAAGAGTAGCCCCCACTCGCCACAAGTAGAGAAAGCCCGTGTGCAGCAACAAAGACCCAACGCAGCCAAAAAAAAAAATCAATAAATAAAATTTTAAAAATAAAATAAAAAGGTAAATTTTAGAGCGGCTCAAGATACAATATTTTAGAGGAAAAAGACAAATAAATGGATATTTTAGTCAGAAAACTAAGTCAAGAAAAATAAAGTGTTACTCCTGTTCAGTTACATTGAAAATAGAAAATAATCTAAGGTAAATTATGTTTATGTTTATTAGTTAATAAGAGAATTTAGCAAGATTCTTGAATATGAAATCAATATACAAATAGCAAAAGCATTTCATTTTCAAGTAATAAATATGTAGGAAAGGTAATCTTTAAAGAGATACCATTTGCAATAGCAATAAAAATACTAAAGAGAGAAATCTTATAAATATGTTTAAGGACTTTGAGGCGAAAATAATAAAATTATAATGAATACATTAAAGAGAACCTAAATGACGGTAGTGATATACCTTGTCTGTAAATAGTAAGATTCACTACTGTAGATATGTCAGCATTCCCCACAATGATTTGTGAATTCAGTGAAATTTGCGTTAAAATTCCAACAAGAATTTGACAAACCTACTTAAAAGTTTATGTGTAAAAACAAATGGAGAAGAACAACAAAGACATTCCTGAAGTAGAAAAACACATGGCATGGAAGATTAGTGGGAAAGGAAAGACTCTTGATAATCGGTCGGTCCTGGGGTAGTTGGGTATCTAATATCATAACATGGAATTGAATCTATACCTCATTCCTTATATTAAAGTTAATGGGAAATGGATAAGAGAAAAATATGAATAGCAAAACTTTAAACCTTTTAGAAAAACAATATACGAAAATTTTTATGTATCAAGCCAGGAAAAGAGTCCTTGAATAAGACATATAAAAATACAAGTCATAGTAGGAAAATACTGATACATTCAATTACATTACATTTAAAAACTGTTATTCATCAAAAGACACCATTTTTTTAAAAATTCGCCACCTGGGAATAGATGTTTGCCACACAAGCAGCTGGCAAATAATTAATTTCTAGAATCTATAGAGAACTCCTAAAATGTAATAAGTAAAAGAACCCCTATTAGAAAAATGGCTAAAAGGACATGAATAGACAATTCATAGACTAAGAAACAGGAATGGCTATCAGTCTATGGAAAGATGTACAGCCTCAGAAGTAGTCATGGAAATGAAAATTGACGAGACGTCACTTTCTAGGCACTGCAGTTTGGCAAAGATTTAAAAGACTTATGGTATCAGATTTTGGTGAGGTGAGGTTGTGGAGCAGTAGCAACTCAATACTGTTGGTGGAAATGTAAATGGTAAAGTTAAACGTGATTTAAATCAATAATAGAATGAGATCTTGAAAGAAATAAGAATTGCTGAAGGGGGGTGGGAAATATAGATAATGCAAAAAAAAAAAAACTGTGAACAGCTAGAACGACAATAACTAGGAGGTAAATTATTTCTGTTCTACTCATAATTCACATCTTGAATAGGAATAGTCACTTTCTCAATTCATTCCCCTATAATTTTTAAAATAGAATCTTTTGAGGGTTTTTTTCCCCCCATGAATTTATATCTCCAGCTTTATAATGATCATGGTAGTGGACACCAGTTGCTTTATCTGTGTCAAAATTCCTTTCAGAAATGTACCTTGTCTTCTGGGACACACTAATTCCCCTATTGCAGACATTCTGGGCTGACATTATTTTAACAACCTCAACTTCACTGGCCACAGAGATTGGAACTGGGAACCTCATGTTGAAGATAATGAGTTTCAGTCCTTCTATGGTTATAGGTAGGCTGGAAGATGTAAGCTTCAAATTTATTGGCAGCTGTGTTTCCACTGATGTGAAAAAGTCTAGACTGGCAAAATAAAGTTTGGACATGTGCAGAAACAGAGATGAGAAAAGAGAGAAATACTTTTGAGAGAATTTAAGTCCCTATACCCAGGCTTAAATAACCTTGCCCTTCTTGCAGATTTACTATGTGAGCCAGTATAGTCCCATTTTGGTCTAAGCTGTTCTCAATTAAGTTTCTTTTTTGAAATCCAAAAGTTTCAAACAATAGCTAATTTGAATTTAAAATCAATGACGCAGTTCATCCTATGGCTAATTTCATTTAAAAATATATACCTTATAATGTGAGTGAATAAAGGTTGTTCCTGCAATGAAAGACCAAGTCTAAATTGATAAATGCAGTGACATTTATATTTGAAAAATAGAATATTTTATTTTCATCTCCCTCCTACCCTACCTATGTATGCGTATAGCTGATTCACTTTTTGATACAGCAGAAACTAACACACCGTTGTGAAGCAATTATACTCCAATAAAGATGTTAAAAAAGATAGAATATTTTATTTTCAAAAATGTGTATGATAAAATGAAGTCAATTACACTGAGCATTTCCAAGAAACATTCGATGCCAGTCATATAAACCAGTTTTTTTTGTAATATTGTTTCTAGTATGTGCTTTTCAAATAGTCTATATTCTTCTAGCACTGGTGTTATATATAGCTACCATCATTTCAGAAGATTGTTTTATATCAGATATTCTTTCAGTATTATAAATATTGTCACTAACTCAAAGTTGAGATCAGTTGGGATTCCTGGGGCAATGAGACTACAAAAAAAAAAAAAGAAAATTATCAAAATTAAAATCCAGTGGCAGACTGGATGTAGGGAATCCAGAGGATGTAGGGAAACATTTATGGCAGTTTGACTTATGAGAAGTACTAAAATGTTGGATTTGGACCAGAGACAACAGCTCTGATCTAACTAAATGAAACTTTTACTGAAAAAAATTGATTACTATTAGTAAATACAACCAATATGTAAAAGTTGCAAGAATTCTGCCAGGAGAAAACAATTGATATATACATCATGACTAACTTGAATTCACAAGAAATTGTAAACTGATAGAAAGGACTGAGTAAAGTACATATTTCAAAATAAATTTTTCTTATTTGTTTTAAAAAATTTGCTCTAACATCATATAAATTGAGAATTATTATCATTTGTGTAGCATACTCAAATGTTGTGTCTTGGTGTAAACAGGGAGTATCTACAATCTGAAATCATCTTCATAGATTCAATTTACACGTTATTGACTCTATTAAGCTACTGACTCAAAATAATGGTACCTTTGCAAATTTAATGAAAAGTCCTCAATTGGACTTGTAAATCTTGCTTAAGTCTTGAAAATCTTAATTAAGAATTATTTTTGTCCTTAAACAATAAGAATAGTTGGTTAGCTTTAATACTGGTAAATGTTATGCACAAGTGTTGCCTGTAACAAATGTAACTTCCTTAACAAAATTCAAAAAATGAATTAAAGTCTCTAATTTGCACAAAGATGTGTTTCCAATTTTATCCAAATCCAATCTCCTCTCCTAAATAGAAATCTTCCTTTCTCTGGCTTTGTGATATTGTGTTTGAAGGACATTTTATAAAGAGAACATCATATTATCCTTTGAGGACATTAGTCTATCAGGTATTCAACCTGGATTAAACAGCCCTGAACCCTCATCTTAATTTCTTCCCTTACATTCAGATATGTCCCAGACCCTTTAAGAGACAGCTTTAAATGATGCTGCTGCTGCTACCGGTGGTTTTAATTCAGCTGTTTCAGTTTGATGGCAGCACACTAAATTAACTCTGAATGGAGACAGTAAAATTAATTCTCACTCTACCCGTCAGCCAACTCTAGCAAGAACCAGCCTTTGAGAGAAAAAAAATTTTTCTGTCCCACAAAAAATCTTAGTGCCCAGTGGTGCAAAATTATAAAACTAAAGCTTAAGGATGCATACCCTATGGAGACAAAAAGTATGTCCATTTCGCCTATACACTTGTATTTTACTACACCACTTCTTACATCCATTAATCGGTTTAAAAACTTTTCTCCAGTATTCCTTGAGAGGATTTAATATGAATGCATTTACTGGGGTAGGATACTTGAGAGTTTACATAAGGAGACACTGGCTCCAATTTTCAACCTTAGCACCAACTCAGCCTGAAATATCTGGGAGTGACTTAAGCTTTCAAGAGGAAGACACCTTCAGTTCTTCTTACTTTACTTTCCTGCACTGCCAGTGGGTTCGTTTGAACCAGGGCTACTCAGCTTTCCTTTATGAAAAGTGGATTCTAATTTGCACAAATCTTTTAACCCCAAAGTTGAGATGGAGGAAGGAGAAGGAAGTGAGGCAATTAAACAGTACCATTTTTTCCATTTCTTATCTTCATTAATATCTTCATCACTGTTCTATTTCTTCTTTTCCTGTATCTTATCAGGGCATTTTGTCTATCTTCATCTTAAACAACTTACCCATTATGTCGTCAGTATGGTCATCTGAGCTGGTAGCTATACTGGCAATGCTTTCTGCAAATGCAAGGACACAGATTGAATTTAGTTTTCCTTAGGCTTTTTATTAATTTCAATAAAAATATGGATATACTATATAAACTTGTTGCTATTTTTATACTTTAAAACTATGAGTTATGAAATTTATAAGCCTAATCAAAATATTCAGAAGACACATATTCAAAATGGAGGACCGATTCTGACTGTTAACTTCTGATTTTAAAAATTCAGCTGCAGTCTGTTGCAGCAGAGTCAGTTGCTCACTTCATGTCTACCCACCACTGGCTGGTTCAACTAGAAGTTTCAGGTATAGTCATTTTAGTTCTAGCAGTTCTATAACCAGGTTTACAGACATAGCCTAAGATCACCTATTTATACTTGGCTTGTAAATGTCATGCACATTTTCAAAAATGACAGAATCATTCAGATGATGTAGTCTTACCAGGAAGATAACTTATCAAAGTTGGTTTCTGAAACAATCAGTTTATCTTTAGCTTCAACACAATAGCCTTAGTAACAATGCCTTTTTAAGTAGGAAACACCATGACATTTGATCTAGCCATGGAGGCATCATATGTGAATTCACTTCAAAAGAAAGAAATGATTAAATACTTCCTTTACCAGAAAGAGTAGAATTGAATTACTGCTCCCCAAAATGAAATTATGATCGATGAACTAATTAGCCTCCAAGATTTCCTTACAGAGAGATTAGGGAAGGGATGAAAAATTTACACATACCACCCAAAAGAATAACTAAGTACTCATGGCAAATGAGCTAAGGGATGTGGGTAGTGTTAAAATGAATAATCTGACAATATAAACTGTCATTGGAGGGTCTATCATTAAATTGTCATTAGAACAGCCTCTTGCTATTGAGCAACGCTTTTATGAAGAAAATAAATATTGCCAATCACATGGAGAAATAGAATTATCCTTTGTAAATCTCAAGACACAGTCTCAAGAGAAGTTTATTATAATATTATTTTTAGATGAAGAGGGCAACGAAAAGCACACTCTTCTACTATAACAGCTACTAGACAAACTGTTGAAAAGCCACAAACAGTTCCAGACAGTCCTGTTTATTCTAAAACAAAAGAGAGCCTTAAAACTCAACCGTTTGTGAAAAACTGTTTCTTCATTTTAACAACTACAAAACTAGTATCCATAGGATTTCAAGGCCCTGTTTAAATAATTATTTTAATTAAAATGTGTATCTCTGTTATTGATTATAATCATACAATTCCCTCTATAACTGGCCAATATTTGGAAGACAATGTAAAGTAAAACTAGATCACTAATAGTTATGTTTGGCTGGGAGGAAGTGAGAAATTAAAGCAAATCTTTCACTCCAATATTGGTTTGGTCAGTAGCTTCAACATTCTCTATTGAGCATTATGACATGCCAAAGACAAGAAAAATTAACAAATATACTTTCCATTTTCACTTCCATACATTGCATGTACCTTGATCTAAAATTAAGCTTCAGGAGGAAGAAAAGCAGCATTCTTTTTTTTTTTTAAACATTTTTATAGGAGCATAATTGCTTTACAATGGTGTGTTAGTTTCTGCTTTATAACAAAGTGAATCAGCTATATGTATACATATATCCCCATATGCTAACACATATATATGAATCTAAAAAATAAATAAATTAAAAAAATAAGGTTCTGAAGAATGCAGAGGCAGGACAGGAATAAAGACGCAGACGTAGAAAATGGACTTGAGGACAGGGGGAGGGGAAAGGGTAAGCTGGGACGAAGTGAGAAAGTGGCATGGACATATATATACTACCAAATGTAAAAAGCAGCATTCTTGAATCAACAACTGACTCAAGTTCTTGAGGATTAGCTATGACAATTGACACTGATCTAAGTTCTAAATTGTCAAAAGGCAAAATAATCCCGAAGTGAAATGGAAAGCATTATAAGCCAATATAATTACCACCCAATGTAGACCCCAAATGAGTTACATATCAGTAAATGACATTGTCTTCTAAAAGAGATTCAAGCCCAAAACCCATCATTTTGGTGGCCTCTTTTGCCCTCAATTGTCAAATCTTCATCACCAGTCTACCAGCAGCTCTTGATGACTCCACTTCAAAATCACATTCCTCCTTTGTCTACTTCTTTCCGTTTCCATAGCAATCACTCTAATGCAGGCCACCATCATTTCTCACCTCATCTATGGCAATTACCGGTCTTCCTGACTCCCCTCCTCTACAATTCATTATCTAAACAGAGTTCTTAACTCTTGTAATTCATACCTCCAAAGTGTGTGCGTGTGTGTGTTTGTGTGTGTATATATATAATTTAAACTCCTAAACTTTGCCCATTGGATTCCACACAATCTGGCCCCTTCCTACCATTTCAGTTGCAACCCATACCCATCCTCTTCTCTTGTTCTCTCCATCAGTTAGTGGTCTCCTTCCAAATCCTAAGGGATTTTTGCATTTAATGTTCTCTCTGTCTCTGGAAGGCTCACACACTAGCTCCTTCTCATCAATAATAAACTCAAACTCCATCTCTCCAGAGAATCTGTCCTTAACTACTATCCCCAATAATCTTTTGGATTACTCCGTAGCATATCCTCCATTAATAATTGTTTACTTGCCTTTCTCTGTTCTCTAAAACGTGAGTTCCAGAAGTAAAAGTAACTTATTCATTCATTTATTCATTCCACAAGTGTTTCAATTGCCTATATTCTTCAAGCATTTTTCTAGATCTAATGTTGAACCAGACAAAACATGTACTCTTGAGCTTAAGTTATACTAGAAGAGGACAGAAAATAAATATGTCGTAAAATTTCAATAATAAGAAAGGTGAATAAAAATTAAAGCAGTGTAAGAGGATAGACAAAGATGGAGGGTGTGAAGGGAGTGTATAGATAGGGAAGGTGTATTTGAAGTGGTGACTTTTGAACAGAGACTGAGTTAAGTGAGGGAGAAAGATGGGGAGGATCTAGAAAAGGTTAATGTCCCTGTTAAGGAAGTGTACTCAAGGAAGAGGAAAAAAAAAATGTAACTGTCTTGGATATTCTATTCACAGCTAAATGTCCAGAGCCTAGGACAGGACCTGCTATTGTTCAGTAATATATTTGTTGTATTCGATAAGTATTTGTTGAATGAATGAATGAGAAAGCACTCTATAAAGATTTATTGAATGAATGAGAAATTTGAGCTGTGGCTCTTAGTGTCGGTAATCAAAAGTGGATACCTGGGGAAGTAAATAATTGTTAGTACAAACTCTGTATGCAAAAAAGAACACACACACACACACACATGGAATTATCTTAAAAATGAGAGACTGGCTACTCTAGACCCAGTGGTGTAGAAGATGACAAGAGTAATGATGAAGGCATTTAGACAGACACATTAGTGTAAAATCTGCTAAAAAGATGAAACTATGAGATTAAGTTGACCAGTGTATAGTCAAACAAGAACTTTCAGCTGCTGAAACAGGCCATCAATCAAACGGATGGAAAAGTTACCAGATTTATTCTAAGCATTGCCTGATTAACCAGTAAAATGACCTTTTGAGTGTTGATTATTGTTGTCTTTTGACATAACTAGTCTGATATCTGATATGGGCTATGAGTTGACAGATAACATAAAAAGGCCATAACATTTGGTCAAGCCTTTAAGAAAATGTCTATATGAGATCATTTAAGTGGCTATTACTCAACAATGTACAATATTTCATAATGAATAGTGGTACCTTTTGTGTCTGGGAAGATTTTCAGACTTTGGATCTTGTATTGCCAACCAGTTTTCAAAATAATCAACGACAGTGCCAAATCAGAAAATCAGATTCTGTTAGACTGCACAGATAACAGAAATGTCACCAAAAACACAGGTACATACACATATGCTTTTTCAACTTTGATATTCATTTTTCCTCTTGCCTCTAAACCTTTTCTAAAGTAAATTCTTTTCCTGGAATTTTTTTTTCCCAATGCCAATGCTGGATATGAAGCCTCCTAGATTTCAATTTCTGCTAAAATTGTAGATGGTATAGTGGATGCAAAGTTAATCCTCACTAATGGACTACTTCACTAAGCAGCTGCCCCATGCCTTTTTTAGCATGATTTTCCAAGTTCTAGGGAAGAGTGCCTAAGTCCTCTGTCCCATTCATTTGTATCCTTCTGATGTTATCCATACAACTGAGAAATAAGATTCCTGATATAGTATCTGGATTCCATAGCATCAGGTCCTTGCATTCCCTGATACCTTCCTCTTGTCTTCTTTAAACAACAGGCAATGATCTCTGTATCGTGGACTTTGTTGTTTCCATTTTTCCCCATATCTCACTGCATATCTCTGCCAAAGATTAACTTACACAGGGAGTAAACACTCTATCCACCTGAGCAGTGAGTCTTAATGGGAAAGGAATCTCTTTTTCCCAGAACTGTGCTACATCTTCTTACTCACAGGCAGATTTTCCCTCTAAAATTTTCAATTTACATTTTTAGCTATAGCCTTTTAGACATCATTCATGTTTTTTTCATTTTCTTCTGGAATTAAAAATAAGTAAGAAAAATGTCCCACATTCCAATATTTCTAAAGTTTTCTTTTCTTGGACCCTTTGTTTCTCCTTACCTGGTGCCTTCTGAAATCATCTCATGTTAAGAGTATTATTCGAGCAGTGCTTTGTGTTCATCCCCTTTAATTTTCAGTCACCGTGTGAGGTAAATATTCTGTTAGTCTCCAATTCACAGTAGGAAAATGAAGCAAAGAGATCTTAAATGATTTGCCCTAGGTCACCTACTGCCAAAGGCATGGAGCTGAAACTTGAACATGGAGCCTTCTGAAGTGAGATCCTACACTCCTTCAACAGTGCCCAAACATTTTAGGCCAGTACATGTCTCTGATTGACACAATTTTCTCTCGGTTATTATTTTCGTGTAACCCATGACTTCTTTAATTTTTATTCTAAAACTAATACATTTATCCCATACAAAATTGAAAGATCTGTGCACATCTATACTACTTTACCATTTTACATTGTATTCTTCCAGAAATACATGGATAATAATGTATGTGTTCTTTTGGAAGCTGCTTTGTGCATTAATGACAGATTCTCGAACTCGTTATTTTTACTGTCTTCTGTGGATCCTTCTTTTTGTGATTCTCTTACAATTTATTTAGCCAATTTCCAATCTGGGGAAAGTGAGTCTGTCTCCAGTTCTCTAGTATTATAAACTGTATTGCAAGTCTCTTGATTTTA
Source organism: Stenella coeruleoalba (assembly GCF_951394435.1). NCBI lineage: Eukaryota > Metazoa > Chordata > Mammalia > Artiodactyla > Delphinidae > Stenella > Stenella coeruleoalba. The sequence goes on from NC_137153.1 coordinate 82,122,184, forward strand.
TATTTGTACCTGTCCGTAAACATTTTTGTTGGGATATGTCACTTGAAAAAAAATGTTTCGTTCACAGCATATTTAAAATTAGCCAAATAGTTCTCCAGAAAATTTTGCCAATTTACTCTTCCAGCACAACAATAGGTGTATATACATTTTTAGTGGTCTCCAACATAGGGTATTATAACTTAAAAAAAAGTTCTTGTCTAGTTTGAGAGTCACATGATTTCTTTATTTAGAATAAAATTGGATTTTTCGTGTTTATTCATATTTTTGTTGGTAGTCTGTCATATTTCATAAATCTTTTCCTTCTTAATTAATGAGAGAAATTTATGTAAGACTTGCCAACATTTTTCTAGTTTATCTTTCACTTATAAATTATGTTCAGAGTATTTTTAACAAATAAGAACTTTGTTTTATTTTGTTATATATATTTGTTTGCAAAATCTGGAAATATTTTTCTTAATACTATCTGGTGTTAGTATCCTGAAGATGTAATCTACTTATAAAATATTTTCTACTTAATTAGCATAAATATTACATGGTATTCTAATTTTTAACTACCTGTCTATCTGAGGTTATATTTTCCAGTATCTCAGAATGTGACCTTATTTAGAAATAGGATTGTTGCAGATGTAGACAGTTAAGATGAGGTTATAATGGAGCAGGATGGCTCCCTTCTCGATTATGCCTAGTATCCTTATGAAAAGGGGAATTTGAACTTAGACTGGCACACAGAAAGAATGCCATCTGGAGATGAAGGCAGAGATTAAGGTGAGGTTGCTGCAAGCCAAGGAATATCAAAGATTTCCAGCAAACCATCAGAAGCTAGGCAAGAGACATGGAACATTCTTTCTCACACCCTAAGAAGGAACCAACCATGCTCACACCTTGATTTTGAACTTCTAGCCTCCAGAACTGTGAGACAATAAATTTCTGTTGTTGGGCTTCCCTGGTGGCGCAGTGGTTGAGAGTCCACCTGCCAATGCAGGGGACACAGGTTCGTGCCCCGGTCTGGGAAGATCCCACTTGCCGTGGAGTGGCTGGGCCCGTGAGCCATGGCCGCTGAGCCTGCGCGTCCGGAGCCTGTGCTCCGCAACGGGAGAGGCCACAGCAGTGAGAGGCCTGGGTACCGTAAAAAAAAAAAAAAATTTCTGTTGTTTAAGTCATCTAGCTTGTATGGCTATAGTACAAAAACCTGGGAAACTAAAACACTTTATTTTGAGCCCTTATGAATGATATATAACTAACTCAAGATTAATAAAGATAATGTGGGCCATAGGGTCACAAATAACCCCAAATCACTAGCAAAACAAAACTCCAGTGACACTTTACTATCCAATTTATCCAATTAATATTCAGATTAATGAGTTCAGATTAATCATGATTAAGGTACCACAAAGAGCTAGAACTCACTAATTTTCAGTGGGTGTGATATTTGAGTACTTGCTTATTAATGCTCACTATTATAGTCCTTCATAGCAGAATAAGATGATATTAGCCTTGAGGTGGAAAGGAACATCAAGTCTTCCCCCTTAGTTCAAAAGGGCTGCTGTATGTCTGCCTCAGATGTCCTCTCCCAAGGGGGCCATGTTTTCTTCATTATTTAGGTTTTCATAAGTCTTTCATTTTTTTAGTTGCTTATAACTTCTCAACTTTTTTCAGGAATGTTACTTGTGTTTTATTCTTCTTTTCTTGTTTTTGCAGAATCTGAGAACTTTCGTGTTGCCCTTACATGAGTGATAAATATACTGGGTATAGAATTCTCCTATAAAGATATTTTTATGGTGAAACTCCATAGATATTTCTATGTTGTTTTCTGACATTATGGGTTGCACAGAAGTCTATTGCCAATCTCATATTTTTTCCTTGTTATAACCTCTTTCTTTTGCTTGGATACTCATAGGACTTTTTCTTTAATATTGGCAGTCAAAAAAATTCATGAAGATTCACCTAGTTCTGTGTCTTAGTTATTAATTTTGCCTATCACTCAGTGTAGCCTTTTATTTTAAACTCATGTGTCCTTTAGCTTAAGAAAGTTTTCTTCTGTTCTATCTGAAGATATTTCTTCTCTTCAATATTTCCTCTCATTCTGGGATTCCCACTAAACAGAGTATCCTAGCTCTAATTGACACTTTTGTCTCATCTTTTAAATCTCATTTTTCTTTCCCTCTGTATTCTTTGGAGAATATCTGGATTGTGCTCTAAATCCCTGACATTGTTTTGTGCAGTATTCACTGCATTTAATTAAAACATTGTTTATTGTGAGTATTTAAATCTCAGTCCCCAAGCTTTTGAACGCATAGTGAAGTTTACGTCTCAGATGGATGGTACTGATACCACTTTCTGCTTACACCTCTGCCTTTTGGCTCTCTATTTCTGATATGTGGGGTTTTCTTCCTTTTGAGCTTGGCTGTGGATTTACAATGAAGTTCTGGGACCAGTCAAGATACTAATCTCAGAATTTTTTTTCTCTTCTTGTTAAACCTGGGAATAAGTAGTATACCTCAGATTATCTAACATAAATTTACGGATTTCACTTGGAAGTAGTTTTTAAACACCATAGTGAGTAAGCTTAGTTCCTCTGTAAAGTCCCAATGGAAGGTGAATTCCAAATTGCACAGTTCAGGGATACTTCCTGTGTAACATAAATAGCCCAGGGTCCAGATACTTCCTGTGTGACCTTGTTAGATTTCCCTTCCCCCTTTTTTCTTCACAACAGTTTCTCAAGAGATCAGCTTAATCACTAAAACTATAATTCTGGGTAGCTACCACTGTTACAAATAGAGAACTAATACCATGTTTACATTCCTTGAGCCACATGTCACTATGGACAGGATGACTAAAAACATAGGAAGACACAGATTTACCCAAGGCCCCAAGAGTTATAGTAAGACCATGTCTAGGGTAATATGAAGACAAAAATGCTACAATTTAACCATCTCAAAACAGAGAGGTTCTCAGGTAGTATTTTATATGATCTAATTTATTGTAATAGGTGTTGAATTTATTGCATTGATTTAAAACTGAATGTTTGATATCAATGGATCATAAAAATTATTTAGTCCAAATTTTAAATTTTAGACATGAGAACATTCAGGCCCAAAATGTGTGTGGATGACTTGTCCAAGTTCAATCACACATCTAGCTAAGGGCTATGAACTGGGTGTCCTACTTCCTAGTCCAAGTGCTGTTTCTTTTACTACATGCAATAAAACATCTTATAGAAAAATTCTGTGTATCATTATGTAGTATCATGCAACATATTTAGTTTCTTTTTCTTATAGCTTGAAGCAGTGGTTGTTATGGGAACAAAATCCATATTTTGGCTAATCACAAGCTCTCTGTAAAGCTAATGGAGAATCATAAGGGCCATTTGGGGATCTGCAAGATACCAAATGCTGGACTTTATCACTTACTCAAGGGATGGGAAATTTTGAAACATGTAGCAGCTCAAAAACCCTGACACATATTGCTGGGAAGAAAAGAGTAAAATAATGCTACTCATCGTCAAGGTTGTCAAGTTGACCATCAGTGCTGTGGTTCACCTCTGAGGCCTGATAACTTGGCACTACAATGCAATAGATAAACGTAAACCAAGTGACAGGGTTCAAATCCAGGCTGATTTTAGTGTTCACCTGTGATAGATATGAGGTACCCAAAACTCTTTCACTGTCCGTTAAATGGGAGAACTTAGAGGTGACAAAAATGCTTTGATTTTAATGCTCAGTTTTTATTATTCTGAAAATGGCATGTATTTTCAGATTCATGTATGTTTTATAGCACCTAAATCAGAGATGAGCCAAATTTTCCAGTGAAATTCATTAATTTATGAAATTATATCTACATTTGGCAAGTGGAATTTTTTTAACTCTGCAGTGTTACGCTCCACAGAATTAAAATAGCCAAGATTTTTGAGAGAACCTACAACCTGTAGACTGATAGAAATGACACAGCTCACTATATAGTAAAGAATAAAAGGAAAGCAGATTAAACCAATATGAGAAAAGGCCTTTCTCTAAATTCTGTACCATGAATGAACCCATTGTTGCTCTTTGAGAATATAAAGACAGGATGGATCCAGATTTTCTTTAGTCTGAGTGTATGCTCACAGTAGCCCAAATACATCCTCCTGTTTAAATAAAAAATGGCAAGAGTTTCATTTATTCGATCAACAGACATTTATTGAGTGCTTGCTGTGGGTTAAACAATGTGCTAGAGAATAGGGATGAACATGGCACCATATCATAACTCAAAGTATACAGGGGAGATAATTAATGTAATTCTATTACGAATAATTGTACCCCACAAAGAAGAAAATACCAAGTATCAAGGAACATGGAAAGCAGTGACTACCTCCTGTAATCACTGGCTGGGGGTGAGGGAAAGAGATAAAATGGAGCACACATAAAAAACTATTGTTGTAAATTTATATGTTCAAAAGGAATAAATTAAATCTCTAGATATCAGAAATAGAAAACCAAAGCCAAAAAAGTAAGCAGAAATTGATGCCAGCCTGACCCATATGGGAAATGGACTTGGATACAAGCCCAAGAGGCTGAGGGCTGGGATTATAAATACTCATGGGAAGCAGACATCATGGCTCCCAGCCTGCAAGGCAAGGAACTGATACTAATAACTATGCTTAAAACCTGGAAACTCAAAGAGCCGAGCTTTCCATAAAAAGGAATCAAGAAAATTTGTGCCCATTGTCCCAGGCAAATGGCAGTGAAACTTTCATCCTTTAAGGGCAGTGGATTAGGACAAACTCAAAAAAAACAAAACTGAAGCTTGAATTATATCTAAGTTAATAGAGATTAGAGTTGTCAAGTCAGAAGAACGCAGTGAAATGTCTGCAAAATACTGAGAAAAAATAAAAATCAACTTGAACTTTTATACCATCTAAACCATCATTTGATAATGGTGATAAAGACAAAGATTTACAGTTTACTACACAAAGACCCTCACCAAAAAATTATTAAGAGAATGTACTTCTGTAAAGTAAAAATATTAGTAATATAGTAGTGATAATAATCATAGAAGAAAAAAGCAGGGTGCATAAGCCCTGACAAGCAAAGGAATTGATAAGTATTTTGGCAAATATAAATAAGCATTAATAATAATAATAATGACAGCAGTGGAGAGACATAATAAATCATGTTGGGGTTTAAAAAGAAAGATGGATTCATAGGATTTGGGGGGAAATTATGGCTGAATATGTTACAACTGCCCTCCACTCTCAACCCTTATTTCAATTGACTTACCTCTCTTTAATTATAATAGTTTTTTTTTGGGGGGGGTCTGGTATATCTTTTTTCATCCTTCTACTTTTAATTTTTATGGTCCTTGTATTTTAGGTACCTCTTATAAATAACATAAAGTTGGATTTTGCTAGTTTTAATCCAAGCTAAGAATTTATAAATGATAATTTATTATATTGATATTTAATGTGATTAATAAAATATTTGAAATCTACTCTACTATTGTATCTTTGCTTTCTATTTGTCCTGTTTTTTTCTAAGCTCCTTTTGTTTCTTCTTTCTTTGGGATTAATATTATTTCTATTCCACTGTCTTCCCTCTATTGTTCTGGATATTATTGAACCTATTTCTATTCTCCTAATGTCTAAGGTTATTCATCAATACCTCTCTTCCTGAGTAAAACAGGACTTTTAGAATACCTGAATGCCAGTCTCCCACATTCTTTCTTCCCTATTACTGTTGTCCAATATTTAATTACATTTCAGATTTATAATACTCAAATTAGATAATATAATTATTGTTTTACTTAGTTAATAATTACCTATATTTTTACCAGTTCCTTTACTGTCCTTTCTTCCTTGAATCTCAGACCTTTTTTCCAAGATCACTTTCCTTTTTTTTTTTTTTTTTTTTGCGGTACGCAGGCCCCTCACTGTTGTGGCCTCTCCCGTTGCAGAGCGCAGGCTCAGCGGCCATGGCTCGCGGGCCCAGCCGCTCCGCGGCATGTGGGATCCTCCTGGACGGGGACACAAACCCGTGTCCCCTGCATCGGCAGGCGGACTCTCAATCACTGCGCGTGATTTTGTTCTTAAGCAAATCATTTTGATATTTTCTGCTTTGCTTGTTTTCTGTCACTTTCTGTATGTTTTAATAGTTAATCTGTACCTACATACACCCACCAATAGCACTGTAAGGTTAAAATCTTACAGATTTCCAACACATTTGCATCCTCTTGATTTATGCCTCTGGACATTCTAGGACATGGCTGGCTACCACTATCTCCAGTGTTCTTGTCACTTGTTATAGTCTTCTTTATCTCCTCCTTTCCTCATCTTCCTGATCTGTGAACACTGAAATGTCTCCGGGCTCAGTCCTTGAACTTCTCATATAAATCTTTGGTAATTCCCTTGATGACATCATCCTGTATTATGGATCTAAAGGTCATCTATATGCTGATAACTCCAAGGGTTTTATCTTCTAACAGCAGCCCCATATATACAGCTGTCTGCTCAACCTTTCCATCTGAATGTCTGATAACCATCTTAAGCTTACTATGTACTGAAAAGAACTCATGATTCCAATGCCCCCTTGACCTGAAACTGAGCCTCCACCTGTCTTCCCTGCTCAGTAATTGGCAAGTCCATTCTTTCTGTAGCTCAGGCTAAAATCCTTGGTAGCTTTCTTCACTCCTCTCTTTCAGTCATAGAACTTAACTCCATCAGCAAATCCTGTCAGATCTACCTTCAAAATATTTCTAGAATCAGACTAGAATGATATTTCCAACCACCTCCATCTCTACCACATAATCCATACCACTGCCATCTCTCCTCTGGACTGGTGCAGGAATCTCCCACTAGTCTCCTGTTGTTGCTCACCCATAGCCTACTCTCCATAAGACTGCAAAGAGGTCATTTTAAGACATAAATCAGATCTTATCAGTCCTCTGCTCAAACTTTCAAAAGCAAAGTCCTTAAAACATAAGCTCACCCCTTGCTCCTCTCTGGCCTCATCTTCGCACTACCACACCCACCCTCATTGCTAATCCTTCTCCAACTACTTCAGAATTTATTTTTGTTCCCAGAAAATAACTAATAACCACCTGTGGCGGTTAACGGTATGATCGCCAGGACTATTATCTTGGGTTTGAATTCCAGCTCCACTTCCTACATGCATGCTCTTGGCCAGGTTGCTTTCTCTATGTGTTTCTTTATCTATGATCAGAAATAACAGAACCTATCCATAGAGTTACATCAGTCGTTCTCAGTGGGGGACGATTTTCCCCCTAGAAGACATCTGGCAATGTCCAGAGACATTTTTGATTGCCACAACTTGGGAGGTGCTACTAGCATCTGGTGGGTAGAGTCCAGGGGCACTACTGAACATCCTGTAATGCATAGAATAGCCCCCATAAAAAAAGAATTGTCTTGCTCAAAATATCAATAGTTCTGTGGTTGAGAAAACTTGGGTTATTTTGTAATGATTAAATGATTCAATATTTGTAAATCATTTAGGACAGTATATAACATATAGTAAGTACTATATAAGTATCAGTTAATTTTTAAAATATATACTTGTATAACTGATTCACTTTGCTGTACACCTGAAACTAACACAACATTGTAAATCAACTATACTCCAATAAAAATTAATTAAAAAATATATATATATACATTATATGTGTATACAGCATATATATAATATATACTCCTCATCCAGGGTTTCTGACCTAGCTGCTCTCTCTGCCTGAAATGCTCTTCCCACATTGTGTACTCCCACTTCTCACAAATCTTGCTCAGATACAATCTTATCAGAGGAAACTTCCTTGACTACCTTATCAAAATCTCACCAATCTCGCCACGTTTCCTCCCTCACCTACTCTGCTTACATTTTTCTCCATTGCATGTTCAGCACATGGAATATCATATATTTATTTATTGGTTCATCATCTGGGCTCCAGTAATAATCGGTTGCTGCTCCAATATTGCACTTACATTCTGCTGTGCATTTGTTTTAGCACTACAAAATAGGTTGTAAGATGCTTTCAGACATGAATCATAATTTATTATGTGTTCTTTTCTGGAAATTCTAGCATAGCACTCTGCAAATGGTAGGTGTTCAACCAACATTTGTAGAGATGTTCAGCAAGCAATTGGAGACGCAGACCTAGAAGTGGGGAAGGAGTTATGAAGTCAGATACGGCTCTTTGGAAGTCATTTGAAGTATGAAATTATCCAGATAATTCAGACTCCGAAAATATCTTTTAATTTAAAAAAGTATTTACCAAGGGAAAATTAGCCACCTTAATAGTCTTCATTAATCTTAGTCTTAGGATCAGTCCCTGAATTTTCCCTCTGCAGATACATCTATTTTGATAATTATGGCATGTAAGTCAGACGGCAGCAGTTCAGAGTTTCAGAACCGATTGCCAAAGGGCAGTATTACATCAGGAATTGGATAAGGAAGGGGAAGGAGGGCAACTGGGATTTTCTTGAGTAAATACAATATGGAGTAATTCAACTGTAAAGAGCACGTACGAGACCCCCAGTGCATCTACATTTGGGGAGAAATGGAACTTTAAAGATGTGCTTTCATGTGGGAAAAGCCCTTTTTATTACAAATATACTCCCAGTAAGTGACAGTTTTCATACCAAAATGGTACTGCATTCATAGCACAACACCTGTCTCATGTGACAAAAGCTTGGAATGTGCAAGCCATTTCTGAGTGCTCGAAATTCTTTAGAGACTGTACAGATTATATGATATGATATTTATGGAAGTAAGTGCTGCTGTAGTCAGCTGGCAAAAACACTTCCAGTGTAACCCTCCCCCATTTTCACAAACTCAAAACTTCCCAGATGAATTGTCAGCTAATAAGTGGTGTTTGTTGCCTTTGTTTCGTTTTTATTTTTCGCTTCCCAGTTGTATGATTTAAAATTATCTTGACACATGTCAGTTATAAAAATTATTTCAAGAGAATGTTTAAAACTTGAGCAAATAATAAATGCACAAGCTTAAACATCAGATTTCATCAATGCCCAGTTCCTTGGACAATTAAAATTGTACTTGGAAAGTAAAATTTGCAACAAATTTGATATAGTCTCATTCGTTACAATGCTTTTCCATTACATGTGTTTTGTGAGGTCCAGGAAATAAGAAACATTCCCTGGAGAGCAAGTTTTTTCTGTTTTCTTGGGATTTTATTTCTTAGTTTAAACTATCCTTCAGTGTTATTCATTCATATGAGCTCTTCCTTCCTCTGTAAGCTTATTTCCTAGTGATCCTCCTCATGCATTCTTTTTGCCACACCCACTGGCCTCCTTATTTTCTCCCCCTTGTACCTTGTATACACTCCCACCTCTGTCTCCTTTCTCACACCATGTGCCTCCTCTTCCTCCTTCTCTGCCTTTCCAAATCCTTCCCCTTCTTCAGTTCATACCTCAAATCCAATATTATCAGATTTCTGCTTTGACCCACAGTGTTCTATCCTCTAAGCTTACTGTAATTACTTTGAACTGTATTTTTCTTTAATCTTAAAGTAAAACATATATACACAAAAATGTACACGTTGAAGTTTTGCAGCTAAGTTAATTTAAGGAGAACACACCTTGTGTAACCAGCATCCAGATCAGGAAAGGGAATATTAACATATCCTCAGAACTAAACTAAATCAAGGATCTAAACAAAATGCCTGCAGGGGCCATGCCTTGTAAATATAGTTAAATAATGACTTATTTTTGAAGAAAATTGAAATCATCGAAATGCATTATGGATATAGTTTATACAAGAAAGATGACAAGGGATTCCATTCCTCAGCTTTAAATTAAAAATGATAACAACAATAAGAAAAGCCTGGACCCTATAGTCTAATGCTAAAAGACTGATTAATATGAATTTCATATTTATAATAAATATGAATTTTATGGTTCTATTAAAATGACTTTTTAAAGTGTAATTTTAAATATTTTACCAGTTTTGACCTAATAAGTAATGATAATGGTCAGCAGTGGTTGTAGAAATGAAAAAAATATGATAAATTTGAGAAAAACTTAGAATGTAATAGTGTTAAGACTTGGTTCAATGTTAGGGTGAAAGAGAGACAGGAAATGTGAAAAAGTTCCCATTTTTAGTTTAGACACCTGAGTGGCATAGATAACAATAGAGAACATAGAAGAAGAAAAAGTTGGTGATGGAGAACAATGATGAATTTGTGGGATAACTTGAGTTTGAGTTGTCTGTGGGACACCTGAATATAAGAATCTAGTAGATCCTTGGCTGTAGGCACTTGAAGTTTGGGAAGCTGAAAATGAAGAATTGAGAGATTTGGGGATGAGGGCTGTTCTTAAAACTATAAGTGTAAAACCAACCAAGAGGCATGAAAGTTTGAAGGGTAGATTAAGGAAGAGATACTTGCAAAGGAGAAAAAAATGAAGTACAGTTGGTTCTGGTTATTCACTGTAGTTATAGTCTAGTAAGTCACCACTAACATTGAGTTAGAGAATCCTGAACCATTGCTCTGGTCACAACATTTTCATCAGCCGATAAATACATAACTTTGTTTTATGTGTGTTTCTATTTGAAGATAGCTTATTTAATATATATATTGTTGATGCATTAGCATTGAATTCATGATCAACAGCACTATATCTCATGCCTGAAAGAACACATTTTCTGCAAAAGGCACATCAGAGTCTTCTTGCTCTTCAAACATTAGATAGCACTTCAACACTATGCTTTGGGGTCATTTTGAACATTGAAATCACCAACAAGAAGCACAGAAATGCAAAAAAATATGGCACTAAATTGACTGTGGAAAGGATACTTGTTTACAGTATGAAAACTGAAACAAGAAAGCAGAGCATTGTCTTGTAAGACCTCAGCTAGGAACATACATGTTGAGTGCCTCAAATTTTTCACCACTCTCCTTATGACCATGAAAGTGCCACGAGTATGATCTGGGGTTACAGATCAATTTTAGCAAGTAGGCAAATTTGCAAGTATGGGATCTGCCAGTAATGAATATCAAAATGGTAGTTAGAAATAATTTAAGAAGCCATGGTGAATTTATCAGTTCTTAGAGCATGTAAAGGGAAGAAGATAGCTTGCAGTAGATTGAGGAGCAAGTGTGCAGTGAAGTGAATAGACATTTTAAGGAATAACTAGAAAGTTTGAAGGGAAGGGACTAGAAAACTAAAGGCATCCTAAGGCCAAAAGGAATGCGTACCTTTTTCCCAACCAGATCACTGGTACAGAGATCAAGCCGATTCTGATATATGTATTTTCTACCTAATTTGGGAAAGCAGCCGGAAGGTAGGCATTTTAAGGATTAAGGAATGTACCTTCTTGACCACTCTATATGCAATGTTTGCAATCTACTTTTGTTAAAATAATTCAGTCTCCATGTCGGGCAAGCAGCCCAGGAAGGATGATTCCACTGATGCCTGATAAGACAGGTATAAAAGAACACAATAGTGTTTGACTCATTATTTATTTATTTATTTGTTTTGTAAATTCTGAGCCTCTTGCTCCAGCTGCAACATTAGCTGACTCAGTAAAGTGGTTTACAAATGAGTATTATTCTTTGCGGTTCACAAAGTAATGTCTGCCCCAACTTAATTATAACCATGAATGTTTCTAACATGTATTTGTGCAAAAGTACAAATAAAAAGCAAATCCTGAAGATGCTGTGCCTTCTAAAACTCTGTATAAAGCTAAGAAAACTTTTTAAATTGAAAAATATGTCCTTAATCTGTTCTTTTAAGGGACCACTAAACACACTCTTTTCAATTTGTAGAATGATTGTTGAATCAACAACCACAGAGAATTTGCTACAAGAGAAGGTAGATGTTTTCAACTTGTTTTCTCACCTAATCTCTAAAGTTATATTTTATGTGGGGGGAAAATTACAGTTTGTGAGAAAGACCTCTGTGAAACACTTTATACAGTATTAGTTATATTTTCAATCATTTCTCTTACGTTGTTCAAATAAAACACTGAGGAGCCAGAATAAAAGGAGCCATTTGAAAGCAACCAAAGAAAATGACTATGTAAACACATTTTGACAATTTAGGTCAATATCAGGTAAAATCAGTACACAGAATGTTGACCCATGAAGCCCTCAGTATAATAAATATGTCAGTGAGTAATAAGAGTGGCAAGTTCTGCTTTGAGCACAACTAAATTCTTCCCAGATTGACACCGAACTGCCCCCTCTCCCAGATAAAAACTATAAACTCTGGTCAAACTATAAAATTCAACTATCTAAATGCACTGAAGAGTGAACAAGAATACAGCTTCTAGAGAAAGTCAACACTTGAAAGAAAGGAACTGCACAGGGTGAGTTTCCCATTTTTTCAGCTTTTAGCTTTGGAGAAGGGTACAGTTATCAACATGTGGGGAAGCCAAAACTCCAGTATAAAACTTGCAGTTTTTTCTGCCTAAAAAACCAGAGGATAGAGATCTGGGCAACCATAATCATTGGAAAGTAAGGGGTATCCTGGAGAAGCCAGAGAGATGAACCCCCAAATATTTGTGTATAAGCCCTGCCCAAATCTTTAGCTAAGCCTTAATCATGCATGTGCAGGACAGTCTCAAAATAGCCCAGGTAAGGATCAAAGAACTGAACTGACATTTTGAGTTCTCTGCAAGACAGAGTCTGTGGTTTGAGTTCAAACAACTTAATTGTATGCTGAAACAAAAATATCAACACTCTTCAGATAAATAATGGGAACCAGAGTGTCCATACATTCCCAAGGCACAGAATATGATCCAAAATTATTCAATATATAAAGAAACAAGAAAGTATGGCCCCTTCTCAAGAGAAAATACAATCAACAAAGATCAGTCCAGGTATGTCCTAGATATTGGAATTAACAAGCAATGGTTTTAAACAATAGACCAGAAAGTGTTGTAACTATGTTCAAGGATGTTAAGGAAAATATGTTCACAATAAATGAAAAAGAAATTCTAAGCAAAGAAATAGAAACTATTAAAAAGAAAGCAAATGTAAGCCCTAGAACTGAAAAAAAAATCTGAAATAAAATTTTTACTGAACGTGCTTAAAGAAAATTGGAATGACAGAGAAATGAGTCAGTAAACTTAAAAATGTATCAAAGGAAATTATGCAATCTGAAAAGAGAGAGAATGGATAATTATGGCAGAGACTGGGTAGCTAATCATCACACATATTTCCCTTTTGCCCTGTGCCTGACGCTGAACTATATTTCCGAACCCCATTGCTGTTGAGTGTAAGCATATGTCTGTGTTCTGGCTGGTGGAATATAGGTGGAAGTGAGATACATCACTCTCAGTGATAGAACATATAAACATTCCATGTCTTTCTCCACACCTTGTCTTCAGCAATCTACCAGAGGAAGGCAAATACTTGGGGTGATCACAGGAGCTATGCACTGAAGATAGCACAGCCTCCATTCATGGATGCTGAGCAGGGCACAGCCATCTTCTTCAACCCAGACACATTAGCAAGAAATAAATTTCTATGGTGTTATGGTCCTGAGTTATTTAGGTTGGTTTTTTTTCAGCAGATATTTTTACCATACTAAATCAGTAATTGCTGTTATAACCTTCAATGTCATCTTCATATAATGATTTCATACTTTGTCTTCAGCCTTCTTCCAGTCAGTCTTTATGTTAAAAATGAAATCCTCTTCTATTACTAATACTTTCTTCCTAGACTAATCATAAATAATAATAGTTAATAAAAAACATTTGAATAGGTTTTATGATTTAAAACTTTCTTATGCTAAATCAACTCATTTGATATCCCTTGAGATGAACATGGCAGTTGTTAGTTTCTCCATTTTGTAGAATGAAAAAATATTAAGAAGAAGGAAAGGAAAGGAGGGAGGGTGCCCCGCAGGGCACCAAACATCTGGTTAAGATGATGTGTTTCCTGAATTGATGGATTTTAGATGCTCAGTTTGAACTGTGCACAAGCCCAGTACTCTTGTTCTGTGACCTTCTCTACATCTTCCATCGTCTCCTGAGCAAGAGCTCTCACAAAAGTGATCCTTAGGTTTTTAGATACGTGAGAATTTTTCATCCACAATGAACTTTGTTGGTGTTAGTCTGGTGAAAACCTACTCTTCCCCTATTTGCTTGTCGAATTGGGAGGGGGTGGCAGAGAGGGGTTAGAAATGTTGTTTTATTGTTTTATTTCATAGTCAGAAGAGGTATAGCCTTGCTGAGAGGGTGACAAATTCAGTTATAGTCAACCAGGACTTGACAGGTTTTATCAGAAAACCAAACAAGGAAAGAGTATGTATGCCTGCTACCAGCTGTCACAGTATTGAACAATAAATGTTTGATGAAGCCGACCTGCAAATACACACATCTCTATGGAAGTCAGCTTTAAGTAGCAACTAGCTGACAAAATTAACAGGAAAAGGACTTGGCAGAAGATATCAAAAGAAAAGGGAAAAAAAGGAAACCCCAAATCTACCAATTCCTTTATTTGTTTAGGTGTGTATTGAAAGAGCCTCCACACAAGGTAGAATTTGAAATGCAGTTGCAGTTTTGTTAAGATAGATACACGGTTTCCATCTCAGCCCATATTGAAAATGCAGTTTGGATAATTATCAGATTTTCCAAGTTAGTGTGCCGTGAAAAAAACAGAAGCTGGTCTGCTGGAAATGTGAGGGTTTGGTCTTGCTTCTGAAGCAGCTCCTGGCTTCTTGCTGACATGACAGGTGTTGGAGAAGTAGCCAGCAAGGCATAGATGGAGGGACTCGCCCAATCCCCCACCTTACACAGGCCAGCCCAGTTTTGGTTATCCTGTCTAAAATCATTGTTTCCTGAAGCCTGAAGAGGAACAAAAAAATGTGCTTGAGCCAACAAAAAGACCTCTAGCTAAAGATTCCTATTTCATACCCTAACTTCTCCCCTCCCAAGTCAAAACCAGTAACATTTCCCACCTTTAAGGGGAAAATCTATATGATTATTTTTAAGCTATAGGGTAACCCCCCCCCCAAAAAAATGCTTTCTCCATCTTCACCCATCCCCTCCACAGTCCTTTTACTCTACTGTTTTTGTGCTTCCATTACTAAGCCTAAGTTGCATCCTGACTTATAGTACTTTTGCATGTTTAATTGTAGGATCCCTGATGACAGGCATCTGATCTTATTTAACTTTGGTACCTCTCCAGTTCTAGGTATTGTTCAGAGCAGGTCTCAATGTGGGATGATAGAATTGACCATCAACCCAGAAATGTTTAAGAGGCTCACTTGAACCAGACTGTGGACATCCCAGACTGAGTACTGCGGCCCCTACATTATTACCTTAATGATATTATTTGAGCTAGTACTTAGCAAAGCAGAAGAATAAATCCACTAGCTATGGAATAAACACATAAAATATTACATCCTATGCTTTCCATTCAGGTGATTGAAGTAAATAGAAAACTCAGGAAGGAAATTCCACATCCATATCCCCAGATAGAGGCTTTAATAAAATATAACATACCATAATTAAACTATCTCTCAACACATTAATGAATTTTCATATGTGCATTTTCCTTGTGAACTTTCATTCTGTTTGTACATTTTTGAGCTCATCTCATGATAGCATCTAGTATTTTATGGCAAAGAGAGTGGTGTTATAAATATAAATTATGTGTTCTGTCAATCTAAAAAAAGTCACAAATATTATCTATTGGGGTTTCTTGCTTCTTATCTCTGCCTCTCCAAATTTTTCCAATCCATATTGCATTAAAGAATTTTGAAGATTTTTTTAAAAAACTGTTCTATTATTTATCTATTTCCAGAGTGTTGAATAAAGTTTAATCTTGGCAATAGAGATACAGAGATGAAAAATGCGTACGATGGATTCTATAAGCAAGACATGTCTGTAAAACTAAATTACCCTTCATGCTGCATAGATGTGGGTCTCCATATGTACATGAAAGGGCAATAGTTGACTGAAGTTTGATAATTTGCTATTAAAAATATGAAGAAAAGAGACATTGGAGGAAATGAATGCTTTTATATAGACAAATGTTAGGGGACAAAATTCCACAAAGAGAATGATGACAAAATGATGATCTATGGTGATCAGTGAAAAGAAACAGAAGTAAGAGTTAACCTTACAGTCACTGTTGTGTAGAAATGAAATTGTCAGTCAACCTTCTATTTCTCCTTGAGAATGGGAGAAAAGGCTTGCTAAGAAATCTGACATCTATCTTTAGTGTAATGACCGAGACACAATTTAGATATGCTTTTTGCCAATATCAGGCACAAATCTAGGTGTTCAGATAGATTGCCACAATCCCACACCTCCAAAAGAAGGAGGAAGATCAGGAAAGAGAATAGTGGTTATGCATAAAGCCCAAATAAATTGTCAAATGCAGTTATACTGATTGTGGGTATGTGTGTCCTTTAATCAAGAGTTCCACTGTGAAAATGAAGAAAAACTAAATTTTAGTACCAACCTTCATCTACCTCTGCTTCATGGGCATCTGCAACTACATTACAGATTCCCACCACATTTCTGTGAACAGCATATAATGTGAACTTGCAGCAAAACTCTCTTACAAATCTTGCTGAAGCAGAGATTCAATTACATGTGCAGTCCACTCCTACCCCCAGAGCTTTTCACTCAGGAAAATCCAGGCTCTTATTAATATTATCACTGCAGTTAGACCAAAGGATCTGGCAATCATACTTCTGGGTATGTATGCGAAGAAAATGGTATGGAAGAGATATCTGCACTCCCATGTTCATTGCAGCATTATTCACAACATCTAAGATATGGAAACCACCTAAGTGTTCGTCAACAGGTGAATAGATAAAGAATATGTGATATATATACAATGGAATATGATCTAACCATAGAAAAGAAATCCTGCCATTTGTGACAATATGGATGGACCTAGAAGGCACTATGCTAAATGAAATAAGGGAGACAGAGAAAGATAAATACTGCATGGTATCACTTTTATGTGGAATCTTTCAAAAAAAAGTCAAAATCATTAAAACTGAGTAAAAAAGTAGTTGCCAGGGGCTGGAGGGTGGGGAAAATAGGGAGAACTTGGTAAAAAGTATAAACTTTCAGTTATAAGATGAATAAGGTCTGAGATCTAATGTATAATATGGTGACTATAGCTAATAACACTGTATTATACAACTGAAATTTGCTAAGACAGTGGAATTGTCTTATGTTCTCATCAAAACATTTTTTTAATTGAAGTATAGTTGATTTACAATGTTGTGTTAATTTCAGGTGTACAACAAAGTGATTCAGTTATTCATACATATATTTTTTTCAGATTCTTTTCCATTATAGGTTATTACAAAATATTGATTATAGTTTCCTGTGCTATACAGTAGATCCTTTTTGGTTATCTATTTTATATATAGTAGTGTATATATGTTAACCCCAAACTCCTAATTTATCCTTTCCCCCACCCTTCCCCTTTGGTAACCATAAGTTTGTTTTCTACATTTGTGTGTCTATTTCTGTTTTGTGTATAAGTTCATTTGTCTCATTTTGTTTAGATTCCACATGTAAGTGATATCATATTGTATTTGTCTTTGTCTGGCTTACTTCACTTAGTATGATAATCTCTAGGTCCATTCATGTTGCTGCAAATGGCATTATTTCTTTTTTATGGCTGGGTAATATTCCATTGTGTATGTATATTTATTCGTCTCTATTCATCTGTTGATGGATATTTAGGTTGCTTCTATGTCTTGGCTATTGTAAATAGTGCTACAATGAACATTGGGGTGCATGTATCTTTTCAAATTATGGTTTTCTCTGGATATATCCCCGGGAGTGGGATTGCAGGATCATATGGTACCTCCATTTTTAGTTTTTTAAGGAAACTCCATACTGTTCTCCATAGTGGCTGTAACAACTTACATTCCCACCAACAGTATAGAAGGGTTCCTTTTTCTCACACCCTCTCCAGTGCTTATTATTTGTAGACTTTTTGATGATGGCCATTCTGACCCATGTCAGGTGATACCTCACTGTAGTTTTGATTTGCATTTCTCTAATAATTGGCAATGTTGAGCATCTTTTCATGTGTCTATTGGTCATCTGTATGTTTTCTTTGGAGAAATGTCTGTTTAGATCTTCTGCCCATTTTTTGATTGGGTTGTTTGTTTTTTGATATTGAGCTGTATGAGCTGTTTATATATTTTGGATATTAATCCCTTGTTGGTTGCATCATTTGCACATATTTTCTCCCATTCTGTGGGTTGGCTTTTTATTCTGTTTATGGTTTCCTTTGCTGTGCAAAAGCTTTTAGGTTTAGTTAGGTCCCATTTTAACATTTTTGTTCTTATTTCCATTATTCTAGGAGACAGAACTAAAAAGATATTGCTCTGATTTATGTCAAAGAATGTTCTGCCTCTGTTTTCCTCTAGGAGTGTTATAGTATCCTGTCTTATATTTAGGTCCATTTTGAGTTTATTTTTGTATGTGGTGTTAGAGAATGTTCTAATTTTATTCTTTTACATATAGCTGTCCAGTTTTCCCAGCACCACTTATTGAAGAGACTGTCTTTTCTCCATTGTATATTCTTGCCTCCTTTGTCATAGATTTATTGACCATAGGTGTGTGGGTTTATTTCTGGGCTTTCTGTCCTGTTCCATTGATCTATATTTCTGTTTTGTTCTAGTACCATACTGTTTTGATGACTGTAGCTTTGTAGTAGAGTCTGAAGTCAGAAAGCCTGATTCCTCCAGCTCTATTTTTCTCTCTCAGTATTGCTTTGGCTATTTGGGGTCTTTTGTGTTATCATTCAAATTAAAAAAATTTTTGTTCTAGATCAGCAAAACATGCCATTGATAATTTGACAGGGATTTCATTGAATCTGTAGATTGCCTGGGGTAATGTAATCATTTAGACAATATTGATTTTTCCAATCCAAGAACACGGTATATCTTTCCATCTGTTTGTGTCATCTTCAGCTTCTTTCATCAGTGTCTTATAGTTTTCGGAGTACAGGTCTTTTGACTCCTTAGGTGGATTTATTCCTAGGTATCTTATTCTTTTTGATGTGATGGTAAACAGGGTTGCTTTCTTAATTTCTCTTTCTGATATTTTATTGTTGTACACACAGTCCCCATCAGAGGCAAAGAGTAAGGCAGGCGTCTTACAGGCATAATGCCCCAAGTCCTCATTCCTCGCTCTGATCCCTGCCACAGCTCCTGTGGCCCCCCTACAACCTCACCATTATAACCCAATATTAAGAAAGAGACTGATAAACCTTCTTGGCCAGTGCAAAGATGTCTGAGAAAGCAGCCAGAACACAGAAGACAGGGTAGGTTTTGGAATCTGACAGGGGTACAGTTGGAAAAGTAGTTTATTTTCATAGGAAAATGCACAAGAAGGTCTAATTTTGCATGGAGTTTGCCACCTATTATCTTCAACTGCCATATACTTAATTATTTTTATGGAGAGAGAACAAGAATGAGAGTGCTGTAGCTGAATGCCTCAAAGAACATGAGAAGAGTGTTTTCATATGCCTGCTCTATTCCTATCCTTTTGAAGACAAAAAAAGTTCAGAAAAGGTATGCACAAACAGAAGGATTGTGTATTGATGATCTAAGGCAGATGTTCCTAACATGACCCCAACATGTGACAGATACGTGGATGAGATGCAGTTGGTTGGGGGAGAAGGGGTGACTATGTGGGAGTGATGCTTCTTTTTTTTTTAATTTTTTTATTGAAGTAGAGTTGATTTACAATGTTGTGTTAGTTTCAGGTGTACAACAAAGTTATTCAGATATACATATGTGTGTGTATATATATATATTCTTTTTTTTTTGCGGTACGCGGGCCTCTCACTGTTGTGGCCTCTCCCATTGTGGAGCACAGGCTCCGGACACACAGGCTCAGCGGCCATGGCTCATGGGCCCAGCCGCTCCGCGGCATGTGGGATCCTCCCGGACCAGGACACGAACCCACGTCCCCTGCATCGGTAGGCGGACACTCAACCACTGCGCCACCAGGGAAGCCCTATATATATTCTTTTTCAGATTCTTTTCCATTTTAGGTTATTACAAGATATTGAATATAGTTCCCTGTGCTATACAGTAGGTCCTTGCTGTTTATCTAGTTTATATATAGTAGTGTGTGTCTATGTTAATCACAAACTCCTAATTTATCCCTTCCCACCGTTCCACTTTGGGAACCATAAGATTCTTTTCTATGTCTGTGAGTCTATTTCTGTTTTGTGTATAAGTTCATTTGTATCATTTTTTAGATTCCACATATAAGTGATATCATATGATATTTGTCTGTGTCTGGCTTACTTCACTTAGTATGATAATCTCTGGGTCTATCCATGTTGCTGCAAATGGCGTTATTACATTCTTTCTATGGCTGATAAATATTCCATTATATATATATATATATATATATATATATATATATATATGCACATATAGCACATCTTCTTTATCCATTCCTCTGTTGATGGGCATTTAGGTTGCTTCCATGTCTTGGCTATTGTAAATAGTGCTGCTGCGAACATAGGGGTGCATGTATCTTTTCAAATTAGAGATTTGTCTTTTTCAGATATATGCCCAGGAGTGGGATTGCTGGATCATATGGTAAATCTGTGAATGATATTTCTAATAAGAGCTAATGTACCAACATTTGTAAATAATTCATTTGTTTGTTATGAGTCTGACAAAGTTCAAAGGCATTCCTAAAGTAACACCCATCTTCCTCATATACATCTCAGCTTTCTGGAGTAAGCGTGAAAGAGGTGGACCCACAGGTAACCAGGAAGTCATTGAAAACAGCTCCCCACCCCACCTCTCCTCTGCTATCCATGTAAGAACCTTTGTGAGAAGCTACTTGAAGTGTAGTGTGAGTTTTTTCCTTCTCTGAACTTTCTTTCAAAATTTTTTTTCTTTCTTTTTTTTTTTCTTTCAAAATTTTAGCACGAGAGTGTGTTTCACTTAGCAACATCCCATGTGTCATGGTTGAAAAGATCTGAAGCCCTCGTATCCACAGGAAAATGTATCTTCCTTGATTTTTCCACATCAGTTCCTGAACTGAATGGCTTCATATCATTCCTGAGGAGGTTTTAAATGGGTTAAAAGCGTAAAGCACTCAGATCGGTGCCTGATGCTATGTATGTTAGTTGTTGTGTCCTTAATAAGATCAGGCCCCAGGTTTATAAGAGACTGATAAGACCTGTTTCTTTCCAAGACTTGCCATGATGTGAAAGGAATACCTTTGCACTCTCTAATCTCTCTTCTAGAAGCAGTAAAAGGCAATAAACCAGAATCAGGAGGAAATTATTAACGAATGGATTGTCCTTTTATCTGTTCTCTAATTTAGTCTGACACTGATTTCGGTCCTTCCTCCATTATGACTTTCTTCTCCTCAGATCACTTGAGGTTTCTTTCACCTTTTTACTCCTTCTTCTTAATTCACTTCTACAAACGTTTGCTGGCGACCAGAAATTGCCAGAAATTGTGCTAGATAAGCTCAAATATAGAAAGACAACTTCTCGAACGTTATTCTTCCACCCTCATTTAAAATTCTCGTTCCTTTGCACTTCGTGTCATCCAGCTGTAACGCCCACTTCTCTTCTTTCAAAGTCATCTGCAAAACTCACAGCCACTTCCCACATTTAGTTAAGATTTGACCTTATAGTCTTCCTCTCCATTCTCAACTCCTCTCAATACCCAGTGTGTCTTCAGTTTCCCGATGGAGAACCCACCTTTTAACAACTTAACATTGCAATTCTTCCTTGGTCTCCTCAATTCCAGTGAGCTTCATCTTCACCACACCCATTCAGCCCTGCTTTAGTCCCCAACACCCAGGACCACACCTTGGACCTTTTCAAGACTGTTCTACAACAGAAATCACTGTTTCAAACATGCTACCACCCCCTTCTATCTCTCCAGCCTTCTCACTCACTCACCACAGATATTTAGACCTTACTGAGATTAGTCATCTTCGGAGCCCTTCACTCTCTCCCATCTCTGCTCTCTCTCTGCACTTCCATCTCTCTCCAGCCCAACCCCCATGGTCCACTGCCTCCATGATACCCTTCAAAACAGTCCAAATCCCCCAGTCTTTACGTCCTCCCAATACACATGAAACAAAATACATATGAAACGAAAGTATGCTGAAAAAAATTTTTAACTCCCTCAAAAGCATTACCTTCTTAACACTATCATTCACTTCATAAGTAAACTTCCAGAAATTCGCCTCCACTCTTTCATCTGCCGTTTAGTCTTTAACCATTGTCCTATGTCTTCCACCTCCTTACTTTTAATGAGAATACCTTCCCAAGATCATTACAAAGTCTTTGTTGCCAAATCCAGAGGACTCATTTCATTCTTTGTTACACTTGACTCTCGGGACTATTTTAAACTCTCAGTTACTCCCTTTCAACACCTGGTACACCTTTCTGAGCCCTATTCCTCCTCCTTCACCTGCTTAATTCCTACATTATCCTCGGAACTTAGCTTAAATGTCATCTCTTCCAGAAGCCTTCCTTAACTCAACACAAGTGAATTATGTGTCCATCCTATGCGTGTATGTTGAACCCTTTACTTATCCTTACAGATCATCCTGTATTGTAATTCCTGATTACTTCCTTTAAGTGAATGACTGTATAAGTACAGATGGAACCACACCACCATTCTCTCATCACATCTATACCCCAAGTGCTTTTGACCTCCCTGTGGTCATCAGGAAAATGTGGTGAAGGTTCCCACTAGAGTCATGGGACTAGATAGCAAGTCAGCTCTGAGACATCTCATAAGAATAGGCTTTCAGAGAAGTTTTTAATAGGTCAAACTCCTCTGTTTTGCAATATTGTGACCCCCATCACCGTAATGACATCCTTCCAATTATGAGCAATGGGGACCATTAACTGGAGGGATAACTTGGAGATGTCTGAACTCATAATACTTGTCTAGTGATCTCATCTTCTCCTATAGGTCCTTCCTGTGCATTGGTGTGCATCACCAACCAATCAACACCTGAAAGCTCCCTTCAGGGTCAAAACCATCCCAGTAACTTGGCCCCAGGAATATTCTGAGCCATCTTCTTCCACAATATTCACCCCTAATATTCATTAAATTACATATATCTTACATATCAAATACAAGAAAAGCAAAGCATCCCAATTCTATCAAATCATAGTATAAATCTATAAAATATTTAAGGCCAAAGGCAAGAGAGGTCAGCAGGTGGCATATTAACCATCATGAAGTAATTCAGGGACCTTTTCCGGGAACAAAAAGGATAAAAGAGTGCAGTGTAAACAGTGAAATTTCGGTTCCAGATTACCACCGAAAACCCATTGGCTCTGGAGTTCTGTTCCCACCATATATTCATATTCCATAGTAGAAGAAAGGAAGGAAGGATGAGAGGAAAGAACAAAGGTAAGTGGGAATGGAAAAAACAAGAGAAAGAAGGAAGAAAGGGAATAAAATTTGGTCCTTGCTCTCAGTGAGCTCATAGTCTAATGATAAGGGAATATGTATTATGACAACTGCTAACCCAAAAATATGAGCAAGATGCTAAGAAGATCTTCATTAAGAAATTAAGGAAACAATCAAAATAGAAAGCTATATCTGGGGTCATGAGAGCAAGCACCCATTTAGAAACACCTGGCAAAAATGTTATCTCCTTCTGCCAATGCTCACTTCTTCAGCACCCAGGAAGAGGCTGAGGGAAAGGACTTTGGAGTCAGCCACACCTGGATCACAGTCCCTTTGTCTGCTGCCTACCTATGTGATCTGGGGCAAGTGGCATCCCTGCCCTGTGTCTCCATTTCCTGTATGACACCGCCTACCTCACAGGTTCACTGTGAGGGTTCTGTGAGATACGGAGAATGAAATGCTCAGCACTGTGTCTCCTGTTGTGTTTCCTTTGGCGTTTGTTTTAACCAAAACTCATTAGGATAAAATGGACGGGAGAAGTCCCCACATAGACTATGACTGTGGAGATTGCCCCATGCAGGTAGAAACATTACTTTGATGGTGGCTAGCGCATCGTTTCTGTAGAGACTAATGTGTGCAATCTTCCTTCAGGCTCTGGCTCCACACTTACTAAGAGATGTGGAAGAAGATATGAGTTTGGCTGAGCATAAAGAAAATTTGAGGATGCTTCATGGCATTTAATTACTTCCGTGCATGTCAGAACTTGCATGACCACGAGGTAGAGAAGAAGACTAATGCTGTGGAAAATCTAGCAGATATACATTTTATTTTGTTCATCATTAATAGATAAGGGTAGATAAGTTTCTCTGACATTTTACAGAGTCTTGTTTTCAGTTGCGCAGAAGCAGCTGACCTCAGGAAAAAGTAGATTATAAAACTACCCACGGTATCTGAAATTCTATTGAGTTTGTGAAAACAAGGACCAAAAATGGTCCTTATTAAAACATAAATGTCCATCGGGGAATAAATACTTTAAGCTGTTATCAGTCATTTGTACCTTAGGATTAATGAATGTCAGGGTCTGTCCTGAGAATATGTTTTGATAAGTCAGGCAGAGAAGAGGAAGCACCCGGTCACTAAATTCCTGAAAGTATGAGGACAAAAAGTTACCCAAGGGAAAAGGGATTTTAACCCAGGAATCTGAGTGCAGTAAACAATTACTTCGAACACTTCATCACTGTACCTTGCAGCAGGCCTACTTAGAGGCAACAGATGGAGTATTTTTTTAAATTGAAGTATAGTTGATTTACAACGTTGAGTTAGTTTCTGGTGTACAGCAAAGTGATTCAGTTATACATATGCATACACACATATATATATGTGTGTGTGTGTGTGTGTGTGTTCTTTTTCATGTTCTTTTCCATTATAGTTTATTACAGGATATTGAATATAGTTCCCTGTGCTATACAGTCGGTTCTTATTGTTCATTTACTTTATATATAGTAGTTTATATCTGCTAATTCCAAACTCCTAATTTATCCCTTCCCCACCCCTTTCCATCTTTGGTAACCCTAAGTTTGTCTTCTATGTCTGTGGATCTGTTTCTGTTTTGTATATAATTTCATTTGTATCATTTTTTAGATTCCACATATAAGTGATATCATAGGATATTTGACTTACTTCACTTTGTATGATAATCTCTAGGTCCCTTCATGTTGCTACAAATGGCATTATTTCATTCTTTTTCATGGCTGAGTAGTATTCCATTGTATATATGTGTACTGCATCTTCTTTATCCTTTCCTCTGTCGATGGACACTTAGGTTGCTTCTGTGTCTTGGCTATTGTAAATAGTGCTGCTATGAACAGAGGGGTGTATGTATCTTTTCGAATTAGAGTTTTCTCTGGTTATATTCCCAGGAGTGGGATTGCTAGATCATATGGCAACTTTATCTTTAGATTCTTAAGGAAAGTCCATACTGTTTTCCATAGTGGCTGCACCAATTTACATTCCCACCAACAGTGTAGGAGGGCTTCCTTTTCTCCACACCCTCTACAGCATTTGTTATTTGTAGACTTTTAAGTGATGGCCATTCTGACCGGTGTGAGGTTATACCTCATTGTAGTGTTCATTTACATTTCTCTAATAGTTAGCAATGTTGAACATCTTTTCACTTGTCTATTGACCATCTGTGTGTTTTCTTTGGAGTAATGTCTATTTACATCTTCTGTCCATTTTTTGACTGGGTTGTTTGGGGTTTTTGTTGTTGTTATTTAGTTGCATGAGCTGTTTGTATATTTTGCAAATTAAGTCCTTGTCGGTATTTTTTAACAAATGTGCTATGCATAATCTCAGTTTAAACGTGCATTATTTTGAGAATGTCGGAGGGAAAGTTCCTGAAGCATTTTGAGTCCCTGGAGAAAGAAAAGAATGTGACAGATAGATAGATTGATTTTCCCATTAAAAATAGATTGTATTTTTAATGTGTTGGCAATTTAGTGACTAATCTTTTGCTCAGTATTAATACTCAGGCAGATTGTTTATTCATTTAGATTGCAAACTTTACAATGAAAATCTCAGCAATATTCTGCTAATGTTTATCTGAGCTTAAGCCTCATTGCCCTACGAAATAAACTTATTGCCAAATGAAAAACAAAACATTTCTGAAATTTAGATTTTGTTTGTTACCTTACTACTACATATCTATATCATATAACTCTTTATATATAAGCCTGAATATGTTTCATGGCAGAGTTCTTCTCCTAATATGCTCAAGTGGTACCCACACAAAGCAGCGTGTTTGGTGGGAAGGAAGACAAATTTAAAGTCGAACATTTTGGATGACTCCTCTCCCAACTCTGGAGCAGATTTAACGTATCTATCTGTGCTTTGCTTTTCTCTCTGTGAAACTAAGATAATAGTAATGCCTACCCACAGGCACTGTGAGGTCTTGCGCTATAAGTGTTTGCTGAGACAATGCATGTGTCTGCTTTGTAGACTCCAATTCGCTATATTTTTAGTTTTATGAATGTTTTCTATATTATGTAGAGACACAGATAAAAAGCATAGGTCTTTATGTACAGGTGTAAAGCTTGGTCTCTAAATCCTACATGTAAAAAAAAATCAACTCTACATGTAAAAAAACATGTCACAAAATTTCCTATGTTCATATTTAAAAGATGGTCATTAAATACTTCCCTGGGTACATATATAAAATATTCATAAAACCAAAAGTAAGATCAAAGAAATGATTGCTTCAGCCCTCAATTCCTCAAATAAAATATCAGGCTTCAGCTCCCTGGCACATCGAGCTTATCACTGGCCGAGTCATTATGATAAGACCCCTAAAGGCTTATACATATACGTGTGTAAGTGCATGTCCAGTGACATATGTCAGAGTTCAAATGCCAGCTCTTCAGAGGGGACTTTCCTATTTTCTTTCTAAAGAACCATTATCTCACTAACCACTCTCTGTGCTAAATCTATTTTATTGCTTTTAGCCCCTATTACAAACTGAAATTTGTTTATCTTTTCCTCGTGCGTTATGAGTCCATATCATCTCCCCTATTCCTGTCCCCACACTACATGAAACATGAGTGTAAATTCATAAAGAATAGGGTATGTGCTTGTTCACTGTTATATTTACAACACCTAGAATAGTGCGTGGAATCGCGTTTAATAAAGAGACATCAATTAAATGAACATTGAGGGCTTCCCTGGTGGCGCAGTGGTTGAGAGTCCGCCTGCCGATGCAGGGGACATGGGTTCATGCCCCGGTCCGGGAAGATCCCACATGCCGCGGAGCGGCTGGGCCCATGAGCCATGGCCGCTGAGCCTGCACGTCCAGAGCCTGTGCTCTACAACACAGAGAGGCCACAACAATGAGAGGCCCGCGTACTGCAAAAAAAAAAAAAGAACATTCAACAGTTGTCCATGTAAAAAATACACTCTCTGCATGTAATGTGAGTTAAAAAAATATACTCTCTGCATGTAATGTGAGTTACAAGTTTATCTCAGTCAGATCTGTTCCTTTATCTTGACCAGATCTGGTGACATCATGTGCTGTGTCTTTCTTCTAGAACTTTGAAAAGTACTGGATCAGTGGCTCTACCTCTGACCCTGATTTCTCCCTGATGATCCAGGTATTGGGTCTTGAAGTATAGAGGCCATTTCCCCAGAGCCATGGAAATACAAGCTAACAGAGTGTGAACTGCCAAAACTCTCCTTCCAGCTCAGTCAGAACATTGTCAGTGACAGTAATGTTGACAGTTTTCACTTCAGAAAATACAGGGATAATGTGATTTCAGTTGTTCATCTCCTCAGGTTGATGGGTGGAAACCTGAGCACTCTTTTTAGACACTTGGTGAGGAATCTATAGTCGTCCATTTTTTCCTCCTTCTGACAAAGCTGCCATCACACTGTCACATCTTAAGAATCTTTCAGGACAGAAAGAACAGACAAGAGTTCTTAGCTTATTTCTAAACTGGCTTCAGTGTACGCAAGTATCAAGAATTTATCTTCAATTACTTATACCCACTCCTATCATTCCTTCAGCCTTGTGGTTATGAGAGCACTTTTTTTGGTTCCTTTATGTATATGGTTTTTTATCACTGTTTAAAGTAAGGTTTGGCAGTCTTGTCAAAACAGGATACCTGGTTTCACTATTTTGGGGGGAATACCAAAACCCTTAAGGTATTATTAGTGGTTTGTTGACCAAACACTAACTCATCCCCAAAATAACTTAAGACAAAATATAAAAGGTTATCTGTAAATAGTAGATTCCTCTTCCCTTGCAAGGTGAGGAGATAAGAGTGAAGATAAGGAGTGGGTATATATGTCATCTGAACAAGAATAGAGATACTGTGTTGGCCCATAAGGATAGTATTGGCAGGTGTAAGTCTAATAAATTATTAGGAGAAATCTCTCTAGTGTCAGAAAGCTGGACTTGGTGGCAATGACTTTCAGACCATCTTTGATGCAGGCTTCCTATATACTAATCCTTGGGTTATAACAAAAAAGTTGGTACATAACGATGGTTAATTTTATGTGTCAACATGACAGGGCCACAGGATGCCCAGATATTTGGTTAAACATTATTCTAGGTGTGTCTGTGAGGGTGTTTCTGAATGAGTTTATCATTTGAATCTGTAGATTGAGTGAAACAGATTGCCATTCCCAGTGTGGGTGGCCATCATCCCACCTGGTGAGTGCTGAATAAAACAAAAAGGCAGAGAAAGGGAGAATTTTTTCTCTTTGACTGACTTTGAACTGAGCCCTTAGAATTCTCCTGCACTCAGACTGGAACTTAACACCATCAGCTGTCCTGGTTCTCAGGCCTTCAGTCTTGGATTAGAACTAAACCACTGGTTCTCCTAGGTTGTCAGCTTGTAGATAGCAGATCCTGGGACTTCTCAGTTTCCATAATCACATGAGCCAATTTCTTATAATAAATTTGTCTACCTACCTATCTTTCCATTCATCCATCCATTGAGAGAGAGCGAGATCTTTTGACTCTGTTTCTCTGTTTCTCTGGAGAACCTTGAAGAATATAGTGTATGTATAATGTCCTTAAAATACCTGCAGGCTAAACACAATTACACTCACAACTATGTATCTTTGAAAGAGTTTCTTGTAGCCAAGAACACAATCTTTGAATCCAATATTTAAATAGCTGATTAAAGATGGTTATTTTAGCTTTCTCCTCTTCAAAACTATCCAACAGCAACAAGAGATTGGAGAAACAAAAACTCAAATTCATCCTTGCCAAATTTTGGAGGCATTTATACCCCAAAATCACAAATTCAAGGCAGGGCTAACAAATAAACTGAAGGTTCAAGAGGGTACTGTAGGAAGAGGATGGCTATGTTTTCAGATCCCAGAGACAACCTCAAGAAACAGAGCTCCAAAATTATTGGCCTAAACAAAGAGGTGAAACCAAAAGGCCCCTGTCTGGAACAATGAGGTGACAATAATTTTCCTGGAGCAAAAGTAACACTAAGTCTCAAGAAACACACTGGCCAGTCATATTTGCAGGACACATTCTGTTGTGAGGCTAGAGGAGAAGAAAAATTTGACATTGTGAGTAGTTCTGCAGTGTCAAACATGGTTGGGAAAAGTAAAGGCTAAAAGAAATTGTTTATTCTCACAATACCCCACTTCTTTAAATGGTTTTCTTGTGACCTAGAACGTATTTTTATTCTTCCCACCCCATGAACCTCCAGTAAATACACCTGATTCAAAAATAAGTAATACCAAAAATGAGCAAGCATAAGAATTATACAAATACACTGTGAGGATAAAATGAAAACAGTAATGGGAAAAACAAATAGCAAATGAATAAAACACACTAGAGACACTGCTGTGAATATATGACAAGTTTGACTGAACAGATCAACAGGAAATTTTTTAAAACTGTATACAACATGAGAACTTAAATGATATATACTAATGGCTAGATAGGGAAAAAAAATAAAACATGGACAGGCAGAGCCCAAGAAATAGGAAAAACAAAATAATCACATAAAAGAAAGCTTTCAAAGGAATATAAATGAGAATAGACATTTCTGAAAACACACTAAGAAATATGGGGTCAAAGATCTGAAAAAAGGCAAGTGAAATAATATAGAAATCAACAAAGAATTAAAAGAAACTGTGCACTGCCAGGGGCCTGGGTTTGATTGCTGGTCAGGGGTCGAACTGCAAGCTGCGTGACACAGTCATAAATAAATAAATAAATAAAGGAAACTGTAGAGAAAATTACAGGTATGGAACTATCTAAAAGCTGTTATTATGCCTATACCAATTTAAATTTCGTATGTGTTAAATATTTATAGTGAAATTTTTTTTATTTCTAGAAATAAACATGGAAAATTATTTTAAATACTATTAAAGTGAGCAGCATTTTTAGGTATACACAAAATTGTCAACCTGTAAAATAAAAAAATGATAAATTTAACTATATAAAACTCAGAAGATTCTGTATGGCAAAATATTTTTTAAGACTTCAAAGAAAATAGCAAATATCATTAAAAAGTCAAAAGTTAAAAAATGAAAATGTGAGAAAAGTATTTTGACTCATACCACAAATGTCTAATGTCCTTAATATGTAAAGAATACCTGCAAATCAATATGACTAACAATCCAATAGAAACATGGGAAAAGGATATAAAAGGACAGATCACCAAAAAAAAGAAATAGAAGTTACTCAAAGATACGAAGCAATGCTTAACCACACTCATAAACAGAGAAATGTCAATAAGCAATTTTTCAGTATGGTCAAATATCAAACAATTTGGTAAAACTCTATGCTGATAAGAGCATGTGGAACAGAATTCTCCAAACATCAAAGCTTGATACAATCTCTGTGAAGAGCAGTTTGTCAAGATCTATCAGAATTTAAAATCAAATACCTTTAATCCCAGCAAACACACATCTGGGTATTTCTCTTACTAAAATACTGTCACGTGGATAAGATAATGTATTTGTAAGGTTATTGGAGAACTGTTTGCAATGTCAAAAGATTATAAATAACTAGAGGTATACCTATAAGGGATTAGTTAAATAAATTATGGTATTTCTTTACAATGAAATATACAGCTTTAAAAAGAATGAGGTAGCTCTATACGTATATTAAAATAGTCTACAAGATAAAGTCTTAAGTGAAAAACGATGTGAAATACAATTTAATATTGTAATTTATGAGTATATATTTGTGCATAAAATGTCTTTGAATGACTACACTAAGAATAAATAAAGATATTTATTTCTGGGAACAAAGGTGGCCAGAGGACAGGAGTAAGAGGTATATTTACTTTTCAGTGCCTTTTGAACTGTGTTTAATGGATAGGATCTCTTCAAAAAATGCTCAGAAAACTATTCAAAACAATTGGATAATTCAAAATAAAATTAATTCAGGGCTTCCCTGGGGGTGCAGTAGTTAAGAATCCGCCTGCCAATGCAGGGGACAGAGGTTCGAGCCCAGTCCGGGACGATCCCACATGCTGCGGAGCAACTAAGCCCGTGCACCACAACTGCTGAGGCCACGTGCCACAGCTACTGAAGCCCACGTGCCTAGGGCCCGTGCTCCGCAACAAGAGAAGCCACCATAATGAGAACACCACGCACCACAGTGAAGATCCAACACAGCCAAAAATAAATAAATAAATAAATTTATAAAATAAAATAAAATTAAATTAATTCAAAAAATAAAATATACAAAATATAAAACACAAAGTACACAAAATCTAAATGATTTTGCTTTTAGTTTAATCATACTACAGAACTTTAAGGGGAACTTTTCTTTTTTAACATCTTTATTGGAGTATAATTGCTTTACAATGTTGTGTTAGTTTCTGCTGTATAACAAACTGAATCAGCTATATGCATAATATATCCCCATATCCCCTCCCTCTTGCATCTCCTTCCCACCCTCCTTATCCCACCCCTCTAGGTGGTCACAAAGCACCAAGCTGATCTCCCTGTGCCATACAGCTGCTTCCCACCAGCTATCCATTTTACATTTGGTAGTGTGTATATGACAATGTTACTCTCTCACTTCATCCCATCTTACACTTCCCCCTCCACATGTCCTCAAGTCCATTTTCTACGTCTGTGTCTTTATTCCTGTCCTGCCCCTAGGTTCCTCAGAACCTTTTTTTTTTTTTTAGATTCCATATATATGAGCTAGCATATGGTATTTATTTTTCTCTTTCTGACTTACTTCACTGTGTATGACAGACTCTAGGTCTATCCAGCTCACTACAAATAACTCAGTTTTGTTTCTTTTTATGGCTAAGTAATATTCCATTACATATATGTGCCACATCTTCTTTATCGATTCATCTGTCAATGGACACTTAGGTTGCTTCCATGTCCTGGCTGTTGTAAATAGTGCTGCAATGAACATTGTGGTACGTGTCTCTTTTTGAATTATGGTTTTCTCAGGGTATATGTGCAGTAGTGGGATTGCTGGGTCATATGGTAGTTCTGTTTTTAGTTTTTTAAAGAACCTCCATACTGTTCTCCATAGTGGCTGTATCAATTTACATTCCCACCAACAGTGCAAGAGGGTTCCCTTTTCTCCACACCCTCTCCAGCATTTATTGTTTCTAGATTTTTTGATGATGGTTATTCTGACCGGTATGAGGTGATATCTCATTGTACTTTTGATTTGCATTTCTCTAATGATTAGTGAAATCATGTGTTTGTTGGCAATCTGTATATCTTCTTTGGAGAAATGTCTATTTAGGTCTTCTGCCCATTTTTGGATTGGGTTGTTTGCTTTTTTGATATTGAGCTGCATGAGCTGCTTGTATATTTTGGAGATTAATCCTTTGTCAATTGCTTCATTTGCAAATATTTTCTCCCATTCTGAGGGTAGTCTTTTCGTCTGGTTTATGGTTTCCTTTGCTGTGCAAAAGCTTTTAAGTTTCATTAGGTCCCATTTGTTTATTTTTGGTTTTATTTCCATTTCTTTAGGAGGTGGGTCAAAAAGGATCTTGCTGTGATTTATGTCATAGAGTGTTCTGCCTATGTTTTCCTCTAAGAGTTTGATAGTTTCTGACCTTACATTTAGGTCTTTAATCCATTTTGAGCTTATTTTTGCGTATGGTGTTAGGGAGTGTTCTAATTTCATTCTTTCACATGTAGCTGTCCAGTTTTCTCAACTCCACTTATTAAATGGCTGTCTTTTCTCCATTGTATACTCTTGCCTCCTTTATCAAAGATAAGGTGACCATATGTGCATGGGTTTATCACTGGGCTTTCTATCCTGTTCCATTGATCTATATTTCTGTTTTTGTGCCAGTACCATACTGTCTTGATTACTGTAGCTTTGTAGTATAGTCTGAAGTCGGGGAACCTGATTCCTCCAGCTCCGTTTTTCTTTCTCAAGATTGCTTTGGCTGTTCGAGGTCTTTTGTGTTTCCATACAAATTGTGAAAGTTTTTGTTCTAGTTCTGTGAAAAATGCCATTGGTAGTTTGATAGGGATTGCATTGAATCTGTAGATTGCTTCGGGTAGTATAGTCATCTTCACAATGTTGATTCTTCCAATCCAAGAACATAGTATATCTCTCCATCTGTTGGTATCATCTTTAATTTCTTTCATCGGTGTCTTATAGTTTTCTGCATACAGGTCTTTTGT
Source organism: Stenella coeruleoalba (assembly GCF_951394435.1). Lineage (NCBI taxonomy): Eukaryota > Metazoa > Chordata > Mammalia > Artiodactyla > Delphinidae > Stenella > Stenella coeruleoalba. The sequence continues at coordinate 82,155,677 of NC_137153.1, forward strand.
TTCCTTAGGTAGGTTTATTCCTAGGTATTTTTTTATTTGTTTTGTTGCATAGTAAATGGGAGTGTTTTCCTTAATTTCCCTTTCAGATTTTCATCATTAGTGTATAGGAATGCAAGAGATTTCCTTGCATTAACTTTGTATCCTGCTACTTTACCAAATTCATTGATTAGCTCTAGTAGTTTTCTGGTAACATCTTTAGGATTCTCTATGTAGAGTATCATGTCATCTGCAAACAGTGACAGCTTTACTTCTTTTCTGATTTGGATTCATTTTATTTCTTTTTCTCCTCTGATTGCTGTGGCTAGAACTTCTAAAACTATGTTGAATAATAGTGGTGAGAGTGGGCAACCTTGTGTTGTTCCTGATCTTAGAAGAAATGCTTTCAGTTTTTCACCATTGAGAATGATGTTGACTGTGGGTTTGTCATATATGGCCTTTATTATGTTGAGATAGGTTCCCTCTATGCATACTTTCTGGAGAGTTTTTATCATAAATGGGTGATGAATTTTGTCAAAAGCTTTTTCTGCATCTATTGAGAAGATCATATGGTTTTTATCCTTCAATTTGTTAATATGGTGTGTCACATTGATTTGCATATTTTGAAGAAACCTTGCATTCCTGGAATAAACCCCACTTGATCATGGTGTATGATCCTTTTAATGTGCTGTTGGATTCTGTTTGCTAGTATTTTGTTGAGGATTTTTGCATCTATGTTCATCAGAGATATTGGCCTGTAGTTTTCTTTTTTTGTGACATCTTTGTCTGGTTTTGGTATCAGGGTGAAGGTGGCCTCATAGAATCAGTTTTGGAGTGTTCCTCCCTCTGCTATAATTTGGAAGAGTTTGAGAAGGATAGGTGTTAGCTCTTCTCTAAATGTTTGAAAGAATTCACCTGTGAAGCCATCTGGTCCTGGGATTTTGTTTGTTGGAAGATTTTTAATCACAGTCTCAATTTCAGTGCTTGTGATTGGTCTGTTTATATTTTCTATTGCTTCCTGGTTCAGTCTCTGAAGGTTGTGCTTTTCTAAGAATTTGTCCATTTCTTCCATGTTGTTCATTTTATTGGCGTATAGTTGCTTGTAGTAATCTCTCATGATCCTTTGCATTTCTGCAGTGTTCATTGTTACTTCTCCTTTTTCATTTCTAATTCTATTGATTTGAGTCTTCTCCCTTTTTTTCTTGATGAATCTCACTAATGGTTTATCAATTTTGTTTATCTTCTCAAAGAACCAGCTTTTAGTTTTACTAATCTTTGCAATTGTTTCCTTCATTTCTTTTTCATTTATTTCTGATCTGATCTTTATGATTTCTTTCCTTCTGCTAACTTTGGGGTTTTTTTGTTCTTCTTTCTCTAATTGCTTTTGGTGTAAGTTTAGGTTGTTTATTTGAGATGTTTCTTATTTCTTGAGGTAGGATTGTATTGCTATAAACTTCCCTCTTAGAACTGCTTTTGCTGCATTCCGTAGGTTTTTTGTGGTCATGTTTTCATTGTCATTTGTTTCTAGGTGTTTTTTGATTTCTTCAGTGATCTCTTGGTTATTTAGTAGTGTATTGTTTAGCCTCCATGTGTTTGTATTTTTTACAGTGTTTTTGCTGTAATTGATATCTAGTCTCATAGCGTTGTGGTCGGAAAAGATACTTGATACGATTTCAATTTTCTTAAATTTACCAAGGCTTGATTTGTGACCCAAGGTATGGTCTATCCTGGAGATTGTTCCATGAGCACTTGAGAAGAAAGAGTATTCTGTTGTTTTTAGATGGAATGTCCTATAAATATCAATTAATTCCATTTTGTTTAATGTGTCATTTAAAGCTTGTGTTTCCTTATTTATTTTCATTTTGGATGATTTGTCCACTGGTGAAAGTGGGGTGTTAAAGTCCCCTACTATGATTGTGTTACTGTCGATTTCCCCTTTTATGGTTGTTAGCATTTGCCTTATGTATTGAAGTGCTCCTATTTTGGGTGCATAAATATTTATAATTGTTATATCTTCTTCTTGGATCGATCCCTTGATCATTATGTAGTGTCCTTCTTTGTCTCTTGTAATAGTCTTTATTTTAAAGTCTATTTTGTCTGATATGAGAATTGCTACTCCAGCTTTCTTTTGATTTCCATTTGCATGGAATATTTTTCCATCCCCTCACTTTCAGTCTGTATGTGTCTCTAGGTCTGAATGGGTCTCTTGTAGACAGCATATATATGGGTCTTGTTTCTGTATCCATTCAGCCAGTCTATGCCTTTTGGTTGGAGCATTTAATCCATTTACATTTAAGGTAGTTATCAATATGTATGTTCCTATTCCCATTTTCTTAATTGTTTTGGGTTTGTTTTTGTAGGTCTTTTCCTTCTCTTGTGTTTCCTGCCTAGAGAAGTTTAGCATTTGTTGTAAAGCTGGTTTGGTGGTACTGAATTCTCTTAGATTTTGCCTGTCTTTAAAGGTTTTAATTTCTCTGTCGAATCTGGATGAGATCCTTGCTAGGTAGAGTAATCTTGGTTGTAGGTTTTTCCCTTCCATCACTTTAAATATGTCCTGCCACTCCCTTCTGCCTTTCAGGGTTTCTGCTGAAAAATCGTCTGTTAACCTTATGGGGGTTCCCTTGTATGTTATTTGTTGCTTTTCCTTCGCTGTTTTTAATATGTTTTCTTTATATTTAATTTTTGATAGTTTGATTAGTATGTGTCTCAGCATGTTTCTCTTTGGGTTTATCCTGTATGGTACTCTCTGTGCTTCCTGGACTTGATTGACTATTTCCTTTTCCATGTCAAAGAAGTTTTCAACTATAATCTCTTCAAATATCTTCTCAGACGCTTTCTTTTTCTCTTCTTCTTCTGGGACCCCTTAATTCAAATGTTGGTGTGTTTAATGTTGTCCCAGAGGTCTCTGAGCCTGTCCTGAATTCTCTTCATTCTTTTCTCTTTATTCTGCTCCCTGGCAGTTATTTCCACCATTTATCTTCCAGCTCACTTATCTGTTCTTCTGCCTCAGTTATTCTGCTATTTATTCTTTCTAGAGAATTTTTAATTTCAGTAATTGTGTTGTTCATCACTGTTTGTTTGCTCTTTAGTTCTTCTAGATCCTTGTTAAATGTTTCTTGTTTTTTCTCCATTCTGTTTCTGAGATTTTGGATCATCTTTACTCTCATTACTCTGAATTCTTTTTCAGGAAGGTTGCCTATTTCATCTTCATTTATTTGTTCTTATAGGTTTTTACCTTGCTCCTTCATCGGTAACATATTTTTGTCTTTTTTTTTTAATGGGTGGTGCTGTATTCTTGTCTTACTGGTTGTTTGGCCTGAGATGTCCAGCACTGGAGTTTGCAGGCAGTTGGATAGAGCCATGTCTTCTTGCTGAGATGAGGACCTCTGGGAGGCCTCACTCTGATTGATATTCCCTGGGGTCTGAGGTTCTCTGTTAGTCCAGCAGTTTGGACTCGGAGCTCCCACCACAGGAACTTGGGCCTAACCTCCGGCCTGGGAACCAAGATCCTGCAAGCTGGCCCAAAGTGGCCATCCCTGGTTTCACATCAAAATTATCTCAGGCACAAACCTCCTTGTTTTTCCATGTTGTCTTTATTTCTTGAAACAACTGGCCCACAGTCCCCAGGAGGGTTGAAGCTTCACTTGTGGGGCCCCTCCAGAGCTGGTAGCGCAGTGAGGCCACCCTTCCCTGGGGTTCCAGAACAACTCAGTGACGGCGGAGGGGAGGGACCCCGAGCCAGGTGTTCCAGGGGAACATTTTTAAAAGCTTGAAATATTGCTCTGAATGAGGTCAAGTGTCATGGGTTTCCCAAAGCAGTGTACTGAGAGAAAAGAAAACAAGGCATAGTCTTCAGATGACAAACATTCAGGGACAAAGCTCTGCTGGAACTGTGGAGTTGAGTACTGTTAGAAATGGTTTTGAATGTTTGCTCTTGAAATTTTGGAAAGTAGAAGAAAAAAACTGGTCTTGCAGTAGTTACTTCAAGAGCCACTTTTTAAATTTATGAGGAGATTTGTGATCTCATACCTCCCAAAGATGTTAAATGAATTACACCTACACTTTTGAAAAGAGTTTTTCACAAAGAACTCTTCCCTCTACATTTCTTCAGTTAAGAGTTAATAAAGGTAGGCAGTATGGTCTCCTTGCAAAGAACCCCAATGGCCTTGTCTTTATTTCTCCTTCAACCTATATACTCACCTTTTGACTCTTCTTGAGAACAGAATAATGGCTGAATTTGAACTGACTGGTTCTCTTCCCAAAAGAATCTGCATCTGGAAGGGAAAGTTGAGCCCTCTTTGGGAGTCTCACCAAAGAAAAAGAAACAAAAATACCTTCACTAAGGAAAACATAGCAACAACCTGTAATTGCTTTTGTCTACCTTCATCATGCTCACATTCTGAAGCAAGACAGAATGTTTGACACTGTTTAGTCTAGTTTGGGAAAGAAATGACTATAATATAACAATTATAATATAAATTGTTTTAAACACATACCAGGCTATCAAATTTTGTGGAATGGGTGAAGAATGTTTATCATCTACACTTTGCTCTCTTATCTATTGTGATATATCATAGTTCTTTCAACTGAATAATCTGTCAGCATTGAGGGGAATATCCTCTTTGTTATATTTATAAATGTAGGAAAATAGATCTATCCATAAATTGAATATTGAAGCTATTTCTTGGAGAGGAATAATGTGATTGCTATTGCAAACTACCTGTTGAGGGAATAAGCTTATGATTAAGAATCAGTAGTTCTACACCTCCATCCTACAGCGTTTCAGTAAAGATGACCAGAAAAGCTTACAGTTGTAAACACATCTCCCAAAGGTTAAACAATCTCAAGGGATCGAGAGACGTGAGAATATACTACCCACTTGATAATGGAGGATGTCATAACTTATTCCAATAGCTAATTTTCTCCCACGATATTTCTTGCTTGGCCAAATAGAACGTTAATATCCTTCAAATGTTAGTCCTGTCTCATGTGAATTCAAATTTTAAAATATGTAGTGAGGACTCACTTGCATTACCCACACACACATATTTGCAAACAGCCTTCCTGTTTCAAACTCAAAATGTAAGCAGGCGTTTTTTTTTTTAACATCTTTATTGGAGCATAATTGCTTTACATTGTTGTGTTAGTTGCTGCTGTATAACAAATTGAATCAGCTATATGTATACATGTATCCCCATATGCCCTCCCTCTTGCATCTCCCTCCCACCCTCCCTATCACACCCCTCTAGGTGGTCACAAAGCACCAAGCTGATCTCCCCAGGCGAAGCAGCTGCTTCCCACTAGCTATCCATTTTACATTTAGTAGTGTATATATATCAATGCCCCCTCTCTCTTCGTCCCAGCTTCCCCTTCCCCCTCCCCGTGTCCTCCAGTCCATTCTCTATGTCTGCATCTTTATTCTTGTCCTAAGCAGGCAGTTCTTAGGGTACTACCTGGGAAGGCCTAGGGGGCATGGAGAAACATGGGCTGGCTTTCTCCCCTCCTGCCATCACGAATCACAAATGTAAACTCATTTTAAGCTTAGCTCCTGCCGGGCTTCCCTGGTGGCGCAGTGGTTAAGAGTCCACCTGCCAGTGCAGGGGACAAGGGTTTGAGCCCTGGTCCGGAAAGATCCCACATGCCGCGGAGCAACTAAGCCCGTGCGCCACAACTACTGAGCCTGCGCTCTGGAGCCCATGAGCCACAACTACTAAAGCCCGCACATCTAGAGCCTGTGTTCCGCAGCAAGAGAAGCCCACGCATCTCAACGAAGAGTAGCCCCTGCTCTCTGCAACTAGAGAAAGCCCGTGGGCAGCAACAAAGACCCAATGCAGCCAAAAATAAATAAATAAATAATTTTTTTTTTTTAAAAAAGGAGGACTTGTATCCTTCTTAAAAAAAAAAAAAAAAAAAAAAGATTAGCTCCTGCCAACTGTAGTTAGGAGAGTAAATCCACTGGAAAAAAAAAATGTTCGGCAAACCCTCTGTAGTCCAGGGGTTAGGCTATGCATTCAAGAAAATAGGCACCAAAATGGCTACGAGGTAAAAAGCTGATGGCACACGAGCTCAACAAAACCACGTCTTGGTAATAATGATCTCTCCCATGGAAATCTAAAGACTTGTTTGTGTATGACTTACTTCCTTGCCATCTTCTGCCAAACCATTGAGTGGTTAAGTCTTCCTTTCTATGGGCATTCAGTAATTTAATGTACAAACAGAATTTATGTTTCAAGGTACATGTTTCATGAAGAAGGGAGAATGACAGTGACATTGTTTGTTGAAACCTACTATGTACACTGACATTTTGCACATGTGAATGTGTGATCTCATTACAGTCATCACAAAAAACATAGGTGATAGAGGTTGTATTAATTTCCTGCTGCTGCTGTAAAAAAGTACAAACTTAGTGGCTGAAAAGAGCAAACATTTATTCTCTTTCAGTTGTGGAGACCTGAAGTCCAAAAGGAGTTTTATAGGGCTAAAAATCAAGGTGTCAGCAGGGCTGGTTTCTTCTGGGGGATCCAGTGAAGAATCTGTTCCTTGTCTCTTCCAGCTTCTGACGGTTTCTGGCACTCCTTGGCTTGTGGCTGCATCACTTGAATCACATTGAACTTTCCTCTTCTGTAATCAAATATCTCCCCCTGCCTCTGTCTTATAAGGATACCTGTGATTACATTTAGGGCCCACAAAGAGTTTTCCCATCTCAAGATCCTTAACCTGATCATATCTGCAAAGTCCCTTTTGCTATATAAGGTGGCATAGTCACAGTTCTGGGATTGGGACATGGACACCTTGAGAGGGCATTATTCAGCCTACCACAGACGGTATTATTTCCATTTTATACTTGAGGAAACTAAAAGTCAGAAATGATAACTTAGGGTATAAGGGGAGGGGAGGGATAAATTGGGAGACTGAGATTGACATATACACACTACCATATATAAAATAGACAACTAATAAGAACCTGCTGTATAGCACAGGGAACTCTACTCAATACTCTGTAATGGTCTATATGGGAAAAGAATCTAAAAAAAAAAAAGAGTATATGTATGTATATGTAGAACTGATTCACTTTGCTGTACACCTGAAACTAACACACATTGTAAATCAACTATACGCCAATAAAAATTTTTAAAGAAAAGAAATGATAAGCTGCTTGCCCACTCTCATGGGACTGTTACAGCCCTAGTTCAAAGCCCTTTGACGATTCCCCTACACCCGGCAAAAGACTTTGTATTTGAGAATTATTTCAAATTTTTAAAAATTTATATTAAAACCAAAAAAAAGGTTTTGAAACTGAAAATGTAACTTAAGATCTTTGTTTACAACTGATAAACTGATGTGCTCCAAAAAGACATGAAATAAAGTTCATGCGATGTAAAGCTGTCACCCAGTTCCATAAGCTAGAAAGGGGTGACATCCCACCCCTTTCCACAAAGACTAACACTCCAGGTTTATTTCTGGAAATGTTTAAGTGTGTGAATGTAAAGTTATTGACGACAGATAATTGGTAGTTAATTCCTTTTAAAGCCACATAGAGTTGTTTTGGAGCTCCAAGAGATGCTCCAGAGGCCAGAGAACAGGGAGGAGGGGTAGAGCCAGTGGTAGGGAGGAAGCTAAGCCAGCTGAGCTCTAGGCCTGTCGGCCGGAGCTCCACTTCTTCCTCTTTCATAGTTAGAAGTCCTGAGTGAAAATTCATCTGGGAGTAATTTTTCTGCTGCTCAAATTAATTTGAAGATCATTAGTCTTAACCTTTAAGAGCTTTTGTGATTCCTTATGTGTCTTTTACACATCTAATACGTTAGTGTGTGAGTGTGTGTGTGTGTGTGAGAGAGAGAGAGGGAGAGAGAGATTGAGAGAGGGATAGAGGAGGAGAAGAAGAGAAATAAGAGAGCCTGAACCTCTACATGGAAGATTCCTCCGTCATTTTTGCCATCTCCAAAACATTCTCCCGTCCCTCCAGGCAATTCGGCCAGATCACAGTCTTTATGGGATGTGAACCTGGTCAGGGTGAATGGACCAGGTGTGCCCCACACAACGCGTTCAGCCACTCTTGCCAGCCAGGAGGGTCTCTTTAGTAAACCACTTCTTCAAGTGCGCTAGTCTTTCATCACAGCAATAGACACTTAAATCCCTCTCACTGTCAGCCATTGCCTCCTTCTCAGTGAACCACATATGCAGACACTTCAGTTGTGTCTACAAACACACGCTAGTAGGGGGAGAAACAAAGTGAAAAGCACTGTTTATTTTGCAAACAACTGCTCTGATACTATATATTCTTCTAAATTTAATTATTTTCAAAATAACATGTTTGAAGACTTTTTTTTTTTAACACCTTCAAACCAGTCTTTGTTGATACATTCTTATACATTTGTAAGCAGCATATAAGGACTTCTCCAAAGTCATGTGGTTCCTAGTGTAATCAACTCATAACCTCAGCTCACACAGGAGAGAGGATAGAAGTCACTCCTCCATGTGAGTTCCTGTCCTGGTAAGAGCTTGTAGTAGACTCTAGAAATTACATTAATGCTTGAGTACCACTGGAACACTTTAGCACTTGGTCCCATCAAGCAGGCTCCTAGGATTACTTGAGAGATTTAAAGCAACTTCAGAAGTATTAACTTCAACCAAGCTATACAGGAGATCAAGCTGGCTCTTTTAGATTAACTCATTCATTCCTTCCTTCCTTCACTTACTTATTTCCCCCCTATACATACAACTCTTTCTTTTCAGTAAAAGGATAAAACCTCTGGGTTTTTCTGGGTTTTTTTTTTAAAGCCTCTGGTTTTAATGCAACATCCCATCTCTGTAAAACGAAGTGAGTTGCATTGCCTCCCTTAAGAATTATTTTGTGGACCCTGCCCATTTCATATACACTTTTTCCCCAGTACCCATTGAAAGTTAGAAAAGATGACTTAAATCAAAAAGAAAAGATTTAACTTTAGCAGCGATATCTCAAGAAAATAAAATTGATTAAAGTGCAACTTTCAGATGATGTGCGTTTTTATCCTTGGTAAAACATTTAGAAAACATGGTTTAAAACATGTATAAGAGTTTATGGTAGGCATGTAAATACCATCACCTTGTGAGTTTAATTTTCAGGATAAAAGCTCCAGTGAGTAGCAGTTTTATGAGTCCTAACACAGAGTACAGGATGTCACTGTGGTGGCAGAAGGAGGGACAGTCAGCTATGCTGACAGGGCACCATAGATATATACAGAGGACATAATCAGCTGTCATTGAGAAAGGCTTTGACGTAAGTGGCTTAACAGGCATTATGAATATTGCCTCTGGCAGTAAACAATAAGCACACTTTATAGGGGAGACCTGCAAAGAAAAGTGAGGACACCAAGGTGGGGGGCAGGTCATTGCCTCAAAGAGAAGCTCACCTTCTTAAGATCAATTCCCTAATACATGTGGCTTTAGAAGGAAAAACTCCTCTCTGCTTGCTGGTTAGGCTGGCTCACAATTATTTCTTGCATCTTTCTCTACCTAACTTTATTTAATCCGTCATTTACCATTTTGCTTCCCACAAAGACCCCATTCCTAAAGCATGCTCCATAGAAGTGGAGTTGCCCAGAGGAGCAGCCAGTAATGCCAAAATCATCTGTAAGGCAGCAGAAGGGGGCTCTGGAATTGGAGCGCCTGGCTGCCGCAGCTCCACACGCTTCCCTCTTTCTACAAACGTGTTGGCCTTGTGCACTGGTGAGCCAGAGTTCAAGTGCCGTTATGAGTCACATTTCACACCCCTTGGCTACTGCAGAGTGTTCGGAGGCAAACACCTCATCAGGCTTGTAGACTTGGACAAACAAGCCTCTTGGGAATCATGAGTGATTTTTTTTCCCCTCTTCTGAATAGGCACCCTCTCTGATACTGTTTCAGTGTAGATTCTGAAAGGCAGTTCTGAAAACAGAAACTCAAGCAGGTTAGACTTGCCGGTCAGTGAAATTGCAAGAGTGGAAGAAGGAAGACCTGCTTTACCCCATTTGGCTGTGATAGAAAAGAATGCCTGGTCCCCAGACACCCTAGACTCTTGGAAATCCATATTGGTTTTCATCTCCTTTTGTGAATATCAACCCTATGATATGAACCAGTCAATCAAGTCCAGGCTTTTTATTTTGGTGAGGCCCATTCATTTGCACCTTTACCCAAGGACCTAACTCAATTTCTGATTGCAGAAATTTTAGCTTCCTCAAAAATGCACTGAGAATTTGAAATACAAGCTATTTCTGGCAAAAAAAAAAAAAAAAAAAAGCACCATGATCTCATGTTAATGCAACAAGAATCTGCTTCTCTGAAAAGGTGAATCAGGTCACACATGGAGTGGGCATGATGTACACTGATGGAGAAAAGCACATTTTCATTCAAATGGGTCCTTTTTATATCTTCTTGGTTATAAAAATATGTTTGGTACTATTTACTAAAATTTCTAGAGGAATAAAAAGTGACTCATAACATGAACTGTGCCTATGTCATCATGATTAGACCTGTGAAAAAATCCTGTTCTCTTACTCTTTATCATGAGTCAAAAACAACTATTGCCCTCATCTCCATCTCATGAATGTGACCGGATCAAATAATGATTTGGTCACTGCTACTCTTCTACCTAAAATTTTAAACTTTTAAGGAACTGTGCTGTCTTATCAGTTGGATCCTCAGCTTCAGTACTCTTCTGTAGACTATCCGGGTAGGGTCTTTAAAACCCCCTTGCTTATTGCAAACTAAAGAGTACAACTCTTTGCCTTTGTCTTTCTTCCAGAACTCACAGTGGCTTATCCAGTCTGTTCCACCACCATTTTCAAAATTCAAGCCACGATGACACTTACAGGAGTATTGTATGCATTGTCACATAGATGCTGTATTAGTTTGCTATGGCTGCTGTGATAAAGTACCAAAACGTGGGTGACTTAAGAACAAGTTATTGTCTCACAGTTCTGGAAGCTAGAAGTCTAAGATCAAGGTGTTGGAAGGACTGGTTCATCTGAGGGCTGTGAGAGAGAATCTCTTCATGGCTCCCTCATATCTTCTGGTGGTAGATGCGTCACTCCAATCTCTGCCTTCATGGTCACATGGTGTTCTTCCTGTGTGCGTGTCTCTCCCTGTGTCCAACTTTCCCCTTTGGATTAGGACCCACTCTGATGACCTCATCTTAACTTGATCATCTGAAAAGACCCTATTTCCAAATAAGGTCACATTCATAGGTACTATGTGTTAGGACTTCATGGTCTTTGGGAAGGCACAATTCAATCCATAACAGATGCTAAATAAACATCTGTTGGGTAGAAATTAATTGTGCTTTATAAATTGTAAACCTCTACCCAAACCTATATACTACGTGATTATAGAAAAAAGCAGAACACAAACGTCCTGTCCAAAAGAGGGCATGGTAAATGCAGGCAGCAAACATTTCATTCACCAGGTATTTTGAGTGGGTTCACGAAAAACATTGTTGTAACTAGACAGTTAATAATCAAAATTTTTGGCCACAGATTTTTAAAACTGTAGCCAGTACTGTACATTCTAATGAGTGAATTGACTCCTTCTATAAGCCAGCCTGCCTTTTTTCTGATTTGTGTTTTGACCTAGATGAGTCATATATGTTGACCCTCCTGTGGTGGCATTTCCCACAACCTGCTATTAAAGCAGCTGTTCACTCTCAGAATCACCCCCACCCTGTGAACCCCCAGCAGCTGGGTTCACAAGTTAGCTAAGTAGAGAGCTGGATGGAGTGGGGTGCATGGCGGCTGCATCACAATTCAATGCAAGTTTGCCTTTAATACGTTTTTTGTTTGTTTGTTTTGTTTTCTTTCCGGTACGCGGGCCTCTCACTGTTGTGGCCTCTCCCTTTGCGGAGCACAGGCTCCGGACGTGCAGGCTCAGCGGCCATGGCTCACGGGCCCAGCCGCTCCGCGGCATCTGGGATCTTCCCAGACCGGGGCACGAACCCGTGTCCCCTGCATCGGCAGGCGGACTCTCAACCACTGCGCCACCAGGGAAGCCCAATATGTTATTTTTAAGTGTAAAGAATTGATTTATATCCCCAATAAATGGAATATACATTGACCTCAAAATTTTCACAACTCTTTCTAGTCACTGCAGATTTCTCATTTAGTGCATTTTCCTATATCAACCATGCATTCTTTTTAATTTCCTTTTTTTTTTCCCTAGAAATACAAAAGCATAAAGTGCTTGGGCTCAAGAAATCCTCTAATAACTGGCAATAGATGAGTACCAAGGCTTTGTTCATAACAGAGAGGGTTGTCTGCTTTTGTTCTCCAAATTAATTTGTTCACAGCATGGCTGTAGTGTTTCTCTTCAGCTTATCTAAGCGCCAAGCTCTGCTTGGATGGAGCGGTATATGGCAACAAGTTATAAAAACAAAGTCATGAGACCCTCCCATGTTTGCATTCTAGGTTCCCATATCCACAGGGAATTCTTAATACCTGTTCTTATTGTACAAAGATGTTTAAGACTATTGGGGTCTCAAGTTGTCCACTCTTCAGAAGGAGCAAAAGAGAGAATAGTAATGTTAAGTAATATTTATTAAAAATGAATCATGCTTTAGGAACTGTGTTAGATGCTCATATATATTAGCTCTAACTCAAACCAATTCTGTAAGAAAGGTATTATTATCCTCACATGGCAGAAGAGGAAACAGAGACCCAGAAAAGTTAAGTAGCTTTCCCAAGACACAGTTGGCAAGAAATAGAACTAGGATTCTATTCCAGACACCAAAGTCTACCCTCTTTCTCTTTTATCATAACATTACTGCTTAATATTTTTCACTTCATCAACTACATAAAAGCTAAACCCAATACCCACTCTTGTTATATTCATGAGAAAAGCTTATTACAGTCACTGATAATTATTCTTATTGTTTGCAAAAATTATTGTATGAATATATTCTTTCTGCTTCTGTTTGGATTGATAATCTGTGGATATCTGGGTCACTCATAAGAAATCCTGAATCTAACAGGATAGGGAGAGAATATCATCTTACATGCCATTTTTTGAAAATAAAAATTTGTACATAAATCCATACTTAATTGAATTCAGCAGCAAACACTAATAAGAATTTACAGCTTACAACAGGGGTCCACAAACTATCACCCGTGGGCTGAATCCAGCCTGCTGCCAGTTTTTAATACAGCCCAAAGAGCTAAAAATGGTTTTTACATTTTTGAAAGCTTAAAAGTAAATCAAAATAAGAAGACTATTTCGTGAGAATTATATGAAATTCAAATTTCATTGTCCATAAATAAGAGTTTTTCGTCGGTTTTGTGGGGTTTTTTGGTAACACCACCATCCTCATTCATTTATGTACTGCCTGTGGCTTTGAGCTACAACAGCAGAGTTGAGTAGGTGTGACAATAGTTTTTCTGTCACAAAGCCAAAAAAATTTACTACCTGGCCCTTTACAGAAAAAGTTGGCCAAAGCCAATTATACCAGTCACTGTGGAAGGATCTATTACTGTGACCAGATAGTACACAGACTCTGCTCTCCAGGAAAGTACTATCTAAGAGAGGAATAGGATGTGTACAAGTATCTTAAGGACAGATAAAGCAGGATCAGTGTCATAAGAGATGTTCAAGTTCAGTGAATATTCAAAGGAGGGGAAGATGTAAAAAGACATGGAGATGGAGACTTGCGGTCTATCTTATATCCTCATGCTAGTTTATTCAATAACTGAAAACCAGGGTTAGTGCACACTGGGCCTCTTTTTCTTTCTCTACTCTGCCTCACACATGCACACACATGCACACATGCATGCACACATGCACACAAACACACAAGAGATCATAAAAGGTATTTTTCAGGGATGACCTTATTCTCAAAATTCTATTTTTATCCCAAAATGCACCAATTGACCCAAAGTCATTTATATGAAACGCTCGTACATCGTCCATGAATTTTAGAGCTCAGAGGAATTTAGACATTATTTAATCCAGTGCTTTCCTTCTACAGATGAAGAAACTGAGCCCGGAAAGGTAAAGACAATTTCCAAGTTCACACAACTAGTCAGTGACTGAGCTAGCAGTAGAGACAGGGAAGGGACCTATAATTCATAGAACACCTGCTTCCACATACATCATCTAATTTAACTCTCACAATAGCCCTTCAAAGTTGATATTATCTCCATTTTACGAAACAAAACTCTGAAGCTCAGAGAACGAAAAAAACTTACCCAACGTTTCACAGATACTTTTTATAGAAGCCAGAAACTAAAACTTAGACTCCAAATCCTCTGATTTTTCTACTTGAGAATCTTCTAGAGATCTTTAATAGAGATACTTTTATCCTAGTGCACCCGAATCGCCTACTTTCAAAAACAAGGTTATCCAGCTCCAAAGCCATATGTTGCCCAGAAAAACTGTGGTTTTCTTAAACCACCATACATGCACCTTACCCTGGGCATCATTCTGGCAAGCTTTATAAAATAACATTTGTCAGTTATAGATTCACCTTATGTCATTCTTGCCTAAAATTAAATTGGTATGGGTAAGCATCTAGAAATGTTGACTCCCTTTCAGAAGGACAAGAGGTAAAAATCCAGCAGTAATACATTACTTCCTTTCCTACATTAGGCATGCACTAGGCCAAACCACTGAAGCATTTATTTTCATCACAAAATACAGGCATACACGTTAATCTGGTCCTTAGTACTCAGACTCTTGACCATTTATTAGTTTTAAAATTTGGTTATATCGTATATGTTCACTTAAACACACACACACACACACACACACACACACACACTATAACTTTTACCCCTCAAAGACCCTGTACTCATACCTGTAAAGGATATATTAGAGATTGGCTGGATGTTCACCCTGAACCCATTTATTCTCCTTCCTGACCTTATGACTAGACTACATTTCCCAACATCCACTGCAGCTAAGTGTGGCCATGTGACTGAGCTCTGGCCAATGACATGTAGACAGAAAGGAACCGTGCCCCCTCCAGGCCTGCCAATAAACCTTCAGCACAATCATCTATATTCCCTCTTTCCTTAACAGTTGGCCACACACAGACAATCTGCTGAAGATCCTCAAACCATCTAAGAGGTTATTGAGGCTGTAAAGGGATAGAAACTGTATCCGTAAACGACTGCATGGAGCAGAGCACCTTCCTCTTGCCCCTCTGGCCCTAAAGATTTAGAAGTGATTCCATTGAAACTGCTCAAATGTTTCCAGCTGTTTGATTTTATTTCCTTTGGATCCTATCCTACTTTGTTTTGAATGTTCATATTCTCAGTAGAAGTGGCTCTTTGTCGTTCAGGGTGAATTTGAATATTGGCAACAAGCGAATGACATCTGATACCAAATTTTGTAACTGAAGATTAATCAAACTACAAAAGTCTGTTTAAAAAATTAATGAAGCTGTAAAGTTACTAATCAAAATTAATATGTGACTCTAAAGCAGTGACTCTCATGCAAATGCACCCACAGCCTGCCTTTGTAGATAAAGTTTTATTAGCACACAGCCATGCTCACTGTTTACATACAATCTGTGGATGCTCTCCTATACCACATGAGCAGAACTGAGTAGTTGCCACTTGGCTGGCAAAATTTTGAATACTTACTGTCTGGCCCTTTATAGAAAAATTTGTTGACCCCCTGCTCTAAAAGAACAAAACTCATTTTCATTTTTAATTGACTTTGAATGTAATTCCAAACTAGAAATTACAAAAAGTTTTAGGTGTTCCAGCACTGTAGGACCAATTATAGAAACCCCTGAGAAAATGATGTTGAAAAATGTTACTCATGAAAATATAATATATGCTCCATGAGATTGGTAAAAATTCATTTGCAAACATCCTAATTCTTTTAACAAAAAGACAAGTTACATACTAGAAAAAAATATTTGTTGATAAAGAGTCAGTATCCAGAATAGATACAGAAATACAAGTCAATCAAAAAAGATAAATATACTAATAAGAATATAGAAAAAGGATATGCAGAGGCAGTTCACCAAAGACAAAATCTAAATGTCCAGTAAACATATGAAAATTACGAATAATCAAGGAAATGCAAGTAAAGCAACAATGAGGTCATGTCACACCCAAAAGACTGGCTAAACTTCAAAATCTAAAAATCTCAAATCAAGGCAAGAATGTGGGAAAGCATAAACTGTCTTGCTAGTGGGTGTGTAATTTGTATTACCACTTTGGAAAACAATTTGGTAATTCCTAGTCAGGCCGACTCCATACATGCATATCTTACAACCCAGCAGTTCCATTTCTAGAAATGTACCCTAAAGGAATTCTCACGTATGAGCATAAGGGGACTCCAAAGATGGTCATCACAGCCCTGTTTGTAACAGAGAAAAGTGGAAACAGTCCATTAGTAGGCAACTGGATAATAGAATTAGGGATTATTCATATGTATAAAATCACATGAGTTAAAATGAATTAACCACTTCTATCTGGATACATCTCAAAAACATAATGGTTAATTATAAAGCAATTGCAAAAGGAATGTACAGTAGCATACCATTTATTTAAATTTTTTAATGCACAGAATTATAAATTTTCATAGACACTTTTATATAGTCAAATTATAAGTTTAAAGTAAAAACAAAGTAAACATAAAAAAAAACTCAGAGATCAGGTTCAGACGATACTTACCTCTGAGAAGGGAGGGGGAGGGCATATATGGCGTGTTGCACCTTAGCTATAATCTAATGGTTATTTCTTTAAAACAGAGAGAGAGAGAATGAAAGTAAGTGCAGTAAAATTATAACATCTTTTTATTAGGTGGTGGACCAGTAAATATCCATTTATTATGGTTTTTTTGTATTTTTCTATATGCTTATTACATTTTATATAACATACTTTTATAAAGGCTAAAAAAAAGTAATCAACCACTCCCTGTTACAGCTGCAGTGGGTTCTGTGCTCTCTGCAAACAGTAGGACACTAGGCAGAATGTAGCAAGTGACATTCAGAAGACCCTGAATTGCCTTTCCATTCAGGGCTGGGTCCACCTAGAGAGACCAATTTCCATGACATGTTCTTGCCTTGGAATTTCTGGAGAAAGGAAATGATCTGTGGACCTCAAATAGATATGTACCTATTTCCTCCTTAGGGAAGTACTGGCTCTGCAAAGTCACAACTTCCACAGATCTTAGAATTTTAATGCATGATTAGGCATCTCCTCCTCCTCTCTCATAAGGTGAGTTCCCTTCCATTGCCTCTGAACACAGATGTAACTAAGAGACCATCGCTCAGAGCCTTGGAGTGTGCTCCCGCCTCAGTCTGTACCCCTTGTCAGGTCTCTGCTGCAAAGTCACTTTCTCACGAAGTAAGTAGGTTAAACACTCCTTTCTCATTTACCCTGTCGCTGCACTCTCCCCTTATTAACACCTGTCACAGTCATAATTCATTAACCATTTATTAATATACAATTGATGTCTGTTTTACTCACGGTTCTGCAAAGAAACAGAACCGATAGAGGAGAGAGAGAGAGAGGAAATAAGAGACTCATTATAGGAATTGGCTCATGCAGTTATGGAGGCTGAGCAGCCCAACAACCTGCCATCTGTGAGCTGGAGACCCAGGAAGGGCAACAGTATAATTCAGTCTAAGACTTCAGGCCCAAGAACCAGGGGCCACTTGTGTTAAGTCCTTCAGTCTGAAGGCATCACAAGGTCTGTCTCTCCCTCTAGACAGTAGGCTCACAGAGTAGGCCCTCAGACTTGTCCACAGCAGTGTCCCCAAAGCCAAGTTCTGTGCCTAGAATCGGTACTCACTAATTATTTATAGAATGAGATTCAACTTTCTGCTGAAGTGCAGAAAAGAGTCCTGTCTAGAATCGAAGGCAGTGCATGAACCAAATAGATGCTCCGTGTCTGCTCGTATAAATACCTTCACAGGTAATGGATTAGTAGTACTCTGAAGATCTGATTCCCAACCCTGGCTTGGCCACTTACCCGCCCCAGAGCACCAGCATGTTAGGAGCGCAGAGAGAAGTCTGCAGCCTCAAAGGAGACGTGATCTAGCCAGTGTTAAGAGGCCTAGTTCTCTCACTCACTCGCTATTTGGTCTTGGGCAACTTATTTAATCTCTGAGTCTGTCTCTTTATCAAAAACAGAAAGCAATCATTGTACCCACAGTACAAATTGTTACGAGTATGACTGTATGAGTATGAAAACACTGAGTGGTGCTCTTGGACTGTTAAAGCAATCACGAAATATGTGAAAGAAGGAGGAGGAGATGAAGTAGAAGCTATAGGAAAGCTTGTAAACCAGAAATTATAAAATAATGTGGTATTATTATTCTGTGCAAAATATCATACCATGCTCTGCTGGAAATGCAAAGAGATATAAAGAGATATGACACATGTACCTTGCCCACAAGCAGCTTGCAGTCTCAGAGAGTAATGTGTGTGTGCATGTTAAAAATTAACAAATCCAGGGCTTCCCTGGTGGCGCAGTGGTTGAGAGTCCGCCTGCCGATGTAGGGGACGCGGGCTTGTGCCCCGGTCCGGGAGGATCCCACATGCCGCGGAGCGGCTGGGCCCGTGAGCCATGGCCGCTGAGCCTGCGCGTCCGGAGCCTGTGCTCCGCAATGGGAGAGGCCACAACAGTGAGAGGCCCGCGTACCACAAAAAAAAAAAAAAAAATTAACAAATCCAGCAGTTGTGCTCCTTAGTGTTTATGCAAATGAGTTGAAAACTTATGTTCACACAGAAACCCACATGCATATGTTTAAAGCATCTTTATTCAGAATTGCCAAAACTTGGAAGTAACCAGGATGTCCCGCAGTAGGTGAATGGATAGACTGTGGTCCATTCAGACAATGGAATAGTATTCAGCGCTAAAAAGAAATGAGCTCTCAAGCCATGAAAAGACATGGAGGAACTTTAAATGCATCTTACTAAGTGAAAGAAAACAATCTGAAAATGCTACATACTGTATGATTCCAACTATATGACATTCTGGCAAAGGCAAAACTCTGGAGACAGTAAAAGGCTCAGTGGTTGCTGGTGTGGGGGCGGGGGGGGGGGGAAGCAGGGAAGGAGAGATGAACAGGCGGAGCCCAAGGGAATTTCAGGGCCCTGAAAATATTCTGTAAGCTACTACGATGGAGATACATGTCATTGTATATTTGTCTAAACCCATACAATGTACAACATCGTGCAACATCGAGTGAACCCTTAATGGACTTTGCGTGATAGCGATGTGTCAATGTCTATCCATCGATGATAACAAATGTACCAATCTGGTGCAGGGTGTTGATAGTGTGGGAGGGTGTGCATGTAGGGAGCAGAGGACATCTGGGAATTCTGTACTTTCTGTTCAGTTTTGCTGTGAACCTAAAAAATAAAGTCTATTTAAAAAACAATAATAATAATGCAAGGCAGTCATAAGTGTCAAGGGTGTGGGGTAGACCAAAGTGCGAAAGGAGATCAGCAGAGACCAGGGCCATCAACAGAAAAGTAGCATGAGCTCAGCCTCAGAAACAGAACTGGAATGGCTCCAGGACCCAGGAACAATCCGAGGCCTGCAAGGAATCCCGCGCATCCAAACACCGCTGAGGCTAAGGGAGGAGGCCCCTTTTTTCCAAGAGCAAATTCAAAGGGCTATTATCCAAAAAAGAGCAATAAACACTCATCTCAACAAAACTCCTTAAATACAAAAATATTTAGTATGCCCAGGCTGGCTCCTCTTGGTTATTTTTTTGTTAAATACTCAATGCAGAGTACAATTTACTTCTCCGTTAAAAAAAAAAAAAAAAATCTTTTTTCCATCCTGTTTTGGTTTGTGGGTTTTTGTTGTCATTTCTTCCTAAAGCGCTGTTTCCTCACATTTGCATCTCCCAGCCTTTTTAATGTGATATTCCATTTAAACTGCCTTTTAATTGTACGTGCTGCCTTGGCAGAACATGACTGATGTACTCGCGTTAATTAGGGCTCCAGTCAGCAGCCCATGCCAGCTGGAAACTGAGAAACAAGCGTAAATTATTCTGTCATCAATCAGCTCGAAAATGTTTGAATCACTAATTAGTTTGCAATTTGGGTGACAGTTTATCTGACGCAGGCGGTGTCAGAAACTTCAGATCTTAGATGAATAATTTGCCAGGAACAAGCGCAGATTCCCTGCTTTTAAACACATGAAGGTTTATCTGCATGTTGAAAGGTGGCTCAGCGGTCGTCATTAACTTCCAACTGGGACTATGTAAATCAGAAATCAGTGTGAGCCTCTTCAGGCCTTGGTGGCTTAGCAGATGATATTTAGAAAAAGAAAGTCTCTTTTCTCTTCCTTTTTTTATTAATAATTCATAAACTGATAGACAAGGATGTTTGGGCTTGAACAGCTTAAAAAAAATCACAACGGTTTAAAAAAAAAGCAACCGCCGCCCCCCCTTTTACATGAAAATTAGTTGTGCTGTATCTTGCTGTTTAACTGATTTATTCTCCTTCATCATCATGTGACTGGAATGTTAAACAAGGAGTGATTATTAGCCCTTGTCCTTTCCAGAAGGGTCATTATTGAGATTTTATTAAATGGCAGACTTATGTTTCCATTTAAAGAGAAAGGTATGCAGACCAAGGTGAGGGTAGGGGATCGGGGTGGGGAGGGGGAGAGAATAAGCAGAGAAAAATAGAAAAGAGAAATTTTTGTCTAAAAGCATCAAAAAAACCTAGTATTTATCCAGGAACGGATGCTAGTATGGCCCCCGGTTATTTGAATCGAGATCAGGCCTGCGTAACAACTCCCTGGGTTAACTGTTGTTGGGAGGGTATGTCATCTGTGTGATACTCCAGGATTATGGTGCGATTTGGATCTGTAGCTCCATTATCCCTGCCTTCATAGGCCACATGCTGCTGTACGCATAGAAGACTGAGGATAAAGGGAGTTGTCACCTTTCAAAAGTTGTTAGCAAGAGGTCAAGTCAGGCCATCCTATTAATTGTGATAGACCTAGGGAGTAGCGGTGGCAAAAGCAATGCTGCCCACTTCTAGAATGGAAAATGGGAAGAGAGAAAGACGCATTTAGAGTTTTCCGGGCCCTCTTCATCGCTGGCTTAGAGCTTGAGGGCAGCTGTCCAGGTGGAGGAACAGCGGGGTTTAAGGCATCCCCGAAAAGGGAAGCTTGGGGAGGATACGGAGCAGTGGGCAGGCTCCACAACCTGCTCTATGCCGAGGCCTCACTAGCCGGGAAGGGAAAGTCAAGGTGAGAGACACAGAGCTAAAAATTTAGTGTGTCACTTTTTTCTCTCAAAGCAAGGTCCTAATTTCTCTTGTTGAGGGGTTTCTTGACAGCCCCCCAGAGGCCAAAATCACTCTGTCAATCATGCCTCCTCCCAGAATTTTGGTTTACCATTTCACCCCCCAAGTCACTTCCTGAGTTCAGGTGGGGCGGTGTCTCTGTGAATCAGCAAAGCTAGTTCCTAACCAGGCACCCACCAGGGTCTCTTGGTCTGCTCCCTACTCACCTGCACCCTCACCTCGGTCCATTGCACTCATTCCCAGAGCACAGATGGGAGTTGTGTTTGGCAAGGGCAATGACAGGAGCAAAGATAAGAAGCCCAGAATCCCCACAGTATGTTGAGAAGACAGTGAAAATGTCCTCATTAATGAATACTGTAAAGCACCTAGTGTTTAGGTTTAGGGATAGAATATTTAGCCTGTGGGTAATGCGAAGTCATTCAAAATTTCCAATTATAAGTGAAGGGTATAATATGTACAGTTTCAGTCATACTGTTTTCATTGTGTGCCTTAAAATTGGCTTATTTGGAACAGAAATGTCCTAAATATCTTCTTCTCTGTTCTGCCACAGTCCTTCATTCAATTAAAGGAGAATTTTAAGAAAATTTTTGTAAAACATAAACATAAAATATTGATGAGACAAGCTACAGCCTGGGAGAAAACACTTTCTAGCCATATATCCAACAAAGGACTAGTATGCAGAATATATAAAGAATTCTCAAAACTCAACAGTAAAAAAAAATCCAATTAGAAAATGAGTGAAAGGCACAAAATGAAATTTCACTGAAGATATACAGATGGTGAATAAATACATGAAAATATGTTCAACATCATTAGCCACTGGGAAAATGCAAATTAAAACCACAATGAGATAGCACACACACCTAGCAGAACGCTTAATACACAAAATAGTGGTATCACCAAATGCTGGCAGCGATGCAAAGAGACTGGATCACTCATACATTGCTGGTGGAAATATAAAGTGGTCCAGTCACTCTGGAAATGATTATGGCAATTTCTTACAAAACTAAATATACAACTACCATACAAGTCAGCAGTTGCACTCTTAGACATATAGTCACGAAAAATGAAAACATGCTTATACAAACACCTGTACATGAATGTGCATAGCAGCTTTCTTTGTAGTAGCCAAAACTGGGAAGAACTCACCTGTTCTTCAACGTGTGGCTGGTTAAACAAACTGATGTGCATCCATACCATGGAAGACTACTCAGCAGTAAGAAGGAGCAAACTCTTCATACATGTAATAACTTGGATAAATCGCAAGAAAGTTACGCTGAGTCAAAAATCAATCCCCAAAAGTTACATATGGTACAGTAACTTTTTTTTTTTTTTTTTTTTGCGGTACGCGGGCCTCTCACTGTTGTGGCCTCTCCCGTTGTGGAGCACAGGCTCCGGGCACGCAGGCTGAGTGGCCATGGCTCACAGACCTAGCTGCTCCGCGGCATGTGGGATCTTCCCGGACCGGGGCACGAACCCGTGTCCCCTGCATCGGCAGGCAGACTCTCAACCACTGCGCCACCAGGGAAGCCCCAGTACAGTTACATTTTATGTGGCATTCTTGACACAACAGAAGTATAGAGATGGAGAACATATTGCTAGGTTTTAGGGGTGGAGGAGGGAGGACAGGGAATGGGGTTATAAAGGCAACATGAGATATCTTTGTGGATCTGATGATGGAAGTGTTTCTGTATCTTGACGGTGGTGGAGGATGCATGAGTCTACAAATGTGGTAAAATTTAATAGAATTAAATACAGTCACACACACACACACGCACATACACACACAAATGAGTACAAGTAGAACTGGGGACATCTGAATAAGATGGGTAGATTGCATCAGTGTCAATATCCTGGCTGTGATACGCACTGTGATTCTACATGGTGTTACCATTGGGAAAACTGAGTAAAGAGTACATGGGATCTCTCTGTATTATTTCTTACAACTTCATGTGACTCTTCAATTACCTTGAAGTAAAAGGTTTAATTAAAAAAATATGGAACAAAAACTGACAGTACCTCTGCTTAGAAGATCTACAGAAACACAAGACCAATGGAGAATTTTCTCCCACCATTTCAGAGGTGAACATGGGAGTGGGTGTAACTCAGGGATCCAGATTGATGGCAGCTCTACCGTGTTCAATGCGTGGCTTCTAAGGTCACTCTGGGGGTGGGGTTACTATCCCAGACGGCTGGAAAGAGGAGAGTCTGGAGGAGCACACAAGGCAGATTTTATGAGCCCAGCTTGGAAATAGTATACACCACTTGCTGAACAAACAAACGAACAAACAGGAAGATTCATCAGAGCCCAGGAGGAGACTCTAGCATTATTTCAATCCTTCCCATCCTCCATACTTCTGAAAAGAATCAAAATAGCCTCGTAGGGCTTCCCTGGTGGCGCAGTGGTTGAGAGTCTGCCTGCCGATGCAGGGGACACGGGTTCGTGCCCCGGTACGGGAAGATCCCACATGCCGCAGAGAAGCTGGGCCCGTGAGCCATGGCCGCTGAGCCTGCGCGTCCGGAGCCTGTGCTCCGCAACAGGAGAGGCCACAGCAGTGAGAGGCCCACATACCGCAAAAAAAAAAAAAAAAAAAAAATAGCCTCGTAAAGTGAAAATATTGAAAATTATATTTCTAGAATCTTTGGGAAATGAAAGGAAAGATGATGGTGCTGCTTACCACTGCCAATGAAAATGATATATCTTTAAATCTTGATCACTTTTTTTCAAATCACTTATTTCACTGTCAAGCTATTCATTAAACATTCAAAATTGACAAAACAATCCAATGACTACTACATTAGCCTAGTAGAACCTAAACTGCCTTTTATAACCCTCAGTATATTAGTACAAATTAAGTAACTGAAGGAGTGGGACAGAAGACAGGTTAAGGTTTCTGTTAAGAAGGTGGAAGGGAAGGTGGGCTCAGAGGCTATTTTCAGTAGATCATTCCTAGGTAGAGTATGATAGGAAAGTTCCTCAGGGAGCTAAGATGTATCATAAGAACATTGACTACCAGGCAGAACCTACGGGATATTAGCCCTTATCTACTTTACAGCCAGCCATCTGATTTGTCCAATCATTCGTTCAACCAATGTGCACAAGTGTGCAAGTCTACACTAGGTATTAGGAATTCAACGGAGAGCAAGATAGACCCAGTCTCGCTCCATGGAGTGTATCACCCCTTTGAGGATCAAGCTATTTTAAATAAAATGTGATTAGTGCTATGATAAGGGAAGTAGGGTTTACTATGAGAGCATATAGCAGGGGTCTAGGCTTAATCAGTGAAGGCTTCCTTGTGGAAAATTAAGCTGACTTGTGATGAGTAATGAGAGTTAACTAGGAGAAGAAGAGGGAAAGAAGCAGAGCTGCATGTGTTGGGTCAATCATTTTTTTCTTGTGATGAGGGCAGTGGTAACAAAGAAGTGGGCAAGTTTGGGTGAGCACCTCAGGCTCCAGCCAATGAAAAGAAATGGGAAGTTTGATAATAAAATTCATAGTCTAGACCCCCTACAAATGTAAATAACAACTCTGTAATGATGCTCAAGGATGGAGTGGTCATAGCAGAAAAGAAGTGAATAGGAGAAAACACTCTCTTTCTCCACTCTTTAACCTCCTTCCTCTGTCCACTCATCAGGGATAGAGAAGACTAAATTCCCAGCGGTGTTTCCTTCCCTTGGGATATATCTCTTCCTAAGTCAGTTCTAACTTTTATACTCATACAGCAGCATGCTTCAGCCTTCTCCTGGAGAGTCTCTAAAATATTGGTTTACCACTTAATATTAATATTAACTGGGCTA
Organism: Stenella coeruleoalba; assembly: GCF_951394435.1. Taxonomy (NCBI): domain Eukaryota; kingdom Metazoa; phylum Chordata; class Mammalia; order Artiodactyla; family Delphinidae; genus Stenella; species Stenella coeruleoalba. The sequence continues at coordinate 82,180,684 of NC_137153.1, forward strand.
TGGACTCAGCTATTCAGTCTTCTTTCTTTGCCATCCCTAGAGTGTTGCCTTCAACCGCATGGTCTAAGATGGCTCATCACCTTGTCCCAGTCCAGCCAGCAAATAGTGGGGAGGGGAAAGGGGAGATGGGGGGAATGTCCCTTTCTTCCTAGGAACTGGCATACCTTCCATCTGCATGCATTCTATTGGCCAGAATTTAGCCATGTACCCACATCAAGCCCTAAGAAAGGGTGGGAAATATAGCCTTTGTTCTAGGTGGCTGTATGCCTAGAAAATATTAGAAATTTGAATGAACAGTGAGATGAAGGGCAGAATGGATATTGGGACAGATATCAGTCTCTGCCACACCGTTTTCTTTAAATGTGATTGATCCTTCCAGTAAGAGGTTAAATGCAGTTTGAACTCAGACTAACCCAGTAGTAAAGCTCCACTGATGTGGAAATACAAAGAAAGAAAAATCGTAGGTTATGAAAAGCTCTGATCATTCATTTGATGGGGCACATCAGGCCACATCATTTGATGCTAGAAATTTGTAGACTAAAGGAAAAACTGTCCTATCCACCAGTCATTTTGAATCTTACATTCAGAATTCCCATAGCTTCGGGAAGTTTGTCTAAGGTTAAGGAAACAGGAAATGATTTTTTGGCCTAGTATGACACATTACATCTCTTAAAAGGTGGAGGTAATTGTTGGTCTGCTCCTTTATCCTATCTCCCAACATCAGAGCATGGTTGTTCCACCCTATAACCTACACAGATAGAACCACCTACACAGATAGATCCACCTACACTCTCTCTGAGGTCCTGACCCCTCCGGACTCCATGCGGTTTCCTGGAGGGAAAATATAAAGCTGGTACTGCTTTACTATTGATGCAGTTTATTCCCAGTTCTGCTCTAACCTCAAAATCCAAGTTGCTCAGAAATTGGGGTCTCAGTCTGCTCCTTATGACTAAGTCCTGCCTTGTTTCTCACTAGCCAAATACTTCCCTGAACCCCATTTCTCCTGTAAATCAGTTCCCTTCTCATGCTTCCTTTCTATTGCATTTCTTCCTTGCCCCACTTCCCATTATAACCTCCCAATAACTGGATTCCTTCATTCTTTAAGTGGAATCCCTGTCCCATTCATCACCTAATTTGATGATTAGATGCTTAAACTCCAGTCTCTTTGGAAGACAAGGCAATGCTAGGCCAAGCCATCTTAAATTCTTCTGGGACCCACTTACACAACCATTCTCTCTTGCTCTGTGTTTCTTTCTCTCTTTCTCTGATAGACCAGTATTGATCTTTTATTAATAGCATTATCAATTATGCCCTACATGTAACTTTCCCTTCATTGGCTTCTTTCCTGCTTTGAGGATTGCTATCTGAATGTATTCATCCTTTGAATCACCAGTTTGGAGCCTACTTTTCATTTGTAGACTTCTAGCCCTTTGGTTCTACCACAGGTCCTGATACTGCCTTCTACTGTTGGAGATAGTCCATAACTACCTTAATTGTTGTGCAGCTTTTTGGAGTGGTGTTGCAACAACCAGCTTTTGCTAGGTTGTGCTGCAGTAAGAAACAAACCCATCAGTTCAACAGCTTACTTAAACAGAGGTTAATTTTTCACACACTCACGTTACATGTTGTCTGCAGCCCTACTCCATGCCTTCCTTGTCTGGGAACGAAGTCTGAAGGAGATGCCCCTACCTGGGACATGCCAGTCTCAAGGCAGAGGAGAAAGAGGGCTGGCAGAACCAACAATGGCTCTTAGAGTCTCTGCTCAGAGGTGTCACATGTCACTTTCACACATGTACCATTGGCCAAAGCAAGTCACAGTGCCAAGTGACACACCAATGGAGCAGAAATTATAATCCTCCCACAGAGAGAAGCTAGGTAGAAAAGGGCCTATGTCTTTTAACAGAAACACAGTCTTCCGTAAACTCCAAAAAGGTCCCCACAAGCTTTCTGGGTTGCCTGGCAATGGCGGGTTAAGACTAGGGATGCCTTCCCTGTAATAGGAGATGTTGAAACGTCACACATCTCTCATGGTCTCCATGGACTGGGTAACTGGTTTTTCCATTCATTACTATAAACACCTGTCCCTTAAGCTAAGTCTGTTTAGCAACCAAACAGTCTTTTTGATCCCCCACTGATAAAGCTGCTCTCAAGCTTGAACCATAAAAAGGACAACAGTGGAGTGGAGGGGGAGGTGGGAAGGGTCCCACCCTGAGAGTACAACCACAGAGCTCCCACCAGACCCTGGCACAAACAAGCCTCTACTCAGGATGCCCAGAAATAGGAGGCTGTGTGCCTGCTCCTGCTAAGAGATCTATAAGCTGCTTCCTTAACCCCTGCTGGGTTGACATTTTGGAATTCATTCTCACTTCAGTCTTCCATCTTGGAGCTCTGATTTACAAGGCACCAGTCAAAAGACTATTTTATTTCCTCCTCAATATCATAATCAAAATCTGGACGTCCTGCTACTATGTATATGTTGTGAACAAACCCCAGCCTTGTCCTGCATATAATCTGGTTTCCCATATTCATGGTTAACTACATCCAAAAGGATTTAGCAAGCTCTTCCATTTATGTGGTTGTTCCTGGAAAAAAAAAAGAAAAAAGAAAAAACCAACATAGCTATTAAAGTAGCAAATGTCAACAGTTATTAACACTAGTTTATTACCTTTCATTTTTTAAAAAATGAGCAGAATCTAAATAAGCTCGAATATCAGGGCAACCCTAAGGAGTTATCTTTAAATTTTTCATTTCCTTTAATCCTCTCAAGAGATGATGTTTAACTGTTTCTCTTCCTTATTATAATATAGTTGTGAAAATGCCCCAGGCTTGAAGGGTTCCAAGTTCTACCAAGAGCTTGTCTATGTAACAGTGTCTATATATTTGTCTGTATAAAATGATCTGTGATCATTTAGCTGCTAAAGTAACTCCTAACAGAGTTAAATATATGGTATCCCTTTGACCATCATTTGCCCCAGCCAGATCCAGGCAGACATTAACAATCGATCTCAGCACTCTTTCCTTCCATACCTAAAATCAGCCTTAGAATGCTGCTCTACACAGTGCTCCTGGCAGCAACCTACCACTGAAGAAAAACATGCTGGAGGTGGAACTGGAAGTGGAAACTGCCATCTTGGTCTCAGTAGTTACTGGAAGTTCTTTGGCACCATGACAGCTACCTGTGATGAAACTCTTCCCTACCTAGTCTCTGAGGTGTTTCTCCAGATTATCTTAGTTTCCTTTTGCTTAGAACTTGACCTTTTCCATCCATATCAAACATGATTTACCCATCCCTTGATTTTAATTGAGTAAGTTTTCTTCCATTCAGTACCTCTCCTTGGTTGACTGCCCTTTGTGCCTAGAGTTTGTATTAACCCTATTTTACTTTGAATATTTAAATCTATATAGAAACTTGCAGCAACACTATTAATATCTTTAGCAGACTCCTGGCTCATTTAAACCCTTTTCCTTTCTACACCTTTGCAAGCATCAAAGTTTTGAGCAGAGATATAAAATAATGTTGCCAAATAAATATCTGGGGTTCTAAATAAGCCATTGTAATTTCATGATGTATTAATTTCCTAAGGCTGACATAACAATGTACCATAGGCTGGGTGGCTTAAAACAACAGAAATGTATTGTCTCACAGTTCTGGAGTCTAGAAGGTCAAAATCAAGGCATTGGTAGGGCAATGGTCCCTCTGAAACCTAGAGGGGGGAATCTTCCCTGAGCTCTTCCTAGCTCCTGGTTGTTTGCCAGCATCCTTGGGGTTCCTTAGCTTGTAGCTGCAGCACTTTGATCTCTGCCTCCATCACAAGGCATTCTCTCCTCCTGTGTCTGTATCTCTCTGTCCCTTCTCCTCTTCTAATAAAGATACCAATCATATTGGATTAGGGCTCATTCTGATGACTTCATCTTGACTTGACTGCATCTGCAAAGATAATAAGGTCACAGCCTCAGGTGCCACGGATTAGGTCGATGTATCTTTTGGGGGGACACAATTCAACCCATAGCATAGTTTGGGATACAGCGCTAATTATCTAAGTTAGCATATTGAATCAGAGCCCAGTTGAGGGTGATGATGCTTCATCGTTGTACGAGAGGTACATCTCAGCTCGTTCATCTGCTTGCAAGGGTGCGTCATTCCCAAACATTTATGTTTCCGAATGAGACACCATGTACCAAGTGACGAGATTTATTGGCTACTTTTCCCATACGTAATCTCACCCTGAAGGAGTAGTTATTAATCCAGCAAGTGCTCCAAATATGTTCTGATTCCTTTTCTTTGAACAATATCTTAATTCTTGATAATGTCCTTTGTAAGGTGTAATGAATCTGGATGGAAATCAAAGTATTTTATTTATACATTTACTATATATCATGTATAAATGCTGTTGGTTTATTCTTTTTATAAAAAATAGCGCCCTGCCATTATGCAAAATGTTTTCAAAAGATCTGAAAGTTGTTAAAGAAAAATAAAATGTATGTAATAGTCTACCGTCCTCACCGACTTTATTAATATTTTTATGTAACTCCTTCTAGGCTTTAGGCGTAGATTTGAAAAATAATTATGAGCATACTACAAATAGAACATCTGCGTGCATATTCAAGTGAGCAGCTTTAAATCTGTAGTTTAATTGTGATGAAAGAAACAAGGTCCACTGAGTTCCTAGTAAGGGGGAAAAAAGAAAAAGACAATACCTATTCATTAACTCCAGGTCTCAAAAGTTACATGGTATATGTGAACAGCTTTATTTTATAGTAGATAACTAAGACATTAGGTCCACCTACCAAAGAGGTTTAGATACAAATGGCCTAAATAATGCCACCCTTTGTTCGCCTCAGTTACATGAACACTATGTAAATATCCGATGGGATTAGTTTGCCTGTAGTTATCACATAAGCCTAAATAATCGGCAATGCAGGATTCCGACATTAAATAAGCTGCTATATGCTTCCTGCTTTTCTTGAAGAAAATGATATATATTCCTTAGAGCTAGTGAAATATGTGATAGAAATATAGGCAACGTCTTCAGCTTCTGACTTGTTTTTCTTCTTTGCTTGTAATTCTCATCAATTTCAGTATATCTACATGGGCAATTCCCCCCAACATTCTGATCTCTCGGTTTGTCATCTTTCTCAAATCTAGTTACTGTGATCTCTGTGCCACTGAAGTTGCTCTCTGATGAAGCCACACCTAGAGTCCAGTATTCACTCAAAATTCTCTCTATTTCTCTAGCCACCCCCTCCTTAATTTCTATCTTGTTCACTGTCTCAAACTTAAAGAATGTCCAATTCCTTGAAAATTGCCAGTTTTCTTTGCTTATGAATCTCATCTTGACCTCATATTTCTGTACAAATGCTCAGTCCTTGGTCATTCACCATTTTCTCCATTTCTACTACTGAGCAAAAGAATTACAGAGAAGTCAAGAAACTTCGCTAATCTAACTTCAACCAAGCCTTCATTGCTTAGTGTCTCATTTCAGTGTATTATAACCCACACAACAACTTTTCCATTTTCACTTTCTTCAAACCCTCAGCTCCTGCCTGAGATTCGTTCCCCACACCTGCCACTTTTAAGGGACGGTCAGAGCCTTTGTGGTCAGGCCGACCTGGAACCTTCGCATAGTAGCTGTATAACCATGGCGGAGGCAGTTCACTTCCTGCAGCCCCAGGGCCTCTTGTGAGGATGAAACAAAAGAGGTTTGTGAGAATACACCACCCAGTACCTGGAAGGTGGTCAAAGCCCAGTAAATGTGAGTAGAACCTAAAGTTTGGATATTAGACAGCCACCTACATTGCCTTTGCTTAAGTCTGGCCCAAGCAGAGTCTCCGACATTCAGACTCAACTCTCACAGAGACAGAGGGGTAGAAGGAGGTGAGGAGACCCAACCATCCAGGCCAATTTGAGGAACCTCATTTTCTTCCTTTCTTTTGCTTTTCCTGGCCTCTTTCCAAGAAGAGTAGATGTGGGATTCGTAAAAACCATTGAAGAGACAGCAGAGAAGCATGTGGGCTGAAACTAGGAGAGAGAGGATCTGGGTCTGTCAGGATTGGTTAAGTTTTCTGTGTTCACTTGTGGAAACTAGGATGTAGAATTGCATGTCAGCCTGTCCAAACTGAATAGACTCTATGTACAATTTACTGATTTATAGCTAGGGCCAAACCAAGGCAGAGCGAGGCTTCAAACGCTGGCTTTGGTGATGCCTTCCCACTTCTCTCTGATGGTCCCCATTGCCAGTGGGCCTCCCACAGCAATCCAGTATTCCACCCAAGTCTGCCCTCCCTCATCCATGGACCTCTACTTCCTATCAAAATTTAGCTGTCCTGTGTTCCATTCCCTAGGGACCAAGTGACAGCCACCTTCTCTAAGAGAGAAATTTTAGAACGTTGTACATGTGTTTATGAGCCCTGACTCTCCGTCCTTTTCCAGCTAATGTATATTCTTGTTACCCCAGTGCTGTGGCTCTAATGCTGAGCATTTTGGCCAGTTTGACAGAGCTTGAGGTGCTGTTGTTTTGCACGCGGCAGTTTTGAAGCTGGTCCGTGCTTCTGTTAAGAACTCTTGATTAGGTCCATGCTTCTGTTGAGAACTCTTGATTCTGGAATGTCTAAAAGGAATTCTCTCCCCCATACACTGAAAGAATGCTTGTATCCCCTCTCCATCCAAACTCTCAGAAGAATGACTTCTGACATCAAAACAAATCCTTTGTGACTTGTGTTAGTGTCCTGCAGAGGTGTGATAAGGAATGGAAGAAAAGGTACATATATACAATATGCCATAAAAAGGAACGAAATTGAGTTATTTGTAGTGAGGTGGATGGACCTACAGTCTGTCATACAGAGTAAAGTAAGTCAGAGAGAGGAAAACAAATACCATATGCTAATGCACATATATGGAATCTTAAAAAATGGTACTGACGAACCTAGTGGCAGGGCAGGAATAAAGATGCAAAAGTAGAGAACAGACTTGAGGACACGGGGCGGTGGGGGGGAAGCTGGGACGAAGTGAGAGAGGAGCATGGACATATATACACTACCAAATGTAAAGTAGATAGCTAGTGGGAAGCTGCTGCATAGCACAGGGAGATCAGCTCGGTGCTTTGTGACAACCTAGAGGGGTGGGATAGGGAGGGAGGGCTCAAAAGGGAGGGGATATGGGGATATATGTATACATATAGCTGATTCACTTTATTGTACAGCAGAAAATAACACACCATTGTAAAGCAATTATACTCCAATAAAGATGTTAATTAAAAAAGAAGAAGAAAGGAATGTTGTAGGTAATTATGAAGGATGGCAACAGAGAATAGATGAATTGGAGTGAAATATAAAAACAGTATAACTTGCAGCCATTTGACAATTTAGATAAGCATTTTGCTCTGCAAAGGAAAGCTGTATAAATGTTTGGATTCACTCACTTTTTTAAGGGTTTGCTATTTACATAGCATTAAAGATATTCTAAATGCATAGTAGGACTCAGTAAATTACTGTTGAAGGAATGGATTAATACAGGTACTAAAAGGGGATAATGCCATCTCTAAAATTTACAAAAAAGGATAGACAATAAAATGTTTTAACATTCATGATTTTACTTTATATGTTGGGAAAAGCTTCTTTTAAAATATTTATTCCCTTTCACCACTGCTTTTGTAGCCTTTCTCCCCTTATGAATAATGCTAGTACATTATGTGAAAACTCCATGTCGTTAAATGTACTTTATTAAGACTGTGGCTGCTGAGTTCTTGGGGGTTTTCTTTTCCTCCAAATGAAAATGTTAGTTAGTATTGGTTGTTCAGAAATGACAGTAAGAACAGGCAAGAAAGAGGGCCACGATCCACTGTCCAGTCTGTTCTCTTCACCCTGGACCGCACCTAATTAACTAATTAACTAAAACCAGCCATGGTAATGTTGTTTGTTGCACATTCTGTTCAAGCTTTTTATCCAAAGGGTGCTGTCAGCCTTGACTGCCAAGTTGAGGTTGGATTAATTCCCCACCAGTGGATATCAAGAGCAGAGAGGAACCTGCTTAAATGGGGTGTATTCAGGAGGAAGACAGAGTGGTTGGTGACAGCTGGGGTCTTTAGTAACAAGGAGATTTCAGAGAAAGAGTCTTTAGTAGGTAGCCAGAGGCAACAGTAAAATTAGGGCAGGAACAACAGCCTGGGAATAGAGTGAGGGGAAGGATGGAAGCAGCCATCCAAGATCAATCACAGCCATTCTGGGTAACATGGAGGTCTTCGTGGGGTCTGATGGGAGCGGGAGGTGCAATGAGCAGTGGAATAGAGTGAGTGTGATTCCCAAGAAGTCATATGAATGAATGTCTGAAAACAACTCAAGAAGAATGTGAACCAGACTGATCAGGAGCCATTCAGCCAACCTGAGTGGTGGCTTTGGGCAGGTTCACTTAAGTGTTCAGGGTGGGGGTGGATCAGAGGTGGAGGTGAAAGGGATCTAACCAGGGATCCAAGAAATGCAGGCACAGGGGACGCAGACAATCTAGATGTCCTTTGAGGGCGTGGCAGCAGTGTCGAGAGAGCTACTGTCTCTATTTTTCAATTGGGAGAAGCTAAGACTATCCCCAAACTTTTCAGGCTCAAAGAGAGAAGATAATCAAGGCCATATTCTTGACCAAGGTCTGACAGTCCCTGGCTGATGACAGGAAAGGAGGTGAAAGTCCGGGGCAGATTGGGGGGTGAATAATGTAAATAATTGAAGACTCAGGGTCCATTCATTTAACATGAAGTTATTAAACACCTACTATTGCCAAGCACTGCACCATGTTCTAAGGCTTCAGTTGTTGACAAAAGAGAAATGGTCCCTCTGATGTGGAGTTTACAAGTGAAAAACAATTAGAAATACAGAATGAAAAGTACTGTGATGATGGTGGTCCAAGGCTTGATGGAAACACAAGAAGTCTCTAGTCTAATCTTGGGAGTTAAAGAGTATTTCCATGAAGCGACACCTAAGCTGAGACCTGGGGATAATGAGCCATTTAGCAGATAAAAGGGTGAGTGGGGTGTTAGAGAGAAAAGAAGACTCATTTTTTTAGAGTGCGGAAGCTACACTTTTAGTACGATGGAGAACTGAAAGTTACCCAGTTTCATTGATGGGGGATGTATTCAGATCCCTGGCTGGAGAGACACTCAAAGGCCAGTTAATGAGGCGCTTTCTAAGGACGTGAAAGAGGACGTTTATCTGTGCATCCCAGCCCAGTCCAATGTGTTCAGACTTAGGGTACAGAAGGTAGAAATCACACCTCGTACTGTATTAAGACAGCTTGAGTTTTAGCGTTGAGAAGGGCTGGTTTAGATCGTGGCTCTGCCATGTACAGGGTGAAAGCGGGGGATTGCTTATACTCCCCGAGCCTCAATTTTCCCATCTGTGAATGGGGATTCTTTTTCGACATTGCATGGTTATTTTTAGAATTAGAGTGTTTCTCACGTGGAAAGAGAAGCCGTCCATTTGGGGAGAAACATTTAGTAAATGGAAATAATGATTCATTCAGATTTCTTGTACTGTTCTTAATATCTCACAACACCGTTTGAATTCTTGATGTTCTCAGTAAGAAAGTACAATGGATACAGCACTGATACAGAAGACAGGTTGAAAGCCTCCTCTCCGATATGCCACTAACAATGTGAGCTGAGGCCCAGAGTAAAGCGGTTTCCTATCTGTTAAACGGGGGCAATAACACTTGATTCCTCACTTCCAGGCATGTTGTAAAGTTTAATTAGATGTTATCCATAAAGTACTATGAACTTTTAAGAGAAAGACAACATATAAATACAAGTTACAGAGCTCTCATTATTCATCTTTTTTCTCTGATTTATCTATAAGCCAGTCTCCTGTAACTCAGAACCTTGGCATTTTGTCCCCAGATATTCCTGATCTTTCTTATGGGTAGAGTCAGGCTCTTGTTCTTTTTCTCCATCTCTAAATGTCTGCTGCTTTGAATTGCGCTCAGCCTCCCCCGGTCACTCATTTATTACATCATGGAATGGATTGCCTTCACTCACCTGATGTACTTCGGTTGGATGATGTTTTAAACCACGGAGACAACTTGATCTTCCTTAGTACTCTCTTTAACTTTCAGCTTTCAGGTTTAATAGGCACCGGTGCGATTCTAATCAAGGCAAGACAGATTATTGATTATTTGGCCCTATCGTGTACGCACGACCCTCTAAATCTCTTAGATTCCCTTGGTTTAAAAGTAATTGATAAGGGTGAGAGGGAGGGAGACACAAGAGGAAAGAGATATGGGAACATATGTATATGTATAACTGATTCACTTCGTTATAAAGCAGAAACTAACACACCATTGTAAAGCAATTATACTCCAATAAAGATGTAAAAAAAAAAAAAGTAATGGATAAGTCATTAGGACTGAGACAGTGCCCTTCTAAACTGAAGACAAATTTCTAACTTGTTCAGGTCACTTGCGGCTTAGTGCCTTAAGACTGTCATTTCTGCCCAGTTTTATTTTTCATATATTATTAAACAAGACAGATGTTATCACCTGCTTTTTTTCTGTGAGTGGGATTTCCACGTATAGAACGAAAAGCAATGTAGTCTTATAGAACTGTTAAAACCTGCAAATAGGTTCCAGCTCTTTTCCTCCTCAAATGAAATTCATTGTTTTTGTACAAACTGCAAAACAGGAACAAATGTTATTAATACTTAATGGGGGATTTTGAATTTTAATGAAAATCGACAGTTGAGTTTTTCAAGGTTGAACTCAGGTATTAATCTCTCTGGTATTCTCAGTGTTTACAACAGATACTGCCGTATGTCACAAACCACAAGTATATTGGCTAAATATTTTACCGGGAGTGGGAAGGGATCAAACAATTTCAGTGTATCCTGGGAAGTTCAAAAAAACCACTCAATCACTATTTGAATGTGATTTCTACCAAAATTTAGCTGGGGCATAACAAATACGATCTAATTCTGGAGATCAGGATAGATGGATGGGTTCAAGGAGAGGCTCGCAAGAGTTTGCAATTGTATCCATAATATTTAACTTTTGAAGAAACAAAGATCTAAACAAAAAAGTCATAATGCTAAGATTTGACAAGTGCATGGCTATTCATTGTACTATTTTTATTCTTGTCTAGAGGTTTGAAATAAAAATATAGTTCTGCAATAACAGCACTACTTACAACACTTGTAATTTTGAAAAGAATAGAATTATGCATGTAAATTGCTTTCCACTTTTATGGAAGTTTCAGGGCTCTAGTCAAGGACCTTGCAAGTGTTCTTTGCTGGTAGGATGTTATTGATGAAAAGCTGACACTGAACGTGGAAATGGAAACCTTTGCTTGGTTTTGAGAGTGCCATTTATGAGCTAGTTCTAAAATTCTTTACAACTAAAAGCAGAAATTTACATTTGTCCTTGTTACGCTTCATCTTAAGGACCCACAAATCTAACCTATTGAGGTAGTTCTCTTGGAAGCATTTATTGTTTTTATAAAATCAATACATAAGTTTTAAAAATAAGCAATATAGGGCTTCCCTGGTGGCGCAGTGGTTGAGAGTCCGCCTGCCGATGCAGGGGACGTGGGTTCGCGCCCCGGTCCGGGAAGATCCCACATGCCGCAAAGCGGCTGGGCCCGTGAGCCATGGCCGCTGAGCCTGCGCATCCGGAGCCTGTGCTCCGCAACGGGAGAGGCCACAACAGTGAGAGGCCCGTGTACAGCAAAAAAAATAAATAAATAAAATAAATAAAAAAAAAATAAGCAATATAGAAAAAAGAAAGCAAGAAATTGCTGAAAATGCCACCCTCCAGAAATAGATGCATCATTCATCCACATTTTCACATGCAAATTGAAATAGAAAGATAAATGAATGTTTAAGTGGAAAAGAACAATTTCATTAACAGTTAATACTAAACATACTTTCATTTAAAAATATATTAAATTTAAGATTATTGTAACAGAAAAAAATCTACTGTGGAAACTGAAGGAATTGTTAAACTTTGGATAAGTGAGTCTTTACCACAAGAGATATTAATTCTGTGCTAATGCTCTAGCTTAAAAAGTAGATTGTGGACTTCGGGTTCTGGTCCGGCATGTTAGGAGTTTAGAAGTCCTCTCCATCCTGACAACAAGTAAAAAACTGAACTAACTGAAAAATCAACAACACTTCTTAGATTTGTCAGAGAAGTCACAGAGCGAACCATAGCCCCCCAGATTGAAGAGACATACAGGCAAATACAGAGAACCACAACTTATGGGAGCAAAAACCCAAAGACGAGAAACTTCTGTGGGAACCAATACTGGGGTAGAAAAACCAAAGATGTGATTGACAGATTCCTGGAGGCTCAGTGTGAACAAGTCTGAGAGATAAAAACTCCAGGAGGACCAAGTCATAGTGTGCCCCACACTTTTGTGAGTTTTACTTCTAGGAGTTCTCCCAGTTTCTCACAGTGAAGATCAGAGAAAAATCCCCTCTGGTTTCCCACAGCGGGGAAGAGAAAAAGTGACCATTTTGAAACACACCAGAGCATTGTGTTCTTAACAAGACCTGCCCTCAGGAGAAACTATTTTACCAGAGCCTAACCTATCTGGGTTTTATCAGAGCCTAACGAACCTAGAGGAAGGGAAATTCCTAATCCCAGCCCCCTCTAGCCATCCTGTCTCACCTAAGGAGATGGAAAAATAAGAAATGCTTGTGGGGCTTCCCTGGTGGCGCAGTGGTTGAGAATCTGCCTGCCAATGCAGGGGACACGGGTTCGAGCCCTGGTCTGGGAAGATCCCACATGGCGCAGAGCAGCTGGGCCCATGAGCCACAACTACTGAGACTGTGCACCTGGAGCCTGTGCTCTGCAACAAGAGTGGCCCGTGCACCGCGATGAAGAGTGGCCCCCTCTTGCCACAACTAGAGAAAGCTCTCACACAGAAACGAAGACCCAACACAGCCAAAAAGATTATTTATTTATTTAAAAAAAAAAAAAAGAAAGAAATGCTTGTGAAGTTTGCAGGGACACAGGCACACTAAACACTGAGACCCAAACATAAGACTATAAACACTTCTCCTCCCCCGCATCTTACCACCACATTACTAAAGGCCTATTTACTGCAGTTTCTTTTACCCAGTACATCATGTCTGCCTATCGACAAAAAATTACAAGGCATACCAAAAGGCAAAAACACAGTTTGAAGGGACAGAGAGCATCAGAACCAGGCCAAGATCTGGTAGTGATGTTGGAGTTTTCAGATCGTGAATATAAAGCAATTATGATTAATATGCTAAGGGCTCCAATTGAAAAAGTAGACAACATGTAAGAACAGATGGGTAATATAAGCAAAGGGGTGGAAATTCTAAGAAAGAATCAAAAAAAAATGCTAGAGATCAAAAACACTGGGACAGAAATGAAGAATGCTTTTGATTGGCTTATTTGTAGTCTGGACATGACTGAGGGGAAAAAAAATCTGTGAGTTTGAGAATATGTCAATAGAAACTTCTAAAACTAAATAACAAAGAGAAAAAAAGACGGGAAAAAATGGAACAGAATATCCAAGAACTGTGAAACAATGCCAAAAGGTATAATATATATGGAAATATCAGGAGGAGAAGAAAGAGGGAAAGGAACAGAAGAAATATTTGAAGCAATAATGAGTGAGAATTTTTCCCAAATTAAAGTCAGATAACCATACCATGGATCCAAGAAGCTCAGAGAACACCACGTAAGATAAATCCCCCCCACCGAAAAATACACACGCAAAAAATCAAACAAAAAGACTACATCTACGCATATCAATTTTAAACTTCCGAAAATGAAAGATAAATTAAAAATCCTGAAAGAAGACAGAAGAAAAAAAAAAACTTACCTATAGAAGAACCCAGATAAGAATGTATCTGACTTCTCCTCAGAAACTCTGCAAGCAAGGTGAGAGTGGAGTGAAATATCTAAGTTGTTAAGAGAGAAAAACCCTCCTAGAATTCTGTACACTGTGAAATTACTCTTCAAAAGTGAAGAATTAAAGACTTTCTCAGGACAAACAAAAATTGAGGAAATTTGTTGCCAGCAGAACTTCCTTGAAAGAAATGTTAAAAGAAGTTCTTCAGAGAGAAGGAAAATGATGTAGGTCAAAAACTTGCATCTACATAAAGACATGAAAAAGCATTGGATAAAGTGAAGGTAAAACAAAAACTTTTATTTATCTTTTTCTTAATCTAACAAGTAAGTTTATTCAAAATAATAATAGCAACAATGTATTAATTTTATATCCTTTTTATAGCATACTTCTGTATACTTATATATTAGTGGAATAAATGATAGTAATGATACAGGGGATGGAAGGGAGGAATTTGAAATATTTTGTTATTATAAGGTACTGGCACTTCTGTGAAATGGTATAGTGTTATTTGAAAGGGAACTTGGATTAGTTGTAAAAGTATATTGCAAGAGGTGTAGAACAGCCAACTCAATATTGAAGAAGAACAAAATCAGAGGACTGACACAACCTGACTTCAAGAATTACTACAAAGCTACAGTTTTAAAATGTGTACTACTGGTTAAATATATATATATATATATATAGGCAAATAGCTCAGTGGAATAGGATATATAGCCCAGAAACAGACCCACATAGATATAGTTGGCTGATCTTTGAGAAAAGAGCTCTGTGAAAGAAAATGTCAAGAGAATGAGAAGACAAGCCACAAACTGGGAGAAAATAGTGGCAAAAGACACATCTGATAAAGGACTGTTATCCAAAGTGTACAAAGAATTCTTAGAATTCAGCAATAAGGAAATGAACAGCCTGATTAAAAAATGGGCAAAAGACCTGAACAGATGCCTCACCAAAGAAGATATATAGGTGGTAAATAAGCATATTTAAAGATGCTCAACATAATTTGTCATTAGGAAATTGCAGTTAAATAGCAATGAAGTATACCTATGAAAATGCCCCGAATCCAAGGCACTGACAAAACCAAATGCTGGTGACGATGTGGAATAGCAAGAACTCTCATTCACTGCTGGTGGGAATGCAAAATGGTACAACTACTTTGGAAGACAGTCTGGCAGTTTCTTACAAAACTAAACATATTCTTACCGTAGGATTTAGTAATCATGCATCTTTACACTTACCCAAATAAGTGGAAAACTATGTCCACACAAAAACCTGCACATGGATGCTCATAGAAGCTTTATCCATAATTGGCAAAACTCGAAAGCAACCAAGATGCCCTTCATTAGGTGAATGGATAAACTGTGGTGTATCTAGACAACGGGATATTATTCAGCACTAAAAAGAAATGAGCTATCACACCATGAAAAGACATGTAGGAATATAAATGCATATTATTTAAGTGTTAAAGATTGAATACAATATGTTCTCCTAAAGTTAATATTTGAAATACTAACTCCCAAGGTGATGGTATTAGGAGGTGGAGCCTTTAGGAGGTGATTAATTCATGAGGGTGGAGTCCTCCTGAATGGGATTAGTGCCCTTATAAAAGAGGCCCAAGAGACACCTAGCCTCCTTCCTGCACTTGAGTTTACAGGGAAAAGGTAGCTGGCTATGGATCAAGAAATGAGTTCTCACCAAACACCAAATCTCCAGACACCTGGATCTTGGACTTCCCAGCCTCCAGAACTGTGAGAAATAAATATTTGTTGTTTATAAGCCACCCATTTTAGGGCATTGTTGTTGTTATAGCAGTGTAAACAGACCAAGACATTAAGTAAAAGAAAATAATCTGAAAAGGCTACATACTGTATGATTCCAACTATATGACATTCTGGAAAAGGCAACACTATGAAGACAATAAAAAGATCAGTGGTTACCAGGGACTTGGGCAGAGAGAAAGGGAAGAATAGTGAAGCATAAAAAAATTTTAGGGCAGTGACACTATTCTGTATGATACTATAATCATGGGTACATGTCACTATACATTTGTCAAAACAGTAGAATATACAACACACAGAGTGAACTCTAAGGTAAACCATGGACTTTGGGTGATACTGATGTGTCTGTTTAGGTTCATCCATTGAAACAAATGTACTCCTCTGGTGAGGGATGTTGATAGTTGGAGAGGTTATGTTTGTGTGAGGGCAGGAGGTATATGGGCTGAGCTTTTCCTTCCTTCAGATTTCAGCTGAAGCACCAGCTCTTTCCGGGTCTTGAGTCTGCTGGTTTTCAGGCTGGGACCACACAATCAGCTCTCCTGGATCTCTAGCTGGCTGGCTGACATCTTGGGGCTTGTCAGCCTCCATAATTGTGTGAGCCAATGCCTTAAAATAAACTATTCATATATAACGTACATCGTATTGATTCTGTTTCTCTGGAGAGCCCTAATACAATTTCTTTTTAATAAAAGGTGTGTCATGGCACAGATACTAGCCACTCAAAACCTAACTTTTTAGAAAACATTTCTTTAACCTCATCTAAATTAACGTTAATTCTAATGTCACAGATACAGGATATATAGCTCTGAAATTCAGAAAAGCAGTCGGGGCTGGAGACTGTAAATCAC
This sequence comes from Stenella coeruleoalba, assembly GCF_951394435.1. Taxonomy (NCBI): domain Eukaryota; kingdom Metazoa; phylum Chordata; class Mammalia; order Artiodactyla; family Delphinidae; genus Stenella; species Stenella coeruleoalba. Next base: position 82,197,166 of record NC_137153.1, read on the forward strand.
CAGTCAAAAGTTCCAGCATCCACATTTTCCCTCTTTGGAGAACAATGTTTACCATCTCCATTCCACAAATTCTCAAATGTTCAAGTCATCTACAAGTTTGTCTGCCCCATAACATATAATTCAACTGGGCTTGGAAGTCTGAAACTCAGTTAGCATGTCCAGGTGCTTCCTTAGTCTACTCTTCTATTTAATACTTTAATTTCCTCTTTGAAATGCTTTATCTATCCTCCTCAGCTTGAAAATTATTCTCCCTCAGGAGAAGACAGAAGCAAAATCATGTTTTGAAAAACACATGGATTTTGAAGATAGAGAGTCAAAACTTCAGGCCCTGGAACTACCGTTAACTCATTGTGTGATCTTCAGCAACTTATGCGGCCTTTCGGACATGCAGGTTCCCTACTACAAAGTTGCATCTAATAATATTCAGCAGCACGATGTTTAATCGGAACAACATTGCAATGAGCAGAAAGACACCAACAGACAAGAGAGTCAAGTTCCTTTAATGTTTCTGAAGAGTAAACACAATTGACTTAACACAGATGACTTCACAGGTCAGAAGAAATAGCATCAGTCCCTTTGGATAGGCAAGCTTCCCTGATCTTCAAAACCCCATAAAGACACCCTACCACCAAGATATCTCCTGATCATTGTGAAGATACTTTCAAGTTCTTAAAGAAGCTTTCTTTGCCATTTCCACCCTTTTTTCTTTTCTTTTCTTTTCTATCTTCTCTATGCCTTCCATCCACTAGGTACAAGTAACTAGTACCACCCATAACACATTACTACAAGAATAAGTCCAGGGGAATTCTGCTTCTCAGGGTCAATTTCCAAACTAGGCATCCCCTCTCAGGTTAAGGCTTTAGGTCTGCTGAAATTTATTGCTGTACTTTCTACTCTTGGAGATGCTGTGAGGATTCAGATGTTCTCAGAAAATTCAAAAGTACTCAGAAAATAAAACTTATCTCCCCAAAATATTAACTTCACCATGTTCCCTGTTTTCTGATCAGTTAAGATTTTGGTTGCAAGCAACAGCAAAATCTGACCCAATTCAAACAGTCTTTAATAATAAAGAGTATTTATTATCTCACAAAACTTAAAATTCCAGAGGTAATTCTGGCTTTAAGAGAGAAATGATCAGAAATTCACTAGATCCATTTTTTTCTCTTTTCTTTCCTTTCTGTCTTTTATGGTTTTCCATTCAACTTCAAGGCTCTTCCCACTATGATTTTTTTTTTTTTTTTGCGGTACGCGGGCCTCTCACTGTTGGGGACTCTCCCGTTGCGGAGCACAGGCTCTGGACGCTCAGGCTCAGCGGCCATGGCTCATGGGCCCAGCCGCTCTGCGGCATGTGGGATCTTCCCGGACCGGGGCACGAACCCGTGTCCCCTGCGTCGGCAGGCGGACTGTCAACCACTGCGCCACCAGGGAAGCCCTATGTTTTTTGTTTTTTGGTTTTTTTTAATGGCTAGAACAGTTCAAGACTTCACACTGTTTTAACACCAACTCATCTAAGAGAAAGAGAGTGTCCGATGGCTCTCACATATGTCCTGGAATCCACACTTTCTCACTGGCCCTCACTGGGTCAGATCTCTATCCCTGAACTAAACTTTGGTAGTCAGAGGGAGGGGATAAATTGATTGGATTAAGTGAATCAGGACCCAGCTCTGGAACTGAAAATGGGATCATTCCTGCACAAACCTCCTGCATGAGAGTGAATTAAACAAAGGAAAATTAGGGTACTATTGAAAAGAGATGCAGGGGATAAATGTGAGGGAGACAACAAATGAATGTCCACTGCATGGTTATTTTTTCTCCAAATAAAATGGTTAAAGTACTTCCTGACTCTGGCTTCAGCCTTCATGACGCCTTTCTTATAGGCATCCTGTTCTCTTGTATTTCTCTTTTGGTTATCTGGCCGCCCTCTTTTGTCTGTTGTTTGTATTGAAAGCTGAATCTACTGGATAATTTTTATGCCCCTTTGTTGATTTCTGGAATTGCTTCCCCCTTCCCTTTCTTATTGAGTTAATCAGGATTTATGTGAATTACATTTTAGAATGACATCATCTCTTATTTGTGTTTTTTCTATATATTTCTCCAAATAACTGTATTGTTATTGGGGGAGGTATAGCAAGCATATCAGCTGGCTCCACCTCTCCTTCTATCAATATATTATACTTCGTAGGGATGGGGCATAGGTGTGAATGGATCATGGGAATAAGGTTAGAGGAAACGTGGTATTTTCTTTTTGCTAAAGGAATAAAATTTACTTAGCAGTCTTTACAGGGGTCAGATAAAAAAAACATCTGATTCCTAACCATCAGCCTACAAATCGTTCTCCAGATTGCTTCCCAGGCCCACCTCTCCTCTGATCAGAGTTTTCTATCTGTGAAAGAAAGACACTTTTGTGGTGGTGAGAAAAAAACCCTCAGGCTGATTGGCTGATTGTACGCCATTTTGTTTTATCCACACTTCATTAGCCCAGGTAATTGAAAGTTGCCTCCATTTTCCTCTCCTTTTGAGGCTCTTCATTCTCTCTCTCTCTCTCTCTCTCTCTCTCTCTCTCTCTCTCTCTCTCTCTCTCTCTGTCTCTCTCTCTCTCTCTCACACACACACACACACACACACACACACACCATCCCTCTCACAGTCTACCTCTTTCATCTAAAAGTACAAGGTATTTTAAATATTCCTTTTAGCCAGGAATCACTTGACAACTCTTAATGCAGTGCGTTGGGAATGCAGGAAAACATGGCCAGTGAAATTTTGGTTCAACTGAAATTTTTGTGGGTCTTAAGGAACTAGACTATGTGCATGTCTGTTCATCAAGGGTACTTTCATTATTTTTTTAATTGCTACAACTTAAAATCTTTAAAAACTAAGTAGTGAGTTATTTATAAGAAAGAAGTTAGAGGCAGGATTTGAACAACCATCTTTCCTGTATATGTGTTCAAGATATTAGGAATATAACCTTTAAAATTGTGAATCACTGTGCGGTACATATGAAACATATAATATTGTACATCAACTATACCTCAGTAAAAAAAAATCAGGAATATATCTTACATCATCAGTCCCCACCCTTACCCCACTCCACAAAATACCCTGAAGTTTCTGAGATATATATCTGATATTTGTTTCCATGAGATACTTAACCATATATTATGATGTTCCTCACAGACTTTGAAATTCACTAAAAACAACTATGAAATATATGTGTGTACCTTCCTCCTCAATTTTTGGTATAAATTTTCTTAAGATAACTTCAACCAGGATTTCACTTAGCTCCTAATAAAAGGTTCAGTTTTCACAACTGAATTCTTATCATTAAATACCACTTTTTATTAAATTAGCACTTACTTTAGCTCAACAGATACCTTATAGTAACTAAATAAAACACTTTGCCGGTTCTTTTTATCATGACTGAGGCCACTTGGCCATATTCATTGTGCAGGTGCCAAACATGTGATTGCAATGGGAGGTTTGGTTCCAAGCCAATAGTTAACTGAGTCTTCTAAGAAATGACAAATATTAGGCCTTAACCTAATATACAAATATATGGCAAATTATTTCATTGATATTTTACTTTAAAAAAATAAGTGATTGAATGATAACACTAGGAATCTCTGTTTTAAGCCCTATAAAGCTCTGCTTAATTGTTTCCAGATAAAATGCTTTAACATAGCGTAATCTTACGGGATTGCATTTCCAGTAAAAAAAAAAAAAAAAGTATTGCCTTTGTTGCTTTTTTTAAAAAAAATAAAGTATTTTTTTAGTTTATTTATTTATTTATTTTTGGCAGTGTTGGGTCTTCGTTGCTGCACACGGGCTTTCTCTAGTTGCAGCGAGCAGGGGCTACTTTTTGTTGTGGTGCGCGGGCTTCTCATTGCAGTGGCTTCTCTTGTTGCAGAGCATGGGCTCTAGGCATGCGGGCTGCAATAGTTGTGGCACACAGGCTCAGTAGTTGTGGCTCGTGGGCTCTAGAGCACAGGCTCAGTAGTTGTGGCACATGGGCTTAGTTGCTCTGCGGCATGTGGGATCTTCCCGGACCAGGGCTTGAACCCGTGTCCGTTGCATTGGTGGGCGGATTCTTAACCACTGTGCCACCAGGGAAGTCCACCTTTGTTGCTTTTTACCATAAGTATTTTCAAAAGGCTCTTCAGAAATAGAAAGGAGTTGTATTCTAAGGGAGCCCATGAGACCTACCACATAATAATGGAAGCAAGACAGCGAAACTGGCTGATAAGATCAGCTGTCAGGGAGCTGGAACTCAGTGACAAGTCCCAAAGCCAAACTCCAGAAGATTTAAGAGGTAACCAGAAATGCCACATATGGGGGAAGCAGAGTAACATTTTCAAATCACAAAGCCATGGGCTAACTCATCAGAGACAGATAGGCATGGGTTAATCAAAGAACATGGAAGAACAGAAAGTCAAATAGAACCACTTTGGAAGAGTGAGCTTCACCACTCCCTTACACATGTGCATTGTGCTTCATTGGCTACTTCTCGAGCTTCAATTTTATAAAACTAATTTGAAGAGCTTGCTAGGTATTATATAACTTGTTGCTAAGGGAAGTATCACAAATAAGTTTAAGATATTTAAAGATTGAGAAGCAGTTTGGCGTCAGTTCTCTCCTTCCCTCACCAAAAAACAACCCAAAATTTATAAAATGTATCACCCATACAGAGCCCAACCATCTCATGACCCCTTGTGGGCATAATTTCATGTTAAGAAAGCCTTAGTCCAACATCCAAAATATTTGAAAAATCATGTAAATTTTTATTGCCACCATTCATAAAAAATGCCTAAGAGGGAATGCATCCAGAAAAACTTTAGAAATACTCTTTCCTATCCTGTCAACTCTTTCTACATGTGGCAGCTTCTGCAAAGTCCCAGCTCTTCTCCGACGTAGCATCTCTTGTATCCTCCCTGATCTGTCTCTGGTGCAGCCTCTTGAATATGTGGCTCATTTTAACCTATCTGGTTTCTTTCAAGTCCCCCGTTCCTCCTTTACCAAGATTCTTTAGAGCAAAAGAATAAGAGCATAAGAACTCACACAGCAAGTAAAAAATTCTTCTTCCTGTTTTCCAAGATGGTTTGTTGAGGTTGGGGAGAGGTTGTAACTTGTAACTTCTTTCTTTTATCCTGTCTCACCAATGACAGATAGGGTCTTTCCTTTTAAAGTAAGTTTGTTAAGTAGCAAGAGTATAAAGGAAAACTAAGGTTTTACTTTTGATTTACAGAATGCAGGCAAAGCTTTCATATGAAAGACAGCAAAGCCCAAAATCCAGGACCATGTACATACACCAAGGAGACTTTGAATCCAACTTTACATATACAAGTTGAGAGAACAGTCAAGTCAAGCTCAGAGATAAACCAGGGTTAGACTTCACGGTAACTCAGAGCAGATCTAAATGTGTATATTTCCTTTAGGAACTTGTTTTTTGATGTTACAATTTTTTATCTTTCATGATAAATATTTTTATTTGAATTAACAGTTATCAAGTGGGCAGACTTACTCATTTATCTCAGTGTTACCTGTGCTTAAAATATGGCTGTTTGGACCACAGACTCCTAACTAGGTCCAACTACTGGCAGAACATTGTAATTTCAGGTAAAGAAAGAAGAATCAGAGTCACTTAAGTGACAAGTCATCCCCAAATCTGATAAAATACGTGCAAGAGTATGATAAGAATATTTGAAAGTTAACAAACTTTCACAGGGATCATTTATATTTTGTATTTCTAGCGGTGATGTTTCTTCTTTATTTCACTCATCACAACACTCTTCCTTAAATCATGTCACTATCCATCATTGTACATAGTGCCTCACATGGTGTCTGTTAACAAGGCATTTATGTCTAAAGTAGATAGGCAGAATGGAATCAAGGGTCATGATAATGAAGGTAAGAGTTTCCCATAGAAGAAAAATGTAAAAAAATAAAAAATGGGTGTGGAAGGCACATGATGAGAAGTGTTGTTATTTGATTGGTGTTTAATCAGCAAACCCAAGAGAAGACATGAAAAGTATGGGCAAGAATTAGTGAAGGTCTATGGCCAAGAGCAATTTGATTGTGCAGACAATGGGAGGGGCAAATTTAAGGTATGAGCAGATTACCAGCATCAAAGTCAGGAGCAAAGGAGGTAGTGAAATTACAGTAACTGTATCTGTCTTTTGTTCTGGTATATTAATTTTGCCTAGCTCAATACCTGGAGTATAGTGGGTCCTTGGTAACTGCCAGTTCATTTTTCCTTCCTCTTTCTTATTCTGGATTTATTTCTATGCTTAAAAAGTGATCACTGATAATGTATATGCACCAATTTGCTGCCTAGCCAAAAGTAGATATGGTTCAAGTTACAAATTCCAAAAACTAAATTATAGTTCCGCCAGCGCTGTGTAACAGCTTAGATTAGCCTCATGTACTCTGTCCGGTGAAATCTTCATCTTTCAATATGGGTAATGGCTGCATAGAACTACACATAACACAGTGCTTACAGCATGACTTTTAAACTAGAGTAGATAATCTTCTCTCTTCCCTCTTCCAACAGATATGGTGACTGGGACACATGAGACTACCCCCTGTATCAACTGATAAAGGGAAGGAGATAGATGATGGAAATAAGATGGATAAACTAGTGTGGCCAAGGTAGACTATACCTGACCCCGTCCCAGAAGCCTACCCTCTGGCACTATAGCTATTTCCACAAGCAAATATTTTGGAGGTATCTTCTACCTTGGCTATAATCACCTGTTTCTGTTTAATTCTAGCTGTTTAAAACAACAGATATTTATTACGACATAGTTTCAGTGCATCAGGAATTTGGGAGAGGCTTATCTAGGTATTCTGGCTCAGGGACCTTCTTAAGGTTACAGATAAGCTGTCAGCTGGGGCCGAAATCATCTGAAGGCTTACTTGGGGCTGGGAGATCTGCTTCTAATATGGTCACTCACCTGGCTGTCGGCAAAAGGCCTCACTTCCCCTCTAGCTATTAGAAGGAAGGTTCATTTCCTGGGCCTCTTCCTAGGACTGCTTGAGCATATCTCAGAATGGTAGCTGATTTTCCCCAGAGACTGATTGAGAGAGAGAGAGAGAGAGAGAGAGAGAGAGAGAGGGAGAGAGAGAGAGAGAGAGAGAGGTAGCACACAAGGTAGAGGATGCAGTGCCTTTTATGACCTAGTCTCAGAAGTCACATATCATTACTTCTGCCATACTCTCTTTGTTAGAAGCATGTCACTAAGTCAAGCCGTCACTTAAGAAGAAAAGAATCGGGTTCCACATTAAATTGGGAGAATAGTCAAAAATCGTATGGATATATTTTTAAACCACCAAACCTACAAAGAAGCGTGAGTCTTCGTACCCTAAAGTAATTCCTGATTCTGTGCCTTATACACATGGTCCAAGATTTCATCAAAGATAGAATTATAATACAGAATACAAGACAATATGGTAACTACAAGAATTTTTTTATGGTAAGGCTGGCATCACAAGTCAGTAGGAAATTAAGGATTATTTTAAATTATGTTATTATAAATATGTTGACGACATTATATGTACAACTTATTGAGCTTTTATTTTCTTAATACTTTTTGGAGTAAGAGCTAGAGCATATAGTCACATTTTTTTTCTCAAAGCAGCATTGTTTATCTTGTATTTTCTCTGTAATAAGTGTGAAGAAGCTTACACTTCCCTTTTTACAGTGCTTTTCACAGCAACATCAATTGACCTACATTTGGCATTCTTGGTAATGACCATGTTCCAGAGATTGCAAGTTTAGTACAGAGGAAGATGGGGTGGAAAAAAGGCAAAAGGTGAAAGAGGCATTTTACACTTTTTTAAGAGCGCCAGAAAATACCAGGTTATACAGAAAGGGAAAGGAAAGAAAACCCAGGAGGGTCTAGAAAGACAAGTCACACAGAGGAGATCCCTTGCAACAAGAGAGCACCAACCACCAGAGACAGGAGAGAATGGCCCAAAGCCACTGGGAGTACTGACAAGAGAAATTGGTGAAGGTAGAACAACAGAGATAACATTTGCCTTTGGAATCTAAATTAAGTATGTGAATGAAAGAAATAGTCATTCAAATTCAAACACTTCTCAGGATAAGAGAGTAGAAGCCGTCAATTCTCTGACTGTTCTAAGAAGATGTCATAGAAGAGGTGGGGTTTGGAAAACTAAGATACTGAAGATCTTGTTAGAAAGTACAGATTGGAGTCAAGCATGGATGGACATCAAAATTGCCCACATAACTTGGAGCTGTCTCCAAAATTACTGTATGTGAAACAAACTTGGAAAGTTGAGCCCTAGAGATGAGTCAGATTTGAAAGAACCACTTCCAAGTTCTCAGGCTTACTAATATTGAGATAGTAAAGAGGTTGCAGTGCTATTACGTCCTTCAAGAACTTTAGCAATAGCTGTTGGGACTTCAAAATCTGTTCATAGAGTTCTGTAAGGCAAAGGGAGTTCACCCTGTGTGTACAAGTCACTAAAGAAGAAGAGAACCAGGCCAATGACTGTTTTTCTTCTGATCTAAGACACTATGTATTCATCATAAGATGCACCATTATTTTATGTAGTACCAATGCTAGCAATTAAATTTTAACACAGTCTTTTTTCTCACTTAAGAAAATGTTACGCTTATTTAGACAGAAATTTTGTCACCATATTATTCCTGGTGACTTAAAGAGAATTAATGATTCCGAATTTTTAAAAGTACTCTGCTGCGCTCTCCAATATTTTCTTCCAGGGCACCACCCACTTTGTAAGTTTTGACACCAATGCTTTTCTAACTCAATTAAATCATTTTTTAAGCATAGAAATAAATCCAGAATAAGAAAGAGGAAGGAAAAATGAACGGGCAGTTACTGAGGACCCACTATACTCTAGGTATTGAGCTAGGCAAAATTAATATGATGCTGGAAGCTAAGCAGGTTCTGTTCAAAGTCAGCAAGTTGTTTCTGATCATTTAATGCTTTATGAATAGTCCTGCACAATACATGAACCAGTCACATATGTTCCTCATTGCTTTGAAACTTCTTACGTCTATTCCAGAGGATTTGGCAATTTCTCCTGTCTTTAATTGCATTGCTTAGTGCGTGATACACAGTCTTTTCCATGTGTGTAAGTGCTTCATCTGCTAGGAGGCATATTCCTTGCTTAGGTCACATAACGCACATAGGTGTTTCTCTTGCTAAATAATATGAAACCTAAGTCCCTCTTCCAATAAAAAAGTATTGTCTTCTGTTTGGTTTTCACATATGAATTTATACTAACTCCTTTCCAGTGCACAGAGTATAATCTTGAGAACATCTTAAATTGTACAAATTCAACATATGTAATATTAGCAATGCACAAAATGTAATTGAGGTGACAGCAATAGAAACAGCTATGACCACGTTAGTGCATGTACTTATAACTATTTCATGACTGCTGTTTGCTAACATTGATTGCAGGACAGATCTCAATTTCAGAGGTGAAATTCAAAATGAGTACATCTTCTAACTAAAGAAATAAAATTTTTCATGAAAGAATGTGAAATTTTTCATGTTGGAAATTCTGTAACATTAGCTACTTTGAGAACAGTATTCTTGAGGATGAGGGAGGAGAAGTTATTCAACTTGCTTTAATAAATGGATTATATTATAATGTCATAACTATTAAAATTCAATAACAATAAATAAGAAGAGTCAATAAAACAGCGTAGAGAGCCTCCAAAAAGACTTTGGCATATGTTCAAATTATGTACATGGGGACTTCCCTGGTGGCGCAGTGGTTGAGAGTCCGCCTGCCGATGCAGGGGACAAGGGTTCGTGCCCCGGTCCGGGAGGATCCCACATGCCGTGGAGCGGCTGGGCCCGTGAGCCATGGCTGCTGAGCCTGCGTGTCCAGAGCCTGTGGTCCGCAATGCGAGAGGTCACAACAGTGGGAAGCCCGTGTACCGCAAAAAAAAAAAAAAAAAAAAAAAATTATGTACATGGTAAAGATGGAATCATGAGGGAAGAGTAGGAGACAAGTTGATACAGAACCATTTTCAAAAGGTAATATTTTTTGAATGTTTGAAGTAATTATACTGTATTACAGGTAATTTTGATTTATTTCTGATACTTTTCTATGTCTTCCAAGATTCCTACAGTAAGTATGCATTATTTTTATAATGAGGACCTGGCAAAAAGGGGAGCACTTTGGTCACATAATCAGAAGTCAAAAGCAATGCATTCTTATCAGATAATGTAATAGGTAAAAGGCACATAACACAGATATTATGATAATTGTGATCTACAGCTGCTTCCTGTGCTTGATAGAATGAAAATATTATCACTCTTGTTTCGGTTTGTGAAGCGTAGAAAGACAGTATTTCATTGGTAAGCAAAGAATTCATTTAAGTATATAATTTGATGAGTTTACATAATTGCTATGCACTTTTGGACTTTAATAACATTATTTCATAATGTAAGGTCTTGAAATGACAATTAGCAGCCTATCATATGCTAATCCAAGACTCTTTCATTATCTAAGGTTTAAAGAAGCACCCAAATAGAAAAAAAGAAAATGCATTGTCCATCAGAGGAGTTTAGATATTTACTTGCAATTCATACAGACAGTCTGACATGTAATTATAGATAATTTTAAAATAAACCAAATCCTTCTGGTACCAGAATTGGGAATACGCCACTAGATACACAGAACTGGAATGCTCATACCAAATACAAGCAAGTTTTCTCTAAGACGGATTAGGAAATAAACTTGTCATCTTAAGGGGATGGCTTTTCCACCCCGTTCCTCAAAGGTACTTCAACTCTGATTACCTTCTCTGGCATGAAGGTAAGATTCAGCCTACATACTCATTAAATTGGGAGATATTTTGAACAGCCTGCCACTTTTGTCAGCTGCTGGGAGAGACAAAATTTCTTTTACTTTTTACTAGATCACTGACACACAGCGAGAATTCAAAACCTCTCCCCAGAGGCTGGAGGTCGAATGCTTAGGTGGATTTTTGCTCTACTACCTGACTCTGAAAACAATATTTTTTTCTAAGTGGGTGGAAAGCTGAACGAACAATTCATCTTACTTTGACTGATGGATTTATCAATAGTCATATAGAGGTTATGTAAGTAACGCAGCTCCCCCAATTGTGTTATTAAATGACAAGTACTGGGGAGAAAAAAAAATCACTCTTAGCAAATATAAAACTTTAAAACTGTTTCAATTTCAGGGAAATTGAATGGTTGTTTACCTATGCCTCATGCTGCAAGATTTAACATACTTCTCTTATCCAAACTATACAATTTTAAAGTGATGTCTGTCTGACTGAATGTGTTTAAGTGTCAAAAGATTCCCCCAAACATATCTCATTTGAAACCACTATCCGGGTGGCAGGAACAATGGCATCAATTACAGAAATGTTACTGACAACAAAAACATTCAATTCACCAACAAAGGTCAGCAGTAAACCTCTTTAAAATATGTATAGCTCATAAAAGTAATGAGTTTGCAACTGTGATCCAAACAGATGTTCATAAAATCAGCATTTAAACATGAAACACTGTAAAATAAATGAAGATGAGATTAATTGAGCAAGTTAATTCTAAAGCTGAATGGGGGAGGAAATTAACACTAAGGCATACTTTTCAACGTAAGATGAGTTGCATGGTGAAGACAAGAATACTGTAGTGAGTTAAACTCGAGAGCCAATGAAAGGTCTTATGTAAGGAGTGACTTGAATATGGCATAGACATTTACTTTTTACTGTTTTATTATAGCAAATGACTTTGTATTCTCTGATTATGTCAATATATAAAACATTAAAAGATAGAGACGTTTGGTCAGTTTCTTTTCTTCATCAGTTGGAGATGAGAGAGTTTCATCTCAACTAACTGAATTCCAGTTTTGCTAAAATACCCATGAAAAAGAAAATAATACTAGATTTAACAATGATTATTTTCAAAAGCCAAAACTTGGGGGTGCAAAGGTAGCAGTACAACCAAAGCTGGAGTTCTCTAGAACACTTAGGGAGTATTTAAGAATGTCTTTCCCAAGCAGGTGCAAGCAATTATCCAAGCCTCATAAACATGTGCCTATAGCCCAGCTCTCGCTGTTTGCGTTTTCTTTCTACAAATCAAGGGATGCTGCAGAAGGGTCGTTTCTGGGGCAGAAAGGCCGTGCCCGCTGCTTTACATATCCACACACAAAGCACAACCCTGAACCCGCAGACATTTCCCATTATGCTCCTGGGTGTGAAGTAAATCTTGAAGGACTTCTTCAGTGTGTTCTCACCACTAGTAAGCGGCAGGCGGGCTTTGGGTGGCCTGGCTGTGTTTGGGCCTCCTGCTGTTGGCTGCAGTCTTTCTTGTAGACACTGATGAAGGGCATGAGGTCAACACTGGCTTTAAATCTTCATAAAATAAAGACAACTGTGACTGAAGTTTGGTTTGGCCTGCTCACGTAAGAGAAACGTGGCCAGAAGTGTCTTGTACAAACTTTCTGTCCCCACAAAGCAGACAAAGAAGTTAGCACTGGACTGGGGCAAAAGGACTTGGCCCCAAAGGGAAGTTTCTGAAAGTTATTCTCAATGAAAAATTGATTTATACTCAAATAATCCTTTCAGTGACCCCTATAAGAATGGCTCCTCCCAAGACTGTAAAGCTCGCTCCTACCATGACAGTAGTTTTAGTTGGGGTCTTTCTTTACGATTTTTGACATAATTCACCATATAGCTCAACTTGGCCAAATACATCGGCACAGATATAATCCTTCAAACAATTAAGATGCGCCTCTTTAAACAAAAGCCAGGTCTAAAGCCTCCAATAATTAACTATGTTGGACTTCTTCTTGAGTTCTTCTGTGTTTTACTGACTCATTTCTTCATCCATATTTTGACCATAAACTTGATCTCATTGAAACTGAACAAAAATACCAAATTGATCATTTTTCAATGTTACGATTTAAGTCGATATAACTAGCTGATGTCAGTTAACAGCATGTATTGATCTAGTACTATGAGTATAGCACTATGATAAATGATGGACTGGACTGCTGGGAAGAAAGAAAACGAAAAGGAAGGAGGAACACTGTATTAGTCTTACCCTCAGGAAGCCCACCATATAACTGGTAGAAAATAAACAAATAAATGAACTGAAAATTGTTTCTTTTTTAACAAAATATGTACTTTTTAATATTAGAAAACATTTTTTCTGGTATTAGAAGTAATACAGGTTCATTATACCTGTATTATCCAACAATTCAGAACACTCAAAAATACAGAGAAAAAAAATTTAATTATCCATAACACCAATACTCAGAAAAAAAAACAGTGTTAATATTCTTAAATAAACTTTTTTTAAAATAGTTTTAGATGTACAGAAAAATTGTGAAGACGATACAGAGTTCTCATATATTCTACACTCAGTTTCCCTTATTATTAACATCTTACATTAGTAGGGTATATTTGTGATAATTAATGAACTAATATTGATACATTATTATCAAATAAAGTCCATAATTTATTCAGATTTTTCTTTTCATTTTTGCCTACTACTTTCTCCAGTAGAGCCCTTAACATATTAATTCTAATAAATTTAAGGTCCCTGTGTGATCATTCTAACACCTGTGTCATATCTGAGTTTGGTTCTGATGCTTTCTTTACCTCTTCAGACTGTTTTTTTCTTACCATTTGGTATGCCTTGAAATATTTTGTTGAAAGCCAGACATTTTGTATTGGGTAATAGGAACTGAGGTAAATATGCCCTTAGATTGTGGCCTGTAGATCCCAGAGTCTTTACATTCCTCCTGTATCCTTGTTTTTGTCTCCCCTCTTAACTTTGAGCTTCCCTAAATATTCCTACTCAGAGAGTCTGTGTCTTGCAGCTTTGTCAGCTGTAATCCACTATTTTTAGACTGGAGCCCAGTTGGTGTCCTGGTAAGGTGTCAGGGCGGGGAAGTGTTCTATTCTATAATCTTATGATTGAATCTCAGTTTTTTAGTATGCCTCTTTCTCTGGTCCATGACCTTCCCAAATGTTTCTCGTGTGGGATAGCTTTTTTCTGTTAACCTACCTTAGGTGAAATAGGAAGTCTAGAGGGTGCCGAGTGGGAGGACATCTCTTCTCCCAGCTGGAATAAAGCTCTGGTAAAGCCTTTTTCCCAGGAGTGTAAGGCTCTCTTATAGAGAAACCTCTGGGTGTATTTCACAATGATTACTTATAAAAAACATAATTTTGACTCACCTCTGATGTTTCTTTGACACAGATTCCTAGAAGTAGAATTTCTGAATCAAAGAATAGTCTTCAATTTGTTATTCGTGTTGCTGAAATCCCTTTCATGAGAATTGTACCAATTAATCCTCTCAATCTCAGGGGATTTCAATAGTGTCCTTTCTAACTTAAATATATATACATACCATATCTTCTTTATCCATTCATCTGTCGATGGACATTTAGGTTGCTTCCAGGTCTCGGATATTGTAAATAGTGCTGCAATGAACATTGGGCTGCACGTATCTTTTTGAATTAAAATTTTCTCTGTATATATGCCCAGGAGTGGGATTGCAGGATAATATGGTAACTCTATTTTTAGATTTTTAAGGAACCCCCATACTGTTCTCCATAGATAAAAAATCTTTGTATACCCTCTGACATCTGGTTGCAAAATTTTTTTATAGTTTGCCTATTGTTTCTTAATTTCATTTATGATGTATTTTGGATATACATAAGTTTTATATTTTATGTAGTCAAAATTATTTTCTGCTTTTCTCTTATGCTTAGAAATGCCTATATACTGACTAGTATCAGATTGTCACTACTGTTTTTTCTAATTGTCTAATAGCTCTATTTCTACATTTAACTTTTAATATGTCTGGAACTTATTTTGGTGTCACATGTGATGTAGGGATATAATTTTTTTCCAGATTGTTAACCAACTTCTTGAACATTGGTTTTAAATATACTTCCTTTCTCCCCTGATTTGAAATGGTGCCATTTAAACACACTAGATTCTTTTGTATAAATTTTGTTTCTATAGTATCTCTTCAGTTCTGTGGGTCTGTTTGTTCTTGCACAGTACCCACTGCTTTAATTAACTATAGAGTGATTTTTAACAGCTGCAATCCTGTTCTGTTTCTGAATTCTTACCTGTTTATTTTTCTACGTTAATTTTAAAATAACTTTGACAGTTTTCCAGCCCCCAAGAAAGTCATTTTTAATGGGATTACATTCTTAAAATAAACTGGGGACAATTGGGAACTTGTGAAATATTGAGCATTTCCATCCAGGAACGTGAAATGTTCCTTTTATTAGACTCCTCTTTAATGTCCATCAGAAAAGTTTTTTTTGGTTTTCTTCATTGCTGGTTCCACATAGTTCTTCTTGGATTTATTACTAAGTGGTTTATATTTGTATTGTTTTGAAAGTCTAGAATGTAGTTTTTATATGTTCCATAGTCATTTCAAAACTATGTGTTCTTCCGTTACAAAGTGGAAGATTAAATATATATCTGTTAAATCAATCCTTTGAGTTAGAGTTCTCAAATTCTCTGTATCTTAACTATCTTTTACCTATATGGTATGGTTCAAGAACAACTTCGTAACAATTTCAGGTCTAATATTTACAATCATGTGTGTCACCTCGTTGCTCTAAAACAGGTATTGAGTCAGAATAGGTCTTAGAGATCTGGACCCTGGCTGCGATTAGAATCACCTAAATAGCTTTTTAAAAATATAAATGTGTGATCACCCATGCCACAGTGATTTAAAAAGAACTTCTGCAAGTGAGGCCTGGGCTTTAGTATTTTTTTTTAAAGTTCCCCCAAACAATTCTAATGGAACCAGAGTTGCAAACTACCATCCTAAATAATTATCATACTCATGTAAAATTTACTAAATAATTCAATAGCCAATCACATTAAGAAGTGGGTAAAATGATATCTGGACACTCAAAAAATTAACATATTAAGCCACCAGCAAGGTAGCCTGTGAATCTGAAAGGAAAACACTGAGCATTGGAAATCTTAGTTTTAATCCTGAGTCTCTAACAGGCTCTACAATTAACTTGAGTAGCTATTTTGTTGCTCTCCTCTGTGCCTTATTTTTCTCTCTTGTAGTATAAGTCAGATGAAGTAATTATCTCTAGAAGAAAGTTTAAGCTCAACCATTAAAAATGTTTCCATAAAAACAAGTCAAAAAACAAACAAATCAGGGATTAGATGCATTAAATGTATAATGTAAATGCATAAATAAAAATAATTATATTGGGAAGGGATGCTCAAAACTTTTGTACTTATTCAATACATGATTTTGAAAGAATGCTTAGACACAACTGACACAAACTGGTCATGCATCCTTGAACAATTACTTAACTTCTTTGAATTCCTAACTGTAAAATAGGAATAATAAGAGAAACTTTCTCGCATGATTCCTTGCAATAACAGAATCTTCTGTTCTCATCTGGCCTTCCTGTTTCAAATCCTTCTGCTATACTGTTAACTCAATTATTTTTCTAGAACTCAGCCTAACAACCATTCTGCTTAAAAAACACACCTGTTCATGCACACACATGTGCACACACACACAGATCAGATTCCCCCCCACCCCCCAAAGCAAACTTGGTAGCTAATCCAGCAGTCAGGGCCATTCATGAACTGGATCTTCCACACCTTCCCCGGTTATTTTGTCTCTACTCCTTGACACAACCCAATGTCCCATTGGCAGTAGACTCCGTCCCTTCTTCAATGTACCAAGCATTTTCCTATGTCCTTATTTATCTCTTTTGGGAATTCCTTTCCTCTGCTTTCTTTTACCCCTAACGAAGTCCCACTGCTTGAGCTTGTTGATTGCTTAATGTCCCTAGAGCATGTCTGGTAGAAACAGGAATAGAAAAATCAGAACGTGTTTGGGATGTCTTGGAAGACATCAATACGTGCCAATTGTGCCTAGACAAATGATGAGTTCTCATGAGACTTTGAGAAAATCACCAAGCCTTAAACCATCCAGGTTGACATGATCACTGCCCAGTGGGCTTGACATTTACTATGACAGCCGAAGAAAGCTAGGATTAAGATAAAGGTAGGTGACAGGAAGAAGAACAAGGGCAGGGAAGAGGAAACACTATCTCTATTAAAATGGAAGGATTAGTGGGTAGGTTTTGAATTGCTGTGTGATCATCTGCAAGTCGGTCAGTAGTTCTTGGTCTCTTTCATCTGTAAAATCAAGGGGGCTGAAGTAGAAAATATATGAGATCCCAGTTTTAACATTTGATCATTCTCTTTACAATGAGCCAAAACTTACAACATGTAAGTTTACATTTGTGTTGTTCAACATTAATCTACTGTGTGTATGTTTAACACTGAAATCAAAGGGGAGATATGGTACATCCTTCACACTTTAGACATTGGAAAATCTCTGCACTGATCTAAATGGAATAGGTACCATTTAAATATCTGAATAAAGATAAAGCAATTATCTTTATTTTTTCTCTCTCACAGTGAAGAGAGAAGCACAATAAATAGGTATTCCAGGTGTTACATTATCCTGAATCATTTTTCACATCTTCTCTATTGCCCAGGAGGACTGAGGTTTGAATTACAATTAGATTCTTTTATTGTAAGGGTATACAGGTGTTTTTTGGTTTACACAGTGTTTGTGTTGCTCTTAAAATCTTGTCTGAAAATTACGTGTCTGTAAATTAAATCATTTTCAATAAACCAGAAGCTCTCACTCCTCAAAGGAAACCTGTGATGAATTGCTTTGTGAAGTAAGGAAACTTGGTAGGATAAATAGACAGATACACATTAACATCTGAACACTGAGCTTTTTAAAATTTAGAACATTTAGAAATGCATATATAAATATAAATGATATAAACAAAAATTTCATATAAATATATATAATTTGTTATGAAAGCCAATACAGTTCAAATGCAAATAGTCGTCTAATACTACATTTGCTGTCCAGTATGGAAGCCATGAGCTGCTATGGCTAGTCTGAATTGCAAGGTATTATAAGTGTAACACATACACAAATTTTGGAAGATTTAATGTCAAAAAAGGTAAAATATCTCATTAACAATTTTTATACTGATTACATTCTGAAATTATGTTTTTTAATATCTTAGGTTAATAAAATATGCTATTAAAATTAATTTTATCTATTTCTTTTTATTTTTTAATGTGGCTACTAGAAAAATTTTAATTACATATATGGCTCACATTGCATTTCTATGGGCAATGCTGATTTAAAAGCCTTAAATATGGAGTTTTACCTGGCATAATGCATGTATGGGACCTTTATACCTACATTTATCACAAGTACAGGAAAATGGAAATTATGGATTCTGAGTGATTTATTTTCTTATTTTAGTCGAACTTGTTTTTCCATTTTCAAAGTAAACATCTAATTTGGAATGGATTCCCCTGATGACACTTCTCCAAAAATTTTATATGTGAATATGATAAAACAAAAGTATTGTCAGTGATGTTGAAAGCCTTTCTTCATTAAAAGATTTTCTAGATGCTCGCTACATGAGTTTTATATAGCCTGCTTAGAAAAGAAAGTGCTTGAGGTAGCAGAATGTACAAAAATCAACAAATAAAATGCAAATATGGGAAGTACAGAAGTGGCTTCAGTTATCAGGCAACACTTTGCTGCTTCTAAGTCAAAAGTATACACTGTGTATTAAATTAGTGATTGAACACCAAGAAGTGGACTCCTAATCTGGCTTAAAGAATGACTTCCTTTCATTAAAAAAACAAAAAAACAAGAAAACTTCCTTGATATGTTTGTTTTGAGCCTCTTGCTTAAAGAAAGTCAGGCTTGGGCTTCCCTGGTGGCGCAGTGGTTAAGAATCCGCCTGCCAATGCAGGGGACACGAGTTCGAGCCCTGGTCTGGGAAGATCCCACATGCCTCAGAGCAACCAAGCCCATGCACCACAGCTACCAAGCCTTCACTCTAGAGCCGGAGAGCCACAACGACTGAAGCCCACACTCCTAGAGCCCATGCTCCGCAACAAGAGAAGCCACTGCAATGAGAAGCCCACGCACAGCAACAAAGAGTAGCCTCCGCTTGCTGCAACTAGAGAAAGCTCGCGAGCAGCAACGAAGACCAAACACAGCCAAAAATAAACAAATAAATAAATTTAAAAATAAAATTTAAAGAAAGGCAGGCTTTACTCAAACGTATAAATCATTCACAGATATTAATATCCTTTTGTGTAAAACTTCGAAGTGGGACATGTAATAATAGGTGGAGCTAAAATTTTTCAATCCCTGACTTTTTTTCCCACAAAGTTTTAGATCTGCAACTAATTAAAAATAAGACCTGTCTATGGAGATTCGAGTTCACAATAAAACTGTCCCAATGGCAAAGACCTTTCACATTTTGGAAGACATAACTTTGTTTTTCTCTTTCCCTGTTGTTTCCTTTAATGACTGGTAATAAAACAGAAGGAAATACATTTTAGCCCTAAGACACATCTGGAAATGATATTTCAAATAATCCTCCCATAGATCCTCCAGAATGGAGTTTAAGCACCCCAGTGACCTACTTCCCTTACCTCTGGAAATTCTCTAGATGAAATAAGAAGAATATTGACATTGCAATTTCCTTGGGGCTTGGGGAAAATAAATACACATTCCTCTCCTTTAAAACTCAGCAGTAGTTATACCCTTGTTCATAACACTGCTATTCACAATAGCCAAAAGGTAGAAGCAATCGAAGTGTCCATCAATGGATGAATGGATAAACAAAATGTGGTGTATACATATAATGAAATATTATGCAGACTTAAAAACAAAGGAAATCCTACAATATGTGCCAACGTGGATGAACCTTGAGAACATTACGCGTAGTGAAATTAACCAGTCACGAAAAAAAGACAAATAAGGTATGATTCAGCTTATATAAGGTATCAAGAGTAGTCAAATTCACAGAGACAGAAAGTAGAAGCATGGTTGCCAGGGGTTGGTCGGAGGAGGAAATTATTGTTTAATGGGTATAGGGTTTCAGTTTTGCACGATGAAAAAGTTCTGGAGATTGGTTATACAACAATGTGAGCATATTGAACACTATTGAACTGCACAATTAGAGATAGTTAAAGCGGTAAATTTTACGTTATGTTTAAAGTTATTTATGTTTCTGTTTATTTAATTATATTACAATTTAAAATGTTTTTAAAAACTCAGCTGTAATGCCCTCTTTAATTCAACTGTTTGTCTGATTGAGTCAATGATATTTATGCTCCTTAGAAGACATCAAAAATCCACTTTGGCAGGGAAGTTCATTGAGTATTCAGTGTTGGAACCAAAAGGCCCCAGAGACAGCTGACCCTCACCCCTCATTGTACAGGCAGGTAAGATGAGTGAGGTCCAGGGAGGCAAAATGGCTTTGACCTAAGACCGCAAAGTTAATTGGCAGTTCAACCAGAACAAAAATTAAGTTCATTCACATCACAGTGCTCTGTTTTCTTACCCATATGTGATCCAGCAAACTTTCCTGAAAAAAACATGTCATTATGAAACTTTTTTAAAATGAAAAACCAGCTTAGGTGTTAATCACTGCCAAGGTCTTGTTTTCATCAGTTGATTGCCTGCCCCAAAGTTCTTTAGCAAATGTGAACAGAGTGAAATGTAGAAATGATGAGGTATCATCAGTATAAAACTTCCCTGAATATCTAGACTTCAGCAGTGCAGTTTTCATGGTTTTGATCTTTGACACTAATGCCAGTTGCTGCTGAATCATTTGTTCAGAGAGCATCAAAACTGTGTTGGCCTATGGTGAGGTCCATATGACGAGCATGTCTAGAAGGCTAAAATTTTACACTTGTGATTAACCAGAATTATTTGAACAGAATACCTACCTGAAGAGATTGAGACAAAATATAAAGAGAAAGATAAAGAGAAGGGGGCATACCTGAATAGAGCTTGTACTTCTCACTTAGAAACTCCAGATTATGCATTCCTACACTAAAGTGTCTAATACACCCCTACTACATTCCTCATCTAGCCCTTCAGAAAGCCAGGCCGCCTACAAACACAATTTGTGTGTGTGTGTGTGTAAAGAAAATACACAGAATTTTTATTTTCTCCTACACAAAATTTTTATATTCCTGTACATAAAATCTAAAAATACATTTCTTTTATTAATACATTGTAGCAAAATAATCAGTACATTACATTTTATTTCTATATAGAATTTTCCCCAACACCTTCTCTAGCCATTCTTTATCTTCTCCTATTTCATGCACACGTATTTCAATAATTCTGACTATATTTTTTACTTAAAATAGTGAGTTAAAAATTCCAGAACTTAGCCTTGTTCTGTCTAGGTTATTTTAAAGGTATTGAGATCACATGAAAGGGACATATGAGAAAGAAAGAAAGGAAATATTTCAAGCAATTTAAGTTAAAGTGGCAAAGGAAAACCTGAATTGATTACACTTTTCTTACTGCCGATATTTCCCATGGAGTAATGCATGCACGTGTGTGCAGATACGAGTGGGGGTGATATCAGAGTGTGCTAAGGAGGAAGAGTGGAAAAAAGTACAGAAGAATGAGAAAGGAAAACAAGAGCATAAGCAATCATGAAAAAAAGGAGAAGGTTCAATTTCTCCAAAAAATGAAGCATTTCTTTCTTGCTTTACATCATTTCTCCTCACTTCCTTATGTCTGAACACTGGGAAACAGAAGTTTTGTCATTCTTGCCCTATAACTCCTGGATAGCCACCTTTGACTATGGAGTTACACGTGTTTTCTTTTGTTTTTTAATGCATGCTTATGTAGTATTATTTTATTTTATCATTATTTTTTAACATCTTTATTGGGGTAAAATTGCTTTACAGTGGTGTGTTAGTTTCTGCTTTATAACAAAGTGAATCAGTTATACATACACATATGTTCCCATATCTCTTCCTTCTTGCGTCTCCCTCCCTCCCACCCTCCCTATCCCACCCCTCCAGGTGGTCACAAAGCACTGAGCTGATATCCCTGTGCTATGTGGCTGCTTCCCACTCGTTATCTACCTTACGTTTGGTAGTGTATATATGTCCATGCCTCGCTCTCGCTTTGTCACAGCTCACCCTTCCCCCTCCCCATATCCTCAAGTCCGTTCTCCAGTAGGTCTGTGTCTTTATTCCTGTCTTACACCTAGGTTCTTCATGACATTTTTTTTCTTAAATTCCATATATATGTGTTAGCATATGGTATTTGTTTTTCTCT
The DNA here is from genome assembly GCF_951394435.1 of Stenella coeruleoalba. Taxonomy (NCBI): domain Eukaryota; kingdom Metazoa; phylum Chordata; class Mammalia; order Artiodactyla; family Delphinidae; genus Stenella; species Stenella coeruleoalba. Next base: position 82,219,360 of record NC_137153.1, read on the forward strand.
TTCTGACTTACTTCACTCTGTATGACAGACTCTAGGTCTATCCACCTCATTACAAATAGCTCAATTTCGTTTCTTTTTATGGCTGAGTAATGTTCCACTGTATGTATGTGCCACATCTTCTTTATCCATTCATCCGATGATGGGCACTTAGGTTGTTTCCATCTCCAGGCTATTGTGAATAGAGCTGCAATGAATATTTTGGTACATGACTCTTTTTGAATTATGCTTTTCTCAGGGTATATGCCCAGTAGTGGGATTGCTGGGTCATATGGTAGTTCTATTTGTAGTTTTTTAAGGAACCTCCATACTGTTCTCCATAGTGCCTGTACCAATTCACATTCCCACCAGCAGTGCAGGAGTGTTCCCTTTTCTCCACACCCTCTCCAGCATTTATTGTTTCTAGATTTTTTGATGATGGCCATTCTGACTGGTGTGAGATGATATCTCATTGTAGTTTTGATTTGCGTTTCTCTAATGATTAATGATGTTGAGCATTCTTTCATGTGTTTGTTGGCAGTCTGTATATCTTCTTTGGAGAAATGTCTATTTAGGTCTTCTGCCCATTTTTGGATTGGGTTGTTTGTTTTTTTGTTATTGAGCTGCATGAGCTGCTTGTAAATTTTGGAGATGAATCCTTTGTCAGTTGCTTCATTTGCAAATATTTTCTCCCATTCTGAGGGTTGTTTTTTGGTCTTGTTTATGGTTTCCTTTGCTGTGCAAAAGCTTTGAAGTTTCATTAGGTCCCATTTGTTTATTTTTGTTTTTATTTCCATTTCTCTAGGAGGTGGGTCAAAAAGGATCTTGCTGTGATTTATGTCATAGAGTGTTCTGCCTATGTTTTCCTCTAAGAGTTTGATAGTTTCTGGCCTTACATTTAGGTCTTTAATCCATTTTGAGCTTATTTTTGTACAAACACAATTTTTTAAAATAGTTCCTTTTCCCTTCTTGAGGACAAAAATGATTCCCAAAGTTCACAACCAGTTCTATCCATAACACCCACATCCTCTCTCTAATCCAGACAAGCTGTGATCTGAATACACGTTCAACATGGCTTTTGCTTTTAACTTGGTCAGTCTCTTGAGCACAATATCTCAAAAATAATGTTATTTTTGCTCACAGTTACTGTCACTACAGCTCTTTAGAACCGCAGCTCCCTACCTCTTAACCGAGGTGACTTGATCATGCTGCAGCAAACTCAAAGGGCACAGTAGAATATTTTAAATTGTTAAGAGACCATAGCAATACTTAGTCACAGGAAACTTGGACACCATGCAAACTACTAGCTCCAGGGAGTTGATAGTTTCAATATTAGATCACATTAAATTTCCTTGATGATATCCTACCTTTGTGTAGCTGGGTTATTAAGCAGTTGCTGTGATATAAAACAAGCCCTGTGAAAATCAAATGTGGACCCAGAAATGCGGGTGGCAGTGTCCAATTTGATTCCAAGTTTGAGAATCTGGGCAGTGAACAACAGGTACACTCACTCTATTAGTAAGTAACTCTGGTTACCTAAGAATAAAATTAAAATAGTATGTTTTCTTTCAGTATTTTTTTCAGATGGTTACCAAGTTGTAAGGACGAAAATGCATGTTGAGTTGTTCGGGCCAAAGTAGTTAATAAAAAATTGCTGAGGGTTTTTTGGCCTAGGGACACCATGAAAAAATTACTGAAACACTAGGGTCACCATGAACTGACAAAGTTGGGGAACTTCTGCTCTAGGAGAGCCTAGAGCTGATCTTGCAGTGATTTAGAGTGGTTTGAGTCCCCACAAAGAACTGCTTTGGAAGACCTGTGCCAGATTATTGACGCCCCAGCACACCTTCTGACGATGACGAGGAGGAGTTCTGTTACCAAAAAGAGCTGGACAACAGCAGAGAATGAGAAGCTACTCAGAAATACCACTGCTAAGCTATTGAATATGGCTTCCAACCAGAAACGTAAATAGATTTTTTGTTTAAATGATGATTCTAAAGCATATTGAAGACACAGCCATCAGTAGGTCTGCTTCCTGGAATCATATACTAAGAAATTCACATTCTGTTTTGCAGTAAACAAAGTATAGGAGCCCTAAACAAATTTCCTTTTAGCCTTGACATTCCTGACCCTACCAAAATGCAATCACTAATGAACACCAGTGGGACATCTGCAACAATCATCTCTTACTGAGACGCATTTCCAGTTAGGTACCTCCAGGTAAGAATTTTCATTAACTTGCACATTTTCCTGGAGATCTGGCTCTGAGGATTCCAAGTGTGACTACAATGTCATGAAGAATTTGGTGGAAAGAAGTCATGTATGGATTTCACTTGTCACTATCAAAGAAAAAACAAGTAATTTCTGATATAAGAATTTTCTTGATTATAAGACAGACTCAAATGCTTAAAATGCCCCTAACTTGATTTAAAAGTCCTGTTACAATCGCAGTTCTGTAGCCTTTGGTTGCAATACGTCGGCCACCAGCAGTGATCATTTTTCACCATCTTCAGATTTTGCCTTTCTTTCCACTTATGTCTTTTACCAGAAGCCACCTCAACTGTATTCGGGAAAAAAAAGTGGAGTGATACATTCCAATAAAAAATTGTGGTGATGCTTATTTGGATTTCCTTGAAGCAGATTTGTCCACAACACTGATTTCTCATCATTCACCATGTTTCTCCATGTTCAGCAATAGTAGCTATTCCTGCCAAATGGGGCAACTTTTTGAAACTTAATTATCTTCATCCATAATTAGCTAATGACCAGCAGACACACAAGAATGCATCGTAGATGCTCTTTTGCCTGTATCTAGTCTTCATTCATTTTACCCTAAGAGATTTTCCTTGTTAAAAGCCATGTGTCTGGCACAGACGGCCTGCATGTGTTATCTCCATCTTTATCAGCATTAGGACATTTCTTTTGGGGTGACTTGACAGTAGGAGAATCTTCCGGAGTATCTATGCTACTGCCATCTGGCATTGATTTTTCAGCCACAATCCCCGAGGTTTCATGAGTGTCTCAACATGAAGGAAGTAATAAGTCTCTGGCCACTGCAATTGCTAAAGTGAGTGACCAGAACTTTCTATGCCTACCAATGTAAGGTAGAGATAATCTTGAAAAAGATGCTGTCTCTTAATAGTCAAAAGACAATAAGATTCAACTGAGACTTTGCTTTATGTTTATAGGATAATATCCAAAGGGAAAGGACCTGAGTGCAGTCCTAGCCCCTGATTAGTAGCAGCAAAAGCTGGACTGAGCCACAGATATCCTTGGCCTCAGTTTCCCTGTGTGTAAAATGGGAATGATCTTAGCACCCAAGTCACAAAATGGTTAGGAACTAAATTTGAAAGTGATATTCAAATATGAGCTGTTCTAATTACCTAAGGGGAAACCGGTATTTTGAAGTCAACAGGGTTGGGTAATCTATTGGATTTTAGCATGTGTATTGTGTTTGTGTCTGTTTGTATTTTTTGATTGCGAGTATAACTAGTATAACTGTGATATTCAAAAGAATTCTTGCAGTAGAAAAGTGCCTCTGTTGAAGAGATTCTTGTTTCACCACTTAATACAACAGTTAAGTACCCATTTCCTTAAAAAGGCACCTGTTTAGCACTGGTAATATGTAACATAAAACTAGTGCTTAGATTATTTTAAAAACCTCATCCTTTTTACAAAGCTTTTAGTAATGACAGTGTTATAACGCCATAATCATCTTTCCTCTTAACCCTTGAAATTTTGACTTTTGGAAAATCCCAGTTTTAATTTCAATTTTTAATTTTATCTTTTTTTCTCAAAAGCTGAGAAATTTTTTCCCCAGCTTTTTAGTTTTTTTCTTGGTTGTTCTTAACCTGGTTTTGTGGGTACAACATTCTGAAAGTTGCTTACTTAATGGAAATTAGTGAACAAACGAAAAGAGGGAGGCATTCCAAGTGCTCAGCAATGTCCTTTTCCATTTGCCTTCATATTATACATCACTCAGGGACAGCACAGTTGCTTAAACAATTTCGGTAGAAAATGTACAATCCTTTTTTTTTTCTATTTTTTTTATTAAGTTGATTTAAGATTGACTCAGTCTGAAGCCTGCTTTGGATGCCACAGCTGACCATTCTGTTCCTGTCAGCATCTTGCAAAAAGGGGGGCTTTTCCTGCTTGTCAGTTAATGCAAATCACTTGAATTACATTTTCTTCCCTTATTGCTGATGCTTGCCTGGCAGATGCAAAGATACTGATAAGGACTGATCTCCCACAGTTGAATGAGATGGAGGTGCTTCTGTACTCTTGACATCAGCTTGGGCCCACTTTACCTTCTGATTTACTTCTGAGAAATGGTCCCTCTTTTATCCCCTCTCTGTGGTAGTTGCTTAATTTTATTTTGCTTTTCAATCATAAAGATTTTCATAATAACACCTTTATCGACCAAACGCTCAACAATTATTTAAGATGCCCACCCAGCGTGAGATACTGCTCAGGTAGCCAGCTTATCTCAGTTTGCTTGGTACTGTCTTGGTTTTAGCACTGAAAGATCAGCATCCCAAGATCCCAGGGAAACCAAAATAGTTGGTCATCCTAGCAGTAATGAACAGTGATTAATTTGGCCTAAATTTAGATTCTCTTAACTTTCTCTGCTATCATTTCCAAGCAGAGCTTTTTTTATAGATACGAGCTCTGTATACAAACAAGTTCAACTTGTTTCATAGTGATTTAGAGTCAGAGAACTCTTTGCAAGTCTGCCCTTCATTTATAAAACACCCTCTTTTTCCTAATTCCCAGCATCTTATTTTTATCTGTTTTCTTGTTGCTTTCACCCATGAGCGTTGAAGGATTTTATGAATTGTGAGCTCTTGAGCTCTGTTTTTATGAATTAATTGATTGGTTTTAACCTAAGCAGTTAGTTCATTTATAGGAAAAATAATAAATAATGCAATTTAAAATATGAACTGTGGACTCATAGTAGAATTGTGGGCAACTTAATTTTCTTCTTTTCTAAATCACACTGTTGCATGTATTACTTTCACAAAAGAAAATCTTTTTATTTATTTTATTTATTTATTTTTGATTGTTATAAAGAATATATTTATTAGGATACAACCTATTACATGTATGAATACACATTTATTTGGTTATAAATCCTACAGACAATAGGGTTTTTGGCAAGGATATGTGAGTGCACTTTTCTTTTTCTTTTTTTTTTTTAATTGAGGTATAGTTGTTTTACAATGTTGTGTTAGTTTCTACTGTACAGCAAAGTGAAGTAGAGTTCACTGTGCTATACAGCAGGTTTTCATTAGTTATCTATTTTATACATATTAGTGTATATATGTCAATACCAATACAAAATCTTTTTAAAATAACTTTAAAATTAGGTTTTTAAATACTTTCAATTAAACAAAATTTATAATGTTCACCAAAATCCATTCCTAAGACCTCACTATTTCTGGTCAGGGCTGCCCATGGGAATATACATAGAAAATTACCTAGATCTTCTGTCCACAAAGACATCTTGCCAGGAAAAAAAGACACTAATCAGGGTCCAAGAAATTGAGAATTGTGAGGCAGGTCAGCCATGTAATAAGCTGACAAGGTCAGGTGAAGAATAATGAAATTCTGGGACAGCTTTGCCATTGGCAAAATGGAGTTTGGAAGGGGGAAAAGGGGGTGTTAGGAAAATAAGTCTTAGAATATTTTTTCTTGAACCAGGGAAACTTTCATCCATTCATTTACTCATTCATTCACTTGAAAGTATTTATTGAATACCTTCTAGGTGCCAATGTTTATGTCAATGAACCAAAGCTATTAAAAAAACATTACCCTTACAGAACTTATATTCTAGTGTGGTAGTGACAGTAGAGAGCAAATATAATAGGTACATAGTATTTTTTAAAGTGAAAAGTGCTAGGGAAAAAATAGAGTAGGCTTAGGGGCATCAGGGAATGCAAGGCAGTGTGGGTAAAAGAAGGATTATAATATTAAATTGAGAGCAGAGAAGGATGCAACTAGTAAAAGTTCTTAAAAGGAACCAAGCTTTACCTAGAGGAAACAGTGAATGAAAACACTGACTTTGCAAAAATGCATTGCGATTCAGAATGCTATTTGACATCTGACCTTAAACTTGGTAGGACAAAGGTGGGGACAGTGGGTTAATGTCAACCGAATCCTGCCCAGCTGGGGCCTCTTTACCTTCAAATGTGTCTGTTCCTATTTGTCTTTACTACAGATGAGATCAGCAAGGCAGTGGTGCTAATAGTTTCCAGGATAGTTCCACTAGAAACTATAGAAAGGTTATTTTGTGTAGATAAGCATCCCCTATCAAAATTTTTCTGCTGTGATCTAGGGTAAGATGTAACCCGTTATGTTACATATTCCCCAATGCAGCAAACAGGAGAGATTTCTTTTTTTTTTTTCCAAATGCTACTGAAAAAGTTATAGTACTTTAATTAACGATTGACTTTATGGTGTATGTGAACACGTTTGTGTGCTGTATAAGTGAATGACAGAATTTAAAAGATTCTAAACTTCATAGATAAATAAAACCATTAAGCCAATGATAACAAGAAAGCCCTTTAGGGGGGAAAGTTATGTTGCCTGGAACCCAGCATTCTATAATGTATTTAACTTATATATCCTTTTTTTAAAATTCAGTCTTGAACTGAGTGAAACTCAATTCTGCAAAAAAAGTGCAGAAAGAATACATATAAATGCAATGAATGAATGAAGTGGAGATGAATATCATCGTGACTGCAAACCCTCATGCATTACGAAAACTTAGTCATAGATCCACTGTTGCCTTTTATTAAGAAAACTAAGCTCCCAGAGGAGAAACATTATATAAATCGTACTGTTTAAAAATTGCTGCGTTCATTATGAGAAGCTTAATTATGGTCATCATTTACCCCCCCAAATCAAAGTCTTGTCAAAGAATTCATAATAATGAATGTTTCTCATTAAAAATTAATGAACAAGTGGCTTATTCTAAAGGTATCAAGTCTGTGGAATATCATCATTTTCCTTTCTTGTTCAAAAGAATTAATATTCATGCAAATTAGATCCAAATGACTACAGTTTAGATGGTTACTTGGTACTACAGATTATGGATTTGTTTATTACCATAGAAGCCAGTTATATTTGTCAGCATAGGCTAGATTATGCTATGATAAACAAACCTTGGAATCTCAGTGGTTTCATAAAACAAAGGTTTCTTTCTTGCTAATGCAAAATGCGATGTAAGTCAGAGTACCCCTCACAGCAGCTCTCCTCTCCGCAGTGACTCAGCAAACCACGCTGCTTCCATTTTGCATCTCTATCATTTCAACCTTCTAGATCATCATGGAACAAAGAGAGGTAGAAGGTTGTGCATCAGCTCTTAAATGCTTCAGCCTGAAGTAACACACATCATTTCTGTTCATAGCCCAATGCCACGTGGTTTTGACAAACACATCTGGGACAAGTGGGGGAAGCAGATGAATATTCAGTGAATATTAATGTGCCTGCAACAGCAGTAGCAACACCAAAGGAAGAGATTGGTGAATAGCATATTACCTAGTAAGTACTGTTTGGATATTTTGCATAACATTGGGAGAAGGGAGAGGGCAAATATTCTAAAACACAGCCAGAAACACCTCTGTCTCTTGAAAACAGTGAAGTAACGTACGAATCCATAAGTTAGTAATATAATCACCCTTGTATTCCTGTGATCAGAATACTACTATGATAATTGCTCACAGTGCAAGAGCGATCAAACCATCAGTGCAAAAGACATTTGGTAAATCCCTCTCTTGAAGGAAAACGGAGTTACTTCTTTGAGTGTGGGGTTATAAATGGCACAGACAAAGCCCCACTCTTCAGATGGATGGACTATTCTTTTAAGATCTGAGGAATGTTTTCTTGGCCAGATTAACAAGGGAGACAGTGCTTTGACTGAGAAGGAAAAACTCTCAGTTCTGAAGTCTTGTTTGAGAATACACACAATTTAACTTCACTCTCTTCTTCATCCCTAGGCTAAAATAGCAAATAAATGAAGAACTGAGTTAATTAAATGCATATTTTAACAGCATTTATCTGACATTGATTGGCTGAGGCCACTTACAGTAAAGTGTGGAGTAGTTAATACAAGTGCTGGCCGTCTCCTAGAGGAGGTGACCTCAAGGTCATGTAATTGTAGCAGTAATTTATTTAGCTTAAAATGAATGTGTTCTCAATTAGGTTGGTAGGCATTATAATAACACAAGTGAGATTTATATTTGCTTATGTCTTGGTTGTGAGGGTTTAGTTATTGGATTTGTTGGCCTATATTTAGTCCTCTAATTCATGATCCCTCCCAGTAAAGATCAGGAGGCTTGTTCAGGCTGATTAATAGGGACCCGGTCCTAATGTTGCAGGTAGTGGCCTGATCTTGCCAGAGGCAGTAGGGGAGCAGACACAGAGCACAGCTGCCAGAAGACAATGTTATCTGGGGGCGCTCTGCTCATGGGAACTATCTCTCCCCCCCCAGTACAGATCCATCAGCATCTTAAAGTTGCCCCATAAATCGGTGCTTAATATGAAAATAAACCACCACTGGAGCACTTCAATATTTATTGCAGGATTTATTTTGCTGGAATTCATATTTTACACACACACTTCTCTTCCTCTAACCTGCTGGTCCTCTAAGGTGGAAAAATGGTTATCCCTGGTGCTCCACTCTCAAATTTGAAAACTGAAGATAGGGGAATCATTCTTTGGGCAGACGTGGTAACGAAATTTTAAAAGTCAATGTGCAGGGACTGATTCTTTACCAACCCTGCCCACCCAGACCTCTGTGAATTTTTCAGTCTCCGCCGGTATGCCAAATGTGCAATGAGTAATTGTGTATGAACAAATACAATAATTATTATTGTCATCTTCCTTTATTTACAAGCTGTCAGAGATGAGGGGTTGGTCAATCACAGGATCCAGCAGAGACTGGTCTGGAAGCAGAGGACTCAGCCAGTAGATGTGTCTGTTAGACTCATGATAGGGAAGTCTTCATGCCCCCTTGGGAGGGCACTGGCCCTCTCAGGACAAGTGTAGCCTGCGCACAATATGTGTATTTCTGTCCAAAAATTTAAAAAATCTAAAAAGGAAGTCTGGCAATGTTCATACTTGTGTTCCAGTTCAGACTGTCAACTTCACAACATAGTTCCTGTTGAAATTGCCCAGAGGGACTTCCCTGGTGGCGCAGTGGATGAGACTCTGCGCTCTGAATGCAGGGGGCCTGGGTTCGATCCCTGGTCAGGGAACTAGATCCCACATGCATACCGCAACTAAGGAGCCCATGTACTACAGCTAAGGAGCCGGCGAGCCACAACCAAGGAGCCTACCTGCCACAACTAAGACCCAGCACAACCCAAAACATAAATAAATAAATATTTTTTCAAAAAGAAACAGGGCTTCCCTGGTGGTGCAGTGGTTGAGAGTCCGCCTGCCGATGCAGGGGACGCAGGTTCGTGCCCCGATCCAGGAAGATCCCACATGCCGCGGAGCGGCTGGGCCCGTGAGCCATGGCCGCTGAGCCTGCGCGTCCGGAGCCTGTGCTCCGCAACGGGAGAGACCACAACAGTGAGAGGCCCGCATACCGGGAAGAAAAAAAAAAAAACAAATCGCCCAGAGAAGTGGAAGGGCTCACTCGTTCTCTTGATGGAGACAGGTTTAGTCTCCCCTGTTACAGCCCCTGCATAAAATACAACCCATGCACAACCTTCCTTGTCCAGAACTGAAATCAACCCCCACCTTACCGTCTGCTCAGAGGCCATCGGCTTTGCTCTGTGGGCTTTCACCAGCACAAATTTATGGTCCTTGGGAATAACAGAGGCTCTTTTTTTTTGGTCTCTTATGCAACAGTTGCAAGTAAGTAATCAAACCTGTGAAACTGCTAGAGATGAAAACTGTCACCCAAGCAAGAAGGAAGGTGTATAGATGTGTTCTCCAAAGCAGAGCACTCACTACTGACTTACTTTTGTTTGATGTACATCAGTGGCTTTGCAACTCAGAAAAGCAGTCTCTTCAAGTATCTCCCAGCACATCAGTGGTGGATGTGAGGACTTTATATTTAAGTGTCATATACCTGAGCCTCAATTACTATGATGCTTCTAGTCTTAGGAAACACTGTCCAATGGTAAGAAAATTGGACTGAGCATTAGGAGACCAGTGTTGAATTCCAATTCTTCTCTTCATTCTCTGTGTGATGTCAAGGTACTTAACTTTTCTAATCTTGCTTAGTTCTGTGTGGCATAGGAATATTAACCAGAACAAAGGAAGACAAAGTTTTTGGAAGACGTTGAAAAATTCTTACTTCTCAGGATTGTCCCAAGGCATAAATAAGATAATGTCTATAATACTCCTGAATTATACTCAGTTACTGTTTATTCCTTTTCTTCTCCTCCTCCTTTTCTTATTGATCTGATCAACAGGAAGGTTAAGAGTGCTTTTTAGGGCTTCCCTGGTGGCGCAGTGGTTAGGAGTCCATCTGCCGATGCAGGGGACGCGGGTTTGTGCCCCAGTCCGGGAAGATCCCACATGCTGCGGAGCGGCTGGGCCCGTGAGCCATGGCCGCTGAGCCTACGCGTCCGGAGCCTATGCTCCGCAACGGGAGAGGCCACAACAGTGAGAGGCCCGCGTACCGCAAAAAAAAAAAAAAAAAAAAGAGTGCTTTTTAAAAAAATTGATGAGGACATTAAGTAGCTAAAATGAAGTTTGGGATTATTAGAGCATATCAGAGATTTTAATTTACCGTGTTCTATTCCTTTGAACATAGCACAGGTGTTCGGAGACAGAAGAATAGCATAGATTACGTGTCAGATTGTTAATGTATCCTTTGGTTTGAAAGCTATTGATTAAGCTATGTTTTCTCAGTTATCAAACTGTGATAAAAGAAGAAGGTCATTTGCACCAACAAATCTAAGGTACCAGAAGCAAAGTATGGATAACATTCATGCATCCATCACTCGATCCTTTGTGTGTTTATCGGGCACCTCTTTTATGCCTGGCCATCTGCTGATGGAAAGATGACTCCCAGATCATGGTCCCGCCTGTCAAGGGCATCACTCTACAGTCTGGGAGGAACATCTCTAAATGAATATCTCCAATGCTAACTGATAAATTGGATACTAAATAGAATTTAAAGCATTAAGAGAACCCAAATAAGGAGATTTTGCATGCTTGAAATAGTGACGGGAGCTTGGGTCAGAGAAAGTCTTAAAAAAGGACTGATATAACAGGTGGGACTCAACTGATAAGAGGAACAATAGCTGGACAATAGATGGGGGAAGAGGAGGGTGACGTCTTAGGTCCTGGGAACAACGAGAACAAAGGAAGACAAATTTTGGAAGAAGGTGAAATCTGGTGACATCTCCCCTCCCCCCCGCCATACTTCACTATAACAAAGTGTCCTAAAGTTGCAAGTGTGTTCACGCTAAACACAGATGTGCAGAGGAAATGCAGATCTTATTCCCTAAAGCTGCTATGACCTTTGTGGGTAGTGAGGGGAGGAAAGCTTAACTGTTTAAAACCTGTTCCAGCCCAGTATTTCAGCAGCCTCCTTTGGTTTGACTCGGACTCTTAGTGGTAGCTGGTCGGTCCTCCAGAACGCTCCTCTCTTCCCTGATTCTCTCATTTCCTAGGCTCTGATGCAGGATTCCTTTGCTCAGCCACAGAGGTCCCTGATTTTTGATTCAGTGTCTCCCTCTCAAAGGGCAAATCAGACTTCTCTGTTCATCCAATAAAGCTCTAAAGGCAGGAGAGCCAGGCACAGTTCTGACCCTGTCTGTCTGTCCACTGCCTCAGTTTCTTCTCTCCCCTTCTCAGATCATCAGATTGCAGAGCGACCTCTGTCCTCCTTGTTTTCTAAGGTATATATATATATATATATATATATATATATATATATATATATATATATATATTCACGAGATGTAGTGGGAGAGAAGCTGACTTGCCCACCAAAGAATATAAAGTGAGAAGCCAAAAATATTGTATTTATTTCAAAACCACACAAATTCAACAGAGGGTTCTTGTGTGTATGACTTTAAAGCACTTTTTTTTTTTTTTTTTTTTTTGCGGTACGCGGGCCTCTCACTGTTGTGGCCTCTCCCGTTGAGGAGCACAGGCTCCAGACGCGCAGGCTCAGCGGCCATGGCCCACGGGCCCAGCCGTTCCGCGGCATGTGGGATCCTCACAGACCGGGGCACGAACCCATGTCCCCTGCATCAGCAGGCGGACTCTCAACCACTGCGCCACCAGGGAAGCCCTAAAGCACTTTTTAAAATTTCTCTTTCAGCACTGCAGAGGGACCCAGGTCAAGACTTCATCTTGTTCCCATGTCAGATAATCAGCCTATAGACACGATACTTCTACTCTCATTTCAGGTTTTTGGCTCCTGAACAATAGATGGAAACTGGTTCATATTATATGGAAACATATCTTTCTCTTCAGCAATGATATGGGAATGCTATATAAAGTTTACACCTCCCACAATTAGGATAGCACCAAATATTTGAATCCATTTCATGCTAAAGATTTTCCCAATATCCAGTTTGTAATGCTTATGAGCCAGCTCGAATAGAAACATTGCAGAAAGACTACAACTGCAAATGTAGCCTCTCAGAGAGTAATAACATTTGTTTGAAATGTCTGAAAGAGAAGCATGGTAGTCCCCCCCTTATCCGCGGTTTTGCTTTTGGCAGCTTCAGTTACCCACAGTCAACTGTAGTCCAAAGATATTAAGTGGGAAATTCCAGAAATAAACAAGTTATAAGTTTTAAATTACGTGCTCTTCGAAGTATCATGATGAACTCTCATGTCTTCTGTCTCCATCCTGCGACGTCCCACGCAGGATTCCCAACCATCCTCATGGTCTGCCCGTTATGGCTCTATGATCCAGGCTGACTGGACACAAATGATCCTTCTTCTGATATATCATCAGAAAGTCAGTAGTAGCCTAACAACACAATGTCACAGTGCCTATGTCACTTCATCTCCCTTCATCTCATCATGTAGGCTTTTTTTTTTTTTTTTTTGCGGTACGCGGGCATCTCACTGCTGTGGCCTCTCCCGTTGCGGAGCACGGGCTCCGGACCCAATCATGTAGGCTTTTTATCGTCACAAGAAGAAGGGTGAATACATTACAATAAGATATTTTGATCAAGAGAGAGACCACATTCACATAACTTTTATTACAATATATTGTTATAATTGTTCTAGTCTATTATTAGTTATTGCTGTTAATCTCTTACTGTACCTGATTTATAAATTAAACTTTATCATACGTATGTATGTATAGGAAAAAAATGTAGTATATGTAGGGTTCAGTACTATGCGTGTTTTCAAGGCATCCACTGGGGGTCTTGGAACATGTCCCCCATGGATAAGGGAGGGCTACTGTATCTAGAAAAGCGAAACATCAGGGCAGATACAGCTCTAAAATACATGTGCATTAAGTCTGTAAAAGAGTCTCTGATCAATGCAGTTTGTGTAGTTTTACTCTTTGAAAGTGAAGGTTTTCCCCTGAAGGCAATGGAGACTGGCCTTGTCCTGAAGCTGTTTTATAAGAACCTGGAATACATTAAATTTTCAATTTTAGGGGCTCCCCTAGTGGCACAGTGGTTAAGAATCCACCTGCCAATGCAGGGGACACGGGTTCGATCCCTGGTCCGGGAAGATCCCACATGCCATGGAGCAACTAAGCCCGTGCACAGGTAGCAACTGCTTTCCCCATAAGGGAGACCACATGTTCCCATAAACCTTAAAGAAAGAACATAATTTTACTTTTCTCTCATGCAGTATTTCTAATGCTTAAATGTACGACATGACCCAAGCACATTTGAAGTACATTTGAAAGCTGGACAAAACTGAAAATATGCATGGATTCGAATAGTTCTGCATGTTCATAAAGGGCTGGTCATTCATAGAACTCTGATTTTATGACTCTTAGGCATACATTTCTCTTGCCTTTGAGAAAATGACTTGTAGGCTATTGTAAGGAAAGAGTTTTCATTCTGCAGACACCAGCACTAGCAGATAAAGATCTAACCCCCAAAGAAAAAATAACTATTATATCATAGAAAACACCACATACCCTTCACCGAGCCACGTCTGAATTATAAGAACTCCACTGAGCTCTTTGGTTGGAATGACAGTGTCACCAGCTATTTCAGTACATTTTTAATAAAAATTCTTCTACCTTGATCAATCCATGCTCTTCAATTTAGAGCTGAGATTAATTCTCCAAGACACAATATGGTACAGTATTAACACTTGAAATCATCTTATAACTGCTTGCTTTCATATTTGGCATAACTATTGTACCACCTTAGAAGCTGCTTCTATTGACCTTTAGATTAAAAATATGTTGGATTATCATGATTGACACTTTTAAAATGACTCATTCTTGCCAAACACAGCATAACAACTTTTTAACATTCCCTTTTCTTTACGACCGCCTCGCCTTTCATTATATGAAACATGGCTGGATCCTACATGACCTCTCATTGCCTAACATGATTTTTGTCAGAGTTCATGAAGATTTACACTGGGAGCTAAATGTTTCAGTGATTGCTCTGTTGGGTTTCATTATACCACTGTAGTTAATCAAAGCAAGTCTGGCCTTGCTACCATGATTCATTGTATGGTTTTTTGAACTTAATCATTTACACAGAATGAATATACACATTATCACCAGGGCTGGATTTCTTTAACAGCCTGCATGACACAGTACTGTAATGCCTTTGCCGACTGCTCATTCCCAAGAACTCCATAGTTACCAGAGTTTTTTGTTAAGACATTTCAGTGATGGACTTTGGATTAGAAAAAAGTACATTAGGAAGCCTCTAGGTGGAGCTACAGAGGGCAGAGGAAATACGGGCTGACTTATCTCCAAGTTGGGCTAACTGGGAATCCTTTCATTTGTACAAAATGTTTCTTTTCATGGTGTGTGGTCTTCACAATCATAATTAACAAGCAACCTTTCTTCACTCTCATTCCTAATCCCGTCATAAATTATTGGCTGCTGGCATCTGGGTAGGGTTTGGCAGATCTCAGATTTTATGTATAGCCTGAGGGAATTACTGCGATTGTTGTTTTTAAACTGAAGAACTTAATTGTGTAAGTATTAACATATGTGAACTAGGTCTAACAAGTCTAGTTTCTGTGTCTAACAAGTCAAGTCCAGTGATGTTCCCATTGACAGCTTATTCCTCAACAAAAAAGCAGATTCACATTTAACCACAGCCATTGGAGTACGGGAGCTCGCTCCCGGCTCATGGGAGTCAATTGTCAATTTCTCAGGAATTTTATAAACTGGTTGTTAAGCACAGCCAGTATTTATAATCAAAGTATGTAAACTTTTAATTAAATAAATCGTATTTTTAAAAGGTAATAATAAATACTCAAAACTCAACTCTTCCTAAATATTTTACTCCGTTGTACTATTATCTGTGCTCTTGAGGTTATTTGTGTCTAGAGTATGTGTACGCTTGGTGGAAATACCACATGGTGTGCTACTGTACATCTGTTCCCAACTCTACACTCAGGGACATCTCGTTGGTAGCCTGATGGGAGTATTCACATCATGGAAATCACAAACACTACAAACCAAGCCTTGATTTCTTATTTTGTCTCCTTCTTGTGTATGAAGGAATTTTATTTTCCCTACCAGAAAACTGAGTCTCCGAGAAGTTCAGCAAATGATTTGGCCATAGGATTTTTTTACTTATTGAAGTATAGTTGATTTACAATTGTGTGTTAGTTTCTGGTGTACAGAATATATATTCTTTTTCATATTCTTTTCCATTTTAGTTTACTATAAGATATTGAATATAATTCCCTGTGCTATATAATAGGGCCTTGTTGTTTATCTATTTTATATATAGTAGTTTGTATCTGCTAATCCGAAAGTCCTAATTTATCCCTCCCCTCACCCCTTTCCCCTTTGGTAACCATAAGTTTGTTTTCTATGTCTGTGAATCTGTTTCGTAAATAAGTTTATTTGTATCATATTTTTGATTCCACATATAAGTGATATCATATGATATTTGTCTTTGTCTGACTTACTTCACTTAGTATGATAATCTCTAGGTCCACCTATGTTGCTGCAAATAGCAGTATTTCATTCTTTTTTATGGCTGAGTAATATTCCACTGTGTATATATATACCACAACTTCTTAGTCATTCATCTGTTGATGGACAGTTAGTTTGCTTCCATGTCTTGGCTATTGTAAACAGTGCTACTATGAACATTGGGGTGCACATGTCTTTTCAAATCAGAGTTTTGTCCGGATATACGCCCAGGAGTAGAATTGCTTGATCATATGATAGCTCTATTTTTAGTTTAAGGAACCTCCATCCTGTTTTTCATAGCGGCCGTACCAGTGGACATTCCCACCAACAGTGTGGGAGGGTTGGCCATAGGATTTATTGCAGGTGTTTTCTGAGTTCAAAATTCATTCTCCTAAGTCTTGTGCTCTATATATCCCTACTAGTGGACTTTTCATTGCCACTGTATTATACACTCATAAAAACTACTAATGGTGTTAACTAGTGTTTGGTTTGTATAGTCACTGTGTTCCCTGAGTAAGGTACAACTTAAGTACATTTAAGTCTGCAATTCTTTTTTTTCAGAAAGCCAGTTGTTATTCATTTACCAACACACCACTATTCAGAACTGGAGGTTGTATTTACACAAATCTAATAAGGACTTACTGTATAGCACAGGGAACTGTACTCAACACTCTTTAGTGACCTATATGGGAAAAGAATCTAAAACAGAGTGGGTATATATATATACATATATATATATATGTATATGTATAACTGATTCACTTTGCTATACACCTGTAACTAATACAACATTGTAAATCAACTATGCTCCCATAAAAATTATTAAAACAAACAAGCAAACAAACAAACAAAAAAAACAAATTACCCCTAGGAATAACCAAACTCAGCTGCAGCAATCCTATCACTTAAATTTCACATCCTCATGGACTATCTTCCACACCGTCTCCTAACCCCAGAAAACACAGAAAAGCACTTTCTAGAAACAACTATTTTTTCCGTTTATAAAAAAAATCCCAATTACTAGAATTTATTAATTGTCAGAGCTCTCACTGCTCTTCTTCAACCATTCTTCAGGACTCACTGTTACTACTACAAATTTTATTTTCTAGCATTAGCCAGAATACTCCCATTTGATTTCAATATGTAAGCAACATGAAGGCGACACAACTAGAAATAAAAAAAGGAGGCAGTTACACAAACATGCAAAGAGGCACCAGCCCAAGTGCCAGGTTTAATGGGCTTTGAAAGAATCAGGTATGAGACTACCTGAGCCTGTCCTCTCTCTATGCCTCTCTCTAAGCCATTTGTTTTTCACAGAGAAAGCAATCTCTCAATGGGAAATTCAGGATAATTTTTCAACTAAATACTACCTGGCTAATGTCAGATGAAAGAACTGAGTGGAGTGGTAGCTGAGAAACAGAGACTACAAGTCTGATAAAATTATATGGGGCTCACCCACTTCTGTTTCAGATTTTCTTAGCATTATTGTTGAGTACACTCACCAAAGAAGCACTAAGTCGCTCTGTGTGTGTGTTCAGCTATCTTACCAGATTTTTCTGATATTCAAATTTTGTGTGAGAGTGAGGATGAAACACGCACATGCTCTGTGGCTGGAGCTTCTCTACTGGGATAATTTACCCCCAGCCCAAAGTGTTTTATTTTTATTTATTTATTTTTTAACATCTTTACTGGAGTATAACTGCTTTACAATGGTGTGTTAGTTTCTGCTGTATAACAAAGTGAATCAGCTATACATATACATACATCCCAATATCCCCTCCCTCTTGCGTCTCCCTCCCACCCTCCCTATCCCACCCCTCTAGGTGGTCACAAAGCGCCCAGCTGATCTCCCTGTGCTATGCAGCAGCTTCCCACTAGCTATCTATTTTACATTTGGTAGTGTATATATGTCCATGCCACTCTCTCACTTCGCCCCAGCTTACCCTTCCCCCTCCCCGTGTCCTTAACTCCATTCTGTATGTCTGCGTCTTTAATTCCTGTCCTGCCCCTAGGTTCTTCAGAACTTTTTTTTTTTTTTAGATTCCATATATATCAGTTAGCATACGGTATTTGTTTTTCTCTTTCTGACTTACTTCACTCTGTATGACAGTCTCTAGGTCCATCGACCTCATTACACATAACTCAATTTCATTTCTTTTTATGGCTGAGTAATATTCCATTGTATATGTGCCACATTTTCTTTATCCATTCATCTGTCGATGGACACTTAGGTTTCTTCCATGTCCTGGCTACTGTAAATAGAGCTGCAATGAACATTGTGGTACATGACTCTTTTTGAATTATGGTTTTCTCAGCATATATGCCCAGTAGTGGGACTGTACCCCCAGCCCAAAGCTTTTTAAGTGGTGACTCCAAAATCTGACCTCCTGACGACACGTTTCAGTCATTCCATTCATTACTGGTACCATATGCAGCCAGAATTACCTTCAGCTTTATACTGACCGTGGAAGTCATGGCTTTCTCACAACTTTATCTACTGTGGCATGAAGATTGTTTCTTCAAAACTATTAGTCACAGTGAATACTTTCCTCCTGTGTACCATCATCAACATCTTTGCCTGTTTGGTAACTTCTAGGGAGAGAAACTGACGACTTTCTGCCTCACTGCTGTCTCAAAGAGGCTTGTAAATAGCTCATAATGGAAATTGTTTGGTGTGTTGCAATTAGATACAATCGCACTTTAACTTTCCAAGAAGAATTGTTCCCAAATGCAAAAAAAAAAAAAAAAAAAAGATAGCAAAACTTTTTTTTTTTAATTTTTTTAACATCTTTATTGGAGTATAATTGCTTTACAATGGTGTGTTAGTTTCTGCTTTACAACAAAATGAATCAGTTATATATATACATATGTTCCCAAATCTCTTCCCTCTTGCGTCTCCCTCCCTCCCACCCTCCCTTTCCCACCCCTCCAGGCGATCACAAAGCACGGAGCTGATCTCCCTGTGCTATGCGGCTGCTTCCCACTAGCTATCTACCTTACGTTTCGTAGCGTATGTATGTCCATGCCTCTCTCTCGCTTTGTCACAGCTTACCCTTCCCCCTCTCCATATCCTCAAGTCCATTCTCTAGTAGGTCTGTGTCTTTATTCCTGTCTTACCCCTAGGTTCTTCATGACATTTTTTTTCTTAAATTCCATATATATGTGTTAGCATACAGTATTTGTCTTTCTCTTTCTGACTTACTTCACTCTGTATGACAGACTCTAGGTCTATCCACCTCATTACAAATAGCTCAATTTCGTTTCTTTTTATGGCTGAGTAATATTCCATTGTATATATGTGCCACATCTTCTTTATCCATTCATCCGATGATGGACACTTAGGTTGCTTCCATCTCCGGGCTATTGTAAATAGAACTGAAATGAACATTTTGGTAAATGACTCTTTTTGAATTATGCTTTTCTCAGGGTATATGCCCAGTAGTGGGACTGCTGGGTCATATGGTAGTTCTGTTTGTAGTTTTTTAAGGAACTTCCATACTGTTCTCCACAGTGGCTGTATCAATTTACATTCCCACCAACAGTGCAAGAGGGTTCCCTTTTCTCCACACCCTCTCCAGCATTTATTGTTTCTAGATTTTTTGATGATGGCCACTCTGACTGGTGTGAGATGATATCTCATTGTAGTTTTGATTTGCATTTCTCTAATGGTTAATGATGTTGAACATTCTTTCATGTGTTTGTTGGCAGTCTATATACCTTCTTTGGAGAAATTTCTTTTTAGGTCTTCTGCCCATTTTTGGATTGGGTTCTTTGTTTTTTTGTTATTGAGCTGCATGAGCTGCTTATAAATTTTGGAGATGAATCCTTAGTCAGTTGCTTCATTTGCAAATACTTTCTCCCATTCTGAGGGTTGTCTTTTGGTCTTGTGTATGGTTTCCTTTTCTGTGCAAAAGTTTTGAAGTTTCATTAGGTCCCATTTGTTTGTTTTTGTTTTTATTTCCATTTCTCTAGGAGGTGGGTCAAAAAGGATCTTGCTGTGATTTATGTCATAGAGTGTCCTGCCTATGTTTTCCTCTAAGAGTTTGATAGTTTCTGACCTTACAATTAGGTATTTAATCCATTTTGAGCTTATTTTTGTGTATGGTGTTAGGGAGTGTACTAATATCAGACTTTTACATGTACCTGTCCAGTTTTCCCAGCACCACTATTGAAGAGGCTGTCCTTTCTCCACTGTACATTCCTGCCTCCTTTATCGAAGATAAGGTGACCATATGTGTGTGGGTTTATCTCTGGGCTTTCTATCCTGTTCCATTGATCTATCTGTTTTTGTGCCAGTACCATACTGTCTTGATTACTGTCGCTCTGTAGTATAGTCTGAAGTCAGGGAGCCTGATTCCTCCAGCTCCGTTTTTCATTCTCAAGATTGCTTTGGCTATTAGGGGTCTTTTGTGTTTCCATACAAATTGTGAAATTTTTTGTTCTAGTTCTGTGAAAAATGCCAGTGGTAGTTTGATAGGGATTGCATTGAATCTGCAGATTGCTTTGTGTAGTAGAGTCATTTTCACAATGTTGATTCTTCCAATCCAGAAAATGGTATATCTTTCCATCTATTTGTATCATCTTTAATTTCTTTCATCAGTGTCTTATAATTTTCTGCATATAGGTCTTTTGTCTCCTTAGGTAGGTTTATTCCTAGATATTTTATTCTTTTTGTTGCAATGGTAAATGGGAGTGTTTTCTTGATTTCACTTTCAGATTTTTCATCAGTTGTGTATAGGAATGCCAGAGATTTCTGTGCAATAATTTTGTATCCTGCTACTTTGCCAAATTCATTGATTAGCTCTAGCAGTTTTCTGGTAGCATCTTTAGGATTCTCTATGTATAGTATCATGTCATCTGCAAACAGTGACAGCTTTACTTCTTTTCCAATTTGGATTCCTTTTATTTGCTTTTCCTCTCTGATTGCTGTGGCTAAAACTTCCAAAACTATGTTGAATAAGAGTGGTGAGAGTGGGCAACCCTGTCTTTTTCCTGATCTTAGTGGAAATGCTTTCAGTTTCTCACCATTGAGGACGATGTTGGCTGTGGGTTTGTCATATATGGCCTTTATTATGTTGAGGAAAGTTCCCTCTATGCCTACTTTCTGCAGGGTTTTTATCATAAATGGGTGTTGAATTTTGTCAAAAGCTTTCTCTGCATCTATTGAGATGATCATATGGTTTCTCTCCTTCAGTTTGTTAATATGGTGTATCACATTGATTGATTTGCATATATTGAAGAATCCTTGCATTCCTGGGATAAACACCACTTGATCATGGTGTATGATCCGTTTCATGTGCTGTCGGATTCTGTTTGCTAGTATTTTGTTGAGGATTTTTGCACCTATGTTCATCAGTGATATTGGCCTGTAGTTTTCTTTCTTTGTGACATCTTTGTCTGGTTTGGTATCAGGGTGATGGTGGCCTCATAGAATGAGTTTGGGAGTGTTCCTCCTTCTGCTATATTTTGGAAGAGTTTGAGAAGGATAGGTGTTAGCTCTTCTCCAAATGTTAGATAGAATTCGCCTGTGAAGCCAACTGGTCGTGGGCTTTTATTTGTTGGAAGATTTTTAATCACAGTTTCAATTTCAGTGCTTGTGATTGGCCTGTTCATATTTTCTGTTTCTTCCTGATTCAGTCTTGGCAGGTTGTGCGTTTCTAAGAATTTGTCCATTTCTTCCAGGTTGTCCAATTTATTGGCATAGAGTTGCTTGTAGTAATCTCTCATGATCTTTTGTATTTCTGCAGTGTCAGTTGTTACTTCTCTTTTTTCATTTCTAATTCTATTGATTTGAGTCTTCTCCCTTTTTTTCTTGATGAGTCTGGCTAATGGTTTATCAATTTTGTTTATCTTCTCAAAGTACCAGCTTTTAGTTTTATTGATCTTTGCTATCGTTTCCTTCATTTCTTTTTCATTTATTTCTGATCTGATTTTTATGACTTCTTTCCTTCTGCTAACTTTGGGGGTTTTTTGTTCTTCTTTCTCTAATTGCTTTAGGTGCAAGGTTAGTTTGTTTATTCGAGATGTTTCCTGTTTCTTAAGGTAGGATTATATTGCTATAAACTTCCCTCTTAGAACTGCTTTTGCTGCATCCCATAGTTTTTGGGTCGTCATGTCTCCATTGTCATGTGTTTCTAGGTATTTTTTTATTTCCTCTTTGATTTCTTCAGTGATCACTTCGTTATTAAGTAGTGTATTGTTTAGCCTCCATGTGTTTGTATTTTTTACAGATCTTTTCCTGTAATTGTTATCTAGTCTCATAGCATTGTGGTTGGAATAGATACTTGATACAATTTCGATTTTCTTAAATTTACCAAGGCTTGATTTGTGACCCAAGATATGATCTATCCTGGAGAATGTTCCATGAGCACTAGAGAAAAATGTGTATTCTGTTGTTTTTGGATGGAATGTCCTATAAATATCAATTAAGTCCATCTTGTTTAATGTATCATTTAAAGCTTGTTTTTCCTTATTTATTTTCATTTTGGATGATCTGTCCATTGGTGAAAGTTGGGTGTTAAAGTCCCCTACTATGATTGTGTTACTGTCGATTTCCCCTTTTATAGCTGTTAGTATTTGCCTTATGTATTGAGGTGCTCCTATGTTGGGTGCATAAATATTTACAATTGTTATATCTTCTTCTTGGATCGATCCCGTGATCATTATGTAGTGTCCTTCTTTGTCTCTTCTAATAGTCTCTATTTTAAAGTCTATTTTGTCTGATATGAGAATTGCTACTCCAGCTTTCTTTTGGTTTCCATTTGCATGAAATATCTTTTTCCATCCCCTTACTTTCAGTCTGTGTCTCTAGGTCTGAAGTGGGTCTCTTGTAGACAGCAAATATATGGGTCTTGTTTTTGTATCCATTCAGCCAATCTGTGTCTTTTGGTGGGAGCATTTAGTCCATTTACATTTAAGGTAATTATTGATATGTATGTTCCTACTCCCATTTTCTTAGTTGTTTTGGGTTCGTTATTGTAGGTCTTTTCCTTCTCTTCTGTTTCTTGCCTAGAGAAGTTCCTTTAGCAGTTGTTGTAGAGCTGATTTGGTAGTGCTGAACTCTCTCAGCTTTTGCTTGTCTGTAAAGGTTTTAATTTCTCCATCAAATCTGAATGAGATCCTTGCTGGGTAGAGTAATCTTGGTTGCAGGTTTTTCTCCTTCATCACTTTAAATATGTCCTGCCAGTCCCTTCTGGCTTGCAGAGTTTCTGCTGAAAGATCAGCTGTTAACCTTATGGGGATTCCCTTGTGTGTTATTTGTTGTTTTTCCCTTGCTGCTTTTAATATGTTTCCTTTGTATTTAATTTTTGACAGTTTGATTAATATGTGTCTTGGCGTGTTTCTCCTTGTATTTATCCTGTATGGGACTCTCTGTGCTTCCTGGACTTGATTAACTATTTCCTTTCCCATATTAGGGAAATTTTCAACTATAATCTATTCAAATATTTTCTCAGTCCCTTTCTTTTTCTCTTCTTCTTCTGGAACCCCTATAAATCAAATGTTTGTGCATTTAATGTTGTCCCACAGGTCTCTGAGACTGTCCTCAGTTCTTTTCATTCTTTTTTCTTTATTCTGCTCTGCAGTAGTTATTTCCACTATTTTATCTTCCAGGTCACTTATCCGTTCTTCTGCCTCTGTTATTCTGCTATTGATCCCATCTAGAGTATTTTTCATTTCATGTATTGTGTTGTTCATCATTGTTTGTTTCATCTTTAGTTCTTCTAGGTCCTTGTTAAACGTTTCTTGCATTTTGTCTATTCTATTTCCAAGATTTTGGATCATCTTTACTATCATTATTCTGAATTCTTTCAGGTAGACTTCCTATTTCCTCTTCATTTGTTAGCTCTGGTGGATTTTTATCTTGCTCCTTCATCTGCTGTGTATTTTTCTGTCTTCTCATTTTGCTTATCTTACTGTGTTTGGGGTCTCCTTTTTGCAGGCTGCAGGTTCGTAGTTCCCGTTGTTTTTGGTGTCTGTCCCCAGTGGCTAAGGTTGGTTCAGTGGGTTGTGTAGTCTTCGTGGTGGAAGGGACTAGTGCCTGTGTTCTGGTGGATGAGGCTGGATCTTGTCTTTCTGGTGGGCAGGTCCACGTCTGGTGGTGTGTTTTGGGGTGTCTGTGGACTTATTATGATTTTAGGCAGGCTCTCTGCTAATGGGTGGGGTTGTGTTCCTGTCTTGCTAGTTGTTTGGCATAGGATGTTCAGCACGGTAGCTTGCTGGTCATTGAGTGAAGCTGGGTGCTGGTGTTGAGATGGAGATCTCTGGGAGATTTTCGCCATTTGATATTATGTGGAGCTTGGAGGTCTCTTGTGGACCAGTGTCCTGAAGTTGGCTCTCCCACCTCAGAGGCACAGCACTGACTCCTGGATGCAGCTCCAAGAGCCTTTCATCCACATGGCTCAGAATAAAAGGGAGAAAAAGTAGAAAGAAAGAATTAGTAGAAGTAGAAGGAAAGAAAGAAAGGGAGGGAGGGAGGGAGGGAGGAAGGAAGGAAGGAAGGAAGGAGGGAAGGAAGGAAAAAAAGAAAGAAAGAAGATAAAGTAAAATAAAATACAGTAAGATAAAGTAAAATAAATTTATTAAAATAAAAAAAATAATTATTAAGAGAAAACAAAAAAACGGACGGATAGAGCCCTAGAACAAATGGTGGAAGCAATGCTATACAGACAAAATCTCACATAGAAGCATACGCATACACACTCACAAAAAAAGGAAAAAGAGGAAAAATCATAAATCTTGCTCTCAAAGTCAGCCTTTTCAATTTGTGATGATTCGTTGTCTAAAGGAGGGAAGGAAGGAAAGAAAGAACAAAGATAAAGTAAAATAAAATAAAGTTATTAAAATAAAAAGTAATTATTAAGAAAAAAATTTAAAAAAACCAAAAACGGACAGATAGAACCCTTGGACAAATGGTGGAAGCAAAGCTATACAGACAAAATCTCACATAGAAGCATACACATACACACTCACAAAAAAAGAAAAAGGGGAAAAAATCATAAATCTTGCTCTCAAAGTCCACCTCCTTAATTTGGGATGATTGGTTGTCTATTCAGGTATTCCACAGATGCAGGGTACATCAAATTGATTGTGGAGCTTTAATCTGCTGCTTCTGAGGCTCCTGGGAGAGATTTCCCTTTCTCTTCTTTGTTCTCACAGCTCCCAGGGGCTCAGCTTTGGATTTGGCTCCGCCTCTGCATGTAGGTTGCAAGAGGGCATCTGTTCTTCGCTCAGACAGGACGGGGTTAAAGGGGCAGCTGATTCGGGGGCTCTGGCTCACTCAGGCCGGGGGGAGGGAGGGGCACGGAGTGCAGGGCGAGCCTGCGGCGGCAGAGGCCAGCGTGACGTTGCACCAGCCTGAGGCGCGCCGTGCGTTCTCCCGGGGTAGTTGTCCCTGGTTCCCGGGACCCTGGCAGTGGCGGGCTGCACAGGCTCACCGGAAGGAGGGTGTGGATAGTGACCTGTGCTCGCACACAGCCTTCTTGGTGGCGGCAGCAGCAGCCTTAGCGTCTCATGCCTGTCTCTGGGGTCCGCGCTTTTAGCTGCGGCTCGCGCCTGTCTCTGGAGCTCCTTTAAGCAGCGCTCTTAATCCCCTCTCCTCGCGCACCAGGAAACAAAGAGGTAAGAAAAAGTCTCTTGCGCCTTCGGCAGGTCCAGACTTTTACCCGGACTCCCTCCCAGCCAGCCGTGGCGCACTAACCCCCTGCAGGCTGTGTTCACGCAGCCAACCCCAGTCCTCTCCCTGCGCTCGGACCGAAGCCCGAGCCTCAGCTCGCAGCCCCGCCCGCCCCGGCGTGAGAGGAGACAAGCCTCTCGGGCTGGTGAGTGCCGGTCGGCACCTATCGTCTGTGCGGGAATCTCTCCACTTTGCCCACCGCACCCCTGTTGCTGTGCTCTCCTCCGAGGCCCCGAAGCTTTCCCCTCTGCCACCCGCAGTCTCCGCCCGCGAAGGGGCTTCCTCGTGTGTGGGAACCTTTCCTCCTTTACGGCTCCCTCCCACTGATGCAGGTACTGTCCCTATCCTTTTGTCTGTTTATTCTTTTTTCTTTTGCCCTACCCAGGTACGTGGGGGGTTTCTTGCCTTTTGGGAGGTCTGAGGTCTTCTGCCAGCGTTCAGTAGGTGTTCTGTAGGAGTTGTTCCACGTGTAGATGTATTTCTGGTGTATCTGTGGGGAGGAAGGTGATCTCCGCGTCTTACTCTTCCGCCATCTTCCCGGAAGTCTCGCAAAACTCTTTTAAGTCGTTACAAAAATTCCATGCAGAAGTTATATCAAGGAAAGAATTCATTTAACTATAAAACCTAGAATTAAAAAACTGAAGACAATTTATCACAAAATTGTCAATTGTTGGGACTCTTTTTATTCTCTCTTATCAAAAAATGCACTACAGGGAATTCCCTGGCGATCCAGTGGTTAGGACTCCACGCTTTTACTGCCGAGGGTGCTGGTTCAACCCCTGGTTGGGGAACTAAAATCCCTCAAGCCATGCAGTGTGCCCCCCCCCAAAAAAATTGCACTACAGCACTTTTTCCTATACATGTATTCATTTTCCTCTGCAGTTGGACTAATAAAGTATTTTGCAAGCAAGCGTTGCTTGAAAACACTAGTCTACTGGCTGACTTCAAAAGCTGTGGGATTAAAAAAAGAAAAAGAAAAAAGAAAAGCTGTGGGATTATACACACTGACCCGTGAAGCAGCTGTTCCCACCTAAAAGTCCTATTAACACTAAAATGCAAGATTAAACCTCACATAGGCTTGGTAATGACAATCTCACCTAGTGTGTAAATCCAAAATGTCAAAATTCCTATCAGGTAGCAGGATGCTGGAAACATAGGTGCTAAGGGGCCTGAAGATTTGACCTATTCCATCCTATTTTATTAAGGAAAGCTTCTAGCTAACCTACCTTGGGGTTGAACTGGAATAAAAAATAATTATTATATACAGTTAAACTTTAGGAGAAGAAAACGTTAACAGTGTACTTTGGTATAATTCAATTTGGTTGAATGAGCAATTTGTATTCTGGAGTTTTGCTTTAGATTGCTAGTATGTTCTTCAACTTTAACAATGTCACTTGAACTCGCCGGCTGTCATACCTTTGGTGAAACGGGGGCAATAATGTTTTCTTAGTCTGTTCAAGCTTTTATACCAAAATACCATATGTGACTTATGTGCTATGACAGAATACCTAAGTGACTTTTAAACAACAGATATGTTTTTCCTCACATTTCTACCAGGCTAGAAGTCCAAGATCTGCTTCCTAGTTTATAAAGGGCCATCTTTTTTACTGTGGCCTAACATGGTACAAGAAGTAAGGAGTTTCTGGGCTCTCTTTCTATAAGAGCACTAATTCCATTCATGAGGACTCCACCCTCATAAACTAATCACCTCCCAAAGACCCCCACTTCCCAATACCATCACATTGGGGATTAGGTTTCAACATATGAGTTTGGTGGGGGGGGGGGGCGGAAAGGAGGAACACAAACATTCAGTCTGTAATGAATGCTCATTGGAAAATTTCCCTGGAGTTGCAGAAGATGAGAATTCTGGCCTTGATACCTGCAAGTGCTCAGAAGGCTTGGTCTAAGATACTATTGCATTTCTTGTGCAGTGGCAGGGGGTATAAAGAAGTCAATCTGAAGGAGAGAGGCATAGCTGCAGTGAGAAGCTTTCTCAGCACATAGCAGGATTCTGGCCTCCTGAGTCTCTGAAACACTCAAATTCACAGAACACAGAGAGGAGGACTGTATATATTTATATATTGATCTGCATGCTGAGGTTTCATATGTGATTCATTATGTACCATTTCCTTTACCCTAATCCATCTGCTAAGGTTTTCTTCTGCTGTGCAGAAGGAATTTGAAAAAGAAATGCGACTTTAACTGAGAAGAGAGTAACAGCATGACATAGTTAGAACCACCTGTACTAAGAAAGATTCAAGATGGTATTTGTCAAATATTGGAAGATGTGTGTCTGCTAGCTGAGGGATAACGGGATGTTTTCAGAGACTGTTTTAAAGTTCTATGGCCAAGAAAAAAAAAGCTGCATTTGCTTCTCATAATAGTGGTTATCATTTCTCTTGTGAAATATTTATCTACTGGTGATCTCACTATGGCTTCCTTTGGATTGTCTTGTTTTATTTTCTCTCACCAGAAAAAGCAAACATCTTGGTTCCTGTCTCTTTCTAAGTACCAAGCATGTGCAAAGTTAAAACAAAGGCTGTACATTTCCAAGGAACTGGACAAGTACAGTCAAGTGGATCCTAATGGGAATGACATGGTGTGGGAATTCAGTAACGCATGCTTGTGGGTTCTGAAAGAAGTGGAGGAGAGATGGATAAAGAGGAGGGGGAGGGGCAGAGAGAGAAGCGAGAATAAAATAAACACTTAAGGACCTAGCCTCTTGTATGGGAGTGAATAAAGCACTCTTCAGCTCAACTTAGAGCTGGTCAACTATGCTTTATGTATACATCGTACTAAATTTCATCTGTTGAAATCAGAAAGATCTTCAGTCAGGGATAAGCAAAATGATGTATCATACCTAGATGGGCATACGTGATTTGTTTATTATCCACACACATTGGAAGATAAATTAACTTCACAAAATTGCTCTTTTTGAGCTTGACCAAGACATTTATTGTAGCTGCATATTTTCCTTTATTCCTGAGTCTAAAAGAAATTTTTTCTCATAAAAGTAATTTAACCATGTAACTAAAAGTTTGCACAGTAGTGAAAATGAGAACAAAAAAGTATCCAGAATATAACCCCATGTTCACCATAAGAATGTTGGCATATGCCTTTTGCTTTTTTTTTTTTTTTTAATGAAGTATAGTTGATTTACAATGTTGTTAGTTTCAGGTGCACAGCAAAGTGATTCAGCTATACATACGCATACATCTATTTTTTTCATATTCTTTTCCCTTATAGGTTATTACAAAATACTGAGTATAGTTCCATGTGCTATATAGTGCGTTCTGGTTGTTTATCTATTTTATATATAGCAGTGTGTATACGTTAATCCCAAACTCCTAATTTATCCCTCCCACCTCCTTTCCCCTTTGGTAACCATAAGTTAGTTTTCTGTGTCTGTGGGTCTGTTTCTGTTTTGTATATAAATTCATTTGGTTTTTTTTAGATTCCACATATAAACGATATCATATGATATTTGTCTTTGTGCGGCTTACTTCACTTAGTATGATAATCTCTAGGTCCATCCATGTTGCTGCAAATGGCATTATTTCATTCTTTTTTATGGCTAAGCAGTACTCCATTGTACATATTTGACACATCTTCTTTATCCATTCATCTGTCGATGGACATTTAGGTTGCTTCCATGTCTTGGCTATTGTAAATAGTGCTGCAATAAACATTGGAGTGCATGTATCTTTTCGAATTATGGTCTTCTCCTGATATATACCTAGGAGTGGGATTGTAGGATCATATGGTAACTCTATTTTTAGTTTTATAAGGAGATTCCATGCTTTTTTTGCTCTTGTGTTTTTACTTTGCATTTTCACATTATATTGTAATCATTCACAATCTATCTATATATATCATATATTTATATATATACAGATTTCATATATATACAAATTTTCTCATATTTTCTCCATAAAATTATATTTTCATGCTATTATATGCTTTAAAAAATAAAATTTAATATTATTTCTAAGTGGATTATAATTTATTTAAATTGGCATTAGATCCATGGATTATTAATATATGTTATTTCAAAAACTGGAGTCCAAAAGTAAATAGATTAAAATTCACCTTGTTGGAAAAAGTTAAAGATGTTACTTTATAATATCTTCCCTGCATTATTTTGTACTGTGAAGCTCCAGGAGAGAAGATTAGAGTGCTCATTTCTCAAACTTAATTAAACATAGAACTGTTTTCACCATGGAGCATCGTACAATGTTGGTGTTCCCCAGAGCATACTTTGGAAAACAACGATTTCACCGTTTCCTTGTTTTTAGATAGCTAGGTTGTAAGAAATGTTCTACTATAATAAATAATAAAGAATTTAACATTATACACAAACAGATGTTTTCATATTTAGAATTATTTCCTAAGGATTAATCCACAGAAGTTAAAACAAGTGGAACAGTTTGTGTATTTTTAAGGTCTTTGATCCATCTTGCTAAATTTGCTCTCCAGTTGCTTCACCAGTGTATTAAATATCCTTTTGGCAAGTATAACAGCAATCCACAGAGCTGATTATGAGAACATGGATGACCACTGCTGCTCTTGGATTTGGGTATGGTTGAGGAAACCATCCAATATACAATCAGCAACATATTTCCACACTATACTAAGTGCATATACTGTTATACTCTCGATGGATATGCCCTGCGAGACAAATTTTATGAACTGCAAAGTGAGCTACTATCATACACTCAGATTGGAGGCTGAGATTCTTTTCTGCTGTTTATAAAAGGGCTGAAGATTGTGTTGTATTTTGAGATACCTAGAAAGTTGCTGACATGTGGTCAGTGTACATTTACCAAGTGAAGGAATGATTAAACGCATGACTGTACACCCATATACCTGCAAAATGTTTCCTTCTAACAAGCTATCTTGAAATAGCCCCTAATTCACCCACAGACCTCACCATAGAACACTTAGCCAGTGCTCTATACCATGGATGATCCAGTTTGGCATTGAACTTAAATACGGCCAACAGGAAGTTGTTGAGCTACTTGAAAATGATTATTGAAAGGGTGATGTGAGCAGCAGGCCTTGGGAGCTACAAGCCATTTGCTGGCTGTAGGATCTCTTCAGGAAATCTTAGCCTTCTCTGAGTTTCCATTTCTTCTTATCAAAATACTGTTAATAATACCCTTTCCTGGGTGTCTGGAAGCTCAAATAGATACAAAAGCACTTTGAAAAGTTAATACCACATTGAAAATATGAGGTGTAATTATTATCTTTACCAACTCTATGGTACCCGTAGAGTTAGAAACAGTAAGAAAGTCTGGAGAATGAAGTGTTAGGAGTTTGTAGATTAAAGAGAAAAAGTAATGGAAGCCCTAGGCATTCATTTTCCTTCAGGTGGCAGACCTAGAGACAACACCAGTGTTTTCCCTAAAAGAACAAAAGTCTTCCCTCATGCTGGGGTTTCCAGATTCTTCAGAAGTTGCTAGCAGGAGCAGACCTCAGAGTAATTTGCTGACTTTGCATTGTTGACAAATGGGCTTATATGGTATCTCTTTTATCCTAGACTTTTTCCTGGTACTAGTTTTATTAGGTTTTAATCAGACATGATCTGGTTAAATGCTTTGAAATCTGATTAAAAAGCAACATGAATAAAGGTGAAGGAGAAATAACAGCAGTGTTGCAGACCTAAATAATAAATTAATGAAAATACAGTGGTAATTATATGTAATTAGAGTAGGCACTTGACATTCATGAGGGATACAGACTGAGACCTTTGGAATCCCCAAATCTGTGAATTCAGAAATATTAGTACAGGCATTTCTGTTGAGAGTCACACATTGCTTGAACATATCTTCATATCAAATTAACCACTCTTTCAAACTTTGAAATTTAGATCCCAGTAATCTTGGCAGTGGCTGGCACATTTTTCTGAACAGTTCCATGAATCTACTTTCCTGGTTTCCAGATAGAGTTAATGATCTCTTGTTTAGCTTACTTACTCAAGTCACTGACAAATAGATATTGCGTTTATTTTTTTCCCTAAAACTCCTAGTTTTTGTCCAAGAACCCATTATTTTTTCCCTTTCTTTCTCTCTCTCTCTTTCTTCCTCTTTTTCTCTCTTTCTTCTTTTTTGAAATTACTACAACCCTGAGACCTGTTAAAACTGTCAGGCATATAGCAAGAGTGGTCAATAAATATTTATTTGCTGAATGCTTTCTTATACTTCTTCACTTCCATACCAGTACTAATTGTTGGATATGGGAGAGAGATAATTTTTCCACAAAGAAACAAACTGGGTTTGTTTCTTTGTTTTGTTTTGCTTTATTAATTTCATGAAAGTTACTGTAAGCATTCCCACTCTGATGTTTCCTGCCACGTGGAAGCCCTAATGGAATAACACACTTTTGGCCTCTCCCTTTTATTCTAGGGTGGTGGTTCTCAGCCAGGGGTAATTTTGCCTTGGCCAAATCACATCTGGAGACATGTGTCACTACTGGAGGTAGGAGGGATGCAACTGGCAACTAGTGGGTAGAGGCCAGGGATGCTCCTAGGACAGCCTGTTATGACACAGAATTATCTGATCCAAAAATGTCACTCATGACAAGCATGAAAAATCTTGATCTAGGGAGGGTTAGAATAATGTGAAGCTAAGGAGTAGTTGAGGATTCTTAAACTAGTTCCTTGCCCTTTCTTTTCCTCTTTATGATTTGCCTCTTATAGAGAAGACACATTTCCATCTGTCTGCAGTATTCCGTGGGGTAAGTTTAGTGGGACAGGATCTGCCACCCACAGGGCAGACCTGCAGTTTGGAGGTATATGTTCTACTCAGGGGAGTGATAGCAAGCCCATATATCTGCAGTCCCTACACCTCATTAGCTAGAAAGGGAGACATTTTAATCTCTTTCTGCTCAAGTCCTGAATCTCTCTTTTATTTTTGTTTTTGTTTTGTTTTTGTTTTTGCGGTACGCGGGCCTCTCACTGTTGTGGCCCCTCCCGTTGCGGAGCACAGGCTCCAGAGGCGTAGGCTCAGCGGCCATGGCTCACGGGCCCAGCCACTCTGCGGCATGTGGGATCTTCCCGGACCGGGGCACGAACCCGTATCCCCTGCATCGGCAGGCAGACTCTCAATCACTGTGCCACCAGGGAAGCCCTGAATCTCTCTTTTAGTTCTTTCGAAACTTGGGTATGAAAAGTTACTATGTGGGGGGCTCCCTCAAGCTCCAACATTATATAATGAAGACAACATGCAATACAGATGCTTAATGGCCACCTGGGTTTACTGACTAGCTACAGCTCTGCCCTCCTCATACCAGCTCTGCTAACAAAGAGTTGAGATGGTGATGGTTACAGCAGTGGATGCTAAAGGGTTGACAGTTGGGAAGATTAAGGTCCTGACAGGCAGGGAAATTGAAGAGCTTTTTTACTTAAAGATGAGAATGACTATGAATGGAAACAAAATATATAGACGTGGTGCCCATTTGGGTTAGGTCCACTAATATATCTGTCTCCAACTTGGATGCTAGAGAAGACATGTGTTATTTTTGTCCGTCCAGAATACATCTTTTCAGAACAAAACCTACATTTTCCTTGGGGAACCATCTTTCTTACACTCTTGGTCCATGTAGGCCAACACCATACCTGGCTCCAAGGATAAGCATGAAACACAGGCCTGACCCATGACAATCTCGATTCCCCTAGGCCTCAGTGAATAGATCAGCAGTGGGCACATGCCCCAGTCAGAGTCAAACTGATGCCAGGATTTTGCTGGAACAAACAGGAGAGAGACATGTTTTATTTCTGCTGGACGTGGGGCTATGAGTATGTTAGCCTGAGCTGCCATAAACAGGATGCATGAAATAGAAACCAATACACAGAATAAAATAAACCGAGAGATGGAGAGAAAGGATCCTAATGGTATCATTTGATCACTCAGACCTAGTCCTGCCTAAATCTGGGATTCCCCACTTCCATGAGACAATAAATTCCAAGATACCACCCTAAAAAAAAAAGACCAAAAAAGTTTTACAATAGAGAGAGTCTTGAGTAATAGAAACATCAGCTTTGGACTCACCACCTCAATCTGTCCCTCAATAAAATAATTCCTCTTAATTCTGGATACTTACCTTGACCATTATCTTCTCAAATTATACTCTTGATTCCCCTCTTGATTTCATTTGTTCATCTGCTTTAGTAACATTTGAAAATATTTCCTACTGGTCACTGGATACCCTGACAACCAGGGGTAAATTGATGCCATGAATCAGGTTATAGGTGAAACACCCTATAAAGAAGGGGTCTTGGCACTCACCTAACCAAACCCTGGGAAAAACCCACCTTAACCAAATGCTATTCTACAATAATGACTAAAATAACAACAAAACTAATATTAATAGCACCTATCTTTGATTAGCACTTTACTGCTTTTCACATACTATGTTAAGTGCTTTGTGTATTATCTCATTTAATGCTTCCACCAACTCTGTATTGTAGTCCTAATTGTCCTACTTTATGGAGGAGGAAACAGAGACAGAGAGAGGTTCCACAACTTCCCTGTAGTAACAAAGCTAGCAGAAAGTGGTAGGATTGAGAATCAGATCAGACTCCAGACCCTGTGGCCCTAACCACTGTTCTCTCCTACTTATCAAGCGTACTTCCTGGAGGATATCTTTGTAGTGAAGTTTCACAAACCATCAAGAATGGGAATCGATGATAGGCCCTCTTACTCATTTTTCCCAGGAAGTTCATTCATAAAGTGGTTCCTTTATGGCACCTACAGAGAACAATTTTAAAATTAAAAATTTACATGTTAAAAAAATATAGTAGGAGATGTGATGCCCACATCAAAGACAGACTCAGTGGTTCTTCCATGGTAAAAGTCAGTAACCTTGGTCAACTTTCCTCTCTCAGTCTCAGTTTCCTCCACTGCAAACAGAAGAGGCTGTTGTAGAGTAACCAATAATGGCGGCCGTTGATTGAGGACCTACTATGCCCTGGACATTATACTGGCCTTTTATATCCATTGACTCTAAGCAATCACTTATGCCTTTTTAGTTCTAAACCTTCTGTGATTACAGGCTTCCTATGAATTAAAATGTTTTTGAAAGGGACATGTGAGAATATGAAAATGCAGCTGCTTGAAAGAGTTGGATTAAAAATTCCAAATAATACAGTTCCCGCCCCCCAAAGTTAATTTTTACTTCTGTTCTCCACAGGGCGGCATTGTTTGTACTTGGCAAGCAGACACACTGCGGCCATTATCCTGGTTCAGGGCAGTCACCAATAGATGGGGTGTGACTAAGAAATCAGATTCCGAGGGCTGAGCTCCTGGTGGCCTGCGTAGCCTTTGGCTGAGTTCTCTTGCCCTGCTGACACCCCAGTGGACACGTGAGAAGCCAGAGCATTTTGTTAATATGCAGAAGTTCCCTCTGAGGGCCAGGAAAGGCCTCTATGACTCAAAGAAAATGAGGCTCCTCAGCAGTAAACTGCCCTTTGGGGAAAAGGAAGAGAAGTTCCAGAGGAGGGAAGGAAAAAAGAAAGAATAAATGTCAACGACTCCTCTCAATTATAATTAAAAACAACGAGGGCAGTAAATGACAACTGCTCATGTCAGATGTTCGCCTGTCTCAGAGTCATCTTGGAACTGGTTTCCTCAGTATATATTTATTTTTCTTTAAATATCCTGGGACGTGCACATTATTATCTTCTGTGGACATCTTTAGTAAACAGGGAGCTTAGGCATGTTTGCATTGTTCTGGCTTGTTGCAGTTGTTGACCTGATTGGATCATGCACTGCTTTGATCACTTAAAAATGAAAGCAGTTTTTACTGCAAATTGCACTGGAATGATTAGAAAACTAAACAAACCAAAAGGACATGTTCTATTTATTCTCTATTACTTACACATTTAAAAGAACACACAGACCTCCCTTCTCTCACTCCCCAAAACATGAATGTGTTTAGAAAGTACTTTTTAACCACCTTCCCTTTGAACATTCTAGGCAAAACCCTCTGGATTGGCATTTCAGTTTGGAAAAGCACACTTTTTTTTTCACCAGACCCTCCTGGCAGCCCTGTTGTACAGGCTCAGGAGTTTTTGTCTTCACTCCAGCACTTACTGGCTGTAAAAACTTGGACACAATAGCTGAAGTCTCTGAGCTTCATTTTTCTCACCTGTAAAATGGGGATAGTAGTTTAAAATCACATTGAAAGGATTAAATTATTGAAAGTACCTGGTAGGTATTCAAGGAAAGATGGATACCATTTTAATTTTGGTGTTATTTTCAATTTACAAATGAGAAAATCGGATCCCAAAGAAATTAAATGACCTGCCCAAATACTCGCAGCTGACCAGTGGAGAGTTTAGAAATGAACCCTATTCTTAGGCAGTAAAATTCACCTCTTCCTATTTTCCTCATGTGATAGAAACAACCGAAGTAAAAACTCTGTGCTTGCTCTATACTCACAGCTTTAAGATGAATCCACCCCTTGTCACCACTCCCCAACTAGACTGTCAACTCAAATTCGTACTGTGAAGACATTCTAAAGTTGCCATTTTCTCCATCGTAGTTTTGTGATTAAAATGCCCCCTAATTAGAAAAGTACTATTAGGAAGTGAATTGAGAGGCAATGGCTTTAAAACCACTATTTGCATAACGATGTGTCTGTTGCTGTAGTTGCCTTTTCTTGTCTTTTTGATCAACAGCCCTGATAGCCTTATCTTTTCAATGCTACAGTCATAAGGTTATTAAAAGGCACCAAATACCCTCACAGCCTTGTACCTTTGAATTTCTTCCACAGACTCCAAGTTAATGAGTAAGGGGGTCAAGGGAATTTATTCCTGTGCTTTAGGAAATCTACAAACAATATTAAAAGAGAAGTTGGTGGCAGATTAAGAAACTTTTAATAACCTTGTGCAAACCTTCCAGACACTCATTACTCAGCTTCAGTTAGCACATATAGGTGATTGAAATATGCAATTTCAAAATATGCTGTGGGAGCTAGGAGAGAGCCAGAGGCTGACAGAGAGGTAGTTTGGGCAAGAAAAAAAGAGGTTTCAGGGCCAAGGACTTCAGTGAAAAAGTTGGCTCTTTTACTTTGCTGTATCTGTAACTAGAATACCACATAAGAAGGAATGTTGAAAGCTGCAGAGGGTCTTGCATGCACACCATTTTGAAACCCACTAAAGACCACTGATTAATTTATGTGAGGCAGGTATACTTTGGTTGAAAGAGAGCACGGTGTTCTCCTTCCTCTCTCCCTTTCTCTCTTTTTCTTAAGATGCTATTTTTCTAGGCAAGCAGGTAGCCTCCTAACTGCTTTATCAGTTCCAGTCTAAGAAATGGAAATTCTGAGATATTTTCCCACTCATCTTTGAACAGGTATTTATCTTCCTAATGTTGTTTCTCAGAACCAGCTGTGAATTTGTACATCGCTTGAGATTATCAACTGGATTCCAACTTCTAGCCTTAGCTCTTTCTAGTTCTGGGACTCCATGCCAGCCACGTAATTGTTTAACATAGAGTACATGAAGTGTATTATCTACATATGACTGATGAAAATCTGAGGCTCAGAAAAGCTAAGTGATTTGTCCAAAGTCACAAAGCTACTGAGTGGAGTTTTGGACATTTGACTGAGATCAGTCTAGCTCCAAAATCCTTGCTACTGGACTGCATGCACCCTGGCATCCGTTTCCTCTCCATAATAATAATCTCTGCTTTATCTTCTCAAAGAACTTTTTATTCAAGTAAAATGATATTTGTGAAAGTGTTTATAAATTCAATGTAGTGATATATTCAGAAAGACTAGAGAAGGACATTTCCAACAGAGAAAACCCCATGGTCAAGGGCATGGAGGGAAGAGAGCATGACATGACTAATATACAGTCAAATCACACTGACTTGAATCGGGCTTCATGAGGAGGGATCTGCAAATTTTTTCTATAAAAGGCCCAGGAGTAAATTTTATGCTTTGTGGCTCATCTGTTCTGACTCAAATACTCCTCTCTGCATGAGAGCAGCCATGGACAATATGTAAATAAATAAGCATGACTGAATTCCCATAAAACTTTACTTATGGACACTGACATTGGATTTTTATATAATTTTCACTTATCACAAAATATTACTCTTGTTTTGAATTTTATTTCAATCGTTTAAAAACGTAAAAGCCATTTTTTTATCTCGCAGGCCATCCAAAAGCAGGCAGCAAGCCCACAGGACATAGTTTGCAGATCCTTGCTACAGAGCAAGAAACTGATGAAGTGGCTGACTCGTCTGTATAATGTTTGATAGGCCACACAATGTCACTGAAGTTCATTAGCAAGAGGAGTGCAAGACTATATTAGTTTGGAGTGCTTTGGGCTGCAAGAAACCAAAAAAGTTGACTAATATCAGATTGAACTACAAAGAATTTTATAGTAAACAAGAAATCTGAATGTAGAGATTCCAGGGCCTGTTCAGACATTTCACCGTGTCATTAGTGACCCAAACTCTTTTCATCCTTTTGCTCCTCTATTCTCAGCATGTTGGCTTTCCACACTTATGCTTTCTCCTTCACAGTCTTAAGATTGCTGCTATGGCTCCAAGCATCATGTCCTCACAATAGCATCCCCAGCATGAAAGAAGGGGAAGATTATTTTCCAACAAACTCTCCTCCCGTATCAGTCTCTTTTGTCAGAAAGCAAATGCTTTCCCAGAAGCCCTTCAGCAGAATACCCTTAGGCTAAAATTGGCCCATGTGGCCACATCTTTGAATTGCAAAGGAAAATGCAATTGTCATGAGTGGCTTACATCAGTCATCATTTGCCTTAGTCTGTTTCTGCTCCTATAACAGAATACCATAGACTGGGTGGCTTAAACAGCAGAAATTTATTTCTCACAGCTGGAGATGTTAGGAAGTCCAAGGTCACAGTGCCAGCAGATCCATTGACTGGCGAAGACCCTTTTCCTGGTTTGCAGATGTTGAGCATCTCTCTCATGGATCTTCTTATAAGGACACTAATCTCATTCCTGAGGGCTCCACTCTCATGACATACTTACTTCCCGAAGGCTCCACCTCCAGACACCACCACACTGGAAATTTAAGCTTCAACATATGAATAGGGGCTTGGGTGGCGACAAGCCTTCAGTCCATAGCAATCATTTATCACTTTGGCCCAAGCAATATTAGGATTCCATTAGCAAGGAGGAAGTGGAGTGATGACTGTTGGATATGCCACTGACAGTGTGTGTGCCTCAGTGAAAGAAGCAGTGTCTAATGGGAAATTGAGCTAGAAGCCAAGTTGAAGTAGGATGAAATTTCTGGGTCCCCACAAAATTCTCTCTTACTCCTTACCGTGTAATATGCAAAGTAATAATACATACTTGCATTTTCTAAATCAACCATAAGACTGCTGAAGGCCAGGACCATGCTTTATTCATTATGGTGCTCTCAGCGTCTGGCACATGCCTGCAATTTGGTTCACTTTGAGAATACTTTCCAAATTGAAATGTTAGAGCTTGCAGACAGAGTTAAAGAAATCCTCCAGTTTAAAAAAAAAAAAAAAGGAGTCTGAATTGGGAGGAAGAAGAAGAAATGGAAATAAGGAAAAGGAATGGTCCTGAATTGAAGCTTATGTGACCTTAACTCTATTCTCCCCATGGGAAAGACTGATCTCCCCCACCCCCCACAGGAATACCTGCTCCTTCCCATGGCTTCCTGGTGCATCCTGAGTACAACGGAAAAGACTAGATCCAGTCTTTTTGCATCACAGTCAGTTAGCCAAAAAAGGTATCAGTGCCCCACTGAGAATTGGGCCAAGGAAAATCTGAAAAAATGTAAAAGAAATGTCAGTAAAAATGAGAAGATGGACTCATAGTATGGGTACTTCACCAGTAAAAATTGGAGGCTAAGATTCCAACTGCAGAAAATTAGGTTTTTCATCTTCTGCTCCCTCGTTTTATGAGTGATACATTATAATGTGTTATAGTCTCTTCTAACTGGTAAATTGGTGGCCATGTTCTCCGAGCATGTTGGCAGCACCCCAGTAAGGTATGCAAAACTCTGTCACTAGCAAGGAGAACCAAAAATGCCTCTGTTTCTAATTTTTGACATCATGTATTGTGTGAGTTTAATATTGTCAACAAATAAAACGTACAGCAAAGTTAACCTACTACACCAATAATATGCTTACTTTTTGTCATGCCACATAGATAAAAAGACAAAGTTAGTAAGCAGTTTCACATACTCGGTTATAATTATTATTCATCTTAGGTAGCAAAGCTAAGGTTTCACAATTTACCTCTCCTTTATTAGTTTACCATTATCTATAACCACGTCAGTGTTTATTACTTTTGCTAACATTTTGTGTAGTTTGATCCCCATCACATCTACGGACACATGTTCTCACATTGCACAGTTCATACCAAGAGATATGCATGCTCATCCACAGACAGATGTCTGAGGTCTGTTTCCTTCATAGCTGAAGTTTTCTATATGCTCTACCCTCTTAGCCTCAGGGCTAATGCCCCCTGATCTACCCACCCCTCATACTCTTGGTTACTTCTCCCACCCTTCCCACTCCTCCCCATTTCCCATGACCTCAGACAAGGATGACAAAGGAGTCTGATCTGGGGTGCCAACTCCAACTCAACTGCAGTGGTGGCTAGAGAAGCTCTGTTTGGAGAAATTGTGAGCATGGGACATAAAGAGAGCCAGGTGTCTGTCTGTCCTAGCTTCAGCAGTTCTTAGGAGGTATTGCTTCATCCTCCCCATACCTAAGGAGGCTCTGCCCTCAGCATCACAGTCACTGCAGGACTTAAGACAGCAAAGACTAAGGGGCATGAGAATGCGGTGGCCCAGGCCAGCAAGAACATTCTTTCAGTCTGCAGTAAGAGAGAGACGATGGCCAAATTATGGGCTGAAAGCCAGCGTGGGCAGCAGGAATTGACACAGAAAGAATGGACTTGAGAAAGAAGAGGAAAGAGTGAGAGAACCATTTGAGCAGAAGGAACTATTTACAGGCACATCATCTCATGCCTGCAAAATCCATTCTCTATGCCCTTAATCTGTTATGGGAACAGCTCTTAAATAAACCAGGTCTAAGGAAAAAAGTATCTAGTGACTGTACCATTCCCTCAATGTGTGTGAGAACAGTCCTACACACACACACACACACACACACACACACACACACACACACACAGAGTCTTATGTTTTTCCATCATTCAAACTGCTTCTCCTTGGATCTTCACTCTTCTTAGGAACATCATCCTTCTCTTGGATTCTCCTGTCACCATGGACGAATTGGTTGTGCAGCCCCAGAGCTGAAAACTCAGCTGTTTTCTTATCAGTATGCTGTACTAGCCTAGAGGCTTATTTTCATTTTAGGTATGCGTGTTGCCAGGAGAGCTGAGTGGGCAGCAGATTACAAATAGAGGGCTTAGGCAGTGGTACTTGAGGGCTGGTGCAAGCACAGTGGCTCATGGCTTAGAGAGAATATTGCTCCTGACCAGGTGGGGAGAGGCTAGAATTTTCTTATGGAAATAGGAAGTGCAGACAATGGATAATGACTTCAGCAAGTGTCAAAGTATCTATATGCAAGGTTGCTGTTAAAGTCGGGCTGCTGAAATTCATCCTGTGTGTTGCTAATATTGACTGTGTTGTCCTCACCTGGCATATTACCTGAGGTCATTTGAAAGGCCATTCTCCCACCCCCATCCCACCCCATTCATTGATACCCGGGATTTTCTAAACAGAAACTAAAACTTTTCTTCCACAAATTAGTTCACATCCAGGGACTGTCTGTCATGTGGCAGGTTATTTGGCGCTTTGGGAGATGAACTGTACTTACCTGAAGAAGTTTACAATCTGGAAAATTAGATTAAAAAAATAAATTAGACAGAAAAGTAACATGCTGGCTTAAATTGGCACTCAGTCATTTATCTCTCTCACCATCAGAAATGCCCTTTGGGGATGTATCTCAAAATTGTCCACAAAAGAACCTCAGTGATGAGGCGAATGAATGTATATGACTGACACTCTGGAGACAAAGCCCCAAATAACCCATCACCACCCCAAATTTTTGGAAATGTCATGGCATATATTAGTGGTTTTCAACCAAGTGGGATTTTGTTCCCCACCCCCAGAGGACATCTGGGTATGTCTGGAAACATTTTTGGTTGTTATAGCTGGGAAGGGCATGCATCTGGTGAACAGAGGCCAGGGTTGCTGCTAAACACCCTGCAATGTACAGGACAGTCCTCCACAACAAAGAGTTATCCAGCCCAAAATGTCAATTGTGCCGAGGTTGAAAAGCCCTGCCTTAAATCAAAATTCATGCAAATTTTGCACTCCAGGCCATGTTGGTAATAATATTATTTTACATGGTTTTTTTTCCTTTGAGTAAAACTGACACTGAAAAAAATGGAGTCGTGTTTTTCGGATGCCCTGGCTTGGGCTCTGGCCCCTGGCGGTGCACCAAGCGTTGAAAAGCATGGCCCCTTCCCGGCCTCTCCATTGATTCCAGTCATCCTTCAGCTCAGTTCCCACCTCTTCTGTGAATACATCACCAAAGCTGTCCCTAAGGATTGCCAGATTAAGCAAATAAAAATACAGGATGCCTGGTTAAATCTAAATTTCAGAAAAATAGTAATTTTTTATTGTAAGTGTGTCCCATGCAACATTTTAGACAATTGCAATTCAGAATTTAGTTTGAATTTGGGGTTTGAATTTCAAATAAATACCAAACAATTTTTACTACGTGTGTCCCATGTGATATTTGAAATAGATTTATACTAAAAAGTGTTCACCTTTTTAAAATTTTTATTTTATACTAGAGTATAGTTAACAATGTTGTGTTAGTTTCAGGTGTACAGCAAAGTGATTCAGTTATACATGTACAAAGTATTCATTTTTTTTAATCTGAAATTCAATTTTAGCTGGGAATCCTGGCAGCCCTACCTACCCCAGCTTTAAGAGCTTGCTGTGTCCTCTCAACTCCTATGGTGTTATGGGTTGTATTCCTCCTTAGGTAGAAACAGTTCAAACCTTTGTTGTTTTTAATGCCACCTCCTTCACCCAGCTTTCTCAGGTTCTCCTTCTCACTTGTCTGCTCCTCAGGCACTACCCAAGCACTTTATGTTCCTTTCTTGGGCATGCACGATTTTTACCTTGCTTCATAGCTATTTCTGTGAGTTCACATATCCCCCACTAGATTGTAGACGTCTCGAGGACTGAGTCAATTTTGAAATCATGCCTGTGACCTCTTTATGTCCTGCATACACCAGGGGTTCAAATATTTGTTTCATGGGTGAATGACAGTCTCATACCTGTGGGTAAGAAATGACAGCCTGGCAGAGATACACAGGCACACAGGGAGACATCCACGTTATCTTTAATGGTTGCAAAGATAATGTATTGTGGAGATTATTTCATTTATTTAAGCGGATTTGGAAAAGGGGAAAATGAGTTTATTTGGAGACTCCCGGGACCTTTTTAATATAACCGATGCTGAGAGTCTCTAGATTCGGGATAAAATCCTACCCCAAACTGCTAATGAAAGCAGCACATCTACAAAATTTGCCATTACTGCATGATATGGTATAGAAAGGCTGTTAGTGAGGGCTAATGCCCATACAGATGGTGTAATGAAGAAATGGGAGGTTTAGGCACAGGAAACCACAGCTCCAACAGAAGGAGCTGAAAAGATATAGATAAGATTAGTGACATATGTAAAGGCCCAGATACTGTGTGACAAAGCCTACCCAG
Organism: Stenella coeruleoalba; assembly: GCF_951394435.1. Classification (NCBI taxonomy): domain Eukaryota; kingdom Metazoa; phylum Chordata; class Mammalia; order Artiodactyla; family Delphinidae; genus Stenella; species Stenella coeruleoalba. The sequence goes on from NC_137153.1 coordinate 82,262,799, forward strand.
CTGAATAGACTGAAGCCAGAAGTAATAGCAAGGCCGTGTTCTCCCTAATCCTCCAAGATAAGCTGTTGCATCCAGAATTATCAGCCAACGATCTTCAGGGTCTCGGGCGGAAAACGAAGTCTCAGCCTGCTTTGATTCCTCATCCATAAACGAGAAAGTGCCTGAAGGATCTTTATTTATTCTCACTCCCACCGAAACTCTCTTCGAGAAGTGCCAATATACTAGCAACAGATGCATAAAGCTTCCCTTCCTTTGATTGACAGAACATGATATAAAGCAACCCTCACTTGACATTTGAGTTTCATAAGTCTCTTGGCAGGGGGAGGAAAAAAAAAAAATTCTTGAAAAAAATCCGCTGGAAAATAAAGAGGATTTATGCAAACTCACATCAGTGTTTTCAGAATCAAATTTAACAGTTATATTTCTCTCCAGCCCTTATTTGATATTTCAGGTTGCAGATGAATGATTTCAGCAGGAGTAATTTCAGCCATGTGCTTATTAATGTTTATGGCTTATTAAAACAAAGTATTTACATGTTAATGTTTGTTGATTACTGGCTGTTTAAGTTGCTTAGTTATAAATGATTGGGCTGTTCACTCTGGGGAGGAGATATTTAATTTGGTGCTGTGTGTGCTTTAATTTAGATTTCAAAATAAGTAACTGAATGAGAAAATGTCATCCACACCTATGCATTTCAGTTTCGAAAGGTCATCCCGTGGTTAGTTTGTACATTTAAAAATTCTTGTCACATTGTTCAATAAGGTATTAAAGTCAGCTGGCCCCTTCTACATTTTTCTTGCAATTGACATATAAATGTTCTGTTTGAAATAAGAACTGAATTTAATGCCTACATATTTCTTAAGGAAGAAAGATTGAAATATCTTCCAGAGGAGCCTTTAAGAAAGACACTAATTCTTTTCTGTTATCAAAGGAATCTCTTTTTATATTTAATTTCTCTCTGAGTTTTTGCAAAGGTTACCTGGAGTTAAGTTGTTCACGTTCTGTGGCAATCATGGTGTACTAGAGCTCTAGCAGGCCAACATTTTCCTGACAAACGTCAAAGCTGCTTTGGATCCCAGGGTTGACTTCACATCACTCGAAGAGCATTTCAGGGCTTCCCTGTGGCGTAGTGGTTGAGAGTCCGCCTGCCGATGCAGGGGACGCGGGTTCGTGCCCCGGTCCGGGAGGATCCCACATGCCGCCGAGCGGCTGGGCCCGTGAGCCATGGCCGCTGAGCCTGCGCGTCCGGAGCCTGTGCTCCGCAATGGGAGAGGCCACAAGAGTGAGAGGCCCGCGTAGCGGGGGCGGGGGAAGAGCATTTCAGATGGTATCTTCAGACTCCCAAGACAACTCTGGGAGTGAAAGAGCAAGAGGAAGAATATACGAAATCGGACAAACCTTGGCTAGATGGAAGTCAGTTTTATTTCAAACATAATTTACTTCTCTGTGTCTCCTGCTTTCCCTACTTTCCAACAAGTGGAACAGTAAAGAGAAAGCAGCTGTTGCTAATAACTGTATCACCACTTTTTGTCATGCGATGGGTGGTATTAGGGGTGGAGTAGCTTAAAATCTTGGTTGTTTTACCAGAAGGAAGTAGAAAATTGAGGAAAGCAGGCAGGGTGGTAATGTTCCTTTTATGGACTGCATGTTTGTGTCCTGCCAAATTCATATGTTGAAGCTAAGTCCCCAGTGTAATATATTTGGAGATGGGGTCTTGGGGAGATGATAAGGTTATAAGGTGGAACCCTCATGATGGCATTAGTGCCCTTATAAGAAGACACATCCTCCTCCTCTTCCCTTCCCTTCCCTTTTCCTCTCTCCCTCCTCTTCCTCTCCCAGCATCTTCCTCTCACATGGTGAGGATACAGCAGGAAGTTGTCCTTGCCAGACATCAGGTCTGCCTCACCTTGATCTTGGAATTCCCAGCCTCCGAAACTGTGAGAAATAAATGTGCATCATTTAAGCCATGCAGTACTTTTGATATAGCAGCATGAACTAAGACAGTTCCTAATGATAGTACATTTGTTGGCACAGAAATACTCTCAGATGAGCCAGAAATGAATTGTTGAATTGCCCCCCACACCTTTTTTTTTGATTGGATGAAAGATTCTGTAATGTTTCCAGATTTCAACCGATGACCAAGGAGCACTAAGAACTCTTTATGAAGAACAGTCTTCACTTTGGAAAAGAAAGCTTTGTCTGAATTACTATAGCAGGAAAAGAGAGGAATTAGCTTGAAAAGACTGAACAGAAAGTATATAGATAGAAGAATTTACATAGATTTAGGAGAATTCATTTTAAAAAATACACTTCTACTCCTCTTTTCATTTAGGATCCAAATATTCATCTTAGGTACGATAATTCAAATGATACATGAGAAATGGATGAAGAGCATGGGCTTGGGTGGAGTATTGGAGCTACACAATTTAGCCCCAGAAAAAAGGATCTGATTAAATTTTGCATATATGCTCAACTGTGAACCCCGAATCAGAAATAACTTGTTAAATTTAAAAAATATATATATAATTGGTTCCTAAAAAGTTTCAGGCTTGACTACCAAAGCCTGTATATTTTGATTAACTGTAGTTGACAATGCCTCTACCCCCTTCAATCTATTTTATCAGTTCACTTTATGATTAAATAAATTATATTATGGCATAAAGTAACTTCTCTTTCATTTAAACCTCTAAGAGACACCCAGGATAATACAGGTTAGGAGTCGGGATGTAACAGTAGGAACTTCCATCCTCTGGGGGAAATGTGAAGATATCCCAAAGCATTTTAGAAGTGTTTTATCATAACTGAACCTTAAATAAGGGGAGACACTTAAAATCAGCAGACAGTATTAAAATAGATGGTTGGCACAGAAGTTTCTCCTAAAAATTAAAGGAAAGTACTTTTTTAAAAAATTCATATCATAAGATAGGAATTCTGTATACTTTATCTCATTTATGTTTAACGGTAATCCTACAAAGTGAGTACTATTATAATCCCCATTTTACATAGAAGAAGACCGAGGCTGCTTTCTGAGCCTAACTGAGCAAGGTTCCATAAATTGGTGGAGACCACACAGCTCATGAGTGGCTGAGTCCACGCCATACTCAGCTCTGCCTGACAGCAAGCCGAGCCTGTGGTCACTTTATAGGGCTAGTTTCCGATTCTTTTGGTTGGGAGTCCCTTCTACACATCTCTTGCGCAAACACTTATTTTATATTGTAATGAAAAAACACCAACCATAGCCTATGTTTTACTTGCAAAATCTCTGGCAAGATGAAAACTTCAGAATATGCAGTATGCACAGGATTGCCACTGCATTGGTTATAATTAGTGGTGTGTGTGTGTGTGTGTGTGCCTGTGTTTAAAAGAGTCATTCTATCATTCAAAAATATATTTTCCATACATCAGAATACATGCTTTGCTAAAGGCAGAACGTCAGAATGACACATAATTTCAGGATAAGCACGAATTAAATTTACCACTTAAAATACAAAAACCTCAAATATATAGACTAGGTTCCAAAAGCGGCCATTTAACACAGAATTGTTGAATAATTCATTGTGTGCTATATAGGCAAATCCTGCATTCAGTTGGGAATGGTACAGGTCACGTATAAGATGATGCATTTTACTGTAACTCATGGCCACTATTTATTGTCCAAATTTCTTACAAACACATAATGTTGCTTATAGAGGGGCCAGATAAGGATGTGAATGAATCAATCCAGACTCGCTTACTCCCTGACCATGTCTTCTATACAAGTCAGCAATAGAGGGTGTTTAAAGATAAGGACTGTACTTTTTTTTAAGGTAAATATAGGCATATCCTCGTTAGCACAGGAAATGCATTCCCAGAAATGGGTATGCTAAGTGAATCAGTACCATCCGTTCATTATGGCATAGCCATAATGTGAGGATGTGGTCCCCACGTGGCATTTGTTCAGTCACTAACAGTGCCTAGAATAGTCCTTGTTCAAGAGCAGACACTCAATAAGTATTTGTTGAATGAATGAATGGTTTATCCATTCACTTCAGCGTCCCTGAAGTCATCACATGCCTTTCAACATTGTTTCTTCTGGGTACTAGCCACACCTCTGCAGCCCGTCTCCCTGTGTGCAGAGATGTTTATCTGGTTGAGGGCTTCCGTGCAGCCTGGTTGCGGGTTGATCTTTTTACCCTGTTACCCCACCTGCAAGCTTGTCTCTTGAAGGCACCTCAAGCCACTGTCACCCTCACATTTGAAAATCCCGCTTGGTAGTCTTATTGGTACTGTTGCCCCACCTCTGGCCTATTTACAGACACACTTATTATTAGCTGTTCTGAGTCAAAGTAGTTCAGCTGAACATGAAGCAACAGCAGACTCAGAGAGTCGAGAGTAAATAAACTGACTGACAAGCCTTTTTCAAACTGAACCCAGTATCTCATGTCTGTCACCAGTCATGGGTGGGGCCTGGCATCCAATGCTGTCTTCTGTACCAGCGGCCCTGTCATAAGAAACTTAGATATTAATTACATTATTCAGTATATATGTCTTCAATAAAAGTATTTCAGAGACAAAGAGTAATAAAGCAGATCGGTGGTATAGAAGGGATTCCTAAATACACAGCTACATTCTAGTTAGAAAACAACAGATTTGGGACTTCCCTGGCAGTCCAGTGGTTAAGACTTTGCTTTCCAATGCAGGGGGTGCAGGTTCAATCCCTGGTCAGGGAGCTAAGATCCCACATGCCTCCGGGCCAAAAAAACAAAACATAAAGCAGAAGCAATATTGTAACAAATTCAATAAAGACTTTAAAAATGGTCCACATCAAAAAAGAAAAAGAAAACAACAGATTTGTTTTACTCTTTTTTTAATTCATATCATAAAATGTACAAATCTAAAATATAAATTTTAATGGATTTTACAGAAAAACTAGCCATCACACAACCCAGATATTGATCACTATCAACAAACCAGAAGCTTCCCACCTACCCCCTTCCAGTCACTACTTACCTCATTCTGAGCAAAGGAAGTCTGGAATCAATTACCAAAGATTGGTTTGCCTATTTTTTACTTCTTGTATATGTGTTGTATAGGGTAGACTCATCTGTGTCTATCTTCTTTCATTCAGTCCTTTTTCTGTGAGATTCATCCACATTGTTGCAGGTAGCTGTAATTCATTCATTCTTATTGCTGTATAGTGTTCCATTGTATTAGTAAATCAAAATTTATCCATTCATTTTTAATAGACATTTGGATTTTTTTTTCCTAATTTGGGGCTGTTATGAACATTCTCATATATGTTTTGGTGCACATATGTAACATTCCTATTGGGTCTATATCTAGGAGGAAAATTATCAAGTAACAGGATAAGCAAATTATTAATTTTTAGAAGGTATGCTATACAGTTTCTCAAGTTGTATGAGACTTCCAATTACTCTACACACATAAAACATTTGATATATTCTGGAGTTTTTTGATTTGGGTTTATTTTAGTCATTCTTGTGGATGTGTGGCTCTATTTTCATTTCCTAGATACCTAATGATCTTGCATATCTTTTCATATGTCTGTTGATCATTTAGATATCGTTTTTCATAAAATGTTCAAATTATTGCACATTTATATGTTGTCTTTTTTCTTTTTGATATACAGAAGTTATATGTATGTTATATATGTAATACGATGTGTTATATATATTTTATATATATATATATATATGATAGGATTTTTTTGTTGGAGATACACATAGAGCAAGTATCTTCTTCCAATCTCTCTCTAGTCTTTTCACTACTTGAAGATGTCATCTGAAGAACTAAAGTTCTGACTTTTAATGCAGTCCAAGTAATCAATCTTTCCTTTTATGGCTAGTGTTATTTGCATTCTATTTAAGAAAATTGCCTAACTCAAGGTTAAAAAAATTCTTCTACATCTTCTAAGAAGCTATATCATTTTAACTCGTCCATTTAGTTCTATAATGCTTCTGGAATTGATTTTTGTGTATGGTATGCATGAGGGATGAATATCATTTATTTTAATAGGGATATCATCTTGATTTGGCACTGGTGTTTCTTTTGTTTTGATATTTTTACAATTTTTTAAAATGAAAATTTTTTTACATTTTTAAATTGATATAGTTGATGTGCATGCAGTATTACATGTTATAGGTGAACAAAATAGTGATTCACAATTTTTAAAGATTATATTCCAGTTATTATAAAATATCTGTTATATTCCCTGTGTTGTACAATATATCATTGTTGCTTATTTATTTTATATGTAATAGTTAATGTACCTATTAATCCCTTACCCCTATTTGGCCCCTCCCACATTCCCTCTCCCCACTGGTAACCACTAGTTTGTTCTCTATATTTGTGAGTATTTTTGTTATATTTACTAGTTTATTTTTTAGATTCCACATATAAGTGATATCATACAGTATTTGTCTTTCTCTGTCAAACTTATTTCATTTAGCATAATACCCTCCAAGTCCATCCATGTTGTTGCAGATGGCAAAATTTCATCCTTTTTTGTGGCTGAGTAGCATTCCATTGTATATATATACCACATTTTCTTTATCCATTCATCCATCCATGGACACTTGGGTTGCTTCCATAACTTGGAAATTGTAAATAATGCTGCTATAAACACTGGGTTGCATGTATCTTTTCGAATTAATGTTTTTGTTTTTTCGGATATATACCCATGTGTGGAATTGCTGGGTCCTATGGTAGTTCTATTTTTAGTTTTTGGGAGACTTCCATACAGTTTTCCACAGTGGCTACACCAATTTACATTCCCATCAACAGTGTACAAGGGTTCCTTTGTCTCCACATCCTTATTAACATTTGTTTTTTGTGTTCTTTTTGATGATGGCCATTCTGACAGGTGTGAGGTGACATCTCATTGTGGTTTTAATTTGCATTTCTCTGATGATTAACAATGTTGAGCATGTTTTCATGTGCCTATTGACCATCTGTATGTCTTTTTTGGGAAAATGTCTATTCAGATCTTCTGCCCATTTTTTAATTGGGTTGTTTATTTTTTTGATGTTGAGTTGTATAAGCTGTTTATACATGTTGGATATTAACCCGTTATCAGTCATATCATTAGCAAATATTTTCTCCCATTTGGTAGGTTGTCTTTTCATTTTGTTGATGGTTTCCTTCACTGTGCAAAAGTTTTTAAGTTTAATTAGGTCCCATTTGTTTATTTTTGCCTTATTTCCTTTGCTTTAGGAGACAGATCCAAAAAAAAAAAAATACTGCTATGATTTATGTCAAAGAGTGTTCTGCCTATGTTTTCTTCTAGGAGTTTTAAGGTTTCTGGTCTTACCTTTAGGTCTTTAATCCATTTTGACTTTATCCATTTTGACTTTATTTGACTTTATATTTATTTGACTTTATTTTAATCCAAAAATAAAGTGTGAGAAAATGTTCTAATTTCATTCTTTTACATGTAACTGTCCAGTTTTCCCAGCACTACTTATTGAAAAAACTGTCTTTTCTCCATTGTATATTCTTGCCTCCTTTGTTGGAGATTAATTAACCATAAATGCATGGGTTTATTTCTGGGCTCTCTATTCTGTTCTATTGATCCTTGTGTCTCTTTTTGTGCCAGTACCATACTGTTTGATTACTGTAGCTTTGTAGTATAGTCTGAAGTCAGGGAGCATGATTCCTCCAGCTCTGTTCTTCTTTTTCAAGATTGTTTTGGCTATTTGAGGTCTTCTGTGTTTCCATACAAATTTTAAAATTACTTGTTCTAGTTCCGTGAAAACTGCCCATGGTATTTTGATAGGGATTGCACTGAATTTGTAGACTGCCTTGAGTAGTATGGTCATTTTAACTATATTAATTCTTCTAATCCATGAACATGGTATATCTTTATAACTGTGTCATCTTCAATTTCTTTCATCAGTGCCTTATCATTTTTCAAGTATAAGTCTTTTACCTCCTTAAGTACGTTTATTCCTAGATATTTTATTCTTTTTGATGCAATGGTAAATGGTATTGTTTCCTTAATTTCTATTTCTGATAATTTGTTGTTAGTATATAGAAATGCAGCGGATTTCTGTGTATTAGTTTTGTGCCCTGCAACTTTTTTTTTAAAAGAACTTTGTTTTACATTGCCTTGAAGTGGCACATTTGTTGTAAATACATATTTATATGAATTTGTTTCTGGACTCTATTCTTATCATTGATCTGTTTGTTCATATTTGCATCAATACTATCAATAGTTTAGTTTATGTGGTCTTAATAAATGCCTATATAAGACCTTTCTTTCCTTTTCTTTAAGGTTATCTTTGCTAATTTTGGCCATTTGCACTTCCATATAAATTTTAGAATCAGGTTGTCAATTTTCACAAAAAGGTATCTGAGATATCTTAATTTTAGGGAGAGTTCACATTTTAACAATAATAATCCTTCTCCTCCTTAAAAATGGTATGCCCCTTCATTTATTTAGGTATTTTAAATTTTGTCTGAGTGATTTTTTTTTTTAAATTATCTGTGCAGAAATCCTGTACATCCTTTGCTAAATGTATCCCCAGGTATTTGCTTTTTTATACTATTGTACATGTATCTTTTTCAATTTTAATATCTAATAATTTATTGCTAACATATAGATATACAATAATTTCTTATTGACTCTGCTTTTAGATTTTCTAGTTATACAATCATGTCATCTGCAAATAAGATGGCTTCCTCCCTCTCTTTTCAGTCCTTCTACCTTCTATTTTTCTTGCTGACTAGGACCCCCAGTACAATGTTGAACAAAAGTGTTAACTGACATCTTTATGCTTTCCCAAACTGAGGACTAAAACTTGCAATAGTTCAACCTTAAGTTGATTATTTGTTGCATATTTTTGATATCCTTATCTGATTGAGGAAATTCTCTATTACATGTTTACTGAGAGCTTTTATTATGAATAAACATTGAACTTTATCAAATATTATTAATGCATCTATTCAGATGATCATATACTTTTTCTTCTTTATTCTATAAATGAAGTGATTTTCATTGATTGATTTTTCAAATATTAAACAAAACTTGTATTACTGGAAAAGTGTAACTTGCTCTCTACTATTAGTGTATTCTTTTTATTTATTTATTTTTTATTTTTTTATAAATTTATTTATTTTTGGCTGCACTGGGTCTTTGTTGCTGTGCACGGACTTTCTCTAGTTGCGGCGGTCGGGGGCTACTCTTCATTGCGGTTCGTGGGCTTCTCATTGCGGTGGCTTCTCTTGCTGTGGAGCACGAGCTCTAGGCACGCGGGCTTCAGTAGTTGTAGCACGTGGGCTCAGTAGTTGTGGCTCGTGGGCTCTAGAGCACAGGCTCAGTAGTTGTGGTGCACGGGCTTAGTTGCTCCGCGGCATGTGGGATCTTCCCGGACCAGGGCTTGAACCCGTGTCCGTTGCATTGACAGGCGGATTCTTAACCACTGCGCCACCAGGGAAGCCCTATTAGTGTATTTTTATATGCTTCTGGATTTAATTTGCGAACATTCTGTTTAGAATTTTTGTCTCTATGTTGATAAGAAATATACACTAGGAAAATAATCAGTATCTACTTCTGAATTAGTAGCATCACGTAACTTCCTACCTATGTTTTGGTAAGCAGAATCACTTCTTTCGATTAGAAAATTGGCATTAGTTCTATGCCTCATAAAATCAAAGCTTAGGTAAACATGAGTGAATATAGCTGAGAGTTTGATGAGCTATGGATCTGCACAGCAGGAAGTGGAGTGGAGGGAGGCACTGGCTCTGTATTTTGTGGACATGTCTGTGAGCCTACAACTCTCTCTTTTTGATGTGTGTGATGAATCCATGTAAAGGTCTGCCTTTAAGATAAAGTCCAAACTCCTTAATACAGAACCGAAGGCCTGTGGGGTCCTGGGGTCTTCATGTCTCTCACCTCACATCTCACTCTTTTCCCTAGTTCTCCCCTGCAATCCTCTGGCAACCTAAGTGACTCATTCATACTGACTTCCTTGCAGTTCGTTCAATATGCCAGGCTTTCACTCATCTTGCAGACTTGCTTCTCTCCTCACATTTTCTATTCAGGATTCAGCTAAAGTTTCCTCTCTTGGTATGCCTCGTTATACAGGGCTATGACTAGGGTTAGATACTTTTTCATTTATCCTATAAATTTGACCAGCACATAGAGCCACTCTAGAAACATTGTTTATTTCAATGTATGAATAAAAATGTATTTACTACAATTCTATGTCCTCTGATCATCTCAGCACAAGAACAAAAGGCCAAAATAAAAGTGAGAAAAACAAAACTAACCATTAATTTATTCATTAAGTCAACAATAATAATAATCAGCAAAAATAATAATAATATTAATAATAATCAGCAAAAATAATAATTCAATAATTATTGAATACTGACTCTGTGCTAGGCACATGCTACACATGAGGGATACAACAACCGACAAGAGAGGAAAACACAAAAAGTCCACAGTCTCATGAGGGAGACAGCCAAGTCAACATAAAGGGGGGGCGGGGCAGAAAGAGATAAATTTTAAAATTACAATTGAAGTCAGTTCCATAAAAGACAGGGGCTTCCCTGGTGGCACAGTGGTTGAGAGTCCGCCTGCCGTTGCAGGGGACACAGATTCGTGCCCCCGTCCAGGAAGATCCCACATGCTGTGGAGCGGCTAGGCCTGTGAGCCATGGCCGCTGAGTCTGCGGCTGGAGCCTGTGCTCCGCAACGGGAGAGGTCACAACAGTGAGAAGCCCGCATACCGCAAAAAAAAAAAAAAAAAAAGACAGTGTATAAAATTCCAGAACATTGAGAGTGGGGAATACGTCAGAGAGAATTGTCAGGGAAAGCTTCTCTCAGGTGGTGACAATGAAACTAACTTCTGAAGAATGAGGAACAAGTCAAGACCCTTAGGCTGATACAGTTCTGAACCAGGGTGCTTAAGCTGACCATCATTTTACTCCGGTTTGTTTATCTCTCAGTTCTCAAATGGTTGTTCGGGGACCAGTAGACTCCTCCCTTTCAGAGAAGCCAAGAAGTCAAAACTATAAGACTAAACGATCATAATTCTAAAATTATCTTGCCTCTTTCACTCTCATGATTTCATGATAGTATGTGAAGATTTTCAGAGGCTACATGACATGTGATGTCACAATAGATTAAATGAAGAAGCTGTCTTTTATTAAATCAGACATTAAAGAGATCTGCAAAAACTGTATAATGATGTCATTTTTCTCACTAAATATTTTTATTTTAGGCAATATAGATAGATATGTTGATAAGTATGTGTTTATGTTAACATGTAATGAGCTTATTATTGCTATCTTATAATAATTTAATAAACACTTTAAAAATTTGCCAATTCAATTTCTAATATGGTAAATATCAACAGATGAAACCCACATAAACTAGTTCTCAAACATTTTTAGGAGTGTAAAGGGGTCCTGAGACCAAAATGTTTGGGAACTGCTGGTTTAGCTGGTAGAATGAATGTCAGTTAAAAAAAAAAAATACAATCAATAGATGAAGTGAAGATACCCAAGATGATATATACAAAATGATCCCTGCTAGCTCTCCAACTCTGGACACAAAATGACAGCATTTGCCTGGAAGTGGAAGCATTCAGTCAAACATCCCCAATGTTCCTAGAAGTCCAATGTTTAGCAAGTTACGGACAAAATATTCTGGGTATTTGAGTAAACATGGGCAGGACTCCACAGGGAGGAGGGTTCTCATCCAATTTGGTGCCTTGTAAACCCTACCTGAGCATTTTCTATTTTAACTGGGAAATTTTGCAGCCTCTTGTTCATAGCACAAGGGATAGGAAATCAGCCATCCTTAAGTGAAATAAAAATAGAAGCAACTCCTCAGTTTAAATTTCTGGAATCTTTTCCTTGAAGTGTTGCCTACAAGTCTCTCCCATCCAATTACTCTGCACTAGGACGGCTTAGCCACTGTCCAAGATGATCAAGCCTGACTCCATGAAATATTCAATCACTCCATACCTACTCCTGCTCTCTGGGCTCCATGGCATAGTCTCTTCATTGTATCTGAGTCTGATTTTCACTTTCATTGGCAAATCTAAAAGTCATGAAACGGCCGGCCATAAGAGATCAGTTATGGGGGAAACATTTCTTCAACATTCATTTAAAGAAAAAAATAGTAATAATAACTTCAGTCCTCTGTCATTCCAAAGAAAAATGATCTATTTTTCTTTGAAAAAGTCATATGTACTTTACATTGTATCTGAAACTAAACGAGAAGAGGTCAACAACAAAAGAAAGCACCCACAAGAAGAAATAGCAATATGTATAATTGGCAGATTTGGGAGGCTATTCTTATAGCCTTTTTTAATGTGCTATACCCTAAGAAATATATTTGTAACAGATCTGCAATTAGAAATTATCATATTACTTTGAGAATCCTTGTGTGTGAATTTAACCTTTTGTTAGGTTCTGACTTTTCCTGTAGTAAATAGTCCCATGCAGATTTGTATAAGGTAATGTATGTGAAAAGTACTTTCCATTATAAAGATGTATACTCATTTATTAGATTATTATTGTAAGGAAAGCAAAATAAAATATGATCTCTTTAAAGAAAAGATATTGACAATATTCTTATTTAATTCCTTCGATTGATACCTAAGAGTGCTTTACTGAATCCAAAGTCTCTTGTTTCTTGACTAATGGAACATTTCTAGACTGACCCTTTGCAGTATATATGCCATCAAGTAAGCAATCCATAATCTGGAGCCCTCTTTGTTTAGAGGCTTTCTAAATCCTTCCTGGATACTAATTAATCTATTCCAGAAACATTCTCTTCTAGCAAAGTTCTACAATATGCATTTCCCTATGTACCCAAATATTGAAACCAAATAACAGTTTGTAGATGTTAAAATAGACAATGACCAAACTTTACCATTATGTTTAAAATTATTTATATGAATTTCTTTGAGTGCATTGATATATTCTCCAGAGCTAGATTTTCTAATTCAGATAACCAATGGGTTTTCAGAATTTTAGGGGAAAAAACCATGAAAAGTCAAGCATTAGAATAACAAACTCAAAAAAATTGTCATTCCTGCTCTGAGGACTCAATTTCTATTGAACAAGTTTGACTAGGAAAAAAAATATTCGATGAATATGAAGTTGTGGGATCATTATTGTATTTCCTTGAAATACATTGTTAATAATAGTTTAAAAGACATCATGACACGGTAAGATGTAACTGCGTCAGTGAAATGACTCTGTTGTTAAGGACTATGAACACCTAAATACAAATCTGTCAACACAATTTTATAAAACTTGTCAAAACTGGTATAGATGGTAGGTATGTAGACAGATAAATGATGATAGATAGATATGGCAAGCTTCTCCTACAGTGAAGGGAAAACTATCTTACGGTAGAATGCTATACATGTAAAAGGAATGATGGAATTTATGGAATCACCATTTGCCAGCCATTGTAGAAATAACTGATTCAGGCAAGAGTCATCGAAGAGTGCTAAAACTGGCGGGTAAAAGTCTGATGAAGGACAGAATATTTACATAGTCTCAAACTTTTCTCCACAAATTGCTCAGTTACAATTAACATCAGTTAATAGGTACAAAACACATATTAACTAAACTTACAATGAAGAAACCTGGAAAATATCATCTAAAGTAAGTTATAAAAGTTAACGGCACCAAGGATATGGATATCTTGTACCTGCAGAAATGATGCACTGAGAAGAACACACTTCACTCCTATGATACTTCTGCCAAAAATGCGCAAGAAAACATCAAACAAATCATAATCTTGGGACATTCTACAAAATAATTGGCTTGTACTCTTCAAATATATCAATGTCATGAAAGACAAAGAAAGACTGATGAACTGTTCCAGATTGAGGAGGAACGAAGAAACATGACAACTAAATGCAATGTGTGGTTTGGGATTAGATCTTCGACTTTATAAAGGAAATTAGTAGGCAAATTGGCAAAATTTGAATAGGCCTATAGATTAGATGGTAACACTTTATCTGTGTCAATTCCCCGAATTTAAAGATTTGACTGTGATTAAGTGGGAGAGTGTTTTAGGAAATACACATTGAAGTATTAAAGAGCAATAGGGTAACATGTCTGAAAATTACTCTCAAATGCCTCAGGAAAATAAAATGTAATATGCACATCCTCTTTGTGTGTGTGTGTGTGTGTGTGTGTGTGTGTGTGTGTGTGTGTGAATGAGAGAGAGAGAATGGTAAAATAAATGTACTAAAATGTCAATATTTGGGAACCTGATTGAAGGATATACTAGAGATTTTTGTACTGTTTTTTGCATCTTTTCTGTAAGTTTAAATTATTTCAAAATGAAAAGTTAAGAAAAAACTCAATTATCCCCACTCTTTAATAAAAGGGCATAAAATCATGATGTTAGAAAAGCAAAACGACACAAACACACACAAATACAAGAAGCAATGGTCCAGAGAGTCTACAAAAATGATTCAGGATAGTATCAACCTATCAAAATATAACAAGGGAAAAAAGTGTCTTATTTCACCCAGTTCTGTCTCCCAGGAGATGGATATCAAAATTTGGGTTCCAAATTTATGTCCACTTTTCTCTATTTCAGTTTATTGATTTCTAGTTTCTCAAAGATTCACTTCGGCAGATTTCATCCCTTTCTAGTATTTCTCAGTGAGGCCACCTTACAGGTATTCTTCTAAAGTTTTATAAATGTTCTCAAAATGACCACATATCATTTCTCTCTCCTGTAGGAAAAAAAAGAGATTTCTAAATTCCTAGACAATTTCTAAACAATACCTAGTACTGTAATTTGAGGTATCGTACCTAAAAATTATCTCTTTTCTCCCCTGGGTTTTGGACTTAAAGTAGGGAACATTAGATGGTAGGCAAAAAAGATATTGAGTAGATATTGTGTATCTACACCCTCTGTTTCTTTACGAGATAGAAATTTTGTAATACAGCCAATTTCATGTTTTCTCTCTGATTTTCTCTAATTCTAAATATTGAGTTTCATGATTAAAGTTTAGATCTTCTAGGTATGATTCTTTTTCAAGGGAATCTTAGTAAATCTTAATTTTATTTGTATTATAAACTACAACAAGCAGTACTTTGTGTCACATTCTACTAAGTTTCCAAATTCTTGATCAATTAACTTAGAAACTGTGTTTTAGGAAGTTAAAAACTTCTCCTTCAGAAGAAACTAGTGTGTTTGTTGTGTTGGGAAGATAAAGGCATTGAGTATTGGTAGAAATCTGTTGTTATGGAGGTCCCAGCTAGATTCAAGATGATGATGATGGTGATGATGATGATGATGATGAGGATGATGGTGATGGTGATAATGGTGGTGATGGTGATGGTGATGGTGTTGGTGAAAGAGGAAGGAGGAGATAAAATGATGATGATAATTATTATAAGTGCTAACATTTGAGAACTTACTTAGGCCCTCCTTTGAATGTCTTACATGACCTTGACATATTTAGTCTTTAAAATAACCCTGTGAGGTAGGTATTATCACTATGCCCACTTTACAAATGAAGAAACAGGTAAGTTGCCAGAGGTCACAGAAGCAATAAAATTTGGAGCCAGACTCCAAACCCAGGTCAGTAGGTCCCTTTCACCTCAACATGTTGAATTATGAGTTCTGGTCCCCTGTAACAACACACCCCTGCTAGATTTCCTGAATTTTCATGGAACCTGGGAGTTGCATGGGAAAGAATTTTAAGCCTGTCCACTATTGTAGTTCAGATTTATAGACATGTCTGACACAGTTCTGAGGCAAGGGGACTATGGAAGCAAGATTGTATGTAGCAACCAAGAAGCCTCTGGTGTGTGTGTGTGTGTGTGTGTGTGTGTGTGTGTGTGTGTGTGTGTGTGTGTGTGTGTGTGTGTATGAAAGAGAGAGAGACAGAGAGAGATTGAGATTCATAAATGAGGGCAGACTCAGTAACTGCTTGAAGGGAAAGGAAGCAGTGCTTCAAGATACAAAGGACCCTGTCCTGGAATCCACCCTAACTTCAAGTCAGGGAGATGTCTCTGCCCTGGGAAGATGAAGACTAAACTGCAAAACCAAAAGAAGAAAGAAACGCAACTAAGAGTTCAAGCAACTCTGCCAGGCGACCTTCTCCCATGCCCATTGCAACTGAAGAGGGGGGACATGAGAGGGGACAGGTACTCGCAGAGGACAGTGGGGAGAGCAGTGACCCCATCATGTTCGAGGTAGAGGATGTGTCAGCACCACTGTCTGGGCAGCGTAAGGTGACCAGCAGCCAGATGGCATCAGAGCAGCCCAGCACTGAGCCACCAAGTGGGACAGGCTGAACAAGACTACAAGAAGGGCAGCCGAGGAGCAGGTGGGCTGCCCTTCACTCTTCACATGAGGAAGCCTTTCTTGGAGCCTGAACCGATACCCAAGAAAGCAGAAGGCCCGAGTTCCTCTCTTTGAGGGGCAGGAGTTCTTGAGTTCTGAGCCTTAGGAATAAAGCCTTAAAGTGACTTGTTTTCAGATCCACATGCTCTTGGCACCCGAGGACATTTGGGTTAGCACTAATATTAAGCAGACTACTCTATTAGATTTCCTTTCTATTATTGAGTTCTTAAGATCCCTACTTTTACTTCATAATTTTCTGCTATAAAGATGATCCAGGAATGAGCAAGCAAATTATGAGCCTGTATATTTTCCTGACAAACCATCCAACCATCTAAATGTGAAAACTGATGATTTGCTATCTTTCATGCTTTTTTTTACCCAAATATAGGTAAAATTTTGTTTAGACGTTTAAATGGATCTGGTATACTACCATGACTTCATTCTTTCACTCATTCAGCAAACATCTGTTGAGTGCTTACTCCTTATCAAGTAGTTGATACATACTGTGAACAAAGTTTGCAGCATGGGGAGAGGGATCATTAACTCAGTGTATAATTAATAAGTTAATTATTGGGGATGTTAGAAAGCATAACTGCTATGGAGAACAGAAAAAGTAGAGCAGAATAAAAAGAAACAGGAATTAGAGACAAAGGGAAGGTTGCAGTGCTAAATAGTATGAATCGTTTCCATGTTTAGCAATGGGAACAAGTCAGAATTGTTTAATCTGACCCATTCCCAGGCTATCTCCGAATGTGCTGCCAGTAACGCATTGTAAAGTTGTCCAGATGAGAATTTCCAGTTGGAATAATTTAATTGGAATCATTTAAATTATTAAACTTAATAATTTAACTTTGTATATTATGATATAATCCAATGATACATTATAGAATTGCATAGTTTTAGAAATGAAACGGTTTAATTAGAAAACTGTTGACTGCTCATCCCACAGGTAGGCAAACCAGATGCTGGGAGTTTAAGCGATTTGCCCAAAATCACTCAGCCATTAAATGGCATAGAACCAAAATATAGTTTCATCCAAAAAAAGTCTTTTTTGTAAACACAATTTTCAAATTTTCTGTAACAAGTTTACTCTCCTATTTCCTGTTTAATTTTTATTCCTTATTCCTACACCATCCCCAATTCACACTACTTCTCCCTGCCTTGGCCGTTAGTTATGCGGTGGTGGTGGCTTGTGTGTGTGTGTTTGTGTGTGTGTGTGTGTGTGTGTGTGTGTGTGTGTGTGTCTGTATCCTTTATGTGTTTCTTTATGTAAGTACAGGAAAGTATGAATACATTATTCAATCCCTTTTGAACACAAAAGTAACATATGGACGCCATTCTGTACTTTTGTTCACCTAGTTGTCTTTTTAAAAGAGATCCCTTACCTAGTCCCCTAACTTCTCCAGTTCCTATCTTGCAGTGAAGGACATAATGCTAGCAGTGATCATTTCTTAGCAGAGATTGGGACTGTGGAAGAATTCTTTAATCACAGTTTCAGTTAGAAAGGCTGCAGTTTGATTGCAGATAAAGGAAACCTGACTTACAGGGACTCAAACAAACAGGCATTTTATTCTTCTCTTATAAGAAGAACTCCCAAGGTAGGTGGTTGCTGGCGTTGAGTCAGTAGCTCAAAAATGAATCAGGGACCTGGATCTTGTTTTTTCATGCTACCATTCTTGAAAGTTGGCTTTTATCCTCTTGCTCATGCTTTGCGATTGTATCAATAAAAAGCTATTGCACCTTTAGGCATTATCTACATTGGGAGGAGGGGGATTAAAAGACCTCTTTCTGAAGCAGCATTCAGGAAGGAAAGACTCTCTGCCAGGGCTCCCATTATACCCCAGAACTGATTGGCCAAAACTGAGTCACATGCCCACTGCTAGGCCAATCAAAGGCCAAGAATAATAATGTCACCTTGGCCCATATAAACCCATCAGTTCTAAGGGCTGATTCTGGGATCCTATCCTCCCAGAGATCCAGGGATTTTTTTCCCCTCTACCTGAATAAAACAGGGCTCTTTAGCAAGAAATAAAAGGGTCAAGAATGCTTATTAGGTGGGCAACAGCCAATATCTATCACTAGTAGCCACTACTTGTACAATATATTTTATCTTAAGAAGTATGAGGGTTCCACTAGCTGATGAAGGTATATTACATCTTCTTACAACCCACCCATTGTTTCATTAGGTATCCTTGCTTTAATACATTCTTTCAAGGACATAGATAAAAAAATTAAGAGGAAAATTACATGAGAACAAGAAAATGAAAAAAATGGGGGGGAATTAATTTCTTTTACTGCCTGTGAGGAGAGGAAAGGAAAACGGGGCTTCTATACCTGGCTAGATTGAGGGTATGTCAGAATACAAAACCTGTGCTCTATTAAGGCTATCCCAAACTACACAATCAATGTAGATTAAATAAATATATACATAACCTAGCTCTATCCTTCTTAATATGTTCTAACTACAAAGGGAAAATGATTAACTTTACAGTAGAGAAATCTGGCAGACATCACCTTAATCAAGGGATCAAAGTCAACATCACTAATAATGAGATAAATTGAGACCATGTGCCACCTGATAGGCTGCAATGAGCACAGTAACTTGCCAAATATGTATAACCTATATCTAATCATGAGGAAACGTCAGACAAGCCCAAATAAGAGATATTCTGCACATTGACTGGCTTGCAATCATCAAAAGTGTCAAGGTCATAAAAGTTAAGAAAGGACAATGAGGAAATGTTCCAGAGTGAGGCAGAGACTAAAACTCAGTGACAGCTAAATGCAATGCATGATTCTGGACTGAATCCTTTTTCTGTAAAGAACATTATTAGAACAATTAACAAAACTGAAAGGGAGGCTGGGGAGTAGGTGGCTGGAGCATACTGATGTTAATTTCCTGATTTTGATGTTTGTATTAATGGTATGTAGGAGAATGCCCTTTTGGGGGGTAGGAAATACACACTAAAAGTATTTAAAAGTGATGGAGCATTACATCAGCAACAAATTCTCAAAAGGTTCAGAAAAAAATAAGATTTTCATATTATCTTTGCAAGCTTTCTATAAGTTTGAGACTGTTTCAAAATAAAACCACTCTTCTTTTGTTTTCACTTAATGATATATAGAGATGCCAATTCTTTGTAATGGCTGCGTAGTATTCCATTATAGGGATGTGACTAGTTTTCTAATGACAGACATTTAGATTGCTTCAATCTGAGGTGATTACATCCTATGCTGCAGTGAATACTTCCGTTCTAATACTATTTTGCACGTATCACTTTATCTGTAAAATAAATATCTAGAAGTAGCAATTATTTTAACTGATTTTAAATGGAAGCCATGTTCTAAGATATATAGTGCACAATGCAAAATGATGAAGTATTCACTAAATGTATTTTTAGGCCAATTGATTTGACTTAGTAATATTTTCATTCATTGTTTCAATAAATATTTTTGGTTC
The DNA here is from genome assembly GCF_951394435.1 of Stenella coeruleoalba. Lineage (NCBI taxonomy): Eukaryota > Metazoa > Chordata > Mammalia > Artiodactyla > Delphinidae > Stenella > Stenella coeruleoalba. The sequence continues at coordinate 82,282,597 of NC_137153.1, forward strand.
ACTACTGTAGAATAAGCTCTGTATTCTAGAAACAACCACAGTCTTTTACCTTCAAACGGCATGGAAATTTGAGAGATTTCGCAGGCTAAATTTCATTAATTTAAAAAATTTTCCAATTTAAGTCTTTATATTGATAATTTTTTAATGGACGAAAAAAGAATTAACCTTTTTTGACCCTAAGGCATATAGAAAATTTTTGCCAATGTTGAAAAGAAACCCTTTAAAAATTTTAGATACTTTACTAAAATTACTTTTCAGCCGTGTTGCTATTAATATTACATTAATTAATACTGTCATTGTTACAGTCATTTCAAATAAATCCAGTTAGCTGTTTAACACTCAAATTTCTCTGTCTTTTTTTCCTACACCTTAAGTTTTCACTGTGTTTCCTTAAGTGTAAGTTTCGTTGACCCGCTCCCGAAAGATGGAGAACGGTAGGCCAGCTCTTCAGGAGCAAAATATTATTTTCAAGGTTGTTTTTTCCACATCTTTTCAGAAAAGCATTCAGAAGTAAATACATTCATAAAAATGTTTCAGACATAAGTGGAGGCCACTAAAGACACCACTCTAGGAAATTGACACTTACAGAGCTGACAAATTGCATAAATGGCCTTTTATGGATATTGATACCAGCTGTGCAGACAGAGGAGCCTCTCCATCAAGAATTTTTCAAGGAGATTCACAAAATTAATAATTGTGCAAATCGCAGACTATTCCTAGCCAGCGTTGTTAAGGAATAAATAATAACAAACAATTAAGCCTCCAATTACAAGGAAATAAAGCTCTTAAGGTCAAAAAAGTAATTCCTCTAAATTGAGGACCTCAGGGTAAAGGTTTTGAGTTGGGTCTAGAGCTGTAGTCCAAATCTGAAGTCAAGCTCTGGTTTCTAAAGGGCCAGGCGAAGCCCCGGGTGCAGAAGAATGTAGTGGTCGGGAGTGTGACAATGGCTTGGAAGCATAGGCTCAGTATTTTATAGTGTGAGTATCCCATGAGCCAGTGATATACCTTCTGGGAGTCTTAGTTTCTTCAGCTATTTAATGGAGATAATAATGCCTACTTTTATCTAAGACCTAGAAACACCAACCTAACCTAACTAGTAGCCTATCTTAAATTTGCATATGAATGTGCAGTTTGATATTTGTTGGGCACCTTAGTTAGCATGTCATTAAAGAGCTGCCCTGAGCCTGCTTTTCCGACCTCACCTGTCCCCACACTTCCCCTAGTAACTTAAACTTCAGAAATAATCCCCATTGTGCCACGTTGTAGTTCCCTATGCTGTTTCACGTCTGTTCCTCTTGTATACTCTTCAAGATCAGCTCAAGGGTGACAGCTGCCAGGAAGCGTCATCTGGCCACTGGCTTTCCCACCTGGCCAAGTCCAGCACGTGCATGTGTGCCTGTGTGTGTTGGAGTGGGGAGAAGGGGATGGGGTGATAGGGGCAGGAAGGGTATACAGGAAGTGAGAGATGCATGAGTATGAAGAGGTCCTTTGGGGTCAGACTGGGAATTGCCTTACATGTTATGCTAAGGAGTTTGGCCAAATCTTTAGGGCAAAATCTTATGGAGGCTACGAAGGGTTTAAGTAGAACAGTGGCAGGATCTGATATTTTTATTTAGGAAGATGACCTGGCTGCAGTGAGGAGGAGAGATTGGAGAGGTGGGGAGATACCACAAATGCAGATAGGACCATGAGAACAATTCTCCCTGCAAGTTTCCTTCTCCTCTCCTTCGGGTTTCACAGGAGTTGGTTGGTTGCTGTATGGGCACAGTGGGGTGGCATTTGACAGGACTTTTGGAGACTTACAGAGCATCAGGGAGTGGGTGTCAGGATCCCTGAGGCGTGAGTCAGACTGTAGCAGCGCAGCCTCTCCCCAGGCTCTGCTCTCGGTCCTCCTTTCCTTTTAACAGAGAAGACAGAGGCAACACATATATTCTAATAATGAAAAAATACAGAGTTGGAGATACAGGGCAAGATGGCAGATAAAGAAGGATCAAGCTTATAAAACTAGTTACCACTTTGCACATGGACTGCATGCAAATAGGGTCTTTTCCTATTTCAGGGGTTCTCAAATTTTCACATGCACCGTAATCACTTGGAGGGTTCATTACACCGTAGACTCAGCAGTTCAGATTCTTAAGGTCTGGCATGGGGCCAATAATTTGCAACTCTAACAAGATCTCATGGGATGCAGATGCTGCTGGTCTAGGGACCGCACTTTGAGAACCACTGTTCTAATTTATTCCTTTTATCCCCTCCCCAATAACCTGCGTAATGCTATTATTTTAACAGAAGAAGAAACAGTTATTGGAAGACTAAGTAACCTGTCCTCTGCCCTAGGTAATAAGTAGAAAACAAAACTGCGGAGCCAGGTTGTGTTTGGCTTAAAAGCCCTCATTTTTTCCCCCTTCATGTTCCCCTTTCCTCTACAAGCCATCCTGAGAACTTATGCAGGGCAGAGGGAGCTCCCAGCTATTTTCTTTCCATCGGTGCCCCAATTGCCCACAGCTGTTAGGTGTGAGAGTGGAGCTTAAAGGAACATATGGAACTCCTGAGCGTTTCTTTTTGTCCAAAAAACCGTGTCAACTCCACGAGCTATGGTTCCTCACTCTGGCCAAAGGGTGATATACAGATCCTGCATTGCTGTTGCTCATAGAACACTGCCTGAGACGGAGGTACACAATGAACATCCTTCTGTTCCACGTGCAACATCATGATTGGAAGTCTGCTATCTGCCCACATGCATCTTGCCCTTAATGCCTTTTCCAGTTACGTTCGCGCCTCTCCCATGCTTGTACTATTTCCCCTAAGCGCAGACACAACCAGGTGATTCTGTATGGAATTGCCCACCGGTTCTCTCTGTGGGCCTTTCCCCTTTCTTCTTTCTAAATATTTCCACAGGCTATGGATGTCCTGCCAAACCCTATTTCTGACTTTGGATCATTTTTTGGAGCATCTTCACTTGCTGGTTGTCCACTTTGGACTAGGGAAAAAAACACCCAGAAAAGCATTCACTCTGATTATCTCTGTGCTTTGGAATTAATGATATGCTCTACAGGTAGTAAGTCTGTAAAAAGCCAAGACCTTTGTTTTTGGCCAAAGAAAATATTCTAACCCAATGTTTCATTGTTGCCGTTTTTTTCCAATGTAATATTCAACCTGTAAAGTAGGCAAGGTTTGTTTGAGGAATTTTATAAATTCTTTCTTTCTGTGTTATTTACAATGCATATGTTCCCTCATTGTAATAATAAGGCTCCTTGCCCTGAAATTTTTGTTCTGAATTAGTTTTTTTCTTTTTCCCTGAATGGGGAGGTGGAAAGCACCAACAATAAATTTTGCCCAAAACAGGACTTGATAATCCTCCTGAACTTCCAAAATTACCTTCTCAGTGTAGTTTTCTTTTTTAAAATGGGAGTATAGTTGATTTATAATGTTGCATTAGTTTCTGGTGTACAGCAAAGATTCAGTTATATATCTCAGTATAGTTCTTATTGACATAGTCTAGTATTCCTTGAATCTAGGTGGCATTTTTGTCCATGTGTTTTGTTTGTTTATTTTAATTATCAGACTGTATACAGTTTAGGTAAGTGAAAAGTTTATTTTCATAAATATAAATTTTAAAAACCTATTGTATTCTTCCTCTTCCTCCCCCTGTCTTCTCTGCTTTTCCCTCTTTCTTCTTTTCCCTCCTTCTCCCTTTCCATCCCTTACCTTCCTTTCCCATTAGGTAGGGCTGGGCAAGGCAGCCACAGTGGGGGAGGGAGACAGCTCAGCTTGGGATGTTAAAACTCCAGTGAAATGAGGAAGTTTCCACACTGGGTCCTAATGGGTGGCCCAGCATGTGAGGTTGCCAAATTTAGCAAATAATAAAACAGGAAGCCCAGTTAAATTTAAATTTCAGTTAAACTATGAATTCTTTTTTAATATAAGCGTATTTCACACAATATTTAGGACATATGCTAAAAAAATGATTGTTTACCTAAAATTCAAATTTAACTGGATGTCCTTTATTTTATCTGCCAACCCTACTGGTGTGGGTGGTCAGAGCCCCGAGTGTCATGGTCCGAACGCGAGTTGGAAAAGAATTTCCAGACACAAGGCAGAATGTGAAGAGGATGGAATTTATTAGAGGGAATGGTCGCTGCCAGAACAATGGGGCCGACTTCCTAGTAGTCTGGGAGAGCCGACCCCGAACATGTGCCATTAGGCAGATTTTATAGCCAGAGAACAAAGGAATGGTCCGAGGTGAAAATTCCGTTTACTAATTGGTCGAGGCACATATACCTTCCTTCTATAGGGTGGGAGTGGGACAGGACAGATGCTTTTCCTTATTTGGGACGAGAGAGGAACAGGTCCTGTCGCCCAGGTAGGCTCAGGAATTTCTATGTACGCACCGCAACATGGTGGGGAGGTCGATGAAGAGTCCAGTAGGGTGTGTAACGCCGAAACTTTTCCAGGCAGGGTTGTCCTTTGTCCTTGAAGCACCACACAGACTAGATAAGAAGGGCATCCATGTGGCGGAGGGAGCAGCAGGGACAGCAGCTTAGAACAGGGTGTCAGAGCCAAGTGGGATGACAAGAATACCCCTAAAGTAGAAGGAAGATGGCCCAGGGGATTGCTTATTAAGGAAATATATATGGAGGATGATGTTGTAGATGGGAGCTACAAATTTGAAAAGGAGAAAACTAGAATGAGTCCTGTATTGTGGGATTGGAATTGGAGATATAAGTGTGAATTCATAGTTAATAATTTGAAAATGTGATATATATTTGCTTTATATGCATAGACTATCACTGGAATATGCACAAGGAAGTGTAGCAGTGTTCACCTTATAGGCAGCAGAAGTGAGCGGCTGGGGCAAGAGATGGAAAAACTACTTTTCTTTATATTTACTTTGCTACTTTTTAAATGTTATGCCACGTGCTCATGTTACTGCACTAGACGATATTTCTAAAAATTTTAAACATTTAAAAAATAAAATTGGATCTATTTCAAATCTGAATATTAGAGGTGGCCTAGACCTTAGAGATTTTTCTAGCCGAATTCCTGAATTGAAGATGGTGCAACTGAGGACTAGAGAAGTTAAGTGACTTTCAAGGTCATAGAACCAATTAGCGTGTGACAGTGGAAAGAGAAAGGGCTCTGGATTCAAATCCTGCTTCTTGCCCTTGGGCAAGTCACTTACCTCTCTGAACCTCCATTTCCTCCACCATAGCACAGAGCATGAAGCTAGGTGGTGGCAGGGGGACGGCAGCTTGCTCAGGAACAAGTCCTACTCAGGTTCACCTGTCCCAGCACAGGGTCTTGGGCAAGTCAACTGGCCTCTCTAAACTGCAGACTTTTATTTATTTATTTATTTTTATATCAATTTTCTTTCTTTTCTAATTTGTTTTATTGAAGTATAGTTGATTTACAATGTTGTGTTAGTTTCTGCTGTGCAGCAAAGTGATTCAGTTATACATACATATACATTCTTTTTCATCTTCTTTTCCATTATGGTTTATCTAAGCCTATTGAATATAGTTCCCTGTGCTAGACAGTAGGACCTTGTTGTTTATCCACTCTATATATAACAGTTTGCATTTGCTAATCCCAAACTCCCAATTCATCGCTCCCCTACCCACCCCTTGACAACTACAAGTCTGTTTTCTACGTCTGTGGGTCTGTTCCTGTTTCGTAGATAAGTTCATTTGTGTCATATTTTAGATTCTACATACAAGTAATATCATATGGTATTTGTCTTTCTCTGACTTACTTCACTTAGCATGGTAGTCTCTAGGTCCATCCATGTTGCTGCAAATGGCATTATTTCATTCTTTTTATGGCTGAGTAGTATTCCATTGTATATATGTACCACATCTTCTTTATCCATTCATCTGTCAATGGACATTTAGGTTGCATCCATGTCTTGGCTATTGTAAATAGTACTGCTATGAACATAGGGGTGCATGTAATTTTTGAATTACAATTTTGTCCGGATATATGCCCAGGTGTGGGATATATCCCACAGTGGGATTAATCCCCAGTGGGATTGCTGGATCATACGGCAACTCTATTTTTAGTTTTTTGAGGAACCTCCATACTGTTTTCCGTAGCAGCTGTACCAATTTACATTCCCTCCAACAGTGCAGGAGGGTTCCCTTTTCTCCACACCCTCTTCAGCATTTGTTATTTGTAGATTCTTTAATGATGGCCATCCTGACCGGTGTGAGGTGGTACCTCATTGTATAAATTGCAGACCCTTCATTTGTTGTGACTGTAGTAGCTTTATTTCATCAAATATAAGAAGGCTTAGATTGTTTAAAATGCACGACTATTTTATGTTCTGTCAAGAAATTTTTAAAGTGCTATGATTAATGGTAACATGGCAGCCACTGTGAGGTGCATGCTGATTTCAGACATGTTAAAATGTGAAAAAAATATACATCTTAGAATCAATGTAATACGATAGAATTTACCAAAGGGAAAAGATATATAATGTAAAAGGTTGTCCATTGGTAACTGAGAAATAACTGGACATAAATGAAGAAAATTAGGCTGGCATTTAAAAACATTACAAGGACGGGGGTGGGGGAAGAAACAACATGAAGATATAATGGGAAGTAAATACCTCAATCTTTATACAGTTTGGATCAAGAAAGCATAGACAGTGTGCACACACTGGGAAGTAAACAAAAAAACATAAACAAAATAGAATTGGAGTACTTCCTAGGAAGACATGCACTGTTGTCAGATAATTTGGCCGAGAACTGAAACCCATTCCCTGTTTTATAATGACATGTTAACGGGAGGTGGCAGCTGTGCAGTTCTAAGTTGGACACAAAGCAGGAGGCAACACTGGGGACCACCCAGGCGAGGTGGGGGTAGAGACTGCCTCTGGGCCAGCACATGGGTGAAGTCAAAGGAGCAACAAAGTAAGAAGGGAGTTTTGTGAGGTCTGTAAAATAGGTAAATCTAAACATGAATGCCTGAGAGAACTGTGGGCCTTATAATCACCCAGGAGGTTGAGGTTGGAGAGTGGGGTGTTGAAGAGGTAGTCAACACTTACCTCATAGAAGTGTTGAGAGAATTAAATGAATGATGTCACCACATCCGGCACATGGTAAGTGCTCGGTAAACATTACCTATTGTTAGATTTTTTTAAAAAGCTTTGTCAACCATAAAATGCTATACAAATATTTATACTGTATAGTTTATTTTAAACACCATCACGATTAGATCCTGATTCTTCAGGCTCGCAATCTAGACCTCTTTGCAACATGCCATATTATGCTTATTTCATGTACTATTACTTTAAATTGAACCTTTTTTCAATAAGCTGCATTATATAAACTTGTTCATAAACACTAGTTTTGTGCATGGGGTGCTGTATATCTTTCAGATATTTCCATAATACATATGCACAATGTAATATAGGAACATAGATTTTTCTTTTAAAGAGCAAAGCTTCAGCAGTTTCTCCTGAATTTTATTCTGTCATTTGACTACATTATATTTCTGATGTTCAATTTGTACTGGGTACATTATGGACTTCTCTAGGGAACAGAAAGAATTTTTTTAAGTAAACATAAAATGCTTTGATAAATCAAAACATGTGAATAAGATTTCCGTTAAAAATGTTCCAGTCAGTTTTGAGACTTGAAATAAAGCTGTCTTTAACGTAATAAAAACCATTAATCCAAAGGCAACAGCAAAATAATAACTTATTTGTTATAGAAGTAATGCATAGGCTTATTTTAAAAGGTTAGTTGTTATATAAATACAAAGGGAATCTTGCTCTAAACTAACTGTAAAGAAACTTAAAAAGCTGTAAATTCTGTGCAATCTGATTTAAGCTGGCAATAAGAAGTAAAAATTGTTTGGAATCCACACATAATGGTTAATATCATAAACTAGCCATAGGGTCTCTCGTGCTGCAGACTCAACCATCTAAATATCATGGAATATCACCTCCATATTAGGTCTGTGAGAGCAAGACCTTGCTTGGGCCACTCACAGCTGCATTCCCAGTAACTGGAGCAGTGTTTGCCATTGCAGGGCTCAATAAATATTTCTTAAATGAATATAAATGAATGAATAATTCACTCAGACACTCAGTGATTTAGGAAATCCCAATCATCCAGAGTTTGGGATTAGCAGATGCAAACTATTATATATTGAATGGTTAAACAACAAGGTCCGACTGTATAGCACAGGGAGCTATATTCAATATCCTGTGATAAACCATAATGGAAAAGAATATATATGTATAACTGAGTCACTGCTATACAGCAGAAATTAACACAACATTGTAAATCAACTATACTTCAATAAAATTATATATAAAAAAGAAATCCCAATCATCAAAATACCAAATATAAAAATAGGTAATTAGGGGACTTCCCTGGTGTCACAGTGGTTAAGAATCAGCCTGCCAGTGCAGGGGACACTGGTTCGATCCCTGGTCCGGGAAGAGCCCACATGCCATGGAGCAACTATGCCCCTGCGCCACAACTACTGAGCCTGTGCTCTAGAGCCCCTGAGCCACAACTACTGAGTCTGCGTGCTGCAGCTACTGAAGCCCCTGCACCTAGAGCCTGTGCTCTGCAACAAGAGAAGCCACAGCAATAAGAAGCCTGCACACCGAAATGAAGAGTAGCCCCCGTTCGCCACAACTAGAGAAAGCCCACATGCAGCAACGAAGACCCAATGCAGCCTAAATAAATAAATAAATTTTAAAAATTAAATAATTAAAAAAGTAGGTCATTAGAGAATGATAATTTAATATACAAAAAAGTCCTGTGAGCTTGAAACTTTGGCACAGGTCAAAGTGCAATGGCATGGAGGTCTGGAAATGTCAACTCAGCTAACTAACAATGTTCAGTAAGTCACACAGTTAAGCCATTTACCTTCTCTGATTTCAGTTTCTTCACCCCGAAAATAAAGGGGGTACTGGCTGGAACTAATGATTCTGAGGGCTCTTACAATTCTAAAATTCTATGATGCCGTGAGGTATAAAGGTCCATCTCTAAGGCATTTATGTGTAGGTTTACTCATTTTTGAGATAAAAACAGGGAAACCTGTAGCTAAATCACTGTCAGAACTGGCAATGGAGACTTCTGGGTGTCCCCCAAGCCTGTTCTCCCCTTCCTCCTGGGCACAAAGTTAGACTGCATTTCCCATCCTCCTCTACAGTGTGGTGTGGCCATGTGTCCAAGTTCTAGGGATGGAATATGGAAGTGGTATGCACCACGTTGAAGTGTGGCTCAGAAAAACTTGCCGTGTATGCTCCTCCACACCCTTCCCCTTCCTGCTGTCCAGAATGGTGACGTCCCCACCCCCTAGAGTGCCTTAGAAGCCATGTGTAGAGGCACCATCTGTCTGTTCTCTGAATAACTGTGTTGAATAGAACACCTACTCCCTCTCTCACCCTGAAGTGTTGGGAGACAGTTCTCCATGGGTCTCTCATGTTTCTGTGAGTCCTGTGAGCAGAGGCATTGGCTGCCTTTGTTTCAGGCTATGTTTTCAAAGATGCGAACAGCCTTGGAAGACAGAGATAGTGTCTCCCTTAGAAGCAAAGCACAGGTTGCTTTATTGTCCAGTATAATCAAGATAATATCTCCCTCTGGGGCAAAGGGCATCTTCACTTACAGCTCACTGTGAAAGATGCACGTCCCCTAAGCTTATGGCTTCTTAGCTTTGACTCAAACCCATTCTATGTGCAATGTTCACTTGGGACATTTCACATCACCCCTGTGGGACTTGGGGAACGTGGAAGAATGACACAGACATGAAGATTTCTGTAGCATAAGTAATCAAGTCATTTGTCTCTGACCCGGAAGTTTCGTGTCTTCTGCCAGCTTCCAGGAAACTGTGATAGGCTATCTCATCAGCTCGTGAGTAGGGTAAGATCTCAGATGATCACAGTTTTTGATACCCACCCACCTTAGAAAAACCCTGGACTCTTATGTGAGCAAGCCATTACATTTTAGGTCTGTTTTTATAGTTTTAACTAATACAGCAGCAGTCACTTTCCTATTGAAAAATCAATAAGAACAGAGTAGATTTTTACTTAGAGTAAAAATAAAGGATATGAGTCTGTTAGATGAAGGATTGAATTAGGTAAATATTTTCAAAATGTGTTCAAGTATACACTAGTCCTATCCGATATCTTGCTGAAAATAATGTACTATATTCAAATATGTATGCATACACTCACAGTTTCAATTTTATTCCCCCTCCCTCCCTGGAGAGTCACAATGCACATAAGTTTATTAAAGACTCAGAGAAATCCTGTAGTAAAGAAAATTATTTGCATTATTTAACCAGTAGTATTTTCTAAATATTTTCAGCATAACCTCTATTGACATTCTATGAAATGAGTATTCCATGGAATACACGGGGGGAAATGCAGGGCTAGATCATTTCTAAAATCCCTTTATACATCTATGATTCAAATGTCTGAAAATAAGTAAGAAACACATTTTTTTTTTTTTTTTTTTGGTACACGGGCCTCTCACTGCTGTGGCCTCTCCCGTTGCGGAGCACAGGCTCCGGACGCACAGGCTCAGCGGCCATGGCTCACGGGCCCAGCCGCTCCGCGGCATGTGGGATCTTCCCGGACCAGGGCACGAGCCCGCGTTCCCTGCATCGGCAGGCGGACTCTCAACCACTGCGCCACCAGGGAAGCCCAGAAACACATTTTTTAATGTATTAGACGAACGTGAGTACACTCAGTGCTTCTTAAACTTTAATGTATCCCTGGGAATCCTGTTAAAATGCAGATTCTGATTCAGAAAGTCTGTGTAGGACCTGATATTCTGGATTTCTAACAAGTTCCCAGGTGATCTCAATGTCACTGGTCCACAGACCATTCTTTGAGTAGCAAGGATCTAGCAATACAAGATCTAAAAAATAATCATCATAACTTATGATGATTAAGACATTAGCAAATTGGCAGATAAGGCTATGTTACTGCAAATTTTTACTATATATTTAAAGAAAAATGGTCCACACTTGTGGCTTCATATTAGACGACTTAGGGGTGATTTTAGAATTTCTCAAAATTACCTGATGAAATTAGGGACATGTTTACTTACTAGAATAATGTATGTATCAGTGTGGGGTTCTGCATCATTGTGTAGCCTATTCCCAATTTAGAAGTTTGAACACAGACTCAGGCTCTACAGTAAAGACACTGACAAATAATTTGTGATTCAGTCCAGGAGGAGGGATTAATCTGGCCATATTTTAACCTATATATGCTCTGGATTAAAGATGACTAAAATCTTTCCCCCCCCAATTTTTTTCTTTTTTTTTGTTTTCTCCTAGCTCAGATTTGAACGTTGTTGACCTATGTTTCAAGAATCAATTTCCCCAGTCTGCTCTAACAGCTCTAGAGCAGAATTTTTTAAACAAAATATAAAGGCAAGGCATGTGAGATCATGTAGAAAAGTTATAAGGAGATGAGCTTACAGGAGCATAAAAATTTACCATCAGTGAAGTTACTTCCAACAATGAAAACGAGAGAAAGTTTGGCATGTGCTAATTAAGGAACTTGATATGTGTGAATTTGTTTCCAATTATGAGATCTGAGTCCAATAATGAATTCTTTGAACCTGTTTCCAAAGTAACATATTTGGTTCTATAATAAAATTCCATCCCAATCTCTAAGTAAAAATAATTTGCCACCTTCATGATAGTGAGAGGAAAAATGTCAAAAAAGGTACACTGCATGCTCTCAATGGAAAATATAATTTTAAAAAAAACATTTAAAATTATAAGGATCTCGGAAAATTCATGATATTACATGAAATAAGAATAAAAAAGAAAGTACATTGTTCCTGTAAGTAGTCAATAAGAAAATGATAGCAGTTTAGTGTAAAAATCATGAGTGAATTTTTCTTTCACTTTGCTTTCTGTTAATATTGGATTTCCACTATTAGTAGACATTATGTTATTTAAAATAAGTTTATTAAGACAGCTTTTGGCTGATGGATCTGTAAAAACAGTATTAATTATGTTAATGGGACTTGGAAAAACACTATTTGTTTTGTTAATTTTTTTAACATAGAGTGGGAGAAATATTGATTGATCAGAACTTTCTGTCAGTGTAGTATATAAGACTAAGCTATACATAGGGAATAGATAAGAAACTCAGCAGAAAATAGATGGCATACCCGAAGTGAACCATTGAGCAGTTTAATAGACTGTTTACAAAGGTGTGGTCTGTCAGGGTTTTGGGAAACCAACAAGGTTTAGGGCAGTTCCTTGGGGGGGTGGGGGGTAGCAGGCAGGGAACTGTTTTCACCACTGGGCTTGAAGGATCAAGGCTGGAGTAGTCACTGGGACGAGGCTGGGTGGCTGACTGGAAAGGGGTCACTGAAGGAGGATGGCAGCTGAAGCACAGTCCTGATTCTGGCAGTAGGAGCCCAGGGAATAGATACCCCAACATCCCATTCCTCCTGCCCTCTCATCTCCTGCTGATGCATCCTCATCATAGATCCCAACCAAAGCCAAAGGACAAGGCAGCTGGTTGATGCAGGTCAGCTTCCTGGGCCCAGAGCAAGAAGGGTGGACCATGGATCTGGAGGGATACGTGGAGGAGAAGCAGAACAAGGGGCTATATAGCAGGGCAGGAATGGGGTCTGTCTATTTACACATGGATTCACACAAGGGCTCATGCTAAGTGCTTCAGGCCAATGCTTGTGAAGAAAAATATGGCTAAAGGCATTTCTGAAAACCTGGAGCATTGCATAAACATGTTTGCTTCTCCTTATGTGCAAGATTGCCCATGCTGTGTTTGCTTGGCTGAAATAAAATGTTCTAAGACATCCTGCACTCTCCTTTGCATTAATAACAAGAGCTAATGGATCTTAAAAATAAGAAGCCTCTCACTCAGACCTTTGTTTAAAAATCTCTCCTGATCGCACACTCATAGCAGATTATATATGTATATATGTATATATACACATAAAAATATATTGGGTTTCCCTGGTGGCGCAGGGGTTGAGAGTCCGCCTGCCGATGCAGGGGACACGGGTTCGTGCCCTGGTCCGGGAAGATCCCACATGCCGCGGAGCGGCTGGGCCCATGAGCCATGGCCACTGAGCCTGCATGTCCGGAGCCTGTGCTCCGCAACGGGAGAGACCACAGCAGTGAGACGCCTGCATACCAAAAAAAAAAAAAAAAAATATATATATATATATATATATATATATATATATATATATATATAAAAAATATAAAATTAATAAATCACTCTTATTCCCTCACTGAGACTTCTTTTGACTTCCAAATTTCTCCCCCAAAGATACTTTTTAAATTTTTTTTTGCTAGAAGTGTAAATTAATGATGATAGTAATGATGATGATGATGATAGCAATCACTTATTGAATGCTTCCTATGTGCCAAATCACCTACAGGGTAGCTACTACTATTATCTCTATTTTAGCATCACATGGATGAAGAATTGAGGCTAAAGGAAGTTCATTAACTTCTTCAAGTCACATGACCAGAAATAAATGACTAGGGTTTTGGGGGCCGTCAGATTACAGAGCTCAAGATTTTAAACACTCTTTTGCCTCTTTCTCTGGAAACAGTGCTTTATACATTTTTTTTAATATTGAAAAAGATGACTGATGTTCTTTAAAACTTTTGCTTGAGGGACTTCCCTGGTGGTACAGTGGTTAAGTATCCACCTGCCAGTGCAGGGGACATGGGTTTGAGCCCTGGTCCAGGAAAATCCCACATGCCGCGGAGCAGCTAAGCCCATGCACTACAGCTACTGAGCCTGTACTCTAGAGCCTGCGAGCCACAACTGCTGAGCCCACATGCCACAACTACCAAAGCCCGTGCACCTAGAGCCCGTGCTCTGAAACAAAAGAAGCCACCGCAATGAAAAGCCCGTGCACCACAACGAAAGAGTAGCCCCCGCTCACTGCAACTAGAGAAAGCCTGCGTGCAGCAACGAAGACCCAACACAGCCAAAATAAATAAATAAATTTATTTTTAAAAAACCAAACTTTTACTTGAAAGCTAATCACATAAAATGCAAGACTGCCAAAGATGGAGGAAAACAAGAGAAAAGACATCAGAGGCAGGGTGAACTAAGGGGAAATGTCGACTAAAAAAGGTTCTAAATTGATCTCAGTCTCCTCGCGAGCACCTGCCATTCACGAATGTTCTCTGTTCTGTGCCTTTCCATCTAAACCGGAATATTTGTCCTCCCCTTTCCTAAATGATTGCTGTGAACACTGGTAGCTAAGTTTGATCATTTCATTGAATCTATATTAAAGTCCTACAAAGCTCTAATAGAATGGTTTTGCTGTAGGCCTTAAACTTATCCCATGTCAGCTTTGTTCAATGAAATTCTGAGAAATGTGATAGAATAGCGTAATGTGCATATGGCCACATTGCATGTGTCAGTGTAAACCAGCTTTACTAACATGTTAAGCTGCTTTTATAAAACATGCTAATCAACCAAACCAAATATGGAGAGCCAAACGTCATCCATGTTACTTCATAGACTTCAGCGCTCAAAATATGAAAACATTTTAAAGAAATAAATAATAATTCTCACTCTACTTTGGAATATCAAGGATAAATAGACAATTATAGATTATTGAGGCTTGTTACTTCTCCAACTCTGGATAACTTGGCCCATTTCTCTATCATATGATAGCCCAGAAAAAGGTATAAAAATGGAACCCTTCGGTAAGCCAATTTAATGACGTGTTAACAACTTTGACAAAAAGTTGGTGATGAAATTAAAATATTTATGTAAAATGACATATTGAGGTTAACAGTGGGATTCAATTATCCATGATATCCATTAACATGGAAGGTTGAGAAGTTGCTGTAAATTTCCTAGAGCTTGGACTGCCCCATAGCTTAAGCCATATCTTGCAGAAGAGATGAGAAAGAATTCATTGGCTCCAAGCTGATCTGATTTACCTTGTGGCTGTTTGCCAGTCTGTGCTAGGGCAGAGGTGTGAACGGAAGGCTACCAAAGACGATTCTGTTGTATCCCTTGTTTTTACGACAGGCTAGAAAAGACTTTATCTGGGCCAGACCTGAACTTCTGAACAGCTTCGGGTAGCTGTTTGTTGTTTTTGCCTCATTGGTATCTATTCTCTTTTTCCCCAAGTTACAATATTTCAAATTTCCTTTGGGAAGCTACTCCACGCCCAGTCTCAGATCACGTGGTTTGAGATGGATCAATATGACCCACATTTCAACTACCAAAAGCACTGAATTTCCTTAGTTGTGTTGATTCATTCAAAGGTGGGCTCATAAACTGGGCCTGCCCTAGCATCAAAATTCCATCCCTCTAGGCATACTGATTGGTTCAGAGAGATGGGCATAAACCCAAGTTAATCCAACCATGGTCAATTCAGGCTTGAGAAGGTACACCCCCCAAAAAAGTCTTTTCTGCTAGGATGACTAGCACAAACAATGATATAATCTTAGAGCTATAGGGCACCTGCATGGAGTTCAGGAATGAAACCCATGAACATAATGCAGAAAAAGTGGAGAATCTGATACCTGATCATGTTGTGTGAGCCCCTGGATCAAAACGTGCCTGAAGACACGAGTATTGGACTTCCAGTGATAATAGTTCATTTATCCTTCTTTTTGCTGAAGTTAGTTTGAATTGAGGTTTCTGTCACATGCAGCAAGAGAGTTGTAAATAATATACCTCCTAACTATATTTAGTCTTACCTTCTAGTTCTTCTAGAAAAATCCCACTACTTGATCTAGCACTCCCCCGTTAAGGAAGGTTTAACAATGACTCTTCGGTGCTTAGCCCGACAGGCTGGATCTGGTTTAGGCCTTTCCTTGGCTGACTCAGGCATGTGGCTAAGCAGCATGAGGCCAGTTGGGAAAAAGAACAAACAGGACTTGATGGCAAATAGGGGGCCATAGCCTGCTTGGGAGAGGACAGTTGTGGTGTCTGGGAACAGTGCCCTGTGGTCATTTCTAAAATCAGGAGTGACATAAATATGGACAATTGGAGCCATAAAACAAATATTTCAGAGACATCATTCTGGGAAGTCTCCGTCACCAAAAGGAATAGCACTGACACTGCAGCTCAAGGGCTAGGTGAGTTTCCCTCAGTCCATTGGTTCTGCCTAGCTGCAGGCAGACAACTAACCATGTGGTTGGGCCACCAGAGCTCACTCTGGACAGCGACCGTGCTGAGCCTCACCTGGCAGGGGAACACAGGCCACTACCAGATGCGCTCACCCTGTTGGTAGTCACTTGAGAAGTCAGATGGCCCAGAGCCTGCCCCATGAGCCCGTTAGAAGCTTCAGCCGGAGAAAACAGAGGCCGGGAAGCAAAGTAGCTGCCAGCAGGTGCAGCCGGCCTTCCAGCCCCTGGGGTGGAGTTGTGTGCATTGGCTTGGAGAGCAACTCAGACCCGGGCTTAAGTCCCAGATCCACCCCCAGCTAGTGGGAAAACCTTAAGCAAGCATTTAAATTGTCTATGCCTCAGCCTTCTCATCCACAAAATAGTAGTTCTTCCCTCAGAAGGTCATTGTGAAGATTCATTGAAAAACGTGTAAAAATGCTTCGCACAGAGAAGTACTCTACGTGCTCTCTCTCGTTGTACCCCTACACTGCAGATAAGCTGGATAGACCATTTCCTATACATAGCTGGTACTCCCCATCTTTACACGTTCCATTTTCTTCCCTTACGTTTCCCTCCTGAAATTCTACCCATCCATTAAAATTTAATTCAAAAGTCATTGCTTTCATGAAGGCTTCCTTCCAACTAGATAGAATCTTTCCTTTGGCTCTACCTTTTTGTAAGAGATAGAAACTTGCTTCATATAGGGCAGGAGTTCTTAATCCTGGCTGCATATTAGAACCACTTGGAAATCTGTTAAAAATATTGATGCCTGGGCCCCTATCCCAGAAATTCTGATTTAATTGGTCTGAGGTGAGGCTCAAGCATCAATATGTTTAAAAAGCTCCCTAGGTGATTCTGATGTGCAGCCAAGATTTAGAACTGATGGTTGGATAAGTATGTTCTTAAATAATGTTTATCAACGAATTCAAGCTGAGATATTAATGGCTTAAAGTTTTAATAGACTAACCTTTAAAAGACTTGCATTTTTATTAAAAGCAATGCAGTCCTGTGTCCCAAGAATACAAAGGTAAATAGTATTTTTTAAAAATGTTTAACCTAAAGGAAGGAATCATAATTTAACTAAGGAGGTGCATGAGCGCTGTGAGCATAGAATATGATATATGAGTAGTATTCTAGAAATATATCTAAAGTATTTTGGAGCATGAAGGGGAAAAGCCCCCCAATTTAGAAGTAGCAGAAAAAGAAGAGGAAAAGAAGCCTCAGAGTGTGGGTGACATTGGGCTGAGTGTTGAAAGGTGAAAACAGGTTTGCAAGCTCAGGGTAGGGAAAGCTTTCATGGCCATATAAAGAGGTGTCAAAGTCCATGGCTCATTCCAATTCATACACCTTCCTAAGGCAAAAAATGAATTGCTAATAGAGAAAATGGCATCTCTATCTGCCTAGGTCTTAGTCGTGAGAGGATGAGAGGATGTTTTGGGTCAGGAGGACTATGTTCCAAATTACAGCTACAGTAGACTACTTTTGTTGAGATGGACCAACTCCAACTTGAGTTATTTTTTCTGAAAAGAGAGCAAGAGTTGCCTTTCAAAACCAACTCATAGGAAGGATGAGTGTGAGACAATTTGGGGATAACTGTACCAGGAACTGGGATTCCCCCATGACTCTCTCCTCTTCCTTTCCTCTCTGCTTCTCTCTGGATGTCAGTTTTATAGTTGCAGGCTTGCTTTGTTCAGGCTGCCATGGCTGATGTCAATTCCTGGATTCACAAGTTCTCAGCTCTCCCACCTGTGGAAGCATTTTAAGTGGCCTGAATTAGGCTTTGTACACAACTAAACAAAGGACTAAGGCAAGATGTGGGGTTCTCTGATTAACCTAGGTGGGTCGGGTGCCCATCTCTGTCTGATCGCTATGGCCAAGGAAGCATAATCAATAAGAAGATGTCAGTTTCCTTTTAAGTAAGGCCAGTGGTTAAAATAAACATTTCTTAGAAGACAGGGGGTGAGTGCTACTTGTAAAAGAACAGAAGAGTCCTGGGCAGATCTTATAGATACATCTCTACCACTGTCCATCTCTTGGCCACCTGGCTCTCTCATATACCTTCTTCTTCCTAGTTAAATAATTTCCCCAAAGCCCCTGTGGTTGACTGATTGCCAAAATGGCTCCAATTCCCCTCTTTGCTCTCTACCTATGCCCTTTGCAATGTGACTTTGCAACAACTTCCATTAATAGGTAGAGTATATTTCCCCATCCTTTGAATCCAGGCTGGCCTATGACTTACCATGGCCAATTGAATAGGACAAAAGTTTCAATGGGCTAGTTCTCAGCCTAGGTTTGAAAAGGCCCTGTGTGCTTCTGCTCTTCGATTAGAACCCTGCCACCAACATTAGAACAAGCCCAGTCTAGTCTGATGGAGGATGAAAGACTCTGGAGGCAGAGCCACATCATTCTAGGTGAGGCCATTTTACCCGCAAGCTCCCCTCTCCCCTCAACCCACCAGCTGAGTTGCAGACACATGAGTAAGTTCAGCCAGGATCAGTTGAGCCTAGCCAAGACGGAAGAACTGCCCAACCAACCCACAAACTCAGGAGCTAAATAAATGGTTGTTGTTTTAAGCCACTGGATTTTGTGGTTGCATGATAACAGAATTTTAGTGGAAAGAGATAACCAATAGAACCACCAGTTTACAAATGCAATAATCCCACATATAAACACAGATATTATTCAGCTCACCTAAATGCAAATAGCTGAATGTCCAGTATCACAGAATGATGTCTGTTCCTGTCCATTAGGTGTAGATGTGACTTTTAAGATATTAATATTTAGTGGTGTCAGAAAATTAGGATAATGCCAGTCAACACTTGCCACTTAGAAATGGGGGATGGAGAAGTCACATGTAGGGGCAAATGCTACTCTAGCATTGAGTCTTCTTATTGATCCTTGCCCAGAATGCTCAGTTTCATTTGAAAGTTGCCCTCAGGCATTGTATGCACGTGGCCTTGGCAGGAGGGTGATTCCAGTATCCCCCATCCATACACACACACACACACACACACACACACACACACACAAATGTCCTGCTGGTCAGGGATAATAAGATAAATGATGACCTTAGTAGGTTTCATTGGCATCTCTGTATTGAATCATTTCCCTGGCAGTATATTGAGTTCTTTAATTGGCCAATCTGGTGGCTCAGGTTCTGCCAGCTGGGTGACTTTCCTCCTCCATTTCCACCAGCAGCAACCCCAAGAGAAGGGAGAGAGGCTTTGGGAAGTCTGAACACCTCAACCATCCAGCTCACCTACAATGGGTGCAGACCTAGAGGTGCAAGGATTTCCTTGGGGCTTAAGCTCCTGTGTCCAGATTTGAGATTTCTCTGGCAACATCATCATAACTGCCTAGTCACCAGTGCCAGAAATGTGGTCCATCTTGATATCTGAACTGAACATCAACTTCACTTCTTTCCTCCAGCCTCTATGTGCCTAGGCCTTAGTTTGAGGAATTAGATCTCTGCCTCTGTCTTGTATTTGGAAGGGTGGGTGGAGAAGGGAGGCAAAACTAATCTCTCTCCTAACCGCAGCTAATGCTTGGGAGCAGCCTGGAGATCAGACTTCCTGATGCCCCTGGGGTTTCCCCAGTATGTCACTTTAGCTTGGGCTGAGAAATAGACTTTTGCAATTTGCCAATGCCGGGATACTACCCCTTCAGCAGTATAGGACCACTGCAGAAGGACAGAAAGGAATTGGTTTAACACCACCACTTCTCTCTCCTGCTTGTCTGCCCTCAACAGAGACAAAGCATGTCTTTCTTTTGCAGCACCATACTGAGTGTCCTAAGAGGCCGCCCTCACACTCCACCATCATGACATTTTCTACCACATCTTCCAAAACTTTTGTCTTGGTGGAGATGGGGTTTGAATTCCAAGAGACCACAGCTACAGTTTAACCAATAGTTTCAAATCTGCTTAACAGCACAGGATTTAGACCACATGCTTGGAAGACTTTTCCACAGGAACAAGGGTGCTCTTCCCAGAACTTCAACATACTGGGCAAACAAAAGAAATCCTTGACTGGGACTTCCCTGGTGGTGCAGTGGTTAAGAATCCGCCTGCCAATGCAGGGGACATGGGTTGGATCCCTGGTCCGGGAACATCCCACATGTCGTGGAGCAACTAAGCCTTTGCCCCGCAACTACTGAGCCTGCTCTCTAGAGCCCGCGCACGGCAACCAAGAGTAGCCCCCCCCCCCTCACTGCAACCCGGCGCGCGCAGCAATGAAGACCCAACGCAGCCAAAAAGGAAGGAAGGGAGGGAGGGAGGGAGGAAGGGGAGAAAGAAAGAAAGAAATCCTTGACAACTACAACTCCATACTGAACACCGCTTCTCTAGGGTTGCCAACTCTGATTGATTGGTAGGGGCTGCTTTCAGCGCTGCATAGAGAGGGATTCTGAGGCCATGTCTGGACTCTGGGGAAGAATGCCGTGATTAATTAGCTATGTCTGGGAAGGTCAAGAGATAGGCGAGTAACAAGACATATGTCACATTTTGCCATTCTTGTTCTACACCAATTAAATGTAAGATCAGGTCTGTTATGTGGCTTTGTCTTTACAAAATAAGATTTTAAAATTTTGATAACCATTTGAGATAAAATTTGAGAAGAGTCTAATATGAAAAATAATCACCTTAACTTCCAAACAGAATACCTTCACTTTTTGGAAAACTAGTTCATTTGTATATATAAATCAACATTGTCTACAGAAGATTTGTTTGCACTTCGAATATGCTAATGTCATCCCCAATTGAAACTGTCTCATACTAAAGGTTACACATTTCTTTCTTTTTAAATAAAAATTCAGATAATCACTGAACACCTTATATTCTATTAAAATAATCTCATCTTTTTGAGGCTCAGATATAACACCTGTTCTGCCTGAATCTTGTGTTGTGATGATCAGATGTACTTTGAACAACTTAAAATACTGTATGAAAGTTATTTTTACTGTTTTTCTACCTTGAAAACGGGGATACTCTATGTAGATTATTTTCACGATCATGAACTTTTAAATGTTGGCTACCTAGCATTGGTCCTTCCTCCTAGAGTGTTCCAATCTCCTTTTGGGGTAGCCTTCAGGCACCGTGAGTGGACCCTCGACAGGAGGGCGCGTCTAGTTCTCCCCCTTCCACACAGAACTGGGCAAGAGTGGAGGCGCCACTCATTTCTGAAATTGCCAACGTACAGGCATCTGAGGACGCTCAGCAGAATCGGACGCTTACTTCTGAGATATTGGCTCTAGGATATGGGCGGAAGTCAGCAGCCACAGTAGATGTGGTCACAGCCTTAGTGGAGGCTGTGATGGAGACCATGGCCTGATTCTGACTTGACTGTTCTTGGGGGTGACCGTGGCCATGGCTCCTGTTGCCCAGCCTCCCTCCTTGTCTTCTGTCCATTTTCCAAGTCACATTTTCCGGTCTTCCAGTTAAACTCTCGATATCTAATATCTTCTGTGAATTCCCTCCTCATTTTATTTTACATTTTCATGTATGTATTCATTTCTGTTGCAAGAAGGAGCCACGGGGGATGCAGCACCTGATAGGAGCAATAAATGTGGACCTCAGACACGTGTCAGTGTCTTGTTCATTGAGCCTGAAATGTAGCAAGTGCTCAATAAATGTCAAATAAGTGAAAGTATGGGATACAACCGACCTCTGACCTCTGTACTCTAATCAGCCACATGCTGATCCCAGGGCAGCTCCAGACAACGTGTCTGAGATCAAGGGGGAAAGAGCCAGGCTGGCTGCATCTGTCCTCTTTGATGAGGGAGGTAAATCTTTCCCACAAACCATCATCGTGAAATCTCCTGCTTACTTCACTTTCAGCATCCCCAGCTGCCACAGACGGTGGGAAATCATGTATCTCACCTGAGGCTGGGACCTGTGTTACCACAGATACGCGGTTCTGTCAGTAAGGAAGAAATGGGTGACCAGATATTGGGTAGGCAACAAATGATGTCTGCCAGAAAAAAATCAAATACCGAAGAGATAATAATCCTGGCCCTCTGAGAGTTACAAACCATGGGAATCTGGACCACTAAGGAAATGGGAAACCTTCCTAATGAACATGAACGTGGTCCCCATGGTCCACCCTCTCCGCTCCAGGCCAAGCAAAATGTCCCTGCAGAGGTTGCGCTAAGTCTAAAGATGGGGCCCTACTTTCAGATACAAACATGTAAGCTCTGGCTGGAGAGGAGGATTTATTTCTTCAGAGGAACCAGAATCACTATAGCTGACCAAGGTCTTACAAGTCTAGAGGTTTCTACCTGTCAGCAGAGATGACCCTAAACTGCTCAGAATCAAAGGCTCTAGTCTGATGTGTTTTCTGGGATGCAGCTATCCTGGCCAAGTGTTCTTTGTGCTGCCAACAGTCCTGCTGAATCCTTTCTGATGGCCTTAAAGGGCTGCTGCAGACTCCTGTCCCTTCTGGATAGATGGTCCCAGGAGACCCTACTAACCCAGCAATGACCTTTGTCACTCTGACCTCTCCTGGAGTTCCCTGCCTCTGACCGCAAGAACTAAACAGTCCTGTACTATGCCCTGCAGAGGCCCCAAACACTGGGCCAGGGAGCGGCTAATTGGTTTTTTACAAGCCTAAGATAATTCTGACATTTAAATATTGATGTTCATTTCTGGACAGCTATAAACTCAAAAGGGGGGAAAGAGCATGTTTAACCGCTTCCTCACATTCAGTCTCACTGTGATAATGGTATTTAGTCAATCAGCCCAGCTTTCTAAAGAGGGGACTCATTTGCATCAAAAGGGATGTTCAGTGCACTCTGTCTCATGACAGAATGGTCCATCACTTGGTGTCTAGTCTGTCCTCTCATATTTTGAGGTGGCAGGAGGGCTGTAGGAATCCTGAGTTCTAGGCTGAAGGAAGAATAAAGCAGATTGTATTCAGCATCCAAAGAAGCATTTCCCAGTAGCCAATGAGACTCTGCTGAGGTTGGGGAGATTCTGATAATTGAACCCCAGATCAAGAGTAGGAGCCACTGCCTTCCTCTCCTTGAAACACGGCTATGAGGGAGGATACAGGTGGGGACTTAAGATGCCAGGGGTAGATCACTGAGCTGACACATCCAGAAAGGAACCAGGGTACCATTTCTATCCCCCTCCCAACCCTGCTTATCTCCTCTGATAAAGTCATTCTGTGCTTGTCTTTTTGTCAGGCCCTCCAAACCACTTGCCCATATGTCCCTAACATCTGCTCACCCTTCTTTTCTTGTACTATTGCATTGTTTCTTGAAAGTGCCCCTCAACAAGTAGACAATAATTTATTCCAATGCTGAGATTTCTGTTTTCCCATGTATTTGACTGCTATATTAAAGGCTCATAATCCACCCATAGGATCTGCTTCTTTTTTAACCAGGATCAAGAAATACTATCAAGATATAGAAACAATGTTAATAATGACAGCATCCTTTGGTTCAATTAAAGCACCATTAATATTACAATATAGGTCATAGAATCACAATTTGCTAATTTATGTGTAATTGAAAGATGGTCTTTCTCTCACAGACTCTTATGTTATGTTAATGGGTACCTTATGTTATATTTGTGTAGGTTCTCATATTATCTCTCTATAGAGTCTAGACTTTGTTATCCTAGGGTCCTAGAGTCACATATTCACTTATAGTACAAATCAGATGTTAATAGAAAGCACAGTTTCTTTCATTTTTCTATGAACAGATCCCTTTTATAAATGCCTAATTCAGCAGCAAGGGAAAAAAAAACTAAATTTCTTTTAACAACCCAGAAAATTTCATCCTCTTGATTAATTTTCACACTTTCTCTACCTAAATGCTCAGCCTATTTTGGAAGAAATGCTCCATCTTTCAGATTTCTGCTTTCTCTCCCTGTTTTCCCTGGGATGGCCTCTGGGTAGAACATGGGAAGAGGTGGGGCTTTGTGACTTCGTGGTGGTAGTGGGGTGACAGGGTCTTCGGGTCAGCAGAGTCTACCCTGGATTCCCATGAGGTCTGCTGCAGAGAAACTGGACTGGGCTGCTCGGGAACTGATGACCACAGAGGATTAGTGGCTCTCCTTCTAGAAAGTTCTGCTGAGAACTGATCCTGGAGCCCGGGGATAGTGTGACCGATGGTCAGTTGTCTCTTCCATCTTGATCTGGAGTTGGTCATTTCCCTGGTGACTTCGTCCTACATTGCCCTTGCTGGTGCTAAGGACTCCAAATGGAAACTCGTCCAGCCAGTCTGCCCAGAAGTCCTCATTGCTGACCCAGCACAGTGACTGCCTGCCTTCCAGAAAGTTCCTGCCAGACTCTCCTTTAACTTTCCAGACTCTCCTTGGTTCTTCTGGGTCTCATCCATGCCACGGAGAAGCAGAGAGCAGTTCAGGAGGTCCGCCTTCTGCCTCATTTGGGGGGATCTGTGAGTTTACTTTGCTGTGGTCATTCTTGGTTGCCGAGGGTGGGCTGAAGGGTTCTGTCCTCACAGAGCCCCAAGTAGAAAAGGAGGACAGAAACCCCTCTCTTCACCTTTTCCCCCAACTTAGCACATTTTACTGAATCTAAGATACCATTGCTTTTAAGATATACCACTGTTCTGTATGCTGCTAAAAAAAGAAAATAAGTGCCTAGCAAGATTACACATCCTGATGCATTCTGATTTCAGACATGAGAAAGCGTGAAAATATGTGTACATGAAATGAGTGAATGATTTATGTGTGCAGCCTAGGTTCCTGTCCAAAGAACGTCGGCCCCATGAAGATGGACATCATCTAACCACTACTCACCTTCCTCTCTCACCTCCTTCTCTCCACAGCCCCTCCATGGCAAGAGGAATAAGCTATGTGCTTTTTGTTTCTTGTCATTTCCTCCTCCTGCTACCCCAGGGCAGTAAGCTTCACCACCTAGCTTCCCCTCACCGTGGAAGAAACTCATCTACTCAGTCCTGCCTAGCTCTTGATGAGATGATAAAACAAATTTGCAGAGTCTTTTCTGTTTTAACAAAGCTTGGCTTTCAAGACTACAGTGACTTGTGACAAAAAATCCTTTTTTTTGGATATCAGAAATTGAATTCTAGCTTTTTTTCCCCCTTTTGAACCATTTCTATAAAAATCCTCAACTTCTGGGAGGCATGCTTTTTGGATGCCCCTGCCAGAATGGGGAGGAGCTCAGTTTAAGAAAATACAGAATAAATCAAGCACATCAAAATATTACTATAGGGCTTCCCTGGTGGCGCAGTGGTTGAGAGTCCGACTGCCGATGCAGGGGACACGGGTTCGTGCCCCGGTCCGGGAAGATCCCACATGCCGTGGAGTGGCTGGGCCCGTGAGCCATGGCCACTGAGCCTGTGTGTCAGGAGCCTGTGCTCCGCAGCGGGAGAGGCCACAACAGTGAGAGGCCCGCGTACTGCAAAAAAAAAAAAAAAATATATATATATATATATATATATATATATATATATATATATATATATATATTACTATAAATTAACCTGTTTCATTTTCATCTTCCCATAAGGCCTAGCATGAAGCAATGAGCAAAACTGAATATGCAGTAAATTCTAGTAGAAAAACAAAGAATGAAGATATTTTACTTGTTCCCACAGCCCCTTGTGAATACCTCTGAAAGTAGAATTTGTATCATTGATTTTTGGGGCAATTTCCCATCAAAAAACTAAATTAGATCATTTTTCAAGAGACCCACCATGGATGTTGACTTAGTAGTTGACCTCTTTGCCATTTCCAAATTGATAATCTCTCCCCCACCAAAAATAATCCTGGAGCCTTGTACACTTTTATACTTCTTTGTGTTGCAATCTTTGCAAATATTTGCTTTTTTTTGCTATTCTGTTGTTAGTATCCCATAGACGGAAAAGAGGTTACACGTGAAAATTGTTATTATCTTGTATAAATGTGACTTTTTAAGTATTATTTCAGAGCAGGCCAAAAGAGAAATTCCAGGGGCAGGACCTGCTGTAATGTAGGGGTTTTGTGCTGCTATTGAAGCTTTTTCTTCCTGGCTTTCTTTAAAACGAAACTTTATTGAGATGGCTGGTGTGGTAATAGGAGTAGTTTCTCTGGCCAGGTCTTAGCTGGCTGTACAAGGAACAACCATCTCTAAGGGCCCTTCTCCTGGCTAGCCTGTCCCAAGACACTGCCAACAGATCTAAATATAAACATAAAGTAATTGGCAGGTCAAGAGTTGATAGTACTAGAAGAATACAAACGAGATCACGATATGATTGCCTTTACTTGTAAACAGGCAGCTGAAAGTGAAAAATTTACAGAATCACCTGGACTTTTTCCTTCATCATTTTGTTCACCAAAACCTCATTATTTCTCTTTTTTCAGTTGCAGTGTTATAATCACATAACTGTCATTTAAAATATGATTTAAGGGAAACATCATATTTTTTTAAATACACATTTTGAAGTGTGATTTTTTTTACTATATTCATGGCAAAACTGTGTGTGTGTGTGTGTGTGCGCAGCACTGAATCTTTAGTACACTTGACTTTAATATGGAAGTCATCAAAAGTGGACGTGAGTGAATGTTCCTGAAATTCTCATTACAGAAGTTTCTTTTGGATACTGATGGTGAGCTTTAGCTATGATCAGTTTTGCAAACTGATCTTTAGGACCCTAAAATGAATGAAACGTTTTTAGTTAAAAGATATTTACACGTATTGGAGGGACTGTTGAAGGTGGAACATTTTTTTTTTTAATAGTAACTAACTATTAAGGGCTTTCTCTAGCTATAAGTATGAAACAATGTTTCCTCATCAGTTTTTCCTTCTGTTTGCAATCACTCCTATGCCTTACCCTGAGTAGAATTTCGCCCCAGCAGGTTCATAGGCTCCAGCACACAAAAAGGGCCAGTGAATCTGTTTGTCACAGTCTACTTACTAAAGCTGTGGCTACAATACTCCAGTGCTGCAGTCAGTGAAAAGGCATCGTCCAAATACAATCCAAGGAAAATGCAAGCTGATACAGCACAAAGATGCTTTGTTTAAGAATGGCAGAAATTTCCAGCAACTATCTGGAAAAAAAAAAAATGCAGGATGGGAGGGAATGTAATCAAATAACAAAACAAACCCAAACTAAAAGAGAATCTTTATAAACCAGCACAAGGACACTTTGTTTTTAAGTGCACACAATGAATTTTAAAGATCTTTGTTCAGAAGGGAAATAAAGTATTATGAAGGACTGACACATTTGATGGATGGATGGTTTCTGAAAAACCACATTATCAATTACTTTTTCCTTGTTTGGCTCCAGTCCAGTAATTTTTATTTGAACAAGCCACATGCTAGCATGGTTTTGATTGCAGGAAGTGACTGGTTGTTGTTAAAGGCCACTATTTCACTGATGAGCTTATCTCTTCCTCCCCCTCCCCGTTCTGATGGGACTCTGATATGAAAGGCACAGCTTCAGTTGTTATAAACAGAGTCAGGGATTGTTTGAGAGACCCACCCGTGTTTTGCTTTCAGCCTTCTGTGGTACAATACGGACAATGTATTCAGCAGTGCTTCAGAAAACAAACGAATTTGGCTTATTTCTGTCCTTGACTTTGATATGAAATTTTGATTTTTTTCTGACATTCAAAGCTCTCATAAATCTAAGTTTGCTAGCAAAAAACAGTTCTGAATATGGTATATATATGTGTGTGTGTGTGTGTGTGTGTGTGTGTGTGTGTGTGTGTGTGTGTTTACATAAGACTACTATCTCAAGTGAACCTTGCTGAGAAAAAAGAATCTTTATGAAACAGTCAACGTAAAATGTATCACGGATCTTCTCAAACAATACAGTGCCCTGTTCTTCACATATTTTTCATCTAATCAAAACAAGTACATTAGAACATTGTTTATTGGCCTAAACATAAGAAATATAGCTAATTAAACTATATTATTAGGTAATTATCAATTTTCCTCTGTAATTAAAGAAAGATTTGGGAGCAGCCATCAGTGGACAGGAAATTATCTATGAAATCAACTGTTGATAACTCATGGTGTGTGTATGTCTGTGTGTATCTGCTATTCATGATAACTTCCTTTATGATTAGAGTTTTTGCATGTTACCATGCCTGAAACTTCAAATATTTCTAAATTCCCAGGGTAGTATGTTGACAATAGACTCTGGATAGTTACTTGAGTATGGTTCCTTGTTCTATATTTTAAACATTAATTTTAGTGACTATTTCCTCTGGTGAGAATTAAAAAATAAAAGATATAAAATAAAAAGATGGACTTAGAGACTGGGTCATTTGATTATTCATCAGAACATGAAAACAATTTTAATGAATTAGGATTTAATCTGCTCAATGGAGGAAATATAAATTTAGCAACCATTTGCTGATTCACTTGTTCCTATCAAAATTCTCCTAAAGAAGATCCCATAGCATAGCGAGATTTTATAAAATTTATTATTAGCCACAACTTACTCCCTAACCCTAACCCTTACCCTACTTACTATTATAAAACAAAATGAAGAAAACAAAATGAAAAAAACAAAAGATATTTTATATCAAAATTATGTATCATACTTTTGATATAGGAGTATAAATGTCATACTCCTTTCTGACCTAGAAAAGGATGGTTTGAAAACAGCAGAAAAGAAAACAAAACAACACTTCTAGAGAAACAGTCCTGGATTTGAATATTACTCTGCAATTTGCAGGCTGGGTGGATTTATGCAAGTCTGGGAACCTGTCCAATAGTCTGTGGGCTCACCTTTAAGATGAAGATGAGATGGAGATTAAGGCATTGAGGTAGATTATTTATATGACAATGTCTGGCACACTTAGTAAATGTTAGCTACCAGTGGGCTTGATTACATGAACCTAGCTGTGAAATAAATACAGGTCCTTCCTAGGACATACTAGAAGGCCATGAGGCAAGGTTCATAAGAGAAATTACAGGCTTTCTAGTCTTGACCCTCAAAATCTTAAAAACAAAATGACACATCCCTTTTTATCACTATTTAAATTTCCAGTTGAATTGACTAATTAGTACTTTATTTGGCAATTCCTTCTCCCTAAGCTATGACTTTGTATATATCTGGTTTTAATAATTAGTAAAGTTCTAGTTGTGCATGCAGTAGCTTTACAGATAATAAAAATTTAATTAAACTTACTTTGATGCAACTTTGATTATAAATTTTCCTAAGCATTGCATAAATAATTCAAAAATGTATGTGACTAACATACTTCATTCAACAAAAAGTGAACTTTCAAAACTAAGTGTCAAGTATGGTGGTTTGTGTTAGGCTATTGTAAACACCCTGCCCTCAAATGGATAGAAAATGTACAGTTAGGCTCTTTTTTGCCAGTGCAGTTTTTACTATCTAGCGTTTTTATATCTTTGAGTAGATTTCTGAATCTGACTAATTCTTATAACATGATTCACATGTTTACTGTTTTTGGAGCAAGTTGTTAGAGAACACTGATTGCTGCATAGCAATCTAAATGTTATAAAAATGTTTCTAAATACAATTTGCAATAAATATTTGACAATTCTTTATTTCACATTTTCAATGTCTTATTAAAATATACATGACAATTACCATCATAATAAATCATTTTCTACACGGTAAATTATATGTCTTAAAATTTTCAAAGAAGATGAAATCCTCCC
This sequence comes from Stenella coeruleoalba, assembly GCF_951394435.1. Classification (NCBI taxonomy): domain Eukaryota; kingdom Metazoa; phylum Chordata; class Mammalia; order Artiodactyla; family Delphinidae; genus Stenella; species Stenella coeruleoalba. The sequence goes on from NC_137153.1 coordinate 82,312,311, forward strand.
AGGACTTAAAAACAAACTGTTTCCTTTCAAGAAAGCATAAGCACCAAATTGCTTAAGCCTGTAAAGGAAAAATAGTCTATGCTACTGTTTAAATCCTTGATGAACGTCATTCCTGGAGATTATAAGATTATTCCAGCGTGGCTTCCCTTTTAAAAGCCTTAATTTCTCTTTAAATTCTCTATGGATAAATTCTAAAAAGTGCCTCAGTTTGGATTATAAACTTAGAATGGAGAACGAGTGAGCAAAAATTGTCAGATTCAGAAATCAGCCCTAAGCTACAAAAACACTGCACAGTAGTAACTGTGCTGGGGAAAGGTATGCCAATCATGCTATTGGTAACTTTGCTGTGATACGAGGGGAGATGAGCAAGGAACATGGCTAGACTGAACAATGGCTGGGTGGCGACTACAATTGAGCAGTTCAAGGGGCAGCTCTAGTGGAGTGGAAACAAGTGGAATCTGAAAGCTCAGGTTTGATTCCCAACTTGCTTGTTTACTAGCTGTATAACTTTCAAGAGGCCATTGGTTTCTCTGAACATCAGCTTCCTGGTCTGTAAAATGGGATTTTAATACCCATCCATCCTATCTCTCGCTCCCTTTGCATACTACCAGATGTAATAATATGTGGCAGCCCTAGGTAAACCCTTGTGGTCCATACAGAGATAAGGTATCAGATGGTCTCTCTTGCGGAGCTATTTAATAAAACTCTATAATTAAATCATTCAAATCTTGTTCTATATAAAGCCAAGCAGCGAAGGCGGGGGTGTCTCCATGAATGAAAATTTCCCAGAATATCACAGTCTTTTCTAAAAGTAGTAGTGCATTGGATCAGATATTACACTGTGAATGATGGCTCATTCACACTATTTTACAAGGATTTCTTGTAAAAAGAGAGTCATGTGATTTACCAGAAGTGTTCCAGGCTACATAACGTTGAAGACAAGTCCTGAATTGAATTATAGCAGTGGGAGCCCACAGACTAGCATTGAGATTATAGACCCTTACGGTTTTGCTCACTTTACAAGACAACTGATCAGTTTTCAACAAAATGTGTCTGCTTCCACTTTCCCCAAATAATATTCATTCCAGAAGTTCATTTCTTGGGAAGAGGGAAAGAAGAGGTGATCAAGCTTCGCAGATGATCCTGAACCCAAATCTATTCTTTATGACCAATGCAAGTCCCAAATTATAAAATATCTTTCGAGCTGCAAATGTTTGCGTTTAGAACGGAGGGATCATACCTCCTTTATGGAGGAGAAATCAGAAAGGTTAAAAGAGTAGGCAAAGTTAACGAGATCATGGTTAATTGTGAATTTTCACAGTTCCAGTGAAAATAATACTAGCCTTTCATGAATTATTTTCTCGTACAAAGCAGTATGGTATTTAGTTATCCTTTCCTACACCTACCCCATTCCCATGCCACCCATTTCAGAAAGTAAATCCGTAGTTTTTCTCCTGTAATATCTACCCTGCAAGCTGTTGTGATAGTTAGCATAAGTGGGAGCCTGTGTGAAGGTGTGGCAAGAGCAGCTGAATAGGTGTGAACCCTGCTGTTGTGAAAAGTAAAAGGACTCGTGCTTAAAGGGCCCAGATCCACTTTCACAGAGCAGGCAAAGAGCATGGATACATTTGGAACTGAGAGGCAATAAATCAAAAATAGCCACGTTTGCTGCTAAATTCCCTTATCCTGGCACATATTAGGTGTTCAATAAATATTTGATGGAGGAATAAATTATTTACAGCATATAACCTAAGGGGAAACAATATGTTTGCTTTGCATGTCACTTTAAGATTGAAAGCCCCAAGCTTAGTTTCCAACCTGAATGCTGCTTTGGAGTCCCCCCCACACCCTGGCCCCCACCAAGGCCCAACAGTGAGGTAGGGATAAGACAAGCCCTCAAGTGACGTCACAGCTTTGCTCAACAGTTTGGGAGAACTGCAATGAGAGAAGAGAAGACACTTTCTGTGTTGGGACCCCGGGCTGGGCTGTGGGTTGCTTCACTTGGCATCCTTCCGAGACATCCCTGTGAATTATGTAGAACTGCCACATGGTCAAAATGTGAAACATATCCAAGTGCTGTATTTTAAAATTGTACTCAATAAAAAATAAACAACCTTATTTCTCCAACCACTCTTCTGTTGACACAAACTGTCAAGAGAGATTAGGAAGAAAGGTCCCTAATACAAGTATTTGATACTTCCTAACAGAGCATAGTTTCCCCTTTGTCCACTGACCCTTTCAATAGCTCTTCAGGTTCTATTATCAGGATTCTCATTCCCTGTCCTGGGAAATAACTGCATAGCATTTCCATAAATATGGCCCAAATGATGCTAAAGCTTTCTGTATTGACACAGCATGGCTTTCACTCATTAATGCCGTCAACAAATATTTACTGAGCACCAAGTATGTGTCAGACATCATTCTAGGCATTTGGAGTGAGGCTGTGAACATAACCAGGTCCCTGTTCTCATGGAACTTGCTAACATTCTGGCCAGAACTGGTAACATAGAACCTCCTACAGAGGTGGGTAATTTAACAAACTATTGAAAAGCTCCAGTGGGAGCAAATAGCCAACCCTAGAATAGTTGCTGGTGTTCTTAGAAGATTCACTGTCCTAGTGTAGAAACTGTATCGCCCAAGACTTCTAATTTTTGGTTTCTGGGAATGTTTCAAAACAGTGCAGTCCAATGCAAATATGTGAGCGACATAAGGTAACTTAAAATTTTCTAGCATCTGGGTTAAAAAGGTAAAAAGAAAGAGACAAAATTAATTTTAGTAATATATTTTGTCTAACCAATTATATTCAAAATATTGGAATTTCAACGTGATATTATTAATTATTGCGCTATTTCACATTTTTTGTACTCACTCTTCAAAGTCGGTGTGTATGTGTACTTACAGAGCATCTCATTTTGGACTGGCCACATTTCAAGTACCAAAAAGCCATGTGTGTCTAGGTATTGGACAGAGGAAGGTCAGAAAACTGCCCATGGAGTCTTTCATTCTCTTATTTTGGGGATGGATGGGAAGATATATGCTGAATTGAAACATTCTGTGAACTCCAGTTCCAGGATTTTAGTAAACAAATTAGAGGAAGGTGAAGACCATCATAGCCGTCCTTAGAACCAGCCCTTCAAAGTGCCCAGCACAGAGAGAGGCCCATAGAATGTGCTAGGCTGTACAGTAAGTCATTGTTCGATTCGTCCACTGAGGCAAGGGATATCATTAAGAAGGGTTTTTCACGAATGCTGAGCTATCTCGGCCAACGTCTCAAGTTAGAGTAAGCAAAAAACACTCATAAATACACATCCAAAACTCAGACCATTAGGTTAGCCAACCCCCGACTTTATCTGAATTCCTCCTGCCCGCTCCCCCGCGCCCCCCCCCCCCATAAAAATGGTGAGAGGCAAGCTAGGAAAGTTGCGAGCCGAGCCGTGCAGCTTCCCCTTAAACCGGGGAGCTGCCCCCGGCTGGACGAGGACTAGGGGTGGATACACTGCCTGCCCCAGGCTATTCCTTCTTGCCATCAAGTCCACTCTCACCTCTTTAACCACTACCACAGGGATGTCCCTCCCTCAGGCTCTGCCCCCCGGACCGCCCCCACCTTTCCAGCCCTGGTTCCCCGCCGTGGCCGACCCGCCATCTCTCGTGCCCCGCGTGGCTTCCTGCCAGTTTCAACCGCGACAAACTCGACTTGCTCCTCCAAAAAGCGGGATAAATGAGGGGCGGTCTTCGTCCTTCTGATACGGGGGAGGGAGCATCTCGGGGCGTGGAGGGCAGTTTTCTTCCTTGTGCGGGGGGCCAGCATCTAGATGATACTGTTTTTGCGCGGAGCGACTGACAGTCTCTGGGGTGCAGGTGGCTCTCTCGACAAAGTTTCAGACCCCTGCCCCCCGGGCCTCCAGCCCCACCCCGAAACTCCAAGGTTACGCCCCCGCGACCCCGGGTCAGAGCGTCTTGGGGAGCTTCCATGCAGAGTTGCTCGGGGGAGGCGGTCCCGCTTCGGGGTTAAACTGCAATCACAGCTCCCTCTGGGCTCGGGGAGGCGCCCCACCCCCACCCCCGCGTCCCCGCCCCTCACCCGGGTCAGCGTCTCGCAGCTCAGTCTTCGGCTCTAAACAAGAACAGGGGCCCGAATCCGCGTTCACACGGAAAATTATGCCGGCTCCAGCGGCGCGTAAAATTCATGTGAACCGAACGAAGTGGGATCGGCGTGATCCTCCCTTTCTTGTCTCAACAGGGGTTTCGCAGCGTTACACAAGGCCGAGCTTGTCTCTTTAAGGAGACATTGGACCCTAATTAGTCCGCATTCCTGGCGCGGCTCGGGGCAAGGGGCCGAGGGTGCTTGGGTTGGAGGGGAGCGGCTGGGAGGACGAGACTCGGAAGGAGATCTTCTGACTAGCCTCTAGTCTCACCGCCCCCCCCCCCCCCTTTATTTTGCCGCCACCATCGCTACCAACACCCAGTTCTGAAGATGCAGCCAGGGCAGCAGCAACAGCAGCAGTAGTCACCGCTGCTCCCATGCCCACGTTACTTTGATTGACAGCCGAACAAATGTTTCCCAGGTTCGAACGCTCGCGCTAAGGAACTTCAGCCAAGGCGAAGCTCCGCCTTGGGCGGGCCATCTCCGCCCCGCCTCCGCTAACCCCGTCCTGTTCCATTCATTGGTCCGAGCCACCGACGACGCCCGGCCCCCACGTGGGTTCCAGCCTGGCCGGCTCCTCCCCGCTAGCTCGCCATTTGTCAGCAATGAAATGATGGGCAGTAACACAGACGGCGATTAATGTTCAGCCATCTCTGATTGGTTGTTGGAGACGCCTACTGCGCCGGGGTGGGCGGGGCGCTTGAAAATCGCCCCAGAGCGGTCGCGTGGCCGGCCGGTGATTGTAGTCAATCTGGCCGAATCCTCAGCCGCGGTCGCCGGGGGTGGACTACATCTCCCGGGATGCTCCGCGGTCCCTCCACGGACGGTTGTGAATATGTATCAGAATGTTAATGATTAGCCGCTGCTAAATTTGGTCAAAGAAGTCACCTACACAGAGCGTGTTGTTAGAGCTGTTCTGAGCGGGTGTTTGAGCTGTTGGCTGCTTTCTTTCCCCTCTCTCACACACTTGTATATTATTTTGAGGTGCTGTTCGCAGAGTTTGAAAAGAGAGAGAATTAAAAAAAAAAGCCGCAAGCCTTCCACTCTCTTTTATTTTTATAATCCCCTTCAATTTGGGGTTAAAAAAAAGACGAGAAAACAGGAAGGAAGAAAAATAAGGAAATGAGATGTGGTAAAAGAAGCTAAAAGGTGCCTTTTAAAAGATCGTTGCTGTGAGGTGAAAAAAAATCTCCAGAGAAACCAAAAAGCACCGCCGAGACCTCTTCCGAACCAAAGGAGTTTGTGTTTGCTTTTAGGAAAGAAGAGAGAGATCATTCATTTGGAGGAATAACAACCAATTAAAAGGCAAATAAAAAAAGTTTGGAGTGGGACGCCGAGCGAGCCAGCGAGCCAGCGAGCGAGCGGGTGGCGCTGCCGGCGGGCGCTGGGGCGCGGAGCTCTCACTCTCCCCGCCCGGGTGAGCGGCGCGGCAGCGGCGCCGGGCTCGGCGGGCACGCCTCGGCGGAGCGAACGTCGGAGCGTTGCCGCGGGAGACGCGCGCCGGACAATGCCCGCGGCGGGCCAGTGACGCCCGCGGGGAATGCGGAGCGGCCCGGCTTCCCGCACCCAGCCGCCGCCGCCGCCGCCGCGCGTTTCTGCCGCCCGCGTCACGCGAGACCCGGCGGGGGCCGGGACCGCCCGAGCCGCCCCTCGGACCCGGCCGGCCGCCTCCGCCACCGCCGCTTTCGCCTCCTCCTTCTCGGGGCCATTAAAGCCAATGAGCCGCGCGCCTCTGCCCAGCGCAGCCAACTAAATCGGTTTGGATGATTCGCGACCTGAGCAAGATGTACCCGCAGACCAGACACCCGGTGAGTGCGGGCGGCGGGGGCGCTGGCTCGCCCGGCGCCGGGGGATTCTCCGCGTCGCCTTCTGCGCGCCGAGTTGTGTCTTTGGCCGGAGGGGCGTGGAGGTCGGCCCGAACCCCGCGCCCCGCTCGGGGAGTCGCCCGCCACTCCTCCGCCTCCACTCCTCCCGGGCACTGGGGCACTTTCGGAGAGGGGGTGCGGAGAAGCAATTGAGTTGTAGCCATTTTCTTATTGTTGTCTTTGAAGCCCCTGGAAGCCGCGCGGAGCCGTTTGCCGTCCCCGCGCCGCGACTCCTGGAGGGGGGGTGGCGAGCGATGGAGGAGGCGCGACTCCGTGCTGGGGCGGGGAGGGCGCCCTCGGCGGCGGCGCGGCGGGTCCGGCGGCGGCTCCTGAGTGCGGGACGCCGGCCCCTCGCGCCGCGGGCCCCGGGGATCAGCGAGCCAGCCGGCCTGCCGTGCCCCTTCCCCCGACCTGTCCGCGGCCCGACGCCATGGCGCGCGTCCCCCCGACGGGCCAGTTTCGATTCCGGGTGGGGAGACAGTGGGCGAGGCGCGCCGGCTCCTGGGCGCCCGCCGTTGACGTGGGAGGGGAGCGGGGTCTCGAACTTGCGGGGTCCGGGGGGGGCACGGGGACGCGGGGGCCCGGGGCTAGCCCGCAAGCGGCTTCCGCCGGGCTGTGCGGCCGGGGGAGGGGGCGGGAGGAGAGTTTTAATCTGCCTGCGCCATGACCCCCCTCCTCCTCCCCCAGCGCCGCGTGGTTTTCTCTACATCTCTCCGCCTCGCTTGTGCTGTGGGCTAATCAAATATTTTATTGTTGTTCTTTAGGCACCGCATCAGCCTGCTCAACCCTTTAAATTTACAATTTCCGAGTCCTGTGATCGGATTAAGGAAGAGTTTCAGTTTTTACAGGCTCAATACCACAGGTAACGATATTGACTTTAGCTGATCCTCCTATTTGCTTAGCTCTTGTCTTCCCCCCACATACACACACAGCCCCCCTCCTTTTTTTTTTTTTTTTTGGCCACCACAAAGGTATTATCGTCTTTCCTTGTGGGCAGAAAAGGCAAGTCAAGGCCTCTTTTCTTCAGGCAGGTGTAAAGAAATTAAGCGTTTCGTCCTTTTCCTGTAAATTAAAAAAAAAAAAAGGCCGAGCAATCGAAACTGGGGAGACTTGGAAAACGCTGAGGCCAAACTTTCGATATTGATTTATTGGGGCCAGGAGAATGGAAGGTTGGGAAGGTTCTGGGGCCTTTTGACTTCCTTGGTTCTTTATTAATTACAGCGGGCTTGATTCCTTCTTATTTCTTTCTGCCCTTCCGCTGAAATACCGAGAGCCCAGAACCGTGGGAAGTCGCCAAGTAGGCGATTTCATTACTTATATGCTGAAAAGATGTTTTCGTCTTAAGAGACAATCATTAGACCTTAGAGTGCCTTTGAAATATTTTTCTTTCGCTGGATTTTCAATGACGTGTAATTCTTACTTCATAAATGCTGGAACCAAAACAAGGCACTGAACCCCATTCACGCCTTGCCCCTGGGTGGTGGTATTCAACTTGTCTCTGTGTTTTGGAGGGAAAAAAATAAGACATCGTTCACAAGACATGCTTGATTCATATTTTTATTAATCTCTTCGTGGAACATTAAAGAAAAAAACTCCCTTGTGACAGTTTGGGGGACTTATTAGTGTTTGGAAATATAGGCATTACTGATGTTTATTTCCTCGTTCTTAAGTGAATTTAGTGAATATTCATTTCTGGATGAGATTATGGAGTTAAATTGGCTAGAGGGTTTTTTCTTAAAACAAACAAAACCCCCACATTTGATTCTTGTTGAAAGGGCAAGCCCAGGCTGGTTCCACTCACCCTTTTCTCTCCTGCCTGTTTTTCAGTAATGAGGGTGGTATTTAAGATAGTTGATTTGGCGTTTTGTAGGTGATGATTTAGAGGAGGGAGTGTGTATTTGAAAGATGTAAGTCAAGATCTGCGTTGTACTTAGATTTCCTTATTTCTTGAACAGCCTGAAGCTGGAATGTGAGAAACTTGCCAGTGAGAAGACAGAGATGCAGCGGCATTATGTGATGGTAAGAAAACTGTATCACAGATTCAAAGTGCCTATTAGTTTGGGCTACCAAAGCAAGAATACGTTCAGATTGCTACAGGCTGCAGGATAGAGCACAGTCACAGTGCTAGTGCAGTTAAAGTTGTGAGAATGTGCCCATTAGCAACCTGTAATTCCAGGATGTTATAACTTGCCTCTGACAACCAGCTTTGATTTGAATTTTCAAAAACTTCAGCTGCATGGGGTATAATTTTCTGTGCTCTGTTTTTACAGATTGAAAAAACAACAACCTGATTGACATTTTGTTTAGTCACAGGCAAAATGTTTTTGTGTTGGTGGTTTTCTTTGTTGTTTTATTGCTCTTGCTGCAAACAATTTTAACCAGATAATTTTTCAGTAAACTGTTAAAATTTTAATGTATTTTATTTCTTTTAAAGAATAATGGGTAAGAAAAGACACCAGACATCTTTTCAAATTTTCCCTCCCTCCTCCTCCTGCCGCTCTGTGTGTTCCTAGTGTGTGTATTTGTGTGTTTTCAATTTCTATAGTGTTACATTGGTTTGAGGAGTGTTGTAGTCTCCTGTGTAACTGATTTGTTCTGCCAGAATTTCTGTAATGCCAGTTATACTATATGTTTAAAACATTCAGATCTGCTTTTTCAGAAGTATTACCAAGTGTATTCTTATGTTTGTTCATAAAGGCTCCAGAGTAACTCATTCATTTCCTATCAAGCCTTTTTTCTTTGAATGTATGAACATGAACAGTATGCTAAAAATGAGAAACGGAACTCTGAAGTAGCATCACCTTTTTGAACAGTTCTTGTCAAAGCGTCAGCATTTGTATGAGACACATTGTTTTTGTTATTTATTTGCCTGCTGTGCCTAGGAATTGGAGTCCATAGGGTACCAAATTTTCATCAGACCTTCATGAGTCATCTGCTTGTGTTGTATAAAGACCACTGGAGATGTTAAGAATGCTATGTTTGAACTTGATTTTCTTAGTTTTGTGAGTTATTGTCTTAGAGTCTGTGTGTTAAGGTGGCTTCTAGTTTATTAGGCTAAAGATAGCGGTAGAGTGTTCTTCCTGATGTAGCAACATTAATAGGACAGATATTTTGGTTTAGGTGAGGCTTTTAGGTTTGCTTGGGGACTCTTTGAACAAACTAGGGAAATTGTTTGATGAAAAGCATGAGATTAATTGCTTTTCTTTCTTTGACAGTATTATGAGATGTCCTATGGATTGAATATAGAAATGCACAAGCAGGTAAGCTATCATTTCTTTATAAGCATTTTAAATGACAGTCAGTAATACTGTGCACTTTAGAAAGGAAATTGTATGTTTTGCAGTTTTATTCTGCACATTTTTTTGTGGCTACCTGTATTTTACAAGACCATGTACTGGAGAGAATGCTATATTTTCAGGTGTGGTTCCCCATCTTTTTTGCATATTATCCTCATTTTAATCATTTAAGAATGTGATATAAAGTGAATGCATATTAAACTTTGTACACTTTCAAAAGCAGGATGCTAAAGTTTTAAAATATGTTTTTTTCTTTTGAAAGAATTTATGTATTTTGGGCATTGCAAACTTGTCTTATGAAAGCTTTTTTTGGAAAATATTAAGAAGTAAAATTGTAAATTGTGTGGAGTTTTCCTTGGATTGGTGTGAAAGAATGGATAGAGGGTGAGCTGGGAGGATCAAAATGAAATCTGTGGAGCTACAAAAGAAATTGATGTAAAGTCCTTGTACTGGTCCCCTGAGGCTACTTACTTGGGTTTTACCAGGAACTGTAACTGTTCCTTCCAGAATTTGTACAGAATACATGAGCCTGATAGGAGGATGTGATAAGGTTCAACACTGGGTCTTGGGTCTTGAAATCTAGCAGTTAGTTCAGCCCAAAGGAAGAAAAAAGAAAGAAAAAAGATAATGATTAGTCAGAAAGCGTTGAGAGGTATGACTGAACCAGACTTTTTTTTGCAGGAGACTGAATAAAATGGTTTGGTTTAAGTTTCCTAGAAGGAAAAATAGCATATATGTATAAATATTGTTTGGCAATAATAATTCCTCTAGGAGGCATTTATTTTTAGTCATCTAGTGAAAGTGCTTCAGATCTGTCTTATCAACCATTTCAGAATAGTTGTGTTTATGTGTTTACCTGCTGGGAAAAGATGAGGGAAAACTTAGTGCTTTTCATCTCTTATTTATACTCATGGTGGATGTCATTACCTTCTAAGTTTAAAAAATATGAAATGATCACATATTATTAGGCTCTTACTACTTATGGATTCCTTTTTGGATATGGTTAATTATCACATACCTGAAACATACTCAGATCTTTAAAAGATGACAGTTAGATAGTAAAAGCAATCAGACAGTATTTGAAAACGAAAAGTTGGAAAAACAAAAAAAAGGAGTCGTCACACTGAGGACTTTATTTCAGATACTTTTTTTACTTCATGTGCTATTTGGTTATGTCAGTATTAACATTATAGTATCATTGGCCGCATGTTAAAATTCTTATTTTGGCATCCTTGCCATTTCTGTTTAGATAAGTAATGTAAATACCTCCTGTTTAAACAAAATCCATCAAACTTATGGATGGGCTCCCCTTAGTTCTACCTTATAGGAATAAATTACATGAGAGATATTGTTTGTTAATTATTCTCAATACATGTCATTTTAGGTCTGGATCTTGTACATGTCTTTTTTTTTTTTTTGTCTTCATCCACCACCCAATACTAATTAGTGTCTTTTTAAAGATTGGACCAGATGATTAATGTCCCTTTATTTCTTCTCCTGTATCTTATTATTTAACCATAACCACTTAGTTTTCAGATCTCCTTATACTGTTTACAGTTCTCAGAGACACAGAGCTTGTATGTATTTCTTTTAGGGGGCAGGGGACGGTATGTGATATCCCTTAATTTTACACATTTTATACTTCTGTAATTCTGTCATCTTCTTGTCCAGCTGGCCTCAAATGCCATCCATTTGAAATTGAGAATGGAGTACATTTTCCCTTTTTTTCTCTTGCTTTTAAATTCAATCATATCAAGAATCCTGAGGGCAGTTTATCACATTATGAAATACAGACAGCCCTGCAAACCACCTACTTATTATATTTTCTTTCTTTCCCCCCTTAAGCACAGAGGCATATCTGTCTTTATTTGTTTTCCTAGGCAGACAGCCTTGGTTCCTCTTGGCCTCTCTTCCAGATGCACTTGCTGGATACCCTCATAATGGAAAGCAGCAATAATGCAGGGAAGTTGCCCTGCGGCATAATTGGGCCTAGTTCTCAAGATCAGGTTAGGCTTATTCACTTATTAGATTTGTGTCTCTGAAGGGTTCAAGAGTAGGAGTCCCCGGAGTCCTTGGAAGTACCCTAGTAATTGGTGGCCCTGATATTTGAAACCTTTGTGTATTTTTTGGTTAATGCTTCTGTTCTTGGCTGCTGCCTGCCACAGAGTATTTATTTTTAGAGAAATTTTTCATTGGAACAGAAAATGATGGCTGTGATGGAGTCATGACTCTGTGACTTAGCAAATTGATAAAAGGACAGAAGCACAGAGCAGTGACAAGCAGGCTGGGGGGGTCCAGTATCATGGTCCCTCCCCTTTCTGTATGATACTCGTTGTCAGTCACCCTGTGCTGGTTCTGTTAGAGGACTATAAAGTGAAACCTATGGGGAATTTGTCATTCTGAAATGAAAGCTAATGTAATTAGTACCAATTAAAGTACATTCAGTAAATTGGATTTAATCTTAATTAAGCCTGCATAATGTTGCCAATTTTTAACAATTATGTTTGAGAACATAATTAATTTAAATTTTGGTAACTGAGTAAATAGCATTAGTCTGGTAGAATTAGTTGATTTTTTTTTAAAGGGGAACTCAGTGACATGACATGGAATTAGAGCATAAAATATGAGTATAATTTCTGATAATCTTTAGTAGGATCGATAGAGCTGAGCAGATAAAGCTGGGGAAAAACCCAGAAAGGTTAAAGTGGAGTGTTCTAGACTATAAAGTGAATTAATGCTTTGCCACTGTCTTAAGTTCTAGCATGAAAGTGAAGATGACAAATGGGACATGGTTAGAAATGGCACGCGTTTCATTGTGATATCTTCATAATGGGATTTTTTAAAATGAAAGAACATTGGCCTTTATTCCTTAAGGATTTCCATCTAAGTTGGGTTTTTTTGTTTTTTGTTTTGGATGGGACAGGTGGCCCGTGGTTTAGTTGTTACTTTTTTTTTTCCCCTCTGCTGATTGTCCTTTATAACTATAGTGTGGCTTCTAAATGGGTCAGTGACCGTGGGCAGAGCAGGGTGATGCATGCAGTTGATAACATCGCTAAGTGCTGCTTGTTCCCATCCTTCACTCGTAATGCTGTAATTAAAGAAGACTGCCCTGATTTAATTTGATTTAATCTGGCAGCGGCAGTTACCACTTTAAAAAGCGAATATTGGTTGTAGATTAGGAACAATGGGTATGCAAATTCGACCTATAAGTGTACGTATACAATTATTATTTTTTTTCAACTCAGAGCAAGAGAACTCCTGTTTCACTACAAGCCATGTAAATTTTATTATGAGACTTGGGCCACAACCATTTAAGTGCTGCTAAAATATTAATTGAATAGAAATGAAAGGGCCTTGCCAACTGACAGGATATCATAATCATAGCCTCTCTGGTCGATGGTAAATGATGATAAATGACATTAGGAACCTTTTAGCAAACTGTAATAACTACAGGGAGGGAAGCAGTATGGATTTGCATTATATCTGATACCCTCTAGTACCAAGTGGATTGCCAATACTGCTTGTTTAGCATTTTCTAAGGGCAATAGGATATTGATTTCTGACTTACAAGGAACAGCTCTATTTTCACCATTGAAAAGTATTGCAGGTTGTTAAGAAGAAATTGACTTGAAGAGGCCGACTGCTGCCCATCATGGAGCAAATAAAGCAAAACTGCCGAAGCATGGTGGAGCAGCGAGAGGGGCCCTCAGCAATTTGTTGCTATTAATTTACCATGCTCGACAGCAAATCAATCGGCATCTACTTCATCTGCTGGAGAAAATGCTGTCCAGGGCAGATAAAAGGCTCGGCATGGTACAGAGAATAGACTGGATTGGCCAAAAGGAGGCTCCAGTTAATGTGTAAATAAGTGAAATCAAGGCCACAGTTGCAGAGGAAGCTGTTGTTAATTAGGTTGGTGAACTATTTCAGAAAGCAGCCGAGGATTTGGAGAGTAAAAAGAGATTTATTGAGGTTGAAGTAATATACGACTGGCATGGCATTCCAGCCTTGAGTGTACTTGATTCTAGGGTGCAGTAAATTTATTTGGGGACAGTGCTTGCAGTGGAAGTCAATTTGTTTAGAGTTGTGTTTAGACCAGATTTCCCATAAGAAAACTTTTTTTTGGAGCATTACTAATTTCTTAGACATCTCTTGTCTTAGATGGTATATGCTTGGCTATGGAGGAGTAGATGTAGGAGTAGGTGTTTGAGAAGATAGGCAAAAAGGTGACTTGTATTCTTAGGCAGTGACTATTTTTTTCAGGAATGGATGTGATTGAACTCTTGTGTGATGATGAAAGTGAATTATCGAAGGTGGGAAGTTCTAGCTGAAAGTAACTAATAAACCAGTGAAAATTTTGCTGACAGAACTTTCTTTTGTTGTATAAAATTAGGAAATAATAATCTAGAGGGGCTGAACGGTGGTGGACACTGCTGGACTGGAAATTCTCAAAGAGAGATTACAAGTGAAATCTTGATGATTGTGCAAAAAACTCCAGATACAATTAGAGCATGGGGAGGGGGTTGTGTTTTTATTTGTTTTTCATTAAGGTTTAAAGCCACCCTTTCTAATTTAAGATTACTTATCCTTCAATAGTATTCTGTAATTAACCAAATGGAGGTTATTGGTGGTAAATTTTCCCCTGCCTCTCTGATTTGAACATTTTGGGATGAGGGCCAACTTAAGTCCTATTTTGTAAGTCTAGATATATGTAGATTTTAATTAATTTTTTTCCAAAACAGAGGTTCTAGCATTAGGACAGTTGATACCAAGGGGCAGTGGCTTGGGCGGGACCCACGGAGCTGTCATTTTACATGTCACAGGACCTTCAGGAGAAGCGGATCTGGAGGAGGAAGTTTAACCTGTCAGGGCATGTGCATAATTAGGAGCATTTTCTGGATCACGTGTGTTTCCCCTTTTTCTCTTCTCGCATGTTGGGTTCTTAATTTTCTTTCTGAGGTTTTGTAGAATACCTGAAGATTTTTCACCTGAAGCAGTGTTTGTTGAGTGGAATTGGAATTTCCTTTCAGTGGACGTAAATGTTTATTACATATCTGGGTTGTGCTTACCACTGATCTGGGCCCATTGCCAACATTCTTTAATTCTCACAAAGATCCTAAGAAAGGGATTATGTCCCATCAAAGGATGATTAAACAGAATCAGATCTGCGCAAGGTGATACAGTTATTAGGTAGTGGACAGATGAATTTGCCTGGGAGGGTGTTTGCTGGGAGATGGGTCTGCCCTGGGTTGGAGATTCAGGCCCCAGCTCATTTCTGGAGTGGAGAGCCCCTGGGAGGCTGGGCTAGTGCTTGGGTTTGTCCTTGAGCCACTGAACTTCAGGCTTATACCCAGACCCCTGCAGCTCTGCCTAGAGTCAGGGCCAGAAGGCTTGGCCCAGGACTCTCCATCCATACTACTGTCAGTGGGCAAGAGGGCGAGGGTCGCTTTCACTTGGAGTCTCCCACAAATGGGGCGAGGAGAGCTGCTTGTTTATCAAGATGAGTTTACTTCCTCCCTGGGTAACCTATTTCTCATTTGTTTACAAACTTGCTTTTCCATTTAACTTTTATCTTTTCCTTGTGGCTTTTAAAACTGTGCCTGAAGACAACGGGCTGTTTGTTAATCACCGTCTTGTGGGTTTTTGAAGGGGAAAGCTGGGAGGGGAAAATGTGATGTTTTGTGGCCTCTTTGTAGTTCAGAAAGAGGTTCTTAGATGCAGGAAATTGCACACAACTCAAACTTTTAAATGAAGGCAAATGTTTTGCTTATACTGTTAAAAGGCTTTCTTTGCAGCATTCAAACAAAGGGATATTTCCTTTGTCACTGCCCCTTAATCCCTACTGGATATTGCTTATTTTTGTTTAGCTTATTTTATTTGCTGGGCAAAATTCTTTGTATCCTGAATAATATCATTTTGAGCCGGGTTGGCCTAGTGGACTGAGGGGTAAGATGCATCTTTTTAGGTGCAGTTCCAGCCTCGGTGAAGCCGAGATAGTGCAGGCACTGGCCCATTGTTCTCACATTCTTCGTTTTGTCTTTCCTAGAATTTTACTTCTTTTTTTTTTTTTTTCTTTTTCTTTTTGTACTATAGAATAGATAAAGTCATTTGGGAATTAAGTGTTTCAAATGTGTATTGAGAAGTAATTTGTGTTTGTTTTTAGTGAGAACATTTTTATTTGACATGACACTGCAGAGCCGGTGAAAGGGATGTGATTTTTAGAAGGTATTTTCCCTTGATCCCTCCCCATACCTCCTCTTAAAAAACTCTAGCTCTTTAGCTGCGGTGGCGGATCCAGTGGTCCTGTGGCTAAGTTAGGATCAGTTTTGTGAGCTGGGCTGTGGGAGAAAAGCTGGAGGCAGCACGTGTAGGTGTGGGCAACTGAGTATTTATACTGATAATGATGGGTTGTGAGACTTAGGACTTGACTTGTTCAGAGGAAGTTCACTGCAAACAGAGCTCACCAAATTACTCACTCTAAGGGGGACGGGCCTGAGAAGTTTTAGTCAGAAGTGAAAATTAGAGTCGTTTTGACTCTGCCTTAGCAACAGCTGTCAGTGGTAGCTGCTTTCTATCTGTAAAGAGGGATTTGGCTGGCATTCATCAACACAAATCTGTATGCCCTCTCTGTTTTCGTTGGCCTTGACCCAGCATTTATGCCAAGCTTTTGCTGGTTTCTCTACCACTGAGCCCACCTTTCCTCAGAGAGCTGCCGTGTGTGACAGTACTCCGTCCAGGGGGACAAAGGGAAGGTGTGGGTTTTCGTAGCTGGTTTGTCAAAGAAGCGGAAGAAAAAGACCCCCAGACACCTCTGAGGTCCTCTGGTGCATGGGTCACTTTGTCATCATTTTTGAGGATTTTGCCCACAAATACTTCACGGTTGTATTGTGGAGGGAGTTTCTGTGATGGATGGAGAGAAAGGCTGGCTGCTCTACTGGGCTCCACATAAAACCTGGCCAGCCCGCTGCGTCTTAGCCCCGGCAGCTTAGGCATGAGAGGCTGAGGCAAGGAAGATGGATATTGACTTTCTGATTTCCTAGCAAGCTTATTTCACTGAATTGTTATTATTCTAATTAGGATTCTGTTCTTATTTTCTACATATGTATTCTGCTTCTGAAGGTCTGTGGGTTATTTTGGTTAAAGAATTT
This sequence comes from Stenella coeruleoalba, assembly GCF_951394435.1. NCBI lineage: Eukaryota > Metazoa > Chordata > Mammalia > Artiodactyla > Delphinidae > Stenella > Stenella coeruleoalba. The sequence continues at coordinate 82,328,764 of NC_137153.1, forward strand.
GAAAATGCAAGGAAATATAACTGGAAAGAATTGTAGAAATTATGAGCACTAGTACCCTGTAACACCCTTTCTTTACAGAGAGCTTAAGGCGCTTTATATGTTCTCCTTAATCTTTCTGATGTTCCTGTAAAGCAAGTAGCAAGCTTGGATCCATGTATTTATTTAAATAGCTTCTGTCAGTGGAGTACCCGACAGTTTGCCAAGCACTGTCATTCCACTGCCCTCCTTGAACAGATGACACCGAGGCTTAAGGGCTTAAGAGACTAGCCCAGTGTCACGGTACAGGAGGATCAGCCTGCGGGCGGGGAGACCAGGGTTCACGCGGGTCAGCGGACACCCGAGGTGGCACAGCGAGAGATGCTGGCAGAAAAGGAAACAGTAGGTTTCTTGACTTCACTTCCAGGGCTCCCTTCACTGACCGCGCTGTTTCCAATCAGCAAATAGTGCGCCTGTTTCTGGGATGTCCTCGGCTGCATGCAACACGAGACGATGGAGACGCTACCGGCCCGTCCATCCAAGAAGTGTTAGAGTGTCACTCTAGCTAGAGACCTGATCTGTGTGTTTGTGTGCGAGCACAGAGCCTCCCTCTCCTCCCTGCTATCCACCCAGAGTCCAGGCCCCGCCGAAAGGGAGGCTTGGGATCACAAATTAAAATACAGAGTCTGGGTCCACTTTGAGCAGAGCGCTTAATGAAACTGGCTGTTTTTGCATTCCTAAAGTATACTGTGCAAACACTAGATGTGAACTTGTTTCTTGCCAGTCTGCTCTCTCCCACTAGAAGGTAAGGCTCCGTGGGAACAGGGGTGTTTATTGTTCTCTGCTGTGTCCCCAGTGCTGAGAACTGCCTGTCACACAGTAGGTGGTCATGAAATATTTGGTGAGTGAGGGAATCCCTGCATTCAGATCGAGCTAGCCAAGAATACACGCGATTTAATATTTTTAAGGGCATATTGTGGTTGTAGGATAACAAACGCTGAGCTTCCAAGCCTCGTTAGGCCTGTGGTGCCTACTTGTTAAATTTGTGGAAAAATGACAAGTGGAAAGACAAAGTAAAAGCAACTGAGCTCGGTTTGCTTTTCAGGAGTGAGTTAGGCTAGTTTAAGTAGAATATATGTGTTTTAGCATGTGGAATTTGCCTTCTTAAAGATGAAAACATGAATCTTTCCTAACTGAATTTAAAATTCAGTTTAGACATCACTCTATCACTGTCACTGTGTATCTGAAGAATTCTTTTACTATTAATAGGTCTGTGTACATGTGGTTTGAGTGAGTGTGGGGAGATATTGATCTTAGCCATACCGTGGTGTGTTTAGCTAACTTCTTTCCAAATCAGTAAAGACGCAGGCTTCTGTTTCTTTTCAAGGGACAAGGAACTTTGAATATATCTTAGTTTTTTATTGGTGGACATGGTACCGTGTCGTTACAAGAGTAGTAATCGTAACAGTAAGTGATTTTAGAGAGCTTGCTGTGCAGATAATATTTTATTCTTACAATAACCTTATGAGGTTATTACTGTATATTATTATTTCCATTTTGTATATGAGGAGGCTGAGACACATAGAAATTAAATAAGTTCTTGAGATCAGCCAACCAGTAAAATAGATCCTGGGTTTGGCTCAGTTTCAGATCACTGGTGTGATAGATATTTCTGTCAATTCTCCAGACATTTCAAATGCTCTGCTGCTTCCCCCAAAGTACTTGACTGAGTCAGGAGATTCAGATTCTAGTTCCGACCTTGCCAGTAACCAGTTGTGTGTTATTGCTGAGTACCTTAACTTCTTAGGACTGTACTTTTCTCAGCTTAAAATTGGAGTGTAAGTGAACACTGAGATCTCTTTTAGTTCCTTTGGTCTAAAATGACCATTTGGTTTTGGTTATTTTCTATGACCCAATGAACAGAAGTGAGACTTCTTTTTAGTCTCAGAAAGTCCCTTTTAACACCTGTTTTCAGAGTTTTTTTTTTGTTTGTTTTTGTTCACGCCGCGGTTGTCGGGATCTTAGTTCCCTGACTAGGGATAGAACCTGGCCCCGGTAGTGAAAGCTGAGTCCCAACCACTGGACCACCAGGGAATTCCCAAAAATTATATGTATTTTATATGTATATAATATAATTCCAGTGCTGCTTTAAAGTGATTAGCTTTTGTGCTTTTCATTTGGCATGTATAGTGTTAGAAACTTTAATCGTACAACTTCAGAAATAACACGAATTATAATGTGATCCAGTAATTTTCTCCCGAAGTGTTAAGAGGTGGGTGTATATGTAGTAGTTTATTACCTGTTGTGTAATTAGCTCCTGGGATTAGTTATCCTTCCAGAATCCAGTGCCGATGTCAGTTTCTTTAGCTGAGGTTTACCCTGATGACACTGCAGGCCTGTAAACTGGCTTACAATGAACTTGAGATCTTAAGTCCTTGGGTTTCTCACATTGTCCTTTACTTAGAGAAGGTTTGGACTTTTCAGCTTGGTTTATAATAAGTTAACTGTAATTAAATAAAAGAAGGGGGAAATGTATAATCTTGACCTTTGATGAATCAAGGACATAGTAGAGCTCAGTAGAGATCATAGTAGAGATCGTAGTAGAGATCCATCGCTAAGATATAAGCTCCAAAAGAAGAATGTGTTGTGTTACTCCTGTATTTCTGGCATCTGAAACAGTCTTTGGAACTTAACAGAGGAAACGCTGGAGCAACTGAAGGGATGGTTTAATTTTTCATTGCACTGCATTTCCTATAGTAGAGTGTCAACCACCAGTATATAAGCTTTGTTTCTGAGCTCTTAGGCAGGACTCTTAGGGAGAGTAACGATGGCCTCGGTAGGCAGTTCGAGGTTAGGAGTTCTCATTGCAGTTCTGCCACAGGCCCTTGAGCTGGCAGTTGGGCAGTTTTAAAATTTAGGATCGGATTCATCTCCAGATGAATGGAGGTCCAGATGGGGGGTCCTTGGCTGGGTTTTAAAGTATCCACAAAGTCCTTGAACTTCTGTGCAAAATTGTATGCCTTCTTCTGTGGGAGAAGAGAGTTCATAGCACTCACTGATCCAGTGAGGAAACCTGGACCCAAATGGAGGAGTTTGGGAACTATTTCTCTAGAGCAGTGGTGTCAGACAGGGCAGTTCCTTTCTCCCAAGGACATTTGACAGCATCTGCAGATATCTGTGGTTGTCACAGCTCAGAGGTGCTACTGGCATTCTAATGGGTAGCGGCCAAGCGTCAGCCTTGTCTGGCTTCTCTAGTTACTTACATAATTTTGAGAGAACCTGTCAAACCATACTTGTATTTTCACGTTTTCTTATGCTGTTCTCATGATGATTAGCAAAGTAGGGTTGGTGGTGGTGGTGGGTTCTTACTTCAGGTTCAGAATGAGGGTGTTACATGGTCTTCTGTAATCATCTTTTTCATTGGAAATTTCTTGTTTTAAGTGAGGCCCATTTGTCTTGGCTACCCATTGAGGGTCCGAGAATTAGTCTTAATTCTTTTTTTTTTTTAAGTTTTTTTGATGTGGACCATTTTAAAAGTTTTTCTTGAATTTGTTGCAGTACTGCTTCTGTTCTCTGTCTTGGCTTTTTGGCGGTGAGGCATGTGGGATCTTAGCTCCCTGACCAGGGATTGAACCTGAATCCCCTGCATTGGAAGGGCGAAGTCTTAACCACTGGACTGCCAGGAAAGTCCCACTCTTACTTCTTAGCTCCTTTCTAGGTAACAGTTTTTCAAAAGTGTTGTCCTTCATTAGCCTTCCTTTGTCCATGCTGAACAGTCCCAGTATTTCAGCCATTCTCTGGGATACCTGTTGGGTTATTACCAAGATAGGATAGACTGGGCCACCTGAGAATTCAGCATAACACCTTGGCCTGATCTACCCCAGCTGAAAAATCAAGGCAGATCTTGCTACCAAATAGTCCTTCTGCTCTTTCACTTAGCTTCTTGATTGGGTCAAAGTGCATTGTGCTTGAGTTTGTCTAGTCCTGACCACATTGTGATAAACAAAATGGAATCTTGAGTTTTCTAAGTAGCCTGGGAGTCTACTCACATGGGTTTATTATATTTTTGAATATTTGGGCACTGTTCAATGAACATGTTTTATTGGGGCTTAATTTTTCCCTTCGCATATTCCATTGTGCCGTGCTATGAAGGCGGGTGACTGTTCTAAAGGCTTTTGATTTGGGGGAGCATGTCGAACTGTTTGGGAGTTTGGCTTATTACCTCTAAGTATGTCTACCTTGGTTAACCTCAAAAAATATTATAGTTCACCTAAAGTGGCCAATAAAAAACATGGTGTCATTTCCACAGTTACTTGCTTAAGCAATTTTTGGCCAAGTTGGGGAAGACAGAGTGTATGTTTGGGCTTTTTAATGGAAAAATTGTGTCCTGCACTATTCCAGAGTGTCCTTAAACTTTCTCCTTTATGTAGGTTCCAGGAATGTGGAGATGACAGCTCTACTTCCTTGTAAGCCTTCAAAATTTTTTTAAAAAATTGTTTACATTTTTGAGGTTTCAGATCTGGGAGACTGGGCCACACATAGTACATTTATGTACAACAACCTTTTTAAACGGCAGCTCACTTGCAAGTGCTTGATATGGCTGACCTTAAGAAGGAGACCCATTGTTAGGACATACTTTAACGAGATCTAAGCATAGCCAATAGGATTTTCTTAAAATCTAAGCAAGAATTTAGGATATTTTGCATCAGTTTAGGACGTATATAGAAAAAAATTTGGTAAGATCTTTGTTGGATTTGTATTGTGAGGTGGTATTCATGCCAACTTCCCAAGATTTATAAATTCCACTTTTTCTTTCATAGTTGATTTCACAGTTTGGGGGCATGCATTTGTCGTTTTTGTTTGTTTGTTTGAAGCTCGTGCAAAAAATAAACTTTCTAAATTGAAATTTTTAGCTTCTCAAATTGAATATTTAGAACTAGACCTACAGAGATTAAGATTATAACCTAAAGACTTAAACCTGAAAAAGAACTGAATCCTCACGAGGTTGTTTATTCTTCCTTCACTGGGAGAGTTGCATGGTTAGGAGTTGGCAGTGTTGGATACCTCAGATGGAACGCAAAGGCTATGGTGGCTTATAATCGTTCATTCAGCAAATGCTAATTGACCTCAGACTTTGTGCAGGGTGCTTTGAGGGTTAGGGAGTTAGGGGAGGTAGAACTCTTGCCTCCATGGATTCTAATCTTTTAATGGCATTTCGACCAGTGTGAATAGTACATGGCAGTGTGTGGTGATGGCACACTTGTGACATAGGCAGAAGAGGAGGAAGTGTTTCTGGCTTGGAAGTGATTAAGAATCCTGTTACAGAGGATGTAGGGACATTTTAGTGGGACCTCAGAGGAGGAGGTCTCTTCGGCAGGAAGAAAGGAAAGGGGAGGATTCCAAGTGGAAGGCACAGAGACAGGAAAGTGTTGTCCATGTTCAGGTGGTGGTTACCATTTCCAGCTTGGTTGGTTGGTAGAGGAGAGAATGGTTGAGGTGGTGGGTTTGGGAAGCATTATGGAAGGCCTTAAATGCTGGTTCTGTTACATGGGCTATTGAGGGAAAGCATAGGGAAGACAGTAGGGCAGGGACTGTGTCGGTTTTGTTTATTTGCTCTATTCTCAGCAAGTAGCATGGGGCCTGGCAGAAAATGTTCAGTAAATGGTGGTTGAAATGATTTGAGTGGAGAGGGACATGAAGGAGAGAGGCTGGGTTGAAGAGGTGACAGGTACTGGAAAGGAGGAACCCAAGTGACCCCCGCAGTTCATTGAATGAGGGGTGTGGAAATGAACAGAGAAAGGCCTAAAACATTGACCTCTGCAGACTTTCAGAATCAAGGTGCCATTAATAGAAAAAGAGACCTTGGAGGGGAAACTTGGTCTTGATTATGCTAGGGGATGAGGTGCCTAGGGAGGAGGAAGAGTGATACACGGAAGAGGAGGGAAGGACAGGGGTTTGTTGCTTCTCCCCTGCCTTCATATCAGCACCTTCCCTTCATCTCCTGCCAAGTCTGTTTTCTTACCAAGAACTTCAGGTATTCTTTTTCAGCAAGATTTGTATTTGTACCTTAATTCTATACCCAGACCACAGTGGACTTTGCCAGGCAGCCCTTGTGGTCAGTGGTTTTAGGAACTTACCATTTTAAGGAAGGTGTTTGACCTTTGTGTCAGTGTATGAGAGAGATTTTCTTCATCATTTTGCTTGATTACTGCCATTACCTTTATATAGATATAATAGTGGGAGTTTGCAAATTATCTGATTTTGGCTTTTTTCCTTTTAACGTTTTTTTTTTTTTGACATTAAAAATAGGTACAGAATCCTTTAAATTATTCATCAGCTATGGAAATTCTGCTCCAGTCATTCTTTTCTTCTGTTGCTTTTTATTTTCTATCATTTGGCCAAAAACTGTGAATAGGTCAGTGATTCTTTATCCTTTTTGTGTTGAGAAATTTTATGTAAACGCGAGGCTGAGTCTGTAATTGTCTTGAGAAACTACTATATTTCAATAATTACTCCCATTGTCCATTATGTATGAGCTATATACCAAAATTACAACGGATGCTTTAGTCAATGTGAATTACATGTGTGTGGTTAATTTTCTTTTTTTCCTAATGTGAGGCATATTCTGTATTTTAAACTTTTTCCTCCTTTAAGACACTTGTCTTAAGCTGCTGTAGTTGAGTGAGAACAACAGTGATAGTAAGGAAAGTTAAGTAAACATGAAATTAAAAAGGCCATAGAGTACATTTTGGTAAACCAAAATACTGCTTGGTGGCATAAAGCCACAGATCCATTCCAGAAAAAAAAAAAAAAACATGCGGAAATGTGGTTTTGCTGTCTGTCATGCAGTCTGTTTCAACTGTCAGAAACATACGTTGCTTTATGGGGTATTTTTTTCAAGTCTGACCACAGCTTTTAATTTCCTTCACTCCACCCATACCTCCCACCTCACCCCCATGTATCTAGTGCTAATTTATGGGCATTTTAAATGTAATGACATCAACACCAAAAGGGTCAGCAGTTGTGGCAGAAGTTTTTTTTTTTTTTTTTTTTTTGGTGGTACTCGGGCCTCTCACTGTTGTGGCCTCTCCCGTTGTGGAGCACAGGCTCCGGATGCGCAGGCTCAGCAGCCATGGCCCACGGGCCCAGCCGCTCCGCGGCATGTGGGATCCTCCCGGACCGGGGCACGAACCCGTGTCCCCTGCATCGGCAGGTGGACTCTCAACCACTGCGCCACCAGGGAAGCCCGTGGCAGAAGTTTTTTGTCTTAGGTATGCCAAGTATCACTTCTGTACTTTTGGACGCTTTTACTAGAACACAGCGATTGTCCTTGTTTTTGGACTCTTCGATCTAAGTTAAATTGAGATCTTTAAAAGGTGGTTTCGGAATGCTTTTTTCCCCTTATTTTTCTTTCTTCTTTCTTTTTTTTTTCCTAAAGAAATAGTATATTCACATTAAAGAGATTTTAGAAATAAAGAAAGAAAAAGAGTCAGCCACAATCCTGCCACTGTGACCTAGGCAGAAGCCGAAAGCTGAGTCTTCACTGTGTTTCCACCAATGGTGTTGTGGCTGATGGAGAATTATGCCCCCTGCCACCCCCAGCATCGAAAAAAACTGGCCAAGGTTCAAGGGGTAATACATAAAATAAACATAAGTATGTTTTGGTTTCATTTAAAAGTATGAAAAAGTATATACCAAAATGAAACCTTAGGTCTTTAAAATTAGCTTGATTTATTGGTAACTTTACAGTTTCTTCAGCTTTTTTTTACGGGCAACACAATCCTAAGTATTTTTTAGATCTACTCCTATTTCAGCCACTAACTTCCTGTGATCTTGGTAAATCATCTAACTTTTCTGAGTCTCAGTTCCTCATCTATATCCATAAAACAAGGGAATAGGACTGGATCAGTATGTTTTATAAGATGTTGGGTCCTGGGCTCCCCAGCCTGGGGCCTGGGCATCAGTATTTTTCTAAAAGTTCCAGGGGTCATTCTGATGTGCAGCTGGGTTGAGAACCAGTGAACCAGAGCAGTGCTTCTCAAACTTTGATGTGCCTACAAATCACTGGGGATCATGATAAAATCAGATTGTTGCTGCAAGTCTAGGGTGGTACCTGATATTGTCCATTTCTGATGCCCCATTGATGCCCATGCTTCTGGTCCACTGACCACGTTTTTAGTAGCAAGGAGCCAGAGGCTCTCCAAAATCTCCGAAATTTCTTCCAAATCTGTTATTTTTTATTTCCATGGTGTAGTTGTTGTAGTACATGGGAGTCTGTGTGCTGTTTGAATGAGACTCTCCACTTAGGATGTCAAGATTGATAGGTAGTGTGGTATCTCTGCGTAACCTCTCTTTGCTTAAGTTCCAGACAAGCATCTTTGGAACAGTTCAGCAGATGGAAGTAATTTTAATGGTATCTTGCTTAGGTAGCTTGGCTGAGCTCCAGCTGATGTTTGGGGGTTGTTTCATTGCTAGAGAGAGGAGGGGCACTTTTCATTTCTGCCCCTCTCTGCTCACTGAGACCCCAGTCTGATAGGTACTTATACTTTCAAATTCTGGCTCCTTTCTTCTCGTCCTTCATGGCTGCCCTGCTCATATTGTCCTCTAATTCCTGAGCAATATTTTGGGTAAATGGGCAAACAGAATCATGAAGCAGTATATCTTGTTGTAATTTGGTTTCTCATGTTGGCACATTCTTTGCAGAAAAAGAAACAAGTTAAAGCAAGGAGAACTCCAATTTTGGAGTATATTTTGTTGTGAAAGATGTGAAAACATTCTTAAGCTGTAACATTTGTCATGCTCTCCTTTAACCCTGTCATTTAGAAAAAAGAATACAGTATATAATTGTGGTATTTTATTTTTGTTTGTTGTTGCACAGCATCAGACTAGGAGGCAGCATGATCTTGTGGGAAGACCCTGTGGCTGGGGTGTCTGCAGAACTGATTTCTAAACCATCACCTACCCCTTACATAGTTAAATGTTAACTGTGGACACTTGCGTCTCTACACAAACCAGGCAGGGGATCAGGGAATGCTCCACTTATTGGAGCTGTGTTGGAGAGTTCTGTTGTGTTGAAGGAAAATATCTATCACCTAAACTACCAGGCAATGAGAAGTTATAGTTTGTATCGTAGGAATGTTGCTCTGGAGCAGTGCTACTCAGTGTGGTCCATGGACTGGGGCAGGTCCGTGCACTATTTGCTGATGGTGGGCGTTATGGTGGGGAGCTTGTACCAGACCATAAATCAATGCACTGCCCCCTTCATCAGGAATGTCTTTATTGTTGAAAAAACAAAACCGAGGAACAACAACCAAAAAAACCTATCTAGCTGAAGTAAACAGTAGTTGACTTAATTCTGGCATGAGCCCATTATCTTGCTGATGGATAACAGTTTGGGGACTGACTGCTTTCAGTAGCACTGCTTTAGAATGTTCAATCAACAGGTTTATCAGGGTTGTTTTATAGATTAGGAATAGACAAATTGAAGTTCATAAAATGAAGGAAAGTGTAACCCCCAAACTAAAAAAGTAAAAGCAAGTTAGGTGAAAGGTAAGATCAAGTTCGACGTGTGTAAAATATTAAGTCAAGGAGTTTGACACAGTCACAAGAAGGAAGCTGAGAGGCACCGCCTTTTGTGTTTTGGTTAATGCAAAACTTGTTTAAATTCTTCTCAGTACTTCTGACTTCTTAATTTAATAACTTGCTTTAGAGAGAAGTTTTGTTTTTCATTTTCACCATCTTCCTAATAGAAAGAATGTGTTTTCTGTAAGTCTCACTTAACAGTTACCTGTGGCCTTAAATTGCAAGAAGCTTTGAAGTTGAGCCTGACTTCCCCTCTCCCTCTCCTCCTCTGCCCCCAGCCTCCTATTCTTTACTCTTTACTACTGTATATAAAATTTACTGCATCCAGGGCAAGTATCTGTTTACCAAGAAAAGAGGAAGAGAGATCCTTTGCCAGTAGCGAAACATAAATACTGAGAATGTCTTTTCTGGGTCACAGTGCACGAAACTGGAGAAACAGCAAAATTTCTGGGGCCAGGCCTTTGACCTCATTCCTCTTTTCCATCAGTCGGAAGGCACTGTCCTTTATTATTACTGTGCTGGTGAGTCTGTCCTCCCACCCCTCTTTAGATCTGCAGCCCTTCCCCCCTGTATAATTATAAATTAGTGAGGGATGTCTTCTTAATTGAGAGACAGGAAGAGCCCTAAGCTTCAATCGATACCTAACAATACAGCTACTCAATTTGTAACACTGTCTAATCTCAGTCTGTCTTAAACCAAACTGTACCACTTTACTTAACTTAAGGGATTATATTAATAAGCCTACTCTCATAAATATTTCTGCCAGTGAGATGTGGGGCAGCAGCATTCTTCCCATTTCATGGTTGTAGAAATGGAGTCCCAAATCACTTAGGGTTTGCTTTAAAGTCATGGTTCCGCTGGATTAGTAATTAGAGTTAACCTGGGATTTGGCACTGCACAGTTTATCATTCACAATGTCTGGTGTGCTTTGCAGAATGTTCTGCCACTTAAGTCTGTATTCTTTCCTTGCCTTTCCATAACTGTCCCCCCAAGTAAACCTTGAAATCAGCCTTGTGACTCCCCTATCTTATTAATGAATGGTAGTGCCATATCCAAGCTTTACGTGTTGGATGGAATCATGGATTCCTTACTTCCTTTCATTGTCCAAATCTTTTGACGTCACAGCATGCCGCTGATTCTCCCTGTGCAGCCTGTCTCCTTTCCTTGCCCTCCGCATCACTTCCCATCAGACCCTTGTTGTCATGCTGGGATGGCTGTGCTGGCCTCCTGGCTGATTGCCGTGTCTGCGGCCTTTGCCTTCTCTGCTCCCTTATCTGGGCTTATGGGAGCTCTGGGTACACTTCTGTATCTATCTATATTGGGTCATTGTTCAAGGGCCCTTCTCCACTCCAGGAAATCTAGCCAGTACTTCCAACAAGTCTCTCTCCTCTTCTTCTTTTACCCTTTACCTAGGTGATCTTGGCCGCTCTGCTAAGTAGATGAATCCCCATTTTTTTCTGCAGCCTGGATCTTTCCTCTGAGACCATTGCATGTAACCAAGTCCTCCTTTCCCTTGAATGTCTCACAAGTACGTAAACTCAACATGTCCCCAAATGACATCCTCCCCCACAAGTCTGCTTGTGGTCCAGAGATTTTTATCTCAGGAAATGCCAGCAGCATCCACCCGATTTCTCAAGCCAGAAACCCAGAGGGAGGTTATGATTGCCTTTCCCTCTCGTTTATTAGCCACACCCAGTCAGTCTTCTGGTCTCTTGGAATCTATTCTCAGTTGCTCCTCCAGCTTTCTGATCGTGGTGAATGGCTTAACCAGTTTACTCTTCTGTGGCTTCAATATGGGGACAGAAGTCATCCTCTTAAAATTGGTCTACAGTTAAGTGAAATATCTGGCCCAGAGGTAACCATCCATGAACGCTGGGATGCAGAGGACCACGATACTGATCGTGGTCACGAGTAGTACCTTTAGCCACCACATGGTGAGACATGGTGATGACTCTCACCACGAGTAATCTGGTTGTCTCCTAACTGGCCTAACCTGGGTGGAGATAATCCCAGTACGTTGGGTTCTTCTGGATCTTCTTATTCAGCCTCATCTTGTCCCCTTTCACTTGTCCCATTTTTAGACTCTGAATGTCCCACGCTGATCCTTTTTTGGAATGTTCTTGCCCTTTCCCCTGCCGCTCTCTCCTTTGTCTAGCATACTCACTTCACCCTCAGTTACTCAGGGAAACAGTGTCTCCTGTTAAGCATTTAAAAATACCTTGCACTTTGTTTTCTTCAGTGTCTGTCTCATTTGTTAGATTATGGGCTCCATAAATCCTGTCTTGTTCCCCTTCTCTTTTCTCAGAGGGTAACATAGTGCCTGGCAGTGTAGAGACAAGTATTGAAAAACTGTGGAATTAATATGGCTAACGTGATGTTGCTGTCTCCCCAGAGCCTCTGTAATGACTTCAGCAAGAAGGGGTTTATTCCGCTCTCCTCCTTGCATTGCTCGGGCTCCTCTGTGTACCACCTAGGTACCACGTGCTGTCCGTTATTGTGTTTATTTCCATTTAGTCTTCCGCTATTCTAGATTATAAAAACTTCAAAGGGTCCAGATTAATTCGGCATTTACCTCTGATTCTACCATAGCTCCTAGCTTAGAGTCGGAGTGAATGAATGAGCTGATATCTGAAAATGTCTTGTTGAATTTCCTACGTTTGTGATGCTATGGGAATTCATATTGTTCCTATTCTGAAATTATCTTTCATCCTCCATCTTTCCTCTTGCGGTATGTTTTGTGGTTATAAATCTCTTCTGCCCTTCCACAGCCACTCAAGTACAATCAGTGGCAAGAAGGGGGTGGAGAGCAGAAATGCCCTGGAGTGTCTTGACCTCCTGTCTGGTATTTATCATAGCTTTCTTAGGAATTGTCCTTGATAGGTCCTTGCTGCCTTCCAAATAAAGTTCGAGCTCTCTAGTGTGGCATTCAGGACCTTCCACAGTATGACCCCTGTGAACCCTTTCTGTCCTTATTTTCCACTCTGTTTTTTCATTGCATGCATCCTGTGCTCCAGCTTAATGGCTTTCAATGCTGCCTGTACATTAGAATCACCTGGGGAGCTTTAAAATAAAATGCTGACGTGTGGGTTCTACCCTTGGAGAGTATGAGTTCATTGGCTTGGGGTGAGGCCTGGGCGTTGGTGTTTGGGAAGGATCCACTACTAATGTTAGTGTAAAGCCAGGGCTGGAAACCATTGACCAGCTCAATGTTTCCCATGAAATGTAATCTCCTCTAAGAGCTTTGAGAAGAAGGGGTTCCATAGTCAGAGAAGTTTGATTAGTACTGCATTTTTATGTACACTTTTTCAAAGATTTATTACCTTGTCAATTGAGAGGCTGTGGGATGTCAGCAGGAAAAGAATCGTGTTTAACTTTGTTTAAACTCTGTGAGGTCATCTGACCAAGGAGCTCTTTATGTATATCATACTTGTTAATGACATCTGCAGAACTTGGTATAGAACCTGCTTTGGGTGATGCTGCTTCCAGCCACATTTCAGCTTTTAAATCGCTTCTTTATTCGTCTTTCCTTGATCATCTCATTCAAACCAGATCTCCTCTCTCCTCAGGCTTTTCTCTTCAACCCTCCATTTTATCTTTTTCATAGCACCTTTCAGCATCTGAAATTCCTCTTCATATATGTGTATGTTTGTTTCTGTCTCCTTGCCCCTACAGTGTGAACTCCATGACAGCAGGGACTTATTCGTCTTGTTCACTCCTGTGTCTCCAGTCCCTGTGTCAGCACCTAAAGTAGGCCTGACAGATAGTAGGTGCCTGATAAATATTTGTTGACTGGACGGAAAGGCAGTATTACGTTCGTGGCTTTGGCTTTTCCTAAGGTTCACATGCTGAAAATTTTTAAACTGCCTGCACAATAAAAAGCAGCTTGCTATACATTTTAAAAGTAGCTAGGAATACAGGAGCACAAACAGATGACACAAACAGATGACAGATGAGCACAAATAGTGCTTTACAGTTCTCAACTGCCTAATGAAGTATCAAAGAAGAAACCAAGCAGAGGCAGATGTGAGCCTGATGACAGGGAAAATGCTATTGTTTTTCTGATTATAGAGAGCTCTTAGTCTGTGGTATGAGATTTCTTTTTTAATTTCTTAAGCAGCCTGTCACAGGCAGCTTCTCCCAGTGTATAGGAGTCGTACCTGTGTGAGTCACTAAAGAGTTGGGGTGAGGAATCAGTGAGGTGATAGTGGACTTCTGTGGGGCATACACTGCACCCATGACAGAAAAACTCCACAGAAACAGGCAAGGAAGTAGTATATTCTAAGTAAAGGCTTCCTAATTATTAGAACCCTCTGTAAGTGAGCATATTCACACAGGTTTGTCTGGGGTTGTGGGGAGTGGATTCGCGTATCTAAATCCATACATGGGATCCCATGAGTGTGGTGCTGCAGCAATTCCTGGACCTTGTTTGGAAGGGATTCCAGTGGCATATTCTCTCTAGGGGTCCTCATGCTGTGGCTGTGCCCGTCGCTCCCCAAGCCTGCCACTAAATGTCCACGTTTTGAGCAGGGTTGATATGCCCGAGCTGGTCTACACTTGAGCTCGTGTGTGTAACCCCTGTGACCCACTACACCTGGAATTGTCAGGAATCGCTCTTCCTGTGAGACCTGTGAGGGGTGCTGGTCCCTGGCTAGGACCTTCTCTTCAGCCATTACTGATTCACTCTGGAGATCTCGTTGGGGAGATTTATCATGACTCACTATACAAGGTGCCCTCCCAGTGTGCCTTCTAACACATACCCCGATTCCAGTGTGTCAGGTGATCACAGTCTGGTGAATAATCTTGGGAAGGAGGTTGAGAGGCATCTCCTTTGCATTTCGCAAATGATCTTTTAAAACGCACATCCTGCCATGGTTTCAGAATGGAAGCTTTAATCATTTACTTATCAGTCAGGAATTGTCCAGAGTGGATTTGCATTTCCTTTTGTGGCCCACTGTGATTACTTATTATTCTTTTTGAGCAGTATGGCATCCTAAATGCTAGAAAAGATGTTGTTGGAGAGGTAAGCAGACCAAATCAGTATAAACAGGTCTTCTAGACAGGTATTCCTTTATGGTTGAAGTGCTATAACTATTCCCAAACAGTTTTAGCATGCTTGCAAAAGATTTTAGGAGATTCCAACCACCGAACCTGGACTGCAGTTTCTTCTGGTCACTCAACAAATATTTTTGAGTGTCTTCTACATACCAGGACTGGGGTATAGACAAATCTCTCTCTGCCCTCATTGAGCCTCCATTCTCTGTAACCTTGCTGCAGACCTAATGTTGGTCTGCAGACCCCTAGTGCCAGTGTCACTTTGGAGTTTGTTAGAAGTGTAGACTCTTAGGCCCCACTCTAGGCTGGATTTTTAACCACATTCCCAAGTGATTAGTATGCACACTAAAGTTTGAGAAGCACTACTTCTCAAACTTTTTGAGGGCTTCCCTGGTGGCGCAGTGGTTGAGAGTCCGCCTGCCAATGCAGGGGACACGGGTTCGTGCCCCGGTCCCGGAGGATCCCACATGCCGCGGAGCGGCTGGGCCCGTGAGCCATGGCCGCTGAGCCTGCGCGTCCGGAGCCTATGCTCTGCAACGGGAGAGGCCACAACAGTGAGAGGCCCGCGTACTGCCAAAAAAAAAAAAAAAAAACATAGGTGAGGTAATTTCAGGTGATTATGAATGTTGTGAAGAAGACTGTAATGGGCTGGAGAGTGACAGGGAGAAGGAGCCCCAGAGGATGCTGAGTGAAGTTGTCTGAGGAGGGGTCCTGTGGACTGAGACTGAAATGATGAGTAGGCAGTGAGCCATGACGAGGTCTGAGGGAGGTGGCTCCAGGCAGAGGGACTCTCCCTTACCCTTGCCAGGCTTTGGTCACCCCCATTTTTTGATGCCAGGGTCAGATCTCTGGCGGGCCCTGTGGATGCACTTCCCTACTGTGCCGGGACCTGTATGGTAGGGCACGTGTTTGGCAGGGCGATGTAAGTGCAAATAGCGGAAGAGCAAAACTTTGCTTTTGAAAAGAGCTGACTGTTTTATTAAACAGAGAAAACAGTTGAAGGGGATGGAAGGGTACCTTGGCAGTGATGGCTTCAAAGAGTTGACATTTTATGTAATTGGGAGGAGGAAGAGGAAACCAATAGAGGTCATTCTAGAATTGAAAGGACAAGAGAAAAGGAAGTGCTGAGGAATATGGATATAGATGAAGATTTGTTGAAAAATGGAGATAAACAAGAAGGAAGTAGACAAGGAAGCCTTTAGCCCAACCTAAGAGTATAGACTGAAAAGTAGAGCATGGCTCTCAGTGTATGAAAGGTGGCTTGTTGCTTTCCTGGAGAATAGGTGTCCTTGATGAGAGCTTGGTAAGACCCTTTATTGTTTTTGTTTTCTTTTTGGTTTTATTCCAGTATTCAAATTCCTCTGTTTTCAGATATTTCTCACGTACATTGAAATCATTTTGGGGGAAACCAAGGTGAATATCTTCGCCTACTATGGGCACAAGGAATATTTGTGCCCTCCAACCATTGCTGAGAATGAAAATGCTTAATTGGAAATCCTCATTCAAGGCACCTGTACATTTATGTCAGTGGGAAAGAGTAGGGCAAAAAAAAAAAAGAAAAGAAGAAAGTGATTCAGAGACAGGGAGAGAGAGAAGAGAAATCAGAAAATAGCTGGCAGGGCTTGCTGTGTGATACACTGGCCCAGGAGTGCTGAGGAAATGAGCATGTGCAGAACCCTGAGTGTCTTGGTATTCGGTCATCAGGTTCTCTGACCACCTGGTTCTGCAGAGGCTGGGGTTAAGTCCACCAGAGAAAGGCGTTTGCTTTCCCTACTCCTGACATCCCACTTTTCCCGCCCATCTTTTTTTCCATTTTCCTTGCCCCACCCCTCTGGTAGAGCTGAGTATAACCTTACCATTGGTTCCAGTGTTTTTCAGACTTGAGAACCAGAATGATTTGACCTTGGGGTATTAACTGGATGTCTGTCAGGCAAAATGATTGTCATTCTCAACCGTGATAAAATATCACTCTTGACATTTGGAACAGTAGTTAAACACAATAACCAGAGCCCGGAAGATGTAGGTAGGATAATAGGCAAATATCTGGGAATTCCCTTAAAGACCGTCTAGAAAGCTCAAGAGGTGAGAGGAAGGGACCCTTTTTTCTAACCATTGCAAAAATGCTTCAGTAAGCTACAGCTTCACCTTTGGGGATAGATGGAAATAGTTTCGTGAAATATAGGTATTCTGTGATACTCTCTGGGAAAGACCTCATCCTGTGTGTTCCTACACTAGCACCATGAACAGTAGCACCTGAATATCTTGTTAGGACAAACAAGTGGGATACCTCAGTATATGCAGTTAATAACTGCATGCTGGGCACCTTAAAAGCACAATTGGCATGCAGTAAAGTAGCATAAACATGAGTTCAAAACACAAAGCAGATTGACATTGCTTGAGATATTACAATCAGCAGAATCATTGCTTTAGTTAAACTCACTGGGGAGGGGGAGTGGATAGAAAAAAATGGTTGCATATTGGCACTTCCGTATCATTCAAGGTAATACTAATTGAGTACTCCGAGACAGTGTCTCTTTCTTGTTAGAGGAAGTGGGATGATGAGAGCTTTTACAGATTGTCTTAATACATCGCAAAAAAAAAGTCTTAGTAGTTTGAATCAGTCCTTTAGGGAACTCATAGATGTCCTATTACATTGATTCTTACAATGTTACTACTTCATTTTATTGCTTTATTAAGCAGTATAAAATACTTTGTGCAAAATAATCACCTGTACCAAAATAACTTAGGCATCTGGTTTACCAGCTTGCTGGTGGTGCTTGACAGTACCTTTGGTCTAAATCTCTAAGCCTTATCCCAGTCTGGCTTTTTTAAAAAATACAAAGAATTTTATTTATTACATGTTCTTACCTCTTTTGTCAAGTTGAAATTTGATGACAAGATAAACACTGAGCTGTCAGTTTAGAGAAATAGTACTACTTGAATATTTCTTCCTATGTGTAGTCTGGATTTTTATTAAGTTGGGAAGAATTTCTCATTAGTCTTCTGACTTTTTCATCTATGGACAGGCAGGATCACTTCCAGAAGTTGTACTGTTTCTCAGATAATTTGGAACAAATCAATAACAAATCAAGATATTTTCGGATTGAAACAAAAAATTGCAGTCTTGGTTCTGTAGTGGTAAAAGGGATTGAAGGAGAGGGTTGCAAGACTTATTTGTACTTATTCTGAAAAGCATTTCGGATAGAATAAGTGGGAATTTTTCTTCACTTTTTGGTGTTTAAATATAATAGATGGGTGTATGTTCTTGATAAAACACCTAATACAATACATAGATTCATCTTAAAACATTTTTCTGGCAAAGAAACTGCTGTACAAGAACAAATCAGTTGTGAAATGTTATTCTTTAAGAATGTTTTCCTGAAACTCTAATAGGTTTTTTGCCCCTCCCTCCCACCCCATTGGCTACTGAAATGGTTTCTTAGTAATGTTTTGTTACTCTGTTTTATTTCAACAATACTATATAGTAGTGTTGTTCCTATTTTGATGAGAGAACAAAAACACAAACATTTGTTAAACGAACAATTGCTTTTGATACTTGTCTTCGATAAAGTAATCTGTACTTTCTCTCAAGTTTATTATGTCATTAAAATAAAATTTATTTTTTAAGGAAGTCATAGGCAGAAATAATCAAAAATTAGATTTTTTATGAGGACTACTTGAGGGGATGTAATTCAATAAAAGTGTAGGCTTAACTAGTTTTTTGTCTTACTTAAATAACTAATTTGTTACAAGTAATAAAGAAAATATCCGATATTGTGTGCTTTAGTATTTGTTACTTTTTAATGAAGGGATTGAACTGTGGCATTCTTTTCAGTGTGTGACATTACTTTCCCATGATGCAAGGTAGTTAATAAATTTTGCAATGATTCTTGAGTTGGAGTGTGAAGAAAAAAGCGATAAATGGTTTTTCTCGCTGTTTGTCTGTTTCATCACTTAACCGGTCATGCTGCTAGTCCACTGGCCGTCACCACTTCGGGGTCGGTTAGTCTGTCTGCGTTCATGTGCCAAGTGCATAACCAAGGGATTTCATAGAATGCCTCTTTTGTTAAGTTGCCTTTTTCTAAAATATTTTGCCCAAACAGGTTTTTTGTTTTTTAAGTGGGATGGTCATTATTTTTATTGGTTCTTTTTATTGGAGGGTGGCATAAAGGAGGGACATTATAGAAGGAGGAAATAGAATGGTAGTGAATTGAGGGTAGGAAAATAGTACGTGTGGGACTTTTTTCTTTTTCATGAATATATTGATGGATCGAAGAAAACGTAATAGAAGTGTCAAAATTGTTAATGTATTTAACAAACTATGGCTGCAAAAACAATCATTTTGTTATATTTTGGCATGAACAATTGTTCTTTTATGGAGGCCATTAATCCTATTTTGGAATATCATGGGCATCTGAAGGCAATAGTTAGCAGTTCCATAAAGCATTGAATACCATGATAACATCCACTAACCCTCACAGCTGTATTTCAGAATCTCTGCCTGTTTAAATGGGCTGTGAATGTACTTGCTCAGGGATGCATGAGCCGCATCACCTATAAATTTGATTGGAAGCTACAGCACTGGCATAGGCTGATGGATAGCAGATTAGAGCCCTGATTAACCATGTGATTCGAAGACTGGGAAATATATTGTCTAAGCAAGATTCATCAGATGCAATCAGAATTTCAAGTGGTCAGATGAAATTCAAATGTATATTGTGGCTTTTCCTCCCCTGGTGCTTTTCCTCCTAGGTTGCCTTTTTTCCCCCTCTCTTTCCCCAAAGCTGAAAAATACTTCTTTGATGAATCTGCTCCTTACCCTAAAGCTGTCTGTCTGTTATTCATCAGAAAGCAGGTCGCAGTTCAGTGAGCAGAAGAAAAGATTTTAATAGAAGCTGTGCCAAGGGCTGTAATGCATCATTTTAGGGCCCTAATTACATTACAATGACAAATATCAGTGGTGACAACAGCAATAACCTACATCCTTTAATGGCTGTGCTGGAAAAGGAGTTTGGGCCCCAGCCATTAGATTAGACTCAGTTTCAAAACATAGGCCATTAGGAGTGTGTGTCCACAGTATTATTGGCTGATCGCTGAAGCCCAGTGGAAAGGCCTGTAAATAAATGATGGCCTCCCTAAAGCTGGGTCCTGTGGGACAAAAGAGGCAAAATTAGATGCCCATGGAAGCAGCAGTGTTTCCGAGGCAACTTTAGCTTTCAAAGTGAGGAATGACCCGCTTAATTTTATGAAATCTCACACACACACACACACACACACACACACACACACAAGCGCGCGCGCACACGCACGCACACACACACACACACACACACACATCCTACCCCCCTGCTGCCAATTAGCCTGACCAGGAAAATCCGTTGGTGTGACAACTTAAAGAAATTAAGAAGTCTTTTAGACAAAAGGAGACCTTTAAAGAAACAGTTTGGAAGGTTTCTACCCCCTTTTTTCTGTTATGTATGTATCTTAGCATACATGAGTCAGTAAAACGACTTTTTGGCTTTTCTACATTTATTTTTAAGGAAATGTAGATTTTTTTTTCATAGTTGCTCAGACTTAACATGGCCTAGGCCCTACATTAAAGGAGCCAAATAAGTACCTCTTGCTCTTTATTTTGACAGATGAGTGAGTTTCCTTAGGGTAGTTTTTGTTGCCTGGGTTATGTAGGCAAACTAGAGAACTCAGTTTTCTTATGTGCCCACACATTTTTCAACCCTCCTAGCAAGGGACTATTTTATTTATGTAAACAACATAATGAGGAAAATATGCTTGGCAGATGGTTCTAAGCATTAGAATCATCAGTTTGGTTTGCCCCAAAGTATCTCATTATCTTTTATTCTCTCCCCCTCCACCTCTGCCTACAAAAAGCTTAACAACCAAATGCCTCTGAGACTAGTGCTTTCAGTCTGGTGCATGCTGCTCTATTTTCTCAGCTCGCACTGGAATTTCACCCTGTAACCACTGTGGTATGTTCGGTCCAGGTGGAGAGTGGTTTGGTGATTCCCATTGCAGCTTTTCATGGTGGTTTAAGCATTCTTAAAGGATAGCTAAATGCTCCACGGGGCCAGGGCAGTAAATTAAATCAGGTCAGCACAGTTGGGTCCTTATTCACTGCTGCTTATTGGTACTGGGTTTTTGTCCATCCTGTTAGGAATGCAGGCTGGAAGGGAAAGCTTAGGTTTGAAACTTCATGGTGAATTTGTGTTTTCTCTTGGCTGGCAAAGTTTTTAAGGTGCTGGTATTTAAAAGATTGCGTAGCCACAAAGTCAGAAGGGTTGCTGATGAAAGAAGGAAACCTAGATTGCACAAGTGGAGTGCCGCTGTCATTCTGGTAATGACTTGGCATGAAAAGGAGAATTTCTGTCCTCCTGTAAAATGAGGAACTGACCCTGGATGGAATTTACATTAAGAATGTCTCAGGAATAGTAATTGCTTTATGTTTTCTGTCTCCCATCACTTCTTGCCTCTCCTTTTTCCTCACTCCATCATTAAAAAATAAGCTGTTTTGATGGATGTTAACTAAACTTACTGCAGTAATCATTTCACAGTATACATGTAAGTCAAATCATTACACGGTACACCTTAACCTTATAGAGTGCCATATGTCAATTATATCTCAATAAAACTGGAAAAAAAGTTTTTTGTGTATATGCGTGTAAAAACCCTGTTGTCTACATGTCACGTACTAACGTATATAAGGAGCCATCTGATAATGTAAATTAAGGTGAAGTTCTGGGTAGCTTTTTTTTTTTTTTTTTTTTTTTTTTGCAGTACGTGGGCCTCTCACGGTTGTGGCCTCTCCCGTTGCGGAGCGCAAGCTCGGCGGCCATGGCTCACGGGCCCAGCCACTCCGCGGCATGTGGGATCTTCCCGGACCAGGGCACGAACCCGTGTCCCCTGCATTGGCAGGCAGACTCTTAACCACTGCGCCACCAGGGAAGCCCCTGGGTAGCTTTTTAAAGAAAACATAGTGGTGGCGTTTCTTTTTTTTTTTTTTTTTTAACTTACTGTAGAATCCTATTTGTCTAAAATTTGAACACTTACCAAATTAATAGAGAATACGCTCTATTATCTGACATTATTGGGACTTCTGCAGATCTATAGTACAATGGTAATTAATGTTCCCAAGGTTAGTCACCATATATAAATAATTGCTTTCTGCTAAGTATAGGAGGATTTTAGCATGTTCTAAACCTCTGCACACTGAAAACCCTGGTGGGACACATTTGGAAATTTTAATGGTTGACAAAAACATGCCATTTCCCAACAGTTTATAACTAAGGATCTGAAGTAATCAGCTCACCTGAGTTGGTTGGGTGCTGTTCTTTAAGGAGGTTGGGGACTTTCTCATGAAATCTCAGTGCCTGTGTTTAAATAAAGCAAAGGCTGCAAATGTCAAACTCCAGTGAGTTATTAGGTGAGGGAAGTTGGGGTATAGGGAAGAATGTATCTTTACCATCTAAATTCAAAAGACGCAAGGTTTTATGTAAATCCACATTAGAATGAACAAGGGTCCCGTTGAAGGCTTCTGAAAGCAGATTTCCAGTCATGAAAATTAAATTCCTTTCTATGTTGTCCTGGTGCTTGAAGGTTGACTTTTTAAGATGAATGCTGGTTAATAAATTGTGCTATTAATGTGGCACTGTTGTCACTGCCTCCTTTTAATGGGCTTGCTGATGAGAGTTTTCCTCTTCCTTAGGAAATCCGCCAGCCAGAATATAAAGTGTGTTTTAATATCATCCTGTTAATATTTCGGGAATTTGTAACCAGCTGACTGTTCTCTTTATTGCTTTCCTTTCCTTTTTTTTTTTTTTCTTTTCTTTTCTTTGCAGGCAGAGATTGTCAAGAGGCTGAATGCTATCTGTGCACAAGTCATTCCTTTCCTGTCCCAAGAGGTAAGGCAGTTGGTTTCAAGCATTGGGCTGGAAGGTACCATTTCAGTGGTTTTGCAGATAAAACTGACTCCTTGGCCTCGTCTGTCTCTTGGTGTTTGCATTGCACATTTCTAAGATCCAGTGTTCGCATTCCAACTTCTACACCTTATTAACATTCAGTGGAATATAATTGTGTTTATATAATGGAGTATTTTCTAATGTGCTAAGCAAAATTCAGTTGTTAAATCTTTTGCTGTCATTGGACTATGTAGTGTTGCTCAGAATTATGACTTTGTCATAATGGCATCTAATAGGGGAGATTGAAAAAATGCCCGGAAGCCAAGAGCTTGTTCTATACTTTTGTCACTGGGCATTAAGAGTTGCCAGAAGATATATCAAAAAACCTTTACATAGTAAACAAACTGATGTAACTTTTGGCTAGCAACTTCTAAAAAGTTACTTCTTATTACCTGATGAAGTCTTTACATTGTGGGTGCATTTGGGAAAAAGACACAAAAGATGGACTCAGTGGACTCATTTCTCTGAGTACCACAGACTTCACGCCTCGCCAAGCCCCCACGTGCAGCTCACTTTGCTTTCTTCTGCTCCCACTAGTGGAAGTGTGCACGCTGCCCACAGGTGCATACATGGTGGAATGAGGAGGTGCATTTCTAGTGCATGGTGGCTTTTTTTTTTTTTTTTCCTCCTCTGCTTGCTTGCTTGCTTGCTTGCTTTTAGTAGTTACAAAGTTTAGGTGCACCAGCTGGAGAGAGAGAGTTTTTGCTTCTGGACTACTGAATCCTTCATTTGCTCAGGTAAGATCAGCTGTGAGAAGGAAGAAGCTAATAAATGGAATAGCTGCACGTCTTGCAGCCACAGTGCTTGGTGTTGTGGGCTGGAAGGCACCGAGGCATTTCCCTCCTTCCCTTCAGTTGTGTCACTGCTTTTCAGGAGAACGGTTCACCCGCCTGCCTGCCAGTGGGCATGCGCCGAGGTTAGCATGCAGTCGGTATTTGAGCGTTCCTGTGTGTTATAGATATGTGGATGGATCCCTATCTGACTTCTTATCTGGTCTGAGCTGGGTTAGACCTCAGTAACCATGAGGAACTTTCATGGGAATATATCCTTTGAGGGCGCTCATATTCACAAACCATGGACCTAAGTTAATATCCTGAACTCAAATGCTCTTCTGGATCACAAACAACAAAGGAAGTCTTTCTCGTCCTTTAGCTGTGACCACAAAACCACTGCCCACTGTATTCCCAATTACTTATTTCTGCTCAGGATTTGCTTGTTGACTAGACTACATGGAGTGCTGAAGGAGAGGCAAGGGGCCTGTTTGCATTTCTTTAGAAGTCTGGCTGCCCTTTGCCTGATCCATACCAGCGTGTATTTCTTCTTACTTTAAGCAGCTCTGCTTCATGGAGGTGGTGAATGGGAAGAATGTGTAACCCACCATGCTGTGACCAGGCTGAGGCGTTGTTCCCCAAGGCAGAGGGAAAAGTTTGAATTTTCCCTGGGGGGGTGTTAGATTGTAGGCTTCTGAAGACACAGACTCCTACACATAATCACCAGTACAACTTATTCCCATGGCATTTTTGCAGGATCTGTGGGGTTATGTTCAGATGTGGGAGGAGATCTTGGGGTGTTGGTGGAGCTAGCTGATTTGCCAGTAGGTCGTTTTCCCACATGAGTTATGTTGTTTGTGTGAGCAGGCCCGGTAGGAGCAGACTGTAATGGTAGTGGTGCTGAGCAAGACTGGACTGGAATTAATTGGCTAAGGAAGTCGCACCCTGTGGAGGAAAGCCGTGGGGAGGTACTGGCAACTCCTTTTCTGCCTTAAGCTGGGAGGATAGGCACCATAATCTCACTACTTACTGTTTATTTCCCCAATACTTTTGACATTTCTTGGTTGAAATCCTTGACATGTGTAATGAATGACCTGTGTCATGGTTTTCTAAATGCTGATGCTGTGTATATCTTTTCTTCTGCTTGCTTTGGATTTAATTGGCTCTTCTGTTTTTTAGTTTCCTAAGGTGTGTGTATATCTTTTAATGTGTGGGCAACAGACATGTTTGTTGCCCCGTCCAGTGCGGGCCTCTCGGATGTTTTGTGTCTGAACCCTGCCCACCTTGTTTCCTCTTCTGGGCATTCTGTGAGCATCGCACTACTTGCCTCTACCCTGACGCAGATGGACTGTACTCTGGAGGGAGGGCAGGAGGCAGGTTATTAGAGGAAGATGAATTCTATTTCCTGTCTCTTCAGAGACGTGCAAAATCACTGTTGCATGGCTGCAAGTGTCACCTGGTGCTAGGACTGAAGGCTCTTAATCTGATCTTTTAACACTGGCTCTCTGTGTGACAGTCTCACTGCCAGAAGGGCAGCTGCGGCATTAGAATTTATTTTAAAATCTTTTTTTAATTTAATTTTTAAAAACATCTTTATTGGAGTATAATTGCTTTACAATGGTGTGTTAGTTCTGCTGTATAACAAAGTAAATCAGCTATATATATATACATATATATATATGTATATATATATATATCCCCTCCCTCTTGCGTCTCCCTCCCACCCTCCCTATCCCACCCCTCTAGGTGGTCACAAAGCACCGAGCTGATCTCCCTGTGCTATGTGGCTGCTTCCCACTAGCCATCTATTTTACAGTTGGTAGTGTATATTATGCCCATGCCACTCTCTCACTTCATCCTAGCTTAGCCATCACTTCATCCTAGCTTACCCATCCCCCTCCCCCTGTCCTCAAGTCTATTCTCTACATCTCCGAATTTGTTCCCGTCCTGCCCCTAGGTTCTTCAGAACGATTTTTTTCCCCTTAGACTCCGTATATATGTGTTAGCATACGGTATTTGTTTTTCTCTTTCTGACTTACTTCACTCTGTATGACAGTCTCCAGGTCCATCCACCTTGCTACAAATGACTCAATTTTGTTTCTTTTTATGGCTGAGTAATACTCCATTGTATTTATGTGCCACATCTTCTTTATCCATTCATCTGTCGATGGACACTTAGGCTGCTTCCATGTCCTGGCTATTGTAAATAGAGCTGCGATGAACACTGTGGTACATGACTCTTTTGGAATTATGGTTTTCTCAGTGTATATGCCCAGCAGTGGGATTACTAAGTCATATGGTAGTTCTATTTTTAGTTTTTTAAGGAACCTCCATACCGTTCTCCATAGCGGCTGTATCAATTTACATTCCCACCAACAGTGCAAGAGGGTTCCCTTTTCTCCACACCCTCTCCAACATTTATGGTTTGTAGATTTTTTGATGATGGCCATTCTGACTGGTGTGAGGTGATACCTCATTGTAGTTTTGTTTGCATTTATCTAATGATTAGTGATGTTGAGCATCCTTTCATGTGTTTGTTGGCCATCTGTATACCTTCCTTGGAGAAATGTCTATTTAGGTCTTCTACCCAGTTTTGGATTGGGTTGTTTGTTTTTTTGATATTGAGCTGCATGAGCTGCTTGTATATTTTGGAGATTAATTCTTTGTCAGTTGCTTCATTTGCAAATATTTTCTCCCATTTTGAGGGTTGTCTTTTCATCTTGTTTATGGTTTCCTTTGCTGTGCAGAAGATTTTAAGTTTCATTAGGTCCCATTTGCTTATTTTTGCTTTTATTTCCGTTTCTCTAGGAGATGGGTCAAAAAGGACCTTGCTGTGATTTATGTGATACAGTGTCCTGCCTATGTTTTCCTCTAAGAGTTTTATACTGTCTGGCCTTACATTTAGGTGTTTAATCCATCTTGAGTTTTTGTGTATGGTGTTAGGGAGTGTTGTAATTTCATTCTTTTACATGTAGCTGTCCAGTTTTCATAGCACCACTTACTGAAGAGGCTGTCTTTTCTCCACTGTATGTTCTTGCCTCCTTTAGGTGACCATATGTGCATGGGTTTATCTAGGTGCTTTCTATCCTGTTCCATTGATCTATATTTCTGTTTCTGTGCCAGTACCATACTGTCTTGATTACTGTAACTTTGTAGTATAGTCTGAAGTCAGGGAGTCTGACTCCTCCAGCTCCGTTTTTCGTTCTCAAGATTGCTTTGGCTATTCGGGGTCTTTTGTGTTTCCATACACATTGTGAAATCTTTTGTTCTAGTCCTGTGAAAAATGCCATTGGTAGTTTGATAGGGATTGCATTGAATCTGCAGATTGCTTTGGGTAGTATAGTCATTTTCACAATGTTGATTCTTCCATTCCAAGAACATGGTATATCTCTCCATCTGTTTGTATCATCTTTAATTTCTTTCATCAGTGTCTTATAATTTTCTGCATACAGGTCTTTTGTCTCCTTAGGTGGGTTTATTCCTAGGTGTTTTATTCTTTTTGTTGCAATGGTAAATGGGAGTGTTTCCTTAATTTCTCTTTCAGATTGTTCATCATTAGTATACAGGAATGCAAGAGATTTCCATGTATTAATTTTGTATCCTGCTACTTTACCAAATTCATTGATTAGTCCTAGTAGTTTTCTGGTAGCATCTTTAGGATTCTATATGTATAGTATCATGCCATCTGCAAACACTGACAGCTTTACTTCTTCTTTTCCAATTTGGACTCCTTTTATTTCTTTTTATTCTTTGATTGCTGTGGCTAAAACTTCCAAAACTATGTTGAATAATAGTGGTGAGAGTGAGCAACCTTGTCTTATTCCTGATCTTAGTGGAAAAGGTTTCAGTTTTTCACCATTAAGAATGATGTTGGCTGTGGGTTTGTCATGTATGGCCTTTATTATGTTGAGGTAAGTTCCCTCTATGCCTATTTTCTGGAGGGTTTTTATCATAAATGGATGTTGAATTTTGTCAAAAGCTTTCTTTGCATCTATTGAGATGATCATATGGTTTTTCTCCTTCAATTTGTTAATATGGTTTATCACATTGATAGATTTGCGTATATTGAAGAAACCTTGCATTCACGGGATAAACATCACTTGATCATGGTGTATGGTCCTTTTAATGTGCTGTTGGATTCTGTTTGCTAGTATTTTGTTGAGGATTTTTGCATCTATGTTCATCAGTGATATTGGCCTGTAGTTTTCTTTCTTTGTGACATCTTTGTCTGGTTTTGGTCTCAGTGTGATGGTGGCCTTGTAGAATGAGTTTGGGAGTGTTCCTCTCTCTGCTATATTTTGGAAGAGTGTGAGAAGGCTGAGACTGTCCTCAATTCTTTTCATTCTTTTTCCTTTATTCTGTTCTGCAGTAGTTATTTCCACTATTTTATCTTCCAGGTCACTTACCTGTTCTTCTGCCTCAGTTATTCTGCTATTGATTCCTTCTAGAGAAGTTTTAATTTCATTTATTATGTTGTTCATCATTGTTTGCTCTTTAGTTCTTCTAGGTCCTTGTTAAATGTTTCTTGTATTTTCTCCATTCTATTTCCAAGATTTTGGATATCTTTACTATCATTACTCTGAATTCTTTTTCAGGTAGACTGCCTATTTCCTTTTCATTTGTTTGGTCTGGTGGGTTTTTACCTTGCTCCTTCATCTGCTGTGTGTTTTTCTGTCTTCTCATTTTGCTTAACTTACTATGTTTGGGGTCTCCTTTTTGCAGGCTGCAGGTTCGTAGTTGCCGTTGTTTTTGATGTCTGTCCCCAGTGGCTAAAGTTGGTTCAGTGGGTTGTGTAGGCCTCCTGGTGGAGGGGACTAGTGCCTGTGTTCTGGTGGATGAGGCTGGATCTTGTCTTTCTGGTGGGCAGCACATGTCCAGTGGTGTGTTTTGGGGTGTCTGTGAACTTATTAGGATTTTAGGCAGAATGGGTGGGGTTGTGTTCCTGTCTTGCTAGTTTTTGGCATGGCGTGTCCAGCACTGGAGCTTTCTGGTTGCTGAGTGGAGCTGGGTCTTAGCGTTGAGACGGAGATCTCTAGGAGAGCTCTTGCTGATTGATATTACATGGGGCCGGGAGGTATCTGTTGCACCAATGTCCTGAACTCGGCTCTCCCACCTCAGAGGCTCAGGCCTGACACCTGGCCAGAGCACCAAGACCCTGTCAGCCACACAGCTTTCAATGGCTCCTTCCTCTCTCTGCTTCCCCATGCAATGAATCTTCTTTTTAAAGCCAAGACATCTTTGAATGCCATGTCGGAAGCAAGGTCCTGGAGCAACAAGCCACCGTGTGCGGCTGACTGCAGGCAGGACATCTAAAATCTTTTTATTTAAAAGGTAAATGATTGTATTTAGAGAAAAGAAAAACATTTCCTGAAGACTAGTGCATAAGCTACAGGACAGTGGTTGGAGGGGTTTTTTGGAGTTTGGCAGGAACAAGAAGTAAATTTACAGACATCTAGATAAGTCTGTTTTTAATTTAGCTCCCATGTGCTGACTGATGTACCTACTTAATATTGCTTGTGTCTAGTGTACCACAGTTTCTAAGATTAAAAAAAATATGTACTGAATGACAGCTGTTGAACAAATTTAGTTTTAACTGCAAGACATTTTCTGGGGAAGTAAGTTGTATAATTGTAGCTCAAGGACTCGAAGTGTGTCTGTGTATGTAACATCAGAGAAAAGTATTTTCCTATTAGATCTCACCAAAACACTTTAAAAAATTATAGCCAATATCTGTTTTAGTGATGTGCTTATTGCACTTGTGTACAACCACTTCCAAAGTTATTGCCAACTCTTTTCATTAAGTGAGTAATTGTCACTTACAGTTCTTAAAATTTCACAGGATCCTTAAAATCAGGATTTAGAGAAACCTAGTGAGTGAGTCCTCACCTGTCTGAAGCTGTTCTTTTCTCCCACTTGCTTTTGGCTTCTAGGGATGGGTAAGACTTTTCGGAATTCTGCTGCCCTCAGATTTCTTCTGTAAAAGGCAAATCTCAAAGCAGTAAATGGGAAGTTCTTCTCTGTCTCACTTCAGGTCTCATTTGCTGAGGAGGAACTCTAACCAACTTCCTGTTGGCAGTTCCCTAAGCAAGAGATGGCCAGGGATGATGACAGTCACATCTGGGTCGAGTCCTGGCTTCCGTGTTACAAATTGCATGGCTCACTATAACCTAGTTAAGCTGGGTGACCTTTAGCAAGTGATCTGCCTCTTTAAGCCTCAGTTTCCTCATCTGTAGGATGAAGTTAATAATAGCATGGAATGCATATGATTGCCGTGAGGATTCCCTGGGATTGTCTGGTGCAGCTTAGCACATAGTAACCAGTGGCTCCTGAGGTTGGCTGGCAGTAGTACTGGCTGCAGCAGCAGCAGCCGAGAAGCCCAGAGTTCCCTTCTCAGAGGACCTGGAGTCAGCCCTCCCTCCCCTTTCTAGTCATTGCCCTTTGGAAGAGTGTGTATTGTTTATCTTTCTCTCTGATGTGCTTATAGGGGAAAAAAGTATCAATTAAAACAACCCAGGGCTGTGAACTAGCTAAAAATCTCCATGAGGCATATTAGGTAGCCTCAAGGGTGATTCTCTTCTAGCGCCTAAAATTAATTTTCCAATTTAGCAAACGCCCGTCTCTCCCCAACCAGCAAGCAAAGATCCAAAACATGACAACTCTTCAAGGTGTTCGCACTGTAGAGTTCGCCTCGGAAGACACAGTGATTTTGGATGGGGTCTGTGTTCTACACACATTGTGATCTAAAAGAACAAATTTCTCAGTCTAGTTGCGGGACTGGCTGTTTTCAAAGTACCTGGTGGCTTAGTTGGAGTTAGTTTTGTTTTTACAAGTAGTTTGTGTGGATGGGCTCTGTATCAGCGATTTCAGGATATAGCATGTAGACTCTTAGACCTTAGTGAGCACTTAGCAGAATTGAAGGATGCCAGTAAGTACTGACTTATCTCCAGTGCCCCCCAGCCCCCCTTTCCAGGAACATACCTTTAGGGCGATTCTAATGTAGGTTGAAAACTATGCACCACTTGTTACACCCTGGCAGCAAGGCACGGTGTTCCTGCTAACTTGGAATCAGACCAACTCTGCATCTTACTGGCTTTATATTGGGAAAGTTGATCTGTGAGTTGTAATACTCCTGTAGATGGTGAGAGTAACCCCATTTTTACAATGTGTACTATTTGTATTAAAATGTAAAGCACTTCGGATAGTAAATGCCAGTTTTTGTTGTTGTTGTTTTTAACCTTTTCTGGGAAATGAATTTTATTCCAGCTTATTTTGGGTCCCAAGACATTTGGAGAGGAGGGAGGGACTCGGTAAAAAACTGGGAAGAGTTGAAGGTAATATTTGTGAATGGGCGGGCTGGCTGGCGGTCTTCCTGTGAAATAAGCTAGGCTCGCAGCTCCAGGGGCTGCTTGCAACAGTGGGTGGTTAGCTCCACACAGATGATCTTTCAGAAGGGCAGCAATATTTAATTTTTTTGGAAAGCCTGTAAGTATCGTATTATCCTGTTAGATTAAGCATTAACTAAATGTTGGGCACTAGCTGAGGGTCTTACTTAGAGGACAGTTGTGCTTTTTGAGGACAGTTGTGCTTTTTGTACTTTTTTTCCCTTGGGTTATAAAATAGTTTATTTTTGAGATGGGCAGGGTATGGTTTGTGGTGACTAACAAGGTTTTCTTAAGATGTTTGAGAACTTCAAACCCCTAATAGGCTGTAGGTCAGTAATGTATTACACGATGGTGACATATTACGTCATAATTTAAAGTCTTCTTTCCTCAGAGTACCATTTGTATTTTTCAGAAACTTGTTGCTCCCCTAACAAGGAGCAGAGTTCATTGGAAGAGTTATGTTACGTGTGAGGCAGTGTGATAAGAGCCTGAGGTTAGGCAGACTTGGGACCAAATCCTGGCTTAGCCACTTGCTTCTTTTATCATGTTGAACACAATACTTTATTTTTCTGGGCTGCAGTTTCCTCATCTGAAAAATGGGATACCTGCACTGTAGGGTTGTTATATGAGGACTAGTGATAATGTGAAAGACCTAGCTTGGTATTAGGCTGCTTTAACAGAGATTAAAGGAACAGTGGTTTAGGCAAAATAAAAGTTTGTTTTTCTCTTACATAACAGTTTGCATAGAAGCAGCTGTAGCTAATTTGGGGACTCCACGATGTTGTAAACTCAAGTTCCTTATATATTGATGTTCATCGTCCCCAGCATCACCATGTCCTGCCCCAGCCAGCAGGAAGGACGAGAGAACTTGCGCTTCTTCTTTGAAGGTCATGGTGTGGATGATGCTCACATTGTTTGCTCACTTTGCAGTGGCCAGTGCCTACTTACTTGCCCATAGCCAGCTGCAAGGAAGACTTGGAAATGCAGTCTTAGTTGAGGATGCCCACCTAAAACTTAAACTAATGTAATAGAAGGGATATCAAGGGATAGCTAGCAATTGCTTCTAGACACAGTGCTGTGCACAAAATAAAAATAGTGAGCAGCATTATTATTACCAGTGTTGATTTGAAGGGAAGTCACACTGACCCAGTGGTGTATCTTTATGTGACAAACTCTAGCTCTGACTATATAATCAGCACAACATGTATTTTAATCTATCACGTAAAATATAAAATAATGCAAAGTTCTTGTTATAGAAGTCTCTTCCAGGGTCTGAATTGTAGGGAGAAAGAGTCACCCATCAGGCATTCTTTATCATTCATACATGCACAGGGGGTGAAAAGGAACCCCCATGAACAGTGATAGGCCCTGTGGGCCATCTAGGTCTAGATACACAGCTTATGTTTATGCCCATATTTTTAAAAGCACAAAGATTTTTGAAGACCCCTCTCAATTGAAGGATGGAATATAGGCGATCACTCATAGGACTGCCATATTTTGTAGTAGACTTGCTGGAAGGAACATGCTGCTTGAAGCTGAAAAAGTTATTGTTAAGGAAACTGCTTCTCATAAGTGGGACATTTGTGAGTCCTTAGGTTATAGTTCTTTTCCCCTCATCTATCTCAGACATACTCTTTTATGCATATGTCTTGTCCTCAAACTGGAGAACATGGGATCAACATTTTTGACAGTCTGCCTCCCCTCCAAATCATGAAAGATATATTGGATAAGTCACTCTTGGTTTTGTGGAATTTTAAGACATCTCAGAAAAAGTAGCTCAGGTTCATTGCTTTGCAGCATCAAACTTGATCCATTTTTAATGTCTTGGGCCTAAAACCATTTCCAGCCACAGCCTGAAGTAACCTGAAATGTATGTACCTTACTGGACAGGGTGAGAGAACAGAAAGTAGTTCCTTATGACCAATGGCTTCCTAATTCCCATTTATCAAACCCATGGTCATCGTTAGATTTGGAGAAATGGCATTATCCATCTTTAACCTTGTTTTCAGCAGGTCGTTACAACTAGTTTCTAGTCATTCAGTGCCAAGGAGGTGATGGATATTGCCCTCCTCCCCTAGTCCTCTGCAATTCCATAGCTAAATTTTCTTGTTCCTTGAGTTCTGTAAGCAGAAGCAGGCTTTTTGGAGGCTGTGGAGGAGCCCAGATTGGAGTGAGCACTTCTTTTTGCCTTGCATCTGTGAATATTAACAAATGAAAAAAAAAAAGAATTCAAATCATTCTTTTGAGCATGTTTAACCAAAGTTCTCTGATGATTAGAATTTTTAGGAGTGAAAATTTTAAGCCTTCTTTCTACTTTTATTCTTATATTTACCTAGAGAAACGGGAACATTCCAACTTAAATTCTTTCTAGTGCAAATTTAATTTTTAATTTTAACTAACTCAAAACTGTGTTTTTATTGCCTTGTTAGCTTTTCTAATGAGCAGTAGTTGTGTTTTCTCCAGAATTCTGTAGATTAATTTGGGTGTTCTACATTGCATTTAAATAGTAGAAAATAATACACAATTACATAGTAGTGATAATGTGTATTTAAGTTCCAGTAGGCTAAGATAGCCAGTCAAATCAATGAACTTCTATTTTGGACTTTGCATAAATTTGGTCCTTTTAATTTGATGGAAAACAAACCCTTTCGCTGTGTTATGAGATACGGTTGTATGTCAAGTGCTGTTTATTTGGCACCTGGCTTAGTATGGCACTGAATTATTCTGAACCACATTTTGCATGTGTAGAATAATCATGAAATAGAAGTTGAAAAATGTGATCAGTCACTTTCATATTGTGCCTTAGGGAGGAAATGAACAAAATACAGTGGTTACATGCACCGGTGGTAGTGTTCTCGCCTCATAATGGCACCAGGTTAACTTGTCTTACTGCTGTTAACTTTGTAAGGAATCAGTGGCTCATGAGAACATGGTTTGATGTAGGAGAGCTTGGCTGAAAGCACCAGAGGTCCCCTGATACGTACGCAGTGACACCCGTAAGACCTGAGATCATTCATTAAGGGCCAGCAGCCTTTACAGGACACGTCTGCTTCCCAGCCAGGCCATTTCATCAGTGTTGGTAATGTGTTCTGACAGTGTTGTGTATCTAAGGAATGTCCTAAAGTGACTAATACACCTGGAGTGGGGCTTTAGAGGATTTGGACCAGTTTTCTAATTTTTACATTGGGCGGCCTTCCATTTAAAATGTTTTTTCTCACAATACTGAGTGAGGCATCAGAGAGCATAATCCTGTCCCAAGTTCCATGGCTGACAGATTGACTTGTTCTGCATGGCCGTGTGTTTGGTTGACAGTTGGATATTTGGTGAGATCCTTATGGCCTGCTTCCCCTCAGGAAATGAAAGATGGTTCTCAGGAAGGAGAACTTTTTTCTGCAGGTTTAAATGTGGGCCTCCTTCCAAAGGCAGCAGTGCCAACTCTTATCTGTATGTGTCTAAAAACATTAGTGTGTATTTGAGAAACTGAGTCATTTCTTTGACTTTCAGTTAGGTAGTGGTTGGATTATTATTATTGGACTTAAGCTTTAAGGTACCTTAAGTTAGAGCTGCATTGTCCAGTACAGTAGCCATAGCCATAAGTAGCTAGCTAGATTTAAATTAAAATTAATTAAAGTTAAATGTGGTTAAAAATCCAGTTTCTCAGTCGCACTAGCCACACTTTGTGTTCAATATCCACCCATATGTGGCTAGAGCACAGATCTAGAACGTTTCCAGCATTGCAGAAAGTTCTGTTGGAAAGCTCTGGACTTGTAGAGCTTATTGGACATATCAGTGAAGAATGCCTTGCCTGCACATGAATGAGAATGAAGAAGACAAGGCCAAATGGTCAGTACGAGAAAGCCTCGGGCAGCATTTCCCAGGATGTCTCCTGAGAGCCTTAATCCCGAGCTCCATAGCCAAAGTTGTCTGGAAAGGCCTGCACACATCTTCACCCTCTTTCGAGATTCGAAGCTCTGAGAAGGCGAGCAGTTTGCCAGGTATTAGCCAAATTACACCTTGTGAATTTTAAAATTGTATTTTGTATAAGTAATAACCTAATCTCTTGTGGGCCTAAATAACATTTCTTGGGATACCATTTAGGAAAGACTGACTAAAAGAGTTTTGGTTAAATTTATAGCTCATTTGTGTTAGTAAACTTGGTAGACTTGCTGGAAAAGGCTCTGACTTAATGGATGTGGAGTGACACTTCTACTTGGATTTGATCTGCTCAGGATCAAATTGTGTCTAGTCACATTGAACACAGCCAGAGGAGTAGCCAGAAGGATGAGCGAGTCTCCTAAAGCCAGTGACCTGGGGATATTTAACCTGGAATAGAGAAAGTTGGAAACATGCATTATGCCATTTTCAAATACCTGAGGGTGCACTACTGTGGAGGAGAATTTAGAGACAGAATCGTGTGGGAAGTAGTTAGGGAGCAGTCTTCTCTCCTCCTCCAGCCACTCATTCTTTCTCTTCCTTGATAGACAAGCCTCTTTATCCTTCAGGAACCTTATCCAGGCTGTTCCCTTTGCCTCCAGTTCTTTTCTCCCTGCTTTTCACTCGCGGAACTCTTGCACATTCTTCTGGTCTCAGTTGTCCGACCCACTTCCTTACGGAATCTTCCTCCAACCCTAAGACTTGATTAGATATTTCTCTGATGAGTGATTTCGTAGTATCCTGTCATTGTCTTCATGGAAACTATCCTGCAACTGTAATTACAAAGCCTCTTGAATGTTATTAATTCACTGTCTTGTTCATTAATCCTAGTTCCTGCCACAGTGCTTGGCACACAGTAGGTGCTTAATAAATAATTGAATGAATGAATAAGAAAACAAAGCCTTTCCTTGATGCCCCAGGAAATGTGCTGACCGTTCCTGCCAATAATCTTCCCTAGTCCTTTAAATCCTACATTCCTGTATTGTAAGACGCTCTCTGTGAATTGTGTAAGGAGGGGGGCCATTACCTCTTGCTCACTTTTGCATTTCCACATGTCAGGATAAGAATTTTAGTTCATTTTGCATATCTGTCCTTACTACCCCTATACTACCCCTGTCAATAAGAGGGATTTTAAAAAAAAATTGTAAGTTGTGATAATAGTTTTTTAAATTAAAGTTTTTATTACAGATACCAGATCTACTGCCATGCCTCAAAGTATTGGCATGGCAGTACTGTCCTTGTAGTCTCTTCTGAGAAACATACGTTCAACATCTAAGGTATATATATATTCTAGTGGTTTGTTAATGCCAGTTTCTCAGCAGGCTTTGTTGGACTTATCATAAGCTTATATTGTTTTAGTCTCTTTCGTGTGGAAAAAAATATTCTTAATACTTTGAACAAGTGCAAAAAAGTTATTTTATGATGATGAAAGTAAGTAGGCAAGTGATTTAACGTATAGATTTTCATTTTACTGGTTTTTTTTTACAACCATGCTTGTATTCCTTAAATCACAGTATTTTATTGAGATGTAATTTATGCATCATAAAATTCACTCATTTTTTTAGGCGTACAATTCAGTAATTTTTCGTAAATTTACAGAGTCGTGAAACCATAATCAGAATCTAGGTTTTTTGTCCGTTCGTTTGGATTTTTTAAAATTACAGGTCACAGTATTTTAAAGAATACATATTTGAGGTTTTATTTCTTTAATTTTTTCTCTCCTCCAAATCCCAGTTAGAGGCCCCTGTCTCAGAGACCCTTGGCTTGTTAATGTACTCCTAGTGGCACTTTATTTGGTGGTGCTGGTGGAAAGTTCAGACGGGGAACTCGTATCTGAGTGAGCAGCTTGAGCAATGAGAGCGGCCACAGGACTCTTCCTCCTGCAGATTTACCGGGTCTAGAGTGGCTGTCACCACTTGTGGTGAGGCCACAGAGGAGACCAGCAGGAAGTGGGAGAGGAAATGAGACGTGGGTGGAGCGGGAGGAGAGGGGCGGATGGGGAAGGGGAAGAGACGGCAGACTCATGGGAAAGCCTTCACAGTTCTAAGAAGATGTGAAAAACTTGCCAGATTTTCTGAGTCAGAGAGTTTATATGTTGAAATTTGAAAATGGAAGAACAATGCCTCTTTGGGTCCTATTGCGAGAGTACTTTAGGGCTTCTTCTCCTAGTGTTCATTTTTTTCTTTTGGGATCATTTGCCCTTCTTCATGCTGCTTCAGTGTGTGGTACAGTGTTACTTGTGGCTGAGTGAGCAATGTCCGAGTGTTTCTGGTGCTTTCAGAGCACAAGGGGGGAGGAGGCATTCTTTGCCTTAGGGAGCTTCCGTTCAAAAAGTCCTTAAGCACCACATGATTCACGGTTGTAAGCAGAAATAGGGAAGTAAAATCCTGAACTACAGGTAAAGTTCAGATATGGTATTAGCCCTTGGCCATTGCCAGGAGAGAAAAGGAAGGAGCTGAATCATGACTTCCATTGTCATTTTAGCTTTTTAGCAAGAGTTTCTATAAAAGTATCTGATGTCAGTGTTAACGGTTCACTGGTGTGTTTCTGGTTTTCTCAGTAAATGTACTTGATTTTAATGCCAAGTCAGAAAGATATCCCCACTGCCTAAGGCATCTTTGCTCATCTTGGCAGTTGGAATCTAGTTTATGAAGCAAGAACTGAGCGATCTTCGTGGTAGAAAGGCCCTAACTAGATGTATTTTCTGCATTTCTGTCTCATGGAACTGTTCTTTGAATACTTAATGTAAAGTAGATGATATTTCAGTAATATTGAGAGGTATTTAAGTAATATGCAGAAATGGCGGAGAGTAAGAGCTTTTAAAAACTTTAATTGAACGAATGGATGTGTGAATGGAATGAGAGGTATGCATGTTGAATAAGTGTACATGTGTTCTTTGGCTTTCAGTTTCATGGAAGTTTTGAGCAGCCATTGTTGAGTGTTGGAAAGTAAAAGGTAGAAAATTCCATAAAAATTTTTGTCCATAAACTCACTTTGAATATTAGATAATTCCCAGAGTCATCCTACATGCTTTTTGTTTGTTGGTTTGTTTTTTCTGCTTTCCAAGTACTGCTAGTTTTCACTACCCTGACAACCAGATTTGTCCTAAATCTAAATACGAGCTCTGTGCTTGGCACATGGTAGATGCTCAATAAACATACATGGTCAGGTTGGCTTCAAGAGAGAACAGCTATTACTGGCCGTTTTATCGATTATACCTCTCTGTTCCTTCTAGTGTTTTCATGAATCTTTAGGATTTTTACTTTCAGAGAAAGAGGAAAATGAATTATTTCACTTCGGTAAATATTTTATTAAAGAGTAAGGATGGTTGGAGATATCTATTATAAAGATTTTGGGGATTGCTTCTGAAGCCCTTGTTTTGAAACAGACTCTTAAAAAAAATCAAGGTATATAGTTTAATGATCAGAGTCCATTAAAAGTGTAAAATGCAGTGATCTGTCATTTGACAGTTTTCCTTGCATTATTAATAGGCATAAAATACACATTTCTATTAGGAAATCAAGGGTGAAAACACCGCATGTAGATAAACTAATTTAAAGCAGTGTCCTTTCCCATATCACCTCCCCCACTACCCCTACAGAGCTGGGAAGTGGAAATAGTGGCCACCCTAGTTAATCCCAGTAACTGTATATTTGGGGGCTTTTCAGTGTAGTACCAGGTATGTCGAGGGGAATTGCATATATAACTGATGGCTTAGCTTTTTCTGTGTATTAAGCAGTATGATAGTTGAGCTTCGTACTCACTTCCAATCAGTAGAGAATGTTAGTACATTTCTCAGCTGGGATCAACCAAAACAAGTCTCTTCCCAGCCACAGAAAGGAGTACCTGTTTCACAGCACAGTCTCTGGCTCTTCATTCACTAAACCAAGTTGAAAAAAGTACAGAAGAGACCTATTTTAGACTCAATTTGAGTGTGTATGTACTAGAGTGTTCAAGTGTATTTAGTTGGGAATAATATTTACATTTTGGGGGTACTGTATAAGCACTTGTGTGTGTCCAGATGTGAGTGCCTTCATGCAGAGAGACTTCTGTGCTATTTAATTTTTCTGATATTACTAAAATTATTAAAATCAGATCTTGCTTATTCTCTTTAGAACTTAATCGTGGTCAGAGGGATTTTCCTATGCTGTCCATCCTAAGTTTTCAAAAGAAAAATAACTTAAACTTGTAGGTTTTAGTTTTCCTATTGCATTAAAAAAAAAATACCTGAGGTCCTTAAACTTTACTGCTGGCAAGAGTTGTACATTTTTAATATCTTTTAAATATGCAGCCCTTAATGACAGGAATGAAATTAGCGCTTTTTTCACATTTACAGAAGAAATGTAAACGTTGAATTCTATATGTCCTTCTAGTGTCTTCTCTAACAGATACCAGGTGGAAACTTAGTAAGTACTTGCAGGCAATATTTTCAAAGCATGTCTTATGTAAGTGGCAGAGAAAAAGACAAAGAAAGCAGGTGAGATGGGTTGTGTTGTTTTGTTAGTATTTGCGGAAGATGTTGGGTCAACGTGCACCACTGATTTGAAAGTAAAATTTAAGTTGCTTCTATCAGTTGTAAGGGAGCATCTTTCATGGGGGCGCAGGGATGATCCCTGCAGTTGGATGTCCAGTTACTTCTCAGCACTGTAGAGACAGAGGTACCCTAGACATTTAGTCATCCACCACCCAAGAGCTTTTATTTGAAATATGGAGACCCCTGAATCCTGTTTTGCATGTAATTAAAGTTAGAGGACATGTTAGGAAAAGCTGTTCTTGACTGACTAGAAAACAAATAATTGTATTCTGTTTCTGATCTTCATTTATAGCACCAGCAACAAGTGGTGCAGGCTGTGGAACGGGCCAAGCAGGTGACCATGGCAGAGCTGAACGCCATCATTGGGGTACGTGGCCTTTCCATTTTAGCTCTGATCATCGTAGTGTTTGTTATCAGCTCTCTCTTGCTCTCCTTTTAAATTTTGTTCAACCAAAGGGGCAAAAGGCAATAGAGGACCACAAAGTGAAATGAAGCACTTTGCCTTCAATCTCACATGAAGTTTGTCAGGAACTGTGGACATATTCTCACCAATTCAAGTTGACAGTGTTCCTGAAAAGTTTCCCCCTAAGGAGGCTGGGTAGTTCTTTTTCATAATACTTCTTTCCTTTGCAATCAGCCTCTGTTGCTAGCCTTTTGCCAGTAAAAAGACACACATTGCCCTGATGTTAAAATGACCTGATTTCTTTTATCTTTCCTCAAATATCGAGTATCTTAATACCATTTTTAGTGAAATAAAATGTACATTTTCACATCTCCCTGCTACTCTTCCTCCCCTGTGATGAGTGGTTCTTTAAGGACTAGTGTCCATTGGTAGTAGAAATAATAGATGAACCATACCTTTTTGCAAAATCAGCGGGCCAGTTGGAAAATCCTTCCTAGTACCATTAACGTTGCATAGAAATCCTGCTGGAGTTCATAGGTTTGAGCAATCACTCCAACTCCACTTATATTTTTGTTCTTCCCGATTAAGGTAACCAGTAATAAAATAAGGTGCTAAAACTTAGAAATAATAAAGGCAAAAAATCTTAGCTGAGAAAAGCACAATATTCACATCTCTGTTTATGCAGCTGTTAGAAGCAGTTCCTTAGGTTATTCTAATGAAGACACTACAACTGTACTTTCCTCTTTCTGCCCCCTCCCAAATACTTGCTTTTGTGTATAGATTATACACAAAAGTCTTCTCCCTTTTTTCTTCCTCAGTGTATCAAACACACTTTGAAATGCTAATTATTCCATTTACTTTCATTAAAATTCAAATTGCTAAGTGAAGATGCAGATAAGGGTCGCCTGATAATCAATCTGAAGTGAAGATATTGCTTCAATTATGCCTCTGTCTTTTAACAAGGAAATCAGACCTCTGGGATGGCTGCCGATGGTGGTGGAGCAATAGTCTGATTGCAGCTTGTTTTTAATGGGCTATTTTGAGCTCTATTTTCTGTCCCTCTGACCACAAGAAAATACCAGTAGTAAATTAGAAGACATAATAAATGGAAAAGAGTAACCTTTATTTCCTCGGAAGTGTCCTTTGGCAAGAAGAGGCTGAATCAGAACAAGCCATGTAGAGACTCATTTGTTGTATATTTTCTGTGTTGAGGGGGTGGTAGAGAGATGAATACATTTCACAATTAGTTTTTATTTCCAAAAATTCCAGAAAACGGCAGTATAAAAGTTTCTTTTTTTAACGTTGAGAAAGCTTTAATTTTAAAGTTAGTGTATATGTATATACCAGCTGTGTTTGCTTGAAGCACATGTTGTATTCCTTTTGGGATATACTTCGATTACCTAATCTCCCAAGGTCACTGGGGATAGAACCTCCTTTTCTCACCCACTATGCAGTCTGCTGTCGAAGGAGAGAATACATGGGTGAGGACCTATAGAAGAGCTGCCTGGGTCATTTCTGGCTTGGTGTTTATTTTTGTATGAACTGCTAAAATACACGTAGCCGTCCTACCTTATGTCTGGTTGGCAGCCCTTTCTAGGAAAACAGAATGCTTTTATGTTTCTTTTTTGAGTCTTATTAGTTACTGTCGGTACAGTGGTGAGATTAATCTAAATCAGAAACACATTGTTTTGTGTTGGGTGTTGCTTAAAAATATGAGAGAAGATGTAAAAGCAGAACAGTTCCCTTTCTTTGATCACGTCAAGTATATTTTTAATACTGTTTTATATCTATTTCATTTGCATACTTTGTTTTGAATGGGATGGCAGATGGCCTTTTCTCAGGGAGAAGATGATTTATTAGACTGTAGCCGAGTAACTGACAGACATATTGTGTATATATGGATTTAATTATTAAAACAAAGCTAATTTAATTTGGTGACCTAAAAACTTATTTGAAGAACTCACTCAGAGCTGCATGCTATCAAAGCAGCGTGTGCTGTAGTTGGTGGATCTGGTGGCGATTCCAAATTATTTGTATCTGAGCAGAAAATGGAATCAAAATCACATCATCTGACTGTTCTGCAAAACAGATTGCAGAAATAGAAAAAACAAACCCAGCAGTTTTAGGGAGCCACAAACCAAGTGAGGAGGAAAGAGCCCCATTACGCCGAACTCGCTTGATGCATTTCTGTGGCTGCTGTTCTCTGTCTTTGTCTGTTTCAGCCCTGCTTAGTGCCTTGGGTCCAGTAGTTTTCAGTTGTAACATTGTGGAACTTTAAATGCACCTGCTGTTCTGTGTCTGGTTAGGCATGGCTGTGTTGTGAGGTGGTGGTATTTTGACCTGCTACCAAAAGTGATGAGAGGTCAATTTTAGATTTTTGTGACTTGATTTTTAGGTAGTCGTCAGTGATTTTCTGCACCCAGGGAATGAAAGTTTTCCTCCTGAGAGGCAAAGACCCACCTAAGCCCCTGCAGACCTTCATTTATTTCTCACTGCCTATGTGTCTGTTTTATATGTTATGCACACCATCCAGACAAGCACAAATGTTCCCAAATTTAATGAAATCTGATGAAGCACCTTTTTTAACTCTGCAGTATTATTCTACCTTCATTGGTAAATGAGCCAAACCAGTGATCCATGCAGTTTAAATGCAAAAAGCTGAAGTGAGCCCGAAACCTGGAGAGGCGGCTTGTTCTCTTGACAGTAAGCTAGTTGTGTTTAATGGAATGAAACACAGTTATAATGATTTCTTTCACAGGTCATGTTCAGTTTAAAACTGTTGATAGATAGAAATAAGTTAAATATCATTTATCTTTTCTTTATAGGGGAAAAAACCCAGGAAAATGCCTGTGCTGTTTTCTATAGTTAATATTTTGTTTTGAATTGTTCGTATTTCACATTTCCTTGAAGCTTTCCCGGAGTTCCCTCAAATGGGCTGTGGGAATGTTATGCATCTAGTTAGATCTTGTCATGTGTCCTGCTAGCCACTGTGTTTTTAAATTAGAATCTCTATAAGATCACACTGTTGGAACAACACACAAATTGTAGTTTTAAATCAGTAATATGATCTAATTAGAAATGATGTTTTCATTTCCTGTATTACTAAATTGAGTCATCTGACTATCTTAAAAT
Organism: Stenella coeruleoalba; assembly: GCF_951394435.1. Classification (NCBI taxonomy): domain Eukaryota; kingdom Metazoa; phylum Chordata; class Mammalia; order Artiodactyla; family Delphinidae; genus Stenella; species Stenella coeruleoalba. Next base: position 82,371,498 of record NC_137153.1, read on the forward strand.
GCTTTTTAAATCCATTACACTATATAATCAGCACATGCTGTGTGAATGTGGTTATGTTTAATAAAGGAGGCTAAGTTGGAACCTCATGAGAATTTCACCAAAGAAACTCCCATTAAGAAAAAAGTTCTGTTAGTACAAACATTGGAAAAGAAAATGTTTGGCTTGTAAACATAGAAAATGGGGTTCCTTTGGATTCCTTCCCCCTCTTTTTTAACCTCTTTGAGGAAAGAAATGATAGAAATGTGCATTTTTTAAAAAAGTACACCCCCTTAAAAAATCCTTAAGAACAGGTATGCCATGGTGGTGTAGGAAAATGCAGTTTAGCACAAGAAATGCTGAACCTCAATTTTTAGCAGTGACATTTTAATGATAGGAAGTCTGCAAAATTATTTGCCATCAATTGTAAAGGCAATAACAAGCCTTGGTGGTTTTTCACACTCTCTGTGTTAAGTGCTTTCAGAATGACAGCGTAAACTGTGTTAGAGAACTCCAAGGAAGTAAAACTGATTAAAATGTTCATGCTTGAATGGTGCTGATGGAATAGTTCATTTGGACTTTCTCTACCTCCTGCAGCTCAAGCTGAAATATTAAAATTCAGTGGATTTAAATCTCTCTCCTCTCAGCTCAGGAAAAAAACATTACATTTTAATAGGTTTTAAACCCATAATTCATTGGTTTGGAGCAGCGCTATTAAATCTATTTAAATATTACTTGTATTACTAAGGCAGTGATTTAAATGACTGTGCCTTTACCAGCCTATGTGTTTGAGTTAGTTTAAAAAAAGAAAGACAATACACTTGGGGTTTTTTTCCTTCCTCTTAGCATTTTGTTTTATCGTCCTTGTCCTGTGATTGGCCCTTAAATTGTGTGTGTGTGTGTGTGTGTGTGTGTGTGTGTGTGTGTACACATATATGCATTTTAGATTGGCATTCTGGCACAGGGTCTTGCAGTATGACAGTTTTTAAATGGTACATCCCTCTTTTTCCATTATAGATTTAAAAACAGCTATTTTAAGTTTCAGAGGCATTTAGATCCACCATTGTGATAATTTCCCTTGTTGTCTTTATAAACTAATTAGGCAAAAAAGCTGAAAGATATAAATATGTGTATATATTAAAACGTGTGTGTGTGTGTATGTGTTTTCCCCGCCATTACATCACAGCCTCTAATGGCACAAAGTTTGAAATAAAATTAAAAATAGAACTTCACTTTTTTGACAAAAGCAAAAATGTGTGAAGTATCTGAGAGCCACATTTTACCTCTTCTGTGTTTGCTAATAAAGGGCTTTCCAGAGGTGTTCTTAATTTTGCAGTAGTTGTACTCTTCACCCTTTTTGGGCACAGATATCCTGCAGTGCAGAAACCGTATTGTCCTTCCTTGGCCCACCTCATACCCTCCTTATCTGCCTTTCTCTCTAGTCATTGCCACAACAACATGTTTTCTGTGGCTTGACAACACCTCCCCTCAACTGCACTGGGAAGCTCTTTCATTTCCCCAGGGCTTTTTGTGGGGAGTCCACTCCTCACTTAGGCGTGTGCAGCGTAGAAGAGTGAGGGAGTTTCTCCTCACCATGGGGTAATCCTGGGCTTATATGTGAACAGTCAGTGGAACACTCCCCTCCTGCCCCTTTGGTGGGCAATTTTGAGATGCTTTCTGCATACAGTCCTTCACAGAGCGGTCCCAGCAGGATGGAGTTCAGTTGCCTGCAGTAGTGATCAACTACCTTGTTTTGAGTTTTTCCCTCCTTCCCTGATCACTTTCTTCAGGCCCCACTCCTGTTTTGGAATCATTTTTCCCGATTAACTGCAGCCAAGCCCCGTCCCTCCGCTTTCCTGGAGAATCTAAGATGCTCAGTATTTGACCTCATAGGCCTCAAGCTCTTTAAGGGGACTCTGGTGTAGGTAGGCAATTGAACTCACGTACTACAATCATAGTTTGTTGTGAGCTCTGTGCATAAAACATGTTCTTTAACGTCTCAGCTTTTACGTTGTTTTTTAAATGACTACTCTTCAGTGAACTTACAGGTGAGCTTCTCTTTCTTGTTGTTCTGATTACTATCGGTATTTTCTAAATGTATATTATATGGAATAAACTAAAAAACAAGCTATAAAATAGATTTCTGTTATATCAGAGATTGTTATTCCAGCTTTGTTACTGTCTTTACTCAACAGTGTGCCTGGAGCTTAAAGACTTCATAAAATATGCTTGCCACTGACTACATGGTGTACATAGATTGGTGGGATAAGGGTTGGAGGTGGAGGGTAGAGGCTGGTTTTCTGCAGTTGTAGGGCTCTGTTTACCTGCTCATCTAAGCCAAAGAAAGCAGTTTTAACGTCGTTCTACACATTCCTCTATCTTATATTGGTATGTGTGCCCCCTCACTTTTGGTTGTTTATTTATTTTTTTAACTTGTTCATTTACTGTGGATCGGGGACTGTGTTATTGAGTGATGTAGTCATAATCTAATCTTTGTGCTGTAATTTGATGAGGCTCTAAGAGGCAGTAATTTCCCTTCTCTCATATCTAAGACTCTCATATACTTAAGTAATTTTTAAACCCTGTCTCTACTTCAGAACTCCCTAAAAAACCTAGATAAAGAACAGGATTTCTAATCTGTGCTTACTTTGTACACTCTGTTAATTTGTTACAAAGCTTCTCTAGAAGAAATTTCTAGAAGCTAGTCAGTTTTGTTTGTTCTTAATTGTTGCTAACCTGAAGTGCTACTGTGTTGCTCCTGTTGAAGGGGGAGCCCTCTCTCCCTCCTTCCCCCTAATAAATGCGTTTCCATAGCTCCTGGTAGATTTAAGCGCACAGTGTTACAGGAGTTGCAGAATGTGTCTAGGCGGGTGCATCTGACCTAGCTTAAAGCATGTGGGCTTTGGGCTTCCACTAAGAAGAAAGTGGAGTTTCCCAGAGCTGTGCATCTGCATTTCATTCACACCAGTGCACAGCAGGCGGAGCCTGTGTAGGGGTCCAGAGGACTGGTTGGGAAGTGTTACACAGAAAAGCAGGTTTCACTCAAGGCAGCTTGCAAGTTTGCACGTTGTTATCCCTTTTTTATTGGTTAGTGTGGTGTTTTTTTGTTTTTTTTTAATTTGTTCCCATTTTGCTTCCCCCTTTCTAGTTCTCTTACTGACTTCTTCCCAGTAATGTTTCTACAAGCAACATCAACAACTCCCATCTAGCCAGACCTTTTCCCGCGTGGACCCAGCCTGCCTTGTGTCCCTCAAAGCTGGGAGAGAGGAGGCAGGCTCCCCCCAGACAGGCAATTAAAGGATTGATGACTTAGGCTAAGTTTTAAGGACTGTTGGTGTGTGTTTTCCTCAAAGCTCCCTAGCATATCATTCTCCCTAAAAATGCATTTGTGACCTTATCTCCTAAGGACTTTTGTGAAAAGGTTAGAACCTTTTATAGAACACTAAGAATAATTTAATGATTACATCTACTCATTCATTCATTCATTCATTCATTGCAGCCCATTAAAGGGGCACATTTAAATATTTTTTAATGTTTTCTGAAACATATTCTGAAATGATCCTCAGATTACATTTAAATCATCTTACTAAGGTTTTGGTGTTTGCAAGCTTTCTGATTTTACATTTTACTACACATAAATCAACCTTAATTAGCACATTTTAATTTCAATAAAACTTCAGTGTCCAAGGATAGCAGAATAAGGAGAAACAGGTAATAGAAAATGTGGTAAAAATGAGGCTGCATGCATTTCTAAATTTGTATTTTTTTTATTTGGAATTGGGAGCAATACATATTCATTATTAATATTCTGTATATTTTTAAAGATTTATCAAGGTATAATTTACATAAAGTAGAATTTACTCTTTCTAGCTCATAGTTCTGTGAGTTTGACAACCCAATATAGTCATGTGACTGCCACCACTGTCAAGGTACAGACTTTTTCTCTCCTGCCTTGCCCTGCCTCCCCAAATTCCTTTGTTCTTTGTAGTCAGTCCTTTTCCCTACCCCACTCCCTGGCAACTGCCCATGCTGTTTTTTCTCCCAAAGTGAGCCTTTTTGAGAATGTCATATAAATATATATATATGTAGCCTTTTGAGTTTTCATCTTCAGTTAGCATAGTGCATTTGAGGTTTGTCTATGTGGTTGCCTGTATCAGCAGTCAGTTCCTTTGTGTAGCTGAATAATATTCCAGTATGGATATACCAGTTTATTTAGCCATTCACCCCTTGAAGGACAGTTGGGTTGTCTCCAGGTTTTGGTGTTTGTGAATAAAGCCTGAGTAAATATTAACATACAGCTTTTTGTAAATTTTGTAAGTTTTTCCCTAGAAGTGGGATTGCTGAGTTATATGGTTAGTGTATGTTTAAAGTAACTGACACACTGTTTCCCAAAATGACCATACTGTTTTTCAGTCTTCACTAATATGTATGAGAGAACCTTTGTTCCACATCCTCACTAGCACTTGGAATGATAGGTTTTGGGAGTTTTTAGTCATTTCTGATACGTGAATAGTGGTACTTGTGTTTTTGTGCATTTCCATAAGAGCGAGTGATGTTGAGTGTCTTTTTATGTGCTTATTTGCCATCTGTATATCTTCTTCGGTAAGTATCTGCTCAAATCTTGCCTATTTTTCTTGAGTCAGTTATTTTATTTTTATCAAGTATTTTGAAATTTTTAAAAAATATTCTGGACATATGTACTTTATTTTGCAAATATTTTCTCCCAATCTGTAGTCATCCTTTAATTTTTTTTGATAATGTCTTTTGACGAGCAGAAGTTTTGAACATTGATGAAATCTAATTTATGAATTTTTTTTCTTTAGAGTCCTAACTTTTGACTCCTGTTGGTTCTCAGTAATCTCTGCCTCACCCACAACCACAAATATTTTCTGTTAGGTTTTATTCTAAAAGTTTTATGTTTAGACCCATGATCCAGTTTGAGTTAATTTTTGTTTATGGTGTGAGATACGGGGATATGGGTTGAGTTTCTTTTCTCTTTCTTTCCTTCCCCGCCCCCCCCGCCCCCAGATGGACATTCAGTTCAGTTGTTCCAGCACCGTTTGTTGAAAAGACTGTCTTTTCTCCATTCAGTTGCTGTGCATCATTGTCGAAAATCTATTGACTATATTGTGTGGGGTCCCTTTTCTGGACTTTATTTTGTTCCATTAAACTGGTGTCTGGTTTTTTGCCAATGACACGCTGTCTTGATTTTTGTAGCTTTCATTATTGCTATTCCCCATTCCATTTTGCAGGTTTTTTTGTTTGTTTTGTTTGTTTGTTTTTCTTTTCTTGGTTGCCTTCTTTCCAGTACCCCTCAGAACTCAGGTCCTTAACTGTCAGTATCCAAGAGATTGGCTGGTGGATGAAGGGGAAGAATCCAAGCTCAATAGAACAACTTTCTCTCATTTAAAAAATGGTGTCTGTTCTGCCTCTAGACTGTTCTCTCAGGGGTGACTGCTTCTGCCATCTCCCCCTGGTCCCGGGTACTCCTTCTGCTAGTCTCCAGCGGCTTCCTCCTGGTAGAGTTTCTTGTTTGCACATTTGTCTTTCTGTTCTTCATTCTGTACACAGCAGCCAGAATGATCTTCTTCTAAAATATAAATTGGATCTTTTGCTCCCCAGCTTAAAGCCTGTCTCTGATGGCTGCCCATTTTGCTTAGAATGAAGGCTGAATTTCTTACCATGGCCCACAAGTCTCTGTGTGTGCTGACCCTTCACCCACCTCTCTGATTTCACATATCCCTCACTCGATTCATGTGACTTTTAGCCACGTTGGTCTCTTTCTTCTGTCCCTGGATATCCCAGGCATCTTCTTGACTGAGGGATTGTGCACCAGCTCTTCTACCTTTTAGAACCCCCATCCTCCATGTCTTGTCATGGTCTTCCTCATGCTCCTCCTTAAAATCTCAGCTCACTGTTTACAGTAGCCAGGACATGGAAACAACCTAAGTGTCCATCGACAAATGAATGGATAAAGAAGATGTGGCACATATGTACAATGGAATATTACTCAGCCGTAAAAAGAAACGAAATTGAATTATAATTAGGTAGGTGGACCTAGAGACTGTCATACAGAGTGAAGTAAGTCAGAAAGAGAAAAACAAATACCTATGCTAACACATATATATGGAATCTAAAAAAAAAAAAAAAGGTTCTGAAGAACCTAGGGGCAGGACAGGAATAAAGACACAGACATAGAGAATGGGCTTGAGGACACGGGGAGAGGGAAGGGCAAGCTGGGACGAAGTAAGAGAGTGGCATGGACATATATACACTACCAAATGTAAAATAGCTAGCTAGTGGGAAGCAGCCCTCAGCTCAGTGCTTTGTGTCTACCTAGAGGGGTGGGATAGGGAGGGTGGGAGGGAGATGCAAGAGGGAGGGGATATGGGGATATATGTATACGTATAGCTGATTCACTTTGTTATAAAGCAGAAACTAACACACCATTGTAAAGCAATTATACTCCAACAAAGATGTTAAAAAATTAAAATCTCAGCTCAGATATTATCTCCTGAGAAAGGACTTCCCTGGTGGCAGATTTTAGTAGCTCTTTCACCCAGTTCATTCTCTGTGCAGTAGCCTGTTTTATTTTCCTCAGAGCATTTACCATTTACTTGTTTATGTGTGTGTTAATTTCCCTTCACTAGCAGGTGGGATCTTGTTCCCTTTTATAGCTGTGGTGCCTAGAACAATATGTAGCTCATCATTTTCAATAAATACTTGTATAATAAATACTCAGTAACTGTTCAATAAACATGCAATAATTTATTATATTTAATAAATATTTGTTAAATGAACAAATACTCTATTTTGACCTATTTTTGCATTTTGATTTTTTTGTCCCACAATTTTGAGCCAAGGTTGAGAGGAAGGAAGCGTGGACTGGTAGGAAATACATACACAATCCTGGGTGTCACTTGTAGTATGATCTTAGGAATTTCATTTAAAAGTTTTTTCACCTGTAGAATGCAGGACTGGAGCTGATAGCCACTAAAGTGCTATCCAGTTTTCTAATATTGTATGGGTCGTAAGCCTGTTTGTTTTGATGACTCTGGAATTTTTATTTTAAAACTTGGGGGCCTTTTGTGTCACAGTTACTTCTCTAGATTTACATCCCTAGCCTTATATTCTTTTCCCTAAGGGAGTAATTAAAAATAGCAAGCATTTATCGACTATTTGCTTTGTGTTAGTACTGTGCTTAGCATTTGTAGACATTATTTTGTTTAAACTTCATATCAACCCCATGAGGAAGGGAGTATTATTGTCCCAGCTTTACCAATAATGAAACCAAGACTCTGAAGGGGTAAGTAGTTTTCTGAAGGCCACACAGGGAGGAAGTGAACCAAACTTAGACCGACTTCAGAGCTCACACATTTAACCATTCTGTTACACTTGTTCCTTATTTGTTCCCTTGACTCTGTTCTTTCTTTTACACTGGGATCAATAGGCCGTTTATCCTGAGATCCATTATAGTACTGTCCAGTGTTTAGGGTCCAGAGCTCAATAAGGGAGGTGAAATTGGGTATGCCTGATGCACATAGTAATTGGTTAGCCTAAGCTGAAGTGTATACTAGCTCCACCTATCAGTTGGATACTCCTGACTCCTACTGTGTTTCTTCGTGCTTTTTGTAACTTACTGTCATATGTAAGAATCAAAAGTTGTCATAAACACCAGTACCAAGACAGGTATTTTTAACCTAGGTCCTTGGATCCTCTTGGGTTTCATGCTTGGGTATCAGGCTGTCCATTAGCTCCCTGAAATGTTGGCAGAATTGTGTGTGTTGGGGGTGTGTGGAGGATGTACCTTGTCCAGAGAAGAAATTCTGGTCTTAGGTCTCATGACAAAAAATGTTTGAGCCTGCACCTTACCAAGAATCGAACTGCACAAGATCCTGACATAGTACGATACTTGTTGGAACGTGTGTAGACAGAAGGCAGTTGTCTATAGCATTATAGGGAGACATTGCTGCTTGTTCAGAGACCTGGAAATCAGAAGTTTACACTGAATTTGTTTCTAAATAGTGCCCCGGGGATGAGGGAGTTTCTTGAACTATGGGTGGGTTAAGAAAAACAACAACAACAAAAAACTGCATTATGTTGATACTCTCATAGGTATTACGGAAAATAAGTTAACCACATTAAACATTTAATCTTGAACAACTAATGATAATGATTGCTTGGAATATTTTTTGTATTAAGAGGTATTAACTGGAGCTAGCAGCTGCCTTCGCATAGTTGTATCAAAAGAAAATACAGGCAAGTAAGTATTTCAGAATACTTTTATTAGTCTCCTGTTCATACGTGTACCTTTTAAAGGCCTGGGGCACAATGATGACTAAGAACTGGTCCCTGCCTCTTGGTCCCTGTGTTCATGATTTCGTGGGAGAGGTAGATCCATAGATGGATGAATCGTGTTTTTACAAAGTTATGAACCAAGTACATGGGGACACTGGATGGGGTAGCAGTTACCCATTGAAAGCAAAAGCCTGAGGCTAAGCTAATTATAGGCAGTAGTGGGTGAGGGAGAGGGATAACTGCTGGAGGACCACACAAAGGGCGGGGACCAGTAAGGGGGGACATAAAGCACAGGGATTGCCAATACATTTGGGGGAGTCCTATTTTTGAAATTATCTTATTCTCTTAGGATAAACTGTACTTTTTCTTCATTTCTCCATCTTGAGAAAATTTCGTCCATCCTACTTGTGAATAACACTACTTCATGGGATATATTAATATTGCAAACTTAAATAATGCTGTTGACCTAATAAGCAAGAGCTAGAGCTAACCCCGTCCCCCAAACCTTTAAGTAAAACTTAATGGCACATTTTTTTTTTTTTTTTTTTTTTTGCAGTATGCGGGCCTCTCACTGTTGCAGCCTCTCCCGCTGCGGAGCACAGGCTCCGGACGCACAGGCTCAGCGGCCATGGCTCACGGGCCCAGCCGCTCCGTGGCACGTGGGATCTTCCCAGACCGGGGCACGAACCCGTGTCCCCTGTATCGGCAGGCGGACTCTTAACCACTGCGCCACCAGGGAAGCCCGAGGGCACATTCTTAAATCCTTTTTAAGGCAGCTCCGTGGCTATTCTGCCTTTGTGATTCTCATGCATTTTTTTTCTCCTTGGTAGATTCCATTAAAGGGGGAGAGTTTATCTTGGTGCTCAGGTTGTCTTCTGTGACTAACAGGGACAGTGCCACACTGATCCCAAAGCAAAGTGGCAGTCGTGTATTTTTTTTTATTTTCCCAGATGTTTCTGGGTTGATCAAAGCAATTTATAGACACAGCTCTGTATAAGTTAATATCTGGGAAAAGAAACTGTTGAAGGCAGGAGAACAATATAAGCTGCTGTCTACCTGTATTGAAAACTCAGAGGTTGTTTTGGGGTTCCTTTCAGCTCATATCCTCAGATGGCCTACGAGCAAAGATAATGTCAGGGCAGGCTTTGTTGGTTGTTTCTTGCAGGCTGAACCTACCTCCTACTATGGCTAAAACATCCAGGTGCTCAGTCCAGCCTTCCTCACAGTTGCGCTGTGGGCATATGACCCTGTCCAGGTCAAGGAGATATAAAGAAATGCCTTTTTCTCTTTAACAAAAGACCCATAAAGAGAAAATTGCCCTCTTTCCGTGCTTGACCATGGTTGTGTGAGGATGAGTTAATGTTCAGTTCTGCAGCAGCCATCCTGGGGGACATGGGATATGAGAGAGGTCAGGAAAACCAGAGATGCTGACCCAGAGCCTTGATACTGCCGTCATCCAACCAAGCCTGGACTTGTTATGTGAGTAATAAAAACCTCTATTATTTAGGCCACTTTTATTTGGGTATTCTGTAACTTGCAGAGGAACTGTCTTAAGTGATATATTGCTAAACCATGGTGACTCTCCATACATATCTCAAAATTAGAAACAACCTAACCTTTAACCAGTTGGGAGACTAGTTAAGTGAACTCTCATATCTATACAATGGCATGTATTGTACAGCCATTAGGAGTGATCTAGTCAAAGCATTAGTTAGGGGTATGGGAAAATGTTCTTTGATATGCTGAATAGGAAAGGAAGCATTTAACAAGATAGCATGATGTTATTTTTGTTTAAAAATGCTTATATATGCATTGAAAAAATGCTGGATGGGTTCATCAACATTATAGTTTTGTTTGGCTGGTAGGATTATGTGTGACTTTCAGTTTCTTTCCATTCTGCTTGTCTTCGTTATTGATAAAACTTTTCTAATCTTAAAACTATAAATGTGAACCTAAAACTGCTCTATAAAAATATTAACTAAAAAATTGTAGGGGCTTCCCTGGTGGCGCAGTGGTTGAGAGTCCACCTGCCGATGCAGGGGACACGGGTTCGTGCCCCGGTCCGGGAAGATCCCACGTGCCGTGGAGCGGCTGGGTCCGTGAGCCATGGCCGCTGAGCCTGCGCGTCCGGTAACTATCTCATGCAGAAGTCAGTCTGAAAAGTATAAAAAGACAGAACTTTAAAACTTTCAGAGAAGAAAAACAACCAAGAAGACTTTTTATCTTGGGGTAGAGAAGTATTTCTTAATGGGTCACAGAAAGCTCAAACCATAAGAAAAAGATATTACTCAGTTAAAATTAAAAGCATCTGTTCATCAGACGATATCTTAAAGAAAATGAAAAGATAAGCTAGAAACTGAGAGAAGATATTTGTTAACACATATAGCCAACAAATAATTATCCAGCTTTTACCAGTTTTGTACAAGCTAAAAGTTCAAACTTAACGACAACAAACTCACCACTGCCTAAAGCTCTCATTATTCTTAAGTGAAAGTGTAAAGCCCTTTCTGTCTGTGATCTGATTCCCATAATGTTGCATCTGACCCCACTTCCTCCTTGTTCACTGGGTTCCCACCAGACTTCTTTTTCTTCCTTGGTCACTGCAGGCTCCTTTCCCTATCTGGGCCTTTGCAACTGCTTTTCTCTCATTTCCGATTCTCTTCTCCCAGCTCTAGGTGCTCTCATTCTCATCCTTCAGGTCTTAGTTCAGAGGTCACTTCTTCAGAGGGGCTGTCTCTTGATTCTTATGAATGAACGATTACTTACCAATTGTGTTAAGGCCTCCCTAGTTAAGAAAGGTCCTGATGGGGCAGCAGGTACTTCACTGGGCTGGATGGTGAGAACTTGTGTTCCATTCTTGATGTGGATACAATTTCCCACTGACTTTTACCTTGGGCCTCACATATGCAGGTGTTGGCCTGTAAAATTCTGCACCCAGTTCTGACGCGGTATATAGTTTGCCAGATCGCCAAGCAATTCTCTGACACCAGCTGCGTGTGTCATACAGTTCAACTGGAGATAGCATCAGATCCCACAGGTTAAGGGCTCAGCTCCACGAGAATGCCCCTCCTCCCTGCACTTCAGACACCATTCCCAAATACAGGTGTTATCATCTGTGTTTTTAACAACCTCCTTGAGTTTGATTAATTTGCTAGAGCAACTCACAGAACTCAGAGAAACATGTAACTTGCCAAATTACCTGTTCTTTAATAAAAGGATGTAGCTCAGGGACAGTCACATGGAAGTCAGATCCATAGGGCAACGTATGGGGAAAGGGTGCAGAGCTTCCACACCCTCTCCAAGTGCACTACTCTCCCCAAATCTCCCTGTGTTCACCGACCTGCAAGCTTTCCAAACCCTGTCCTTTGGGTTGTTCTGGAGGTTTCCTTATATATGCATGATTGACTAAATCAGTGGCCATTGGTGATTGAACTCAACTCTCCAGCCACTCTCCCCTCCCTCCCTGAAGGTCTGGTGCGTGGGACTGAAAGGTCCAACATTCTGGTCATGTGGTTGGTTCTCCTAGCAACCGGCTCCCAACCACGAGTGCCCTCCGAAAGTCACGTCATTAACATAACAGAAGACACCTTTTATTGCTCTCTTCACTTAGGAAATTCCTAGAATTTTTGGAGCCCTGTGCCCAGAACTGTGAACTAAGACCAAATATATATTTCTTATTGTAAATCACAGTATCACAGCCTGGTTCAGTGTTTTTCAAATTGCAGTTCCTGAGATTCATGACTATGCAGTGAAATCAATAGTCAACATTTTTTATTTTAAAAAAGAAGAGAATAGAAAATATAAAAATGTGCCGCACATAGCATCTGGTATTTGTTAAACTTTTGTTTTATTTACGTGTCTGTTCTATGCAGATATGCAACATGCACACACAGGAGTTGTGGTCAAAATGTTGGAAAGCAACTCATCTAGCTGTCATCTGAGGTTCATTCTACTTCTAAAGTTCTAAGGTCAGCTGCAGGGTTACTGAAGAATCTGAAGTAGACAGGCTTTTTAGATGCAGCTTCACTTTTAAAGAATACTGTGAAGTAACTAAAGAAAGCTTTTCTGAGCAGGATCCCTTAGCTTGGTAACTTTAATGACTACAACACAAAATAGAAGCCTTGGTTTCAGTAAGATAATGTGTTAAAATCTCTTCAAAAAACTCATTAAGTAGTTTAAACAAGCCTCCAGGAAAATGTATTTCTATTATTAATTTGCTTAGAAATACTTCTCCTAGTAAACTATGGACCAATTCAGAAAAAATTCTAATAGGATTTCTGATGGGAAAGTTAATATAATAACTCAGGGTTGGGGGACTTTTGTCCTTTCCTTTTCTTGCTGTTATTACTTTGTGAGTTAAACTGCAAGTTAAGACAGTGGAATCCTTGGCACAGGACTCATGGAATTTGCTTCTTTGCTTGTTACCTGTCTTCCCCTTAAAGACCAGTCCAGAGATCTTGAGGACCATAGAGATCTGTGGTTTTAGTGTGAGAAACTTATCCTTGCAGTGATGATCTTTGTTGGGTTGCTATAAATGCTGGTCTTTCCCCTGCAGTAAATCTCATGTTTTAAGTCATCAGGAATGAATTACAGATAAGCTTAGGTTGTAAAGTTCCTTCCTTTGTTCTTTTTTATATTCTTGCTTCTTTCTATGGATTCACTTAACTTTTAGCTTTTGCTAGAGATATTTGATCAAAGTAAGAACTCCCAATCTTTTGTCTAGAAGGGCACATCCTATTTTCCCCACCTCTACAACTATAGGGAAGTGGTAAGAATAGTAAAACAAACACTGTGTACTTACCACCTAGATTCACCAGTTAATATTTTGTCACTTTTGCTTTGTAATGTGTATACATACATACAGACAGATACATACTTTGTGTGTGCCAAATTGTTGGAAAGTACGAGGCAGGGAGACATGATATTTCACCCCTTAATGTATCAGCGTGCATCTTCTATAAACAGTTTTCCAGTATAAGCATGATACAGTTAAGACATCCATATATCCAGTGTATAGTTCATATTCGTATTTCTCCAGTTGTCCACAGAAAGTCCTTGATAGCTCGTCTTTCTTCGTAGCAGTTGTTGCCTAATCTGGTACTCACATTCAAGAGTGGCTTTGTGGGCTTCCCTGGTGGCGCAGTGATTGAGAGTCCACCTGCCGATGCAGGGGACACGGGGTCGTGCCCCGGTCCAGGAAGATCCCACATGCCGCGGAGCGGCTGGGCCCGTGAGCCATGGCCGGCTGAGCCTGCGTGTCCGGAGCCTGTGCTCCGCAGCGGGAGAGGCCACAACAGTGAGAGGCCTGCGTACCACAAAAAAAAAAAAAAAAAAAAAAAAGAGTGGCTTTGTTGTGCCGTCTCTTCAGTCTTCCCTCACACCCCCAAGAAACAGTCCCCAAGCGATTTCGCTTTATGACTTTGGCATTTTGAAGATTCCAGGCCAGCCTGGTGGACTGCCCTACAACCTGGACTCATCTGATTGTTTTCTGATGTTTAGATTCAGGTTAAGTATTTTTAGTAAAAACACTACCTTGGTGATATTGTGTACCTGGGTGATGCTGTGTATTTCCCAGTTGTATCACATTGTTGGTGAAGCTAGTAACCTGGGATGATACTTTGACATGTGAATAACCTGTTCCCCAACAACATTTTACCCAGTGGTTTTAGTATCTGTTGATGCTGTTAATACATTTGGAGTAATGAAGTGGTAAATTCTAAATTCTTTTTCCTTTTAAATTAATATTCTTCTGTAAAGAAGAGCTTTTCCTGCCTACCTCCCTTCCTCCTTCCCTTCATTTTCCGTGAGTGAATGTGTGTGTGGATATAGACTTCTGGATACCTTTTTCCAATGATAGCAGCAACCATTTATTGAGTGTTTATTATTTGCCAGGCACTGCGCTAAGGGTTTTATATGCACAGTCTCATACATTTCCCAGCAGCCTTGGGGAGGTAGATTTTATAACCCTTTCCACGTTTTACATGAAGGAACTGAGGTCTGAAATCGTAAAGTGCCCTGCTCTTGCTCGCAGAGATGGTGAGGACTCCAGACAGCAGCTCTGATGTCACTTCATGATGTTGCATCCCCACATACCATCCAGGATCTCCTTTCTCAGACTCAGCCCAGCCCACACAGACAGGGTCCCTACTAACACGTACCCTCGCGGTCAGAGCAGTGTAGATACCAGCCCCCGGGCCCTTTTCTGTGCTCGCTGCTTTATTTCAGAGTCTGTTGCCTTCTCTTGCCCAGCTCCTGGGTCTGTCGGTCCCTCCCTTACTTGTCCCCTGGAATAATGTCTCCTGATTGGATCAAGGCACACATGTTCAGTGCACCTAGCTTGGCCAGCTGGTTGGAAGAGCCATTTTCTAGTCCTTGGCCTCATGGCGTGTCCCACAGCTCCACCTGTTTTCTTGTGGTACCGTGGACTCCACTCCTGGCAACTGGGTTTAAAATAATGCTGTAATCTACTACACACTGTTCGTTATGATGCTTGAATTGTCTCAGGTTTTGCCAGTGAGGACCCCTTCAGGTTGGCCCATTGTCCTGTTTGTCACACCCTGTTAGTCTAGATAGCTTTCTTGCTTTCTAGCACAAGGTGCAGCAGGCTCACCTTGCTCTTTTTTTTTTTTTTTTTTCTTTTTTAAGAAACCAAGATACGGCACTGAGTGTGCTGATTGCTGCTGGGGTGTCATTGCTTCTAAGAATGAAGTGTTTTTTTTTTTTTTTTTGAGGCTTCTGTTGATAGCACAGTAGAAGTGAAGGGTGGTGGACAAGAAAACCTCTGTTTGGTTTCCAGTTGGAGTTGTGCAGAGTTGCTAGGGATTTGTGTGGATTAAGCTTCTGCACTCACCCTGCTTCCTGCTTGGTCACTGACCAGTCAAGCCTTGGTAATCAAGCAGTTGGGGACATTTGATTAAAAAGAATTTCTCTTTTTGCTGGCAGATAGACATTTCCTATGAACTTGATTCTCTAGTGGTTCTTTTTTCCCTTCTTTCCAAACTTGAAACTGTGAGGAGATAATTCTTTGTTACAGAATCTCCAGTAAAAAGCTATTAACAGAATTGAGGCTGCATCTACTACCGCATTGCTGTGTATTTTAGAACTAATTACTGGCTATTTTTCAAAATTAAATTAATTACCTTAATGGAGTACTTATTTGCCTAAGTTTAAAGTTCACTCCATTTTAATGTTTATTCTCTTGAATGGCCCATCAAGGGAAAAGAAAAAAAGATTTTTATTTTGTATCCTGGTTTGATATGAGAGTGTTTTCTTTCTTTTCTTTTTCTTTTTCTTTCTTTTTTTTTTTTTTTAAATAAGGCACCCAAGATAGTAATGGCCTAGGAAGCCCAGTCAGAAGAAATTTTTCAAGATAGGTATCTTTCTCAGGAGGTTTTTTTTTCAGTTATGGTTACATAGAGTGTATTTTATTTTAATGTTTAAGTGGTACTACAGTCTATGCTCTCCTCTTCTTATTTTTTTGGCTTGATTGTTTTCTTTTTTCCTTATAAGGTAAGCATTTTTTAACCTGCTGCTTTGTGATTAGAGTGGTGATTTATCTTAAATTATTTTAATAATAAATCAGTGTTGAACTGGTGTGCTCTTAAGATCCATTTCCTTTCTCTCTGTCTTCAAAAAGCAAGAGGTTTTATGTTTCTTTGGTGATAGGATAAAGTAAACCTTTGCAGGTTAATTGCTGTGTAATTAACACAGACAGGGTGGAGATCAGAGGACAGTAACCTATTGGGAAACATCCACAAGCTTTTGCTGTACTATAGGGAAGTCCATTAGGTTGTGCTACCCCAGCTCCTTAAATAATATCCAGAGAAACCTGAGTCCTTTTCCAGGGAATCTGCTATGAGTTTTCCTCTATTGATGAGAGTCCTTGATAGAGATTCTTTTTAATTTTCAATTCTTGAATGTTATTTGTAATTTGATAAAGGCTTTTTTTTTTTTTTTGATGGAGTAAAGGATAAAGTCCAGTTTAGCTGTTGGTGACTTACTGTTTTTATGTAAAGAAGATGGTCTCTAATACATTGGTTTTATTGACTAATCGGTAATCATTATCCATTATACCTGTCACTGTGCTGCTAGGATAGCTTCTAAGGAGAAAACTTACAAAGAAATTTAAAAATGACCACTAAATACAGAAAGTGATTTGCTTGATATAAACATTTAAAAACCTACGAGAGTATTTCAGTATATCTGTCTTATATTTTTATCATCTACCATCTATCATCTTTTGGTAACTTACTTAATCTCATTTTTACCTGATAGTTTTATATTTTAAACACTTGCTAAAAATTGCTCCTTTCTACAGGGTGCCCTGAGTGTGCTTTTTTGTCTGGTATTTTGTACGTATAGTGGATGACTCGTAAAATGGGTTTATGGTCGTCCCCTCTCATTTTTTTCCTCTCTCTCTCCTAAGTTCAAGGCATATTCTGTTTAACGATACTTTTGTAATTTGGATGTTGTTATTCATAAAATCATTGGAAGGGCTTTTATAATTTTGGTATAAAAGCAAGTGAAAAATTAAAACCTCTCAGTGCAGTGTGGCATTCTGGAACAGAAATATGACATTAATGGAAAACAAGAGAAATCTGAATGAAGTCTGTGTTTGATTAATAGTAATGTACAATGTTAATTTTTTAGTTTTGGTAAATTGGGTATGTAAGATTTTTTTTTTTTTTTGATAAATTCTATGGGTAGGTAAGACATTTTAACATTAGTGTAAGTTGGGTAAAGGATATATAGGAACTCTCTTTTATTTAGTAGAAATTTAATTTACCAAAAGCTTTAAATATATGGCCATATGACTAAATAGTGGTGAGCCAGGTGCCAGGGGTACAAAGAGTCCTGAGGCTGGTCTCTTCTCTCCAGAATGTCACAATCTTGTTGGCAGGTCAGGGTCTTCTTATCCGTAAAAAGATGAGTAACAGTACCTTTATGAGGCAGCCTGTGCCAGTGAATGATACAGGGAGTCCTGTAAGTAGACGCATGGCACGTTTGGAGAGGCCTTTGCAGAACAGGTGAAACATGAGCTGAGCAGGATGGGTGAGTACAACTTAGATAAGTAATGGAGAGGTTGTTCTAAGAGACAGGAGAGGCCATGAATTGAGGGAAAAATACTGGCAGTGATGATGCAGGGTGGGTTCGTACAGTCAAAATGAGCTAATGGAGACTTGCGCTAATCAGAGTACGGGATGATGAGGGTCTGACTAATATGCTGGAATTGAGATTTGACAGGAGCTGGTGATGACGGATATAGGAGCACAGAAGAAAAACAAATGAGTGGTGACTGATAACGTGAGCCAGTGGAAGTTACTTAGGGGGTTTGTGTTAAGCATTTCATTTTCAGGTAGTGCTGAACTGCCAAGTAGACTTGTCTGGCAAGAAGTTAGACCGGAGCTACTGGAGCATGGGAAAGGAGCCAAAGGTTTAGGACTCTACCTCTGGAGTAAACAGGGAGAAGCCAAGAAGGAAATCTGACAGCAGCATTCAGAGAGAGAACTAACGAGAGGCTGTGGCGATCACTGTAGCGTTCCTGAAGCAGGTGGAGGAGAGTTTCATAAGGAGGATATGCTAGCTCTGGCTGAGATATATCAGAAAGACGACTGTGACATCTTGAAAAAATAGCTCTCTGAATCATCATCAGGTTTTTTGAGATTGGTGGGCCTGGAGTCCAGTTTACAGGGGGTTAAGGAGTAAGGTGTGTGTGTGTGTGTGTGTGTGTGTGTGTGTGTGTGTGTGTGTGTGTGTGTGTGTGTGTGTGTGTGTCTGACTGTCTGTCTACAGGAGGGGGTTGTTAAGAACTGGGGACTGCAAATTTACACTAGTTTTTAAAGAAATTTGGCTCTCCATAGACAAGGATATACACACACACACACACACACACACACAGACCAGTAGCTGAAGAGGGCAAAAGAGGGTTAATTTAATTAAATTTAACAAACATTTATCAAGTGCCAATTATGTGCCAAGGCACTGTGTTAGGGGCAGTGGAGGACACAAAATGTGATTAAAATATAGTGGTTTTTTTCCCCTCCTGAAAAAGTGCTACCTCAAGTTCTCTTAGTGTTAGGGAAGCAATTCGTCTTAAACACAATGCTAGAGATGCTGGAATTAGGCTTGCAAGCAGAAGAGCAAAATCAGTGACAGAACCACCTAAGGTGGAGGTGGGGGTGGGGAGTTGGAGAATTGATGGAGCAACGAAGGGAGAAGGGAAGAAAAGATGTTGCAGGGGGAGGAGTCTGGTCCTTGGAAGGGAAAGGGATCCTCCTTTAAGAGGGGCACAATGGAGAATAGGAGAAGATTAGTGTTAGAGCTATTTTGAGGTAGAATAGAGTACAAGTAAGGAACCCAGGAAGTCTTCACTATGAATGGCATGTGCTGCAGACTAGGGGTATGCTTTTTGCCTTTGGAAAGTTCTGGATGGACAGGAAAATGAGGCTGTTAGTGCTTATTTTTGGTCCTATGAGACAAAAATAAAAGAAACACCTGGGCCACTGAAAGTTTTGCTTTTGGCTGAGGGTTTTTTTTTCATATCTAATGAAATAGACATATTTTTTAATTGCTCAGATATATGAATGTCTCAGTGCCTGCAGTTAGCTAGGGTGTGTGTCGGATGCAGACTCTCACAGAGCTTAGAGTCTAGGAAAGGTGGTAAGAAGGACATATGCAGACTCTTAATAAATGCTTGCTGATTGAACTCTGATCTGAGATAGAAAGTGGCTATGTGCCCGACCCATGCACATGAAGTATTATGGGATATAGAGGAGAAAGAGAATTGGAGCATTTTTCTGGTTATTTCAGTAGAACAAGGACTTGAAATAAATTTGCCATATATTTAGCTGAAGGCCTTGTTTCTTCATAGACCTATTTTCTACGTGTTTAGAAACTATTGTGTGCTCGTGTTTTTTGGTCACAACTAAGTAACAGTACATAAAGAATTAATGAACATGATTTTGGCCACTCAAATGAAGGACGACATTATTTTGAACTCCATTTAGGTAGCACGTTGGCAGGACTTTAGGGTGGGCATTGGTTGGTGGAGTGTCTTTATTACTGCTCCAATTTGCCATTTTATGTATGTAAAGTTGTCTTAAAAGTGTTAGTACTATTTTATTGACTGTACTTTAAGTGCATGTACAGTAAGTAGGTGCAGGTCAATTGGAGAGAAGAACTAAGTAGTGCTACCTTTGGACGTTTATTGTCAGACGCAGGAAGAGATACAGAGGGGTAGAGAAGGGAAGTAAAAGTAATTTGGGGAGGAGAAAAAAAAAAACTCACGTTTTTCTTTGAAATATTTTTCAAGATGATTCTTACCAGTGAAGGGGAGCAGAACGTGCCACCCCACACATTTTTGAGAAAGCTATTTTGTGCAGTCCTACTTGGAAAGAAAATTATAGAAGAGACTGTTTAGCTATCACAGGATAGGCCTAAAAAGTGATTCTAAAGGTATTAATTAAAATGTAATCACTACAGAAGTTGGTCTGAGAATTTCTCAACACTTGTTCTCACAGAACATTGTTAATCAGGGTATTGGTTGGTGTGGGGCCCCTGTTGAGGGATATATTTAACTGAATACCCTCCGATCACCACCCCTCCCCCTCTCCCCCTCGGAAGAGGCAGCAAGGCCTGCCCACCTCGGTCCCTGGAGCCCAGCTTGCTGCAGCCTCGGCTGAGGTCAAGCACTCCCCTTCCGGCCTCTCGAGGGCTTTCTCCATGTGTTGCCAGTGTGCCGGTAAAAATGACTTTAAACTCTTGTCAGTACAGTTACTGGTGCATGCATCACAGTCCCACTCAGATAAACCTGTCACAACACAGAGGCGGCCGCTGGAGAAGAGTACAAGGGCAGGCCTCTAGCTTTTCATTCGAGCATCACTAAACGTGCACAGAGTGCCCAATTATTTCAGCATTATTGAGCAAGCCTACAGGAGGACCCAAGCCTTGCTACATTAGATTTTCTTTAGTAATTTGCTCAAGTACCACTGAGGACACTTAAAGGGCTTAAAACGGTGGCTGCAACCAGTTTCCTTTTCTGGGTTGTTAATTCAGGTTTTCTCTTTCAAATTAACTGTCGACGCATGCTGTGCAGTGGTTCTGGGAGAACTGTTTAACACTAATTTTCTCAATTTTCAAGCTTTTTTTCTTCAACATAACTGCTTTAACAGTCACATATATGTTTTGATTAGAGATGTATGATAGTGAGGCTTTATGTTTTGGAGACCAAAATACAGATGCTTTGTTAAATCTAATTTCATCTATTAAAAGTAAATTAGTTTCACTACTTAAAAATTAGGTTATTTACAGTGCATTGCAAAACCACCAAATCCAAGTAAAAAAAGATAGCATTTCTCTATTGTTCATCTCCTTCCCTTTTATATATATATGTAAAGAATAAATCTTTTTTTCATGGGTGCTGGGCTTTCCAGGATCTTTTTGCACCTCTTTCCTCTCCTTTTGTTGTTGGGGGGGTGTCTCAGATATAGGGAACAAGTTCAATATCTTTGTCTGGTTTCTCACAGCAGCAACAACTCCAGGCCCAGCATTTATCACATGGACATGGTCTGCCAGTGCCTCTGACCCCGCACCCTTCAGGGCTTCAGCCCCCTGCCATTCCGCCCATCGGTAGCAGTGCCGGCCTTCTGGCCCTCTCCAGTGCCCTCGGAGGCCAATCTCACCTTCCAATTAAAGATGAGAAGAAGCACCATGACAATGATCACCAAAGAGGTAAGCAGTTTTCTCGGGATGTCAGTCTGATATTACCTACCTGTTGCTGAGGGTAGGTCTGTATGTCATTGTTTATTCTTGTTTCTGGGTTTCGTTTTAGCAGTGACTAAACAAAGGATTTCCCCTGGAAGGTAAATTAATGATTGGAAGCAGTCTTTTGCCAAATGATACCGTAGTGGTTGGCAAGAGTTAATGTGCTTCCCAAAGGCAAGGGGGGGACGCATTTCCTGGTTATTGCCTCTGATCCCTTGCTACCCCCTAAGTTCCCCAAGTCTAAATCAGTAATGACGTACCACAGTGCCCTGTGTTTGAAACAGTGAGTGGCGTTAATAGCTAATTTAGACCAAATGTATTTTGGGGAAAGATTTACTGATCATTTACTCGTTTGACAGCCTCAGTTATTACTTATAAATCACATATAATGCAGTGAGAATCTTGCAGGTAAGAAAACAATTTCAGTAGTCTTAGTAATTGAGAAAGTACAGACCAAATTAATGAAATCTGTTGGTTTAACTACCTCTTTCACCCAGTCTGTTTAGAAGCATGAAATGAACTCATTTCTGCCTCTAAGAACAACAGTTGTTTATGTAAAGAATTGATTGTAAGGCCATTTGTGCTCCTTCTAGGTTGGTTTCTTCCCTCCACTAGAATAGATGATGGTGCAGAGACATTTTGATGTGACTTTGTGTTTGTATGGTGTTTATTAGTAGTTTTTGTTAGTTAATGGCAGAAAAACAAATGGAAGTCTCTCCCAGCATTCCTTTGTGGGAATTTACGTAGTACATGGGTGGTTCATTGGTCAAAAGGGTGTGGTTATAATTAAAACCTCATATCTGTTCTTGTTTCAGTGTCATTACCATGAATTATAATCTTGGGTCAATGATTTTTATCACATAAACATAAATTTACCATCTCTGATGTTGGAAACACTGTACTGTTCATCATTCAGTTATCTTAGTGCTATGGTCCAGAGCTGAGGCATGTCTATAAATACTTCTATAAGTGGAAAAGTCGGAAACGAGTATAAGTAACACAAATAACCAGCTTTGGTTTCTGAAATTGTGTCAAAGGTAAATTGGCGCTTTGTGGATCTGGTCTAGTAATATTAATAATTAACTTTACAGCAAAGTTGACAACTGTGCCATTTACTATTTAGCAGAGATCAAATTTGACAAATGTATGATTTTATGTAAACTAACTGGTACTTTTCTTTTTTTCCTTCTTCTCCCCATTTGCTCTGCATTTGCTGCTGTTTTGCCTACAGACAGAGATTCCATCAAGGTAGGACTCAAAATTACAGATGAAGGAATGGCTTAAAAGGGGGCTCTCAATGATTTTCATAAATGTAGTAATGGATTCTTTGAGATTTACAGGATGATTTGGTGGGCTGTACCAAATAGTGGTAAACTGCATTTTTATATTGCTTTCAGTTGTGCGTTTGAGATTTTTTAAGATATTGGTCCCATTTCTCTATCAGAATCAGATTTATAGATCAAGATTGAATTATAAGATCTGGCTTGCATTGCTCTTTTTATTATGTCTTTGCCATGTGAAAAAGAATAACTGCTTTTCTTCAGTTAAGCTTTGGCTATAAGATAAATAATAATGGGAAAAAATTGGTTTTTAAGGAAATAAACATTTTGGGAAACAGTTCCATCCTACAAAACTCTTTATCAAAACATTTAAGAGCATTTTTCTTCACCAGAAAGAATTTTTTTTCTTTAATTTAATGACATCTTGGTTTTCAGTATAGCAAGTTATTCTCCTTAGGTTTTGCATTGTCTTATCTACCTTCTCTATCTCTTTATAGAGAAGTTGTAGGGAAAGAGGAAAAGTAGTTAGGGCCTAATGATTTGGATGTGCTTGTGTAATACCATAATGGGGTATGCTAAGGGTGCCTGAATTTATATAGTAAGCAAACAAGAAAAACAGGCTACCACGGCAGAAAATGAGTAAAATATGAAACTGCTTGGTAACTTTTGAGCCAGGCACAATGTAAATATGCTACTGTATTGTGGATAATTGTATTACGCATGCCGTTGTATTTTGTATAGATTAGAAAGCAAGGGCAGTTCTCAAGCATTGGCCAAAGCACAGGTGCTGTCAATTCCCTTTCTCGTATTTTACAACAGTTGAATGTTTCGGAGCATAGGCAGTTACATCTCTTGCAGTTTGTTTGTTTGTTTGTTTGTTTTTGGTTGCATTGGTTCTTCGTTGCTGCGCATGGACTTTCTCTAGTTGCTGCGAGCGGGGGCTACTCTTCGGTGTGGTGCACGGGCTTCTCATGGCGGTGGCTCCTCTTGTTGCAGAGCACAGGCTCTAGGTGCGCGGGCTTCAGTAGTTGTGGCTCGCGGGCTCTAGAGCACAGGCTTAACAGTTGCGGCACAGGGGCTTAGCTGCTCCGCAGCATGTGGGATCTTCCCGGACCAGGGCTCGAACCCGTGTCCCCTGCATTGGCAGGCGGATTCTTAACCACTGCGCCACCAGGGAAGTCCTCTCTTGCCGTTTTTAATGAAGTTATGTACACGGAGACTAAAATCTTCCCCTGAAACCACCTGTGCTGTCACTTTGAATGCCTCTTTATTCCTTGTCCTTTTATAATAAAAGGGAAGTAGGTTTTTTTTTCCCCAAAGTCATTAAATGATGGAAAATAAAATGTATCTATTTTACCCTTCAAGAATCTTTGTAATTTGAAAGGGTATCTGCATACCCATAGAAATGTCAACGTTTACAATTGGAACTGCACACATTGAGTTATTTAATTATGCATTTACAGCTGTGTACTTTGTTGTATAATATGAACATCAGTACCTAAATTAAAAAGCATTCTTAATCAGAGTGTAGTAAGTATTCCACACATATGTACTTAAGAAGTAGTAAGTAAATGCATTGACCAAGATTTGCTGGTAGCAGCCCTTGGAAAGGCTGTCTAGTTATTCTGAGGCCAATAACATAAACATTCCCTGCTTCATATGATAAATACATACCTTCAGGCAGGCCAGTGAACTAAACAAAAGCCTCCTCTCATGCCCCACTCCCAGAAGACTGTGAAAATATTTATACTCCAGTGCACACTTTTGTGTCAATTACATTTTATAGTCAGAGTAGGGTATATTTTGAAATCATCTATAATCATTCAGGATGAGTCTGGGAGTGAGTATCTATATAGCTTGGAAGCCAGGGGAAAAACAAAAGGAAATAGAGATGGATGATTTTGCCTTGATTTATTATGGAATGGTAGCTATAAATAGATATTTTTGGGGGTACTGTTCTTGAATTTGAAGTCGTGTTGTGTCAGGTTTGGGGCTGTCCTGTGGCTTTGCAAGGTGAAATAGTTCACTAATTTTTGTAAATGTGTTCTGTGATGCTCAGAGAAGCAGTAAGTTGCTTGTTCCATCGATCGTCCTCATCCTCCCGTAAGTGGTTCCTGGTTAAGAGGGGCTTTTTATGATTGTCTGCTGTGTGACTAGAGATGGTTTTTATCAGCCGGAGCATGCCAGTTGCCTGCAGCTGGAGTCAGGCTTGTATGAAATAATTTATTCATGCAGGATAATGCTCCTTAACATTTAACAGGTAATGAACGTGACATAAATTTCCTTCTTGCTTTTAATTTTTCCCTTTCCTCTTCTAATGTGCAAACAGGCAGCTCTGGTACTCTAAATAATAAGTAATTTTTGGCCATCTGTCAAAAGGAAATTTCAATACAAATTTAAATTAATGGTGCCTGAAATTTTTTATAGCTCCTCTAAAAGCCTCTAATGTGCAGAAAATTCTGAATCTGCTGGTAGTAATTAGTGTTGCATGTAATGAGGATGTGGGCAATGTTATACAGCCCCAGTGTAACATTTTGTTATGGTAGCAAAATTTTGATTTATGCAAAGTTGTGGATGGGTTTAATTGTGAGAGACACTTTAAAATGTTTTTTTTGACGTTACAGATTATTAAACAGGGCAGATTTCAGAATAGCTTATAAAATATAAATTTAAACTTACTGTAAAGATTCAGGTAATTAAGATGCTTTACCTTTAGGTATCAAGTAAAAATGAAAGAAATTCCCTCGTTAAAATGTTGGGCCTTTTTCTTCCTTTTCTTTTCTCGGAAGTTCTGTGACCACTAAACCAAATGCTCTTGGCTTTATTGATCTTGTTTTCTGTAGCTCCAGTAGCCAAGTTCATTCCTAAGCCTATTATTTACAGACGTGTATCTGAATTTTTCAACAAGGATGGAGGATGTAAACATGGATCTAAAGGAGCAAGCACTGTAGGAGCCCAAGACTCATTTTATTTGGTGAGGAGAAACCAGAATGGTGTGTGTTCTAGGGCTGTTAAAGTAAGGATCCGAGGCACCCGCTTGTTACTTGGCCATCCAGTACCCTCATACATGTGCCCACAGTAAGCCTCGGATTTGGGGCTGACAATGGCAGGAAACACAGACCACGGTCCACTCTCACCCTTAGCTGATAGGGTGGAAAGCCCAAAATAGGTTCCTACTACTCTTTCCTGAGTGGGGACTTTCTAACTTCTTCTATAGTTTCTTTTGAAAGGATATAAGTGAAACCGAGGAAACATTTTCTGAGGTAATGAGAGCTTCCACTGCCTATCCCTCCCGTGGGCTGAGGGGTAGAAATGGGTTGGCTCCAAAGTGGTGAGAGAGCAGACATTCCCACATGCTGCCAGGAGCTTCCTAGTTGCTGGAGGTCCCAGTTCGTGAAGAGGAGTCATTAGGTTCCTCACATCACTCTCAGTTTCCACTTGATTGGCTACATGATTCAGAGCTGTGAAGGCCAGATTGCCTAAAACTTAGTAGGAATCTGAGATTGAGAAATAAGTCCCATTACACCCCAAATGTCTACACCTTCTAGCAAAAACTAGCCACCAAAATCAAGACCAGCTTGAATATAAATGGCAGAGTTGCCTATCACCAGCTATTGATTAGCTCCATGACCTCTCCCAAGTTGGTGTTACTGTGCTTATTGTTACTTCCTAAGTCCCTCTTGTGTATGTTATGTGTCCTGTTTTTTATCCTGAATGCAGTAGCCTCAAGTCAGTCCTGTGAGGGATTTGCCATTTTTTATTTGTGAAATATAGCATAAGTCCATTTTTTTTCTCTAAGTGGTGGTGTTTTTATTTTTATTATTTCATTGGATTGTCTTCCCCAGAGTGCCATATGCCTCATCGAAGAGTGTGCTCATTTTTAGTGATTCGTACATTGCCAAACTAATCTCCAGAGCGCTGCAACATCTAAAAATGCCACATGCAATATTTGAGTATGTTTCCACACAATCCACCAGTACGGAACTTTATAGCTTTTGTAATTTTTGCTGGTATAAGTATGGATAGTGCACTTTTTTAAACAAAATTTACATATAGATACTTTTCAAGCTAAATGCTCTTCTGTGGGTAGATATACTATACCCCCCCCAGCCCTGTCCTGTATGGATTCTTTGTTTTTGTTTAAGGGTTTTCATAATGTTCTGCTTATTAGTTGTATCTGTGGCAATGCCTGTTTATTCTGTCATAGCTCTATTTTGGTATTTATTCTATGTAGATAACTAAAACATCATACGGTGATTTTCTTCTTGTCTCTCCAGTTATTCTCTGTTGGCCATAAAGGTTTATCAATGAGAATTAGACTAAGGCTCCTTTTATGTTCAAATTGAAGTGTATGATTCGGGCCAAGAAAGCACTTTTGCCTCATTAGTTGGGTGTTACAGGTGAAGGTGCGTTTTTAGCTTGCATTAACAGAATGATTACTTCTGTTTGCCACTTCACATTGTACATCAAGACTTAATGGTGAAGGTTTCTGTTCCAGGTTCTTGTGTGACCTGTGTGACTTGGCTTTTGTTCCCCTCTGCCTCTTTTTCCTGTTGGAAAGGAATATCAGTCTGAAAAGAGTGTGCCTTTTAATATGTTTAACCCCTCGCATGTCCTGTGTGGGAGAAAGCAGAGAAGAAACCACTTGAAGGAGGAGAGGTTGGCCAGTAGAAGAGAGGATAACTGGCCCAGGCAGTTTCGCTTTTAACACTCATTTCCTTTCCCCCATACAACTGTGTGAGGTAGGAAGGTTTGTGATCTTAACCCTTTGTGAGAAAGCTTGGTGGGATTAATTGCCTATAGACTTTAGAAGGACACATTATATATAAAGACAAAGGCCTAGAGTTGAAATCCATAAAATATACTATAAAGAGAAGGTATAATCAAAAACAACCCCAAAAAACAAAAAACCCCGAACACTACCCGACAAACTAAACTGTAGTGGGGCTTGCACTGTCTCCTATTTTCCCCTTAGTCATCAGTAATCTGAGAAAAGAAGGTATGCCGTTAAGGGCTGTGAGTTGGACACTCCAGTTTATCCACTCTAACCTCTGTGGACCCTAGTTACCTAGTCAACCCCGCTGATCTCTGAGCATGTATATAGCTCATAGTTCAGATTTCATTGTGAAGGTAGGTGGTGAGGAAAGGTTTATTTATTTATTGTTTATATCACATTTGAGGAAAGGTTTAGAGGTGTTGAGACCTTGCCCAAGGTCACATAGCCATTGCCATCCTCAAGGGAAAGCTTTCTGGGTGACTCAGTCTCATCCTTTGTTATTAAAAATTTGAAACGTACTCAGCAGTAGAAATAATAGTGCCAAGATCCTCCATATACTTCCATATACTTCACATCAAGGTATAAGAGCTATCGATTTTTAGTCACATTTTAATCTTTCTTTCTTTGCTAAAATATTCTGAAACAAATTCCAGCATGCGTTTTACCCTTATGTACTTCATTACCTAAAATGAACACATTTCTCTAAACAATGGACATTTAATCACTTTTATCATAATGCCTTTAATCACTTAATAAAAATAATTCCTTGATAGCTTCTAATATCGAGCCTATAAGCAGACTTCTTCGATTATTTCAAAGAATTGGTTTGCAAGAGTTTCCCTCCTTTTAAAATTTTTTCTGGGCCACTGATTTGTTGAAGAACCTGGGCCAGCCTTCCTACGAATGGCCCATATTCTGGATGTCTCTGCGTGCTTCCCAGTGGTGTCAAGAGGACTTTCTCCTGAATCATACTAGGAAGAGTCTTTTTCTTATGATGAGAGAACGGGTAGAAGAATGACATCTAGGTTTGCATGTACATGTTGTTGATAAACAGTTCAGTGAAGTTTACCAATAATCGGGGAGTAAAATTTTTAGGAATGTATGCTGATCGTCAAGAAATAGAATTCTATTTGTATCCTTTTACCTTCATACACAGACAGTGATGTATTTGCAGTCCAGCTTCACTTACCAGACATGCATATTGCTTAAGCTAGGCTTTTAAAAATACATTTTCAAGTAGGGTTTTTAAAATATATTAAGTACATCTATTTCCTTAAGGGTGTAGTGTCCTAGATGCCCTGTGCTCCAGCACAGCATCGATCTCTCTCACTAGATTCTTAGCTCCTTGAGGGCAAGAATCATCTTCTTGGTGGAACTGTACAGGAGGACAAATCAAAGGTGAGTAAGGGGCTTCCCTGGTGGCGCAGTGGTGGAGAGTCCACCTGCCGATGCAGGGGACGTGGGTTCGTGCCCCGGTCCGGGAGGATCCCGCATGCTGCGGAGCAGCTGGGCCCGTGAGCCATGTCCGCTGGGCTTGCGCGTCCGGAGCCTGTGCTCCGCAGTGGGAGAGGCCACAGCAGTGAGGGGCCCGCGTACCGCAAAAAAAAAAAGGGTGAGTAGGAAGGGAATTGTAATAGAATTAGGATTCCCTTCTCCCTCTAGGTCAGCTGTGTGTCAATGGGCAAGTCATTTAACTTCCCTGGATCTCAAAGCTACTACTACAGGCATTTTTTCCCAGGCATCTGGAATGTAGATGTTTTGTTACGTTATTCAGTCCTGTCCTATAAATGAATTTTACAGTATACATCTTACACCATAAGGTATGTTTCAGCAATAAAGTTGGCCATACCATTAGCCAAATAAACACAGTGGTAATTATATTTCATTTTGGGCGTTGAGTGGTAGGGAAATAGTTTAATGTTCTAAAGTATACCTTTCAAGGATTTAATGTTTAACTCTTTGAATTTTCCAAAATAAGATGGTAATTTAAAATTAAGTGTTTCAGGGCTTCCCTGGTGGCGCAGTGGTTGAGAGTCCGCCTGCCGATGCAGGGGACACGGGTTCGTGCCCCGGTCCGGGAAGATCCCACATGCCGCGGAGCGGCTGGGCCCGTGAGCCATGGCTGCTGAGCCTGCGCGTCCGGAGCCTGTGCTCCACAACGGGAGAGACCACGACAGTGAGAGCCCCGCGTACCACACACACAAAAAAAAAAAAAAAAAAAATTAAGTGTTTCAGCATTATGCTTGCTTTTTTATTTCGTTGTAGAGGTATTTGTTTCTGCCATGTATTTTCCTATTTAGAGTTACCTTATCACAGAATAATCAGGAATTTTGTTCTATGGGTTTATGATGCAGTAATTTGTTCAGTATTAATTGATACCTGCCTCTAGGCGTGTAAGCTGTGTGAAATGTAGCAGGTGCCCTAATTCCAGAAAATATGTTATAATTGTTTGTTTGTCAAACAGATGAATAAATATCTTTAGGGCATAGCTGGTCCTCAGGTGGTGAGCATGAATGGATTAGTGATGGGGGTTGGGGCTGTCTCCACCAATCACTGAGGCAGAACAAATATTAATTAGCAGGGGCGGGGCTGGTTGTGGGGCCTGCCTTCCCCAGCTGGTTTTTGGCAAGGGCGGTTTAATTCTTTTCCTCCATAAACCAAACCTCTTAGTTACCAGACATTTTCATCCCCATGTTTAATGTCTCTAATGTTCTTAATTAGAATGCATTTCATCTCTTGCAAAAATATTACATCATAAAGTTTTTATTCAACATGGTTTTTTTTTCAATTTTAAAGGGGCTCAATATTTATTTGTTTAAACTGGCATTTGAATTTCAAAAGCATTTGTTTCTCAAAATGTACATAATTCTTCCAAAAGAATTATTTGAAAGAATGGTTCATAATCTTTTTTATAGTCTTATATAGTAACACTTACTATAACCCACTCTGGAAAAATCATAAAATTACCCAGGGGGATGCTCAGTATCCTCACTTCTCTGTTTCTTGAATTATTTCTGCTACAACTCTTAACTCTACCCAACTTGTATATTTTGTTTTATTGTGCTTTTGAAGTGCTTCAGATATCTTCTGGGTTAAAGACTCTGTATACCTGGGGGCCAGCCACTAACAAGGGCTGTAATTTTGGACGTGAAGAGGAGTCATATCTAGTAATTACCATGGCAGCTGCCTTGGGACAGGGTTGAACAGAATTCGGGCTTCATGAAAGAGGACTGGAAAGGAAGTTTGCTGAGGGCTGACTAATTAATACATGCTTTAAGAGTTCTGGATCCTTTTAAATAAACTTGCTGTTAACATGAAACTGATGAAGTCATATTTCAAGACTAAATGCTGCTTATATCTGGCAAATCAGAACTAAATCTTAGTTTGAATACTTGGTGGTTTTACTTTGAATCTAAAAACTGAACAAAATAAGTAATATGACTTTATCAGATTCATTATTCAGAACCAATCCAAATATTTCCGTATGTAATACATTTTAACACTTAAAAAAGCATTTTAAGTGTCAACTACTAGTATTGTCACTTTAATTTCTGTTTATGTGTGATAGTTGTAATTGGTGGCTAAGTCCCCTTCTCCCCCCACCCCTAACAGGAAAACAGTAACGTACACATGCATGAAATCTACTCAAGTGCAGTCTGCCTTTCTTCCCTCACACTGTTTGTTATTCCATCCCTTCTTCAACCACTAATGTTCATGAAAAGCTTACACTTTCCGGTCCCTCACCATGGCTGTAGGGTGAGCTTGAATTCTTTTTCATGAAAATGGACTTATTTATAATTGTATCACACCCTAAGGATTCATGAATCTTTTTTTTTTTTCCCCCTCAAATTGGTACTTTTCAAGTTGCTGAGTGTTGATATTTAAGGGAAAAAGGAGAGGGGAGGGGGAGGAAAGGTAAACAGGTTAGTGATGCCACCCAATGAGAGCCAGTAGGCAATGTAATAATACCTCATTTTTATTTATTCTTCCTTATAGTCATTGTAATTATTTTAGAAATTTTTGAGTATTCATTTATCTTTCTTTAAACTTCTGTTTTCTTGAGCGACATTTGGCCTTTTGAACAACAAAATAAAATTGGAAATGCTAATGTTTTGAGCCAACCAAAGGAGG
Source organism: Stenella coeruleoalba (assembly GCF_951394435.1). NCBI lineage: Eukaryota > Metazoa > Chordata > Mammalia > Artiodactyla > Delphinidae > Stenella > Stenella coeruleoalba. Next base: position 82,402,722 of record NC_137153.1, read on the forward strand.
AAAATAAAAATGTCACCATGGTAACAAAGCTGCTTTCTAGATGGTTTCCTAAGATATGCCTGAACTGGAAGCAGATGTCTGATTTGAGAATCTTGCCTCCTTCAGTGTAAACAAATAACTTCTGGGCAGGTGTTGGAAATAATATGGAAATCCTATTAAGGGGCCCCGGGTTCCTGTCAGTCAGGAAGCCGGTGCCACAAAAGGACTGGTTGTCACATAAAGGAGCAGAGTAAATTCTCATTAGGCTTGAGCTTTTCCCAGGAAATGATTGTCTCGGTGTGTTCTTTCTCCTGTGAATCTGAATGTAAGCTGTTGCTTCTATTGATCTATTCACTGGCTTTATTTTTCTCCTCTTCATTCCAGATCCTCCCTCTCCCCCGACAGCCTGTATTCTCCCCTTCACCCACCCCTTCCCTTTAGGTTAACACTTGATCTGTGCTACTGCTCTGAGAGTTGTGACATTTGTGATTTTAACCTCCCACCCTGAGTTGGGGGAGGGAGGAAAGTCACTCTTCATCCCGGGGCCTGTTGGACAAAGAAACAGGCTGATTAGGCCGAGTACCGGGGGCTGTTAGGAACCACACAGCGAGAGGCAGCCACAGTCCTCAATACTGTTCTGTGTACATTTACTTGGAGTTAAGAGTATTATGAATTAAGCAGAAGCTAAAAGCATGAAGAGACAGTGTTTTTATGAACTTTGCAAAACGTATGTAGTTGTCTGGTAAGCCAGTAAAACTGCGCTGTCCAGTATGGTAGCCACTAGCCACAGGAAGCTGTTAAATTTAAGATAGCTAACATGAAATAAAATTTAAAAATCTAGTTTCTCTGTTGCACTGGCCACACTTCAAGTCCTCGGTAGCTGCGTGTGGCTGTCTGTCATAACTGCCCTAGCAGTGCAGGCGTGGAAGAGAGCCATCATCACAGAACGTTCTGTCAGATAGGGAGAGACTTTGGCCTGATAAGCCTCGCTGGTTCTGCTCTTCCGTCTGGTGAAAACCGATCCCTGATAGTCAAAAGCAAGGTTCCTCCTGATGCACAGAAAATTAGGGGCATGTGTGTGTTCTGGTTTCGTAGCTTCTTCACTGTTCCGAAGTGGTTGATACGGTTGACTGCACTGATACAGTGATCTTTTAAATGGTTGTAGGCCCTCCCCCCGCCGGCGGAATTGGTTGAGCACTTTAACACGGACCTTCCCAAAGTGGACCCCCAGGAGATGCATTTTAATGTTTCTAGATAGGAAGTTGAGGCAGTTTGGTGGCGGTGGGGGGGTTGAAGGCTATGCATAACGATGCTCTTTATAAAACTCGGAAGGTTAAATGTGGATAAACACTGAAAACAAGGCATCAGAAAAGCCACACTATTATTATGCAGCATTTCTCGGACTCTAGTCCCCGAGACACACTTCATAAAGCCAATAAAGCGCACACTGGTGGTCTCCCGTTGCCCTAGCAACGGGCCATGGGGCACTGTGTATGTGAAATGCATGAACATCTGTGAATTAATCTTTTCTAGTTTGTTCTTTTCTTGGCACTGATTGGGCCACTCAGGCTTGTGCCTGTGACACTGTGTCTGGAGCAGTCCCCAGGACCTAGCCCTCAAGTGGATGCTGGAACAGCAAGTGAAGGGAGATTTATCCCGGTGGTGCGTCCAGCAGTGCAGGGATTGGCTTGACAGCACTCTCAGTGGGACGTTATTAGCTTACTTTCTGGTGCATGGGGAAATGAATAAAAAATTTCCTAGTAAGTCTGGGCATTATTGGGTTTATTGGGCTACCCTGAAAAAATAATCTTTAGAGAAAATTGAAATAATCACTTGTGTTTATACCACAGTTATCAGGACTTGAAAGGTCTCTGAGTTATTCCACACCCTTTGCCCCAGCCCCAGTCCTGCTCCAGGGATTATAACCAAACCATATTGGACCTGTCAGAATGAGACTTCTGAAGCTTAGGCTGGAATCTGTTTTGCTGATAAAATCTTGTAGTAACCTAGTCTGACCTTATTTAGAGAAATTTTAAACTGAGCTGGTGACAGTTTTGCCCTTGGGAGAAGAGAGCAAACTATGACTAAATGGAGACACATCCGGGAACAATACTTTGGAATTGTTCGATTAGGAGTTACTCCCCCACTCCGAACGGGATTGTCTTCAATTCTTGCCCCCAACAAAATTTTCAGACAGGCACCCCTCCCTCAGCCTGCAGCACCCTCCACGTACCGCGTGTGTTCCGTTCCTCCTGTCAGCGCCAGATGCTCCCTTGTTAAATCATTTTGCTCACCCTTGTCATTTTCAGTTTCCTTCTCTTCCTTTTTTCTCCTTCTACCCTTTTTTCTCAGCCTCCATTCTCCCTTATGGGTTGATCCTCTTTCCTGGGGAGGAAAGAAGGATATTACATATGAAATGTCCCGTGTTGGATGTAGTCTGTTATGTTTAACTTGTAGGGTGAGAAATTTTGTTAATAAATGTATTAAGGCAAAACTCTGTGCTTTATGCTAGTCCATTTGATTTGCTTGATTGTCATTAATATTGAGGGGCTTTTAAGTAGGAAGAACTATTTGTCAATTTGTATGTTTTCCTTTGCATATTAAAAAGACACAGCTGTACCTCTGTAGCTGATTTTCCTGATTTCCTGTTAGACAACTGAGCAAAAGTTATCATTTTAATGGTTTCTGACTTCGCAACCTGTTGGGATTGATAGATGAACTTGAAAATTGAGCAGTGCAGTCTGAATAAACTATTTAAAGTTAGTCAGTAGGTATTGATTGGCAGCTGGAGGGCAAATAGGCCTGCACTGCGTCTTTGGGGGTGCATAGTAAAGATTAGATGCAATCCCTTTCCTCAAATCGTTTTTCTATTAAAGTATGGAACTGAGATATAATGTCTTCTGAGTAGAATAAAATACATTAGTGGATTGTTCCCCTTCATTTCTTTGAGCTTCCAGTTAGTCCTGAATTCTCTTAAAATGTGCATATAGAACGAGTCTATGCTGATTGGAGGACTAGCTTCTGAAGGCAGTGTTCCCGGGAAGCTGCCAGGGCTGATGTGCAAATACATGCAAACAGGGAACCTTTAGCAAACACCAACAGCAATGCCAGTGGCAACGTTCTGTAGCCTCCCAGTCTTGATGGTGCCTTTTACTCTCATTCAGATTCTGTTTTGTGGGAATCAGTGAAACAATTGGACCACAGAGCTCAAATATTATCATCAGACTGCTGGGTGTTTCAGCCCACTCACTTGCTTTTCAGGTAGTTTCTCTGAATGAGGAAAACAAAGTTTTTTGTTGCTGCTCCCAATAAATAGCCCTCTATTCCATTCAGATGGAATTTTCTTCTTTCAAGAGTCTTTTTTAAAGTTACCAACTTTGTAGTTGTTACCTGAAGGCAGCCTCAGAAATACAACAGTTACAGGGAATATTAAAGACTTTTAGAAGGAAGTAGCATTCTCAACTTGTGTTTTTTGTGTCCTGGACAAGTGTTTGTTTTTTGCGAGCACAATTCGTTATGCCCCAAACTAAAAATTCATATACACTCATGGTAAGAAGTGAAAATTCCACAGTAATAAATGGCAGTGAGTAAGCTGGCTATAGTGAGGAGAGGAAAAGAGTTTGAATCTCTGCTCTTTCCTTTCTCTGTGTTTGACAAAGTGTGTTAAAAGCAGTAATTTTGTGGTTGGGAGTCCGCCTGCCGATGCAGGGGATGCGGGTTCGTGCCCCGGTCTGGGAGGATCCCACAGGCCGCGGAGCGGCCGTGAGCCATGGCTGCTGAGCCTGTGGGTCCGGAGCCTGAGCTCTGCAATGGGAGAGGCCACAACGGTGAGAGGCCCACGTACAGCCAAAAAAAAAAAAAGAAAAAAAAAAAACAGTAATTTTGTAATCTGGATGTTTGAAGGCTGGAAAAGGAAAGAGAACACAAATAATATAGAGAGGAAAAGGTTTCCAGCACTCTGATATTTTATCCCTACTGTATGTACTGGCCCAGCAAACGGGAATAATCCGTGAATTTTATTTTTTCATTTTTTAACTCTTACTGTGTCTTTAAAGTACTTATAGAAGTAAAATCATATTTTCATTACTGTTGTAGGTATGTGGATCTATAAAAACAAATGGGAAAAAATTCTCACATGATTTTCTTATACACAGTATTGCAGTGGAACGGTTGGTGGTAGGAGTGGTCTCAAAAGTTGGGGCTCCCAAGACTGTACACAATACCTTGCTGTTGGGCCAACCCCTAGCCCTTGTGGGGCCTGGTAAAGATTACAAATAGAGGCTCTCCTACCATATGTTTAAGTATTTTAAAGTTATAAATTCAGTTAATGACCTTCATAATTTTCTGAAAGGCCAGGTTTGCATTTACAGTTCTCAGGCTCCTTAGGAGTTCATTGCTAGATGACGTGGGCCTTCACATATTTTCTTGTAGATGCCCCAGCTCTCACGTCCAGCTTCATCACACCCCAGTGACCTCCTCGTGTCTAGGTATGCCCACACCAACAGTTACGTCTGCCTCTGGGAGGCTCCAGGAAAAAGAACTGAGTTGACCCTGACTGTGAGCCTTTGGGCAGGAAATTTCAGGGTCCTGGTACCCAGCTCATGGTTTACAGGCGGGTAAGCAGAGGGTGTGGATGGGCACGTCCCCTTGGTCCTGAGGGAGGGGCTCTGCAGGATGAGGGCCGGGACCCAGGTCAGGCCCCTCTTATCAAGCTGTTTGGTTTGTCTGTGATTTCACAAGCCTGTACATTTAAGAGGAAAGAAAGGGAAGTGGGGATTTGGAACTGTTACAACTCGAAGTAATTCTTTGTTAAATAAACATCAACATTTTATTCAAAATTAGGCCAGGAAATTGAGATTGTCAAATACAGTCTATGCTTTGTAGGTGGTTAACTACATGCTTTGTACTTTTTTTTTTTTTTAACAGAGGGTTGAACACAGAAGGGTTTGGTTTTTTTTAGAAGATGTTGGGGGTAGGAGTTTATTAATTAATTAATTAATTTTTGCTGTGTTGGGTCTTCGTTTCTGTGCGAGGCAAGTGGGGGCCACTCTTCATCGCGGTGCGCGGGCCTCTCACTATCGCGGCCTCTCTTGTTGTGGAGCGCAGGCTCAGTAGCTGTGACTCATGGGCCTAGTTGCTCCGGGGCATGTGGGATCTTCCCAGACCAGGGCTCGAGCCCGTATCCCCTGCATTAGCAGGCAGATTCTCAACCAGTGCGCCACCAGGGAAGCCCCCACTTTGTACTTTTAAACTATGCTTTGTGGGTGGTTAACACGTGCCTAACTATGCTTTTAAAATACTCCATTAAAAGTCATAAACGCATATCATACCTGTTCGCAGTGCATGAGAAAGGCAGGGGGAAACTTTTAAAGCTGAGGAAGGTAAAAGATAGTGGAGCACCATAATCATGGGTTGCCCTGAACAGCCGAGTGGCTTTGCCCTGGGCCCCACCCACCCCGGTCTGGGCCACAGGGAAGCAAGCGTGGGCCTGTAGTGACAATGCCCAGCAAAGTTAGAGCTCAAAGGATTACTTGTCAAGACTCTGCTTTCTTAGACCAAAGATTATCACTTGGCAGTAACTTAGGTCATGATTTCTGTTTTCATCTGCTTTTGTGCCTTCCATGTGCTTCCATGGTTGGACAGCTGGAAGTGCCACAGAAATATTTGAAGAGCCCTGTTTAGTAGTTTACATGGAAAGTCGTTGAATAATTCACACAACAAATGATCAGACAAGCACTTGTCCATCTGACTGAATTATTCTACATGTTTGCTGAGGCAGGGAAGGAGGAGCACAGCGTTTCCTCCTTCAGAGGGTATACAGTGGCCGTATTGACCCATCTAGTTATTGGGTTTCAGCCTTTTGTTGACATTGTTGTAAATGAAAGCAGCCCTGACTGAGCTCAGAGCAGCTGGGCTGGATAATTGTGAAGGATTCATGCTTGTTGCTGTTACCCCCAGTGTTTGCAGTGGGTTGTTTGCTTTGACTTTTGTTGAACTGTTGACAAAAGCATTAGATACAAATGGGAACAAATAAAGTGGTGAGATGCCAGGAGGGCTTGGCAGTAGTAGTGGTTTTCATTCTGACTTAAATGGGGGATGTCAGAACTTATCTAGATGGGAAATGGAAGGTGGTGTGTGTGTGTGTAGAACTGTTTTCTTTACAGGTACCTGGAAAATAGTTTGCTGTTTGTGTACCTTGGCTCACAGAGGTGAGAGAATTAAGAGGCCACCATGTCTTGTAATCTTTAAAAAAAAGCCACATTGTACATATGCCTTTCAGGTGTGTTGCTGGCCAGGAATGCTATAACAGAAATGGTTTCTGGATTCCCCCTCCCCAGCTTAAAAAAATTTTTTTTAATGATGGAAGTATTTTGGATTGGGGAGATGACAGGCATGACGTTGAGGTAGGGAGGATTAAGGACAACAGTATATGCTAAAATAGTATAGCTAGCAAAATGGAAGTCATTTACTGGAACGCTTTTAATTTGGTTTAAACAAAATACTCTTTTGTATGTTCAGATGGGGAGTAGCTCAGCTGTTGTGAAGCCAGAAAATTAATGGTATTTTTAGTGAAATAGCAAAAGCATGTCAACATAGCTGCAGATGATAATGCTGGCATTTTATTCATGAGGACTTATCAGTGCAGGTTACTGGACAACATAGTGTGACTGAAAATGATTGAGTGTCAGAGAAGCCACCGTCCTTCTGCTCGATGATCTCATTTTGCATTTGGTCTTCCTCGGGCTTCATTTGTGCATATATTTTCCCTGTCGCGAACCAAAATATAGGTCTTCCTGGATGAGAGTTGTGTGCATATTTTCCCCCCTTAAAATGCCTCCGAGTGAACGTTCTCCTTGAGTATTGACTGAAAGGCTGCAGAGTGTGTTTTCAGTGCACAGATGGTTAGTGGAGGTGGGTGGGCTTTGGAGAAAGGTCCCTCTGAAGAATTCATCTGAATACGTCTCCGGGAGTTGTCTAAAAACACCAACCAGAAACCTTACCACAATGCAGGAGGTGGATAACTGTCACAGAATTTGCCTTCCTGGCAAATAAAGGATTTGGAATACATAGTAAGGGCCAGAAAAAGGTTTATAAAACATGGGCAAGGATAGACAGAAACTATATTTAGGAAGTTGAATACCCTTTGGGACAATGTGTTTCCGTGATATGATAATGGAAAGTTTACTGAAAATGTATTTGAGTGGTTCTGTTAAGCCATGTCTTTGTGTTTGGTCTCCAGTTTTGGTCCAGAGCACTCTGGGTGCCATCAGTAAGATGTTCTTTTGTCGGTACTGCTTCACCCGGTGTCAAGGGAGGGAGGCGGCGGGTGCTTCCTCTTCACTGTGTTCTGTTCTCCAACATTATCTGTCGGACTCTCCTCCTCTACCAGTGACAGAAAGAATAGACATACCTTTATGTAATTGTTCTTTGGTTCCAGTACCTCATATGACCAAATCTTAAGGAATTAAAGTGGAGAAGAATAGGAATTTACTGAGTTTATGTTAAAAGTGGGAATGTTAGATTGTTTTAATCTTTGCAGCATCTCTAGTCCTAGAGACTAGTAATCAGTTGGGAGGTGGGGGGTGACTTCATGGGCAAATTTGTTAAAAAGGACTGCAATCCGAATGCTCCCCAGGTAGCAACGTGGGGTGATATTTTGTTTATTTCATCACTAGGCAATCAGGTGTAGGGACCTAGATCTGAAGTTCATAAGGAAGAAATCCCTGAAAAGACTGTACTGAGTGGGGGATAAATTCATCTGTGTGACCGAGTAGGTGATGTTTCTGACAGAGGTTAGTCTTCAAGGGAGGAAAGAGGTGGGGAAATCATGCAAGTTAGAAAACGTGGAAAGACAGTAAGGCAAGAAGTTTTCATTGTTAACAAGCGAGAAGTGAGAGAGACTAAGACTCCACAGACTTGACTCAGCATGAATCCAAAATTGTAAGAGACCTTGGGCAAAAACACAGTAAAAGGCTTACCAGTGAAAGGAATGAGTTCCAGAGAAATTCACTTAGGCCAAGACAAATAGATCGGCCCACTGTACCCCTCAGGCCATGGCCAGGGCCACAAGGGTGAACATATCTTGGAAGAGACCGGTTTTACAGACAAATCTCTTCCGTCCTCCTTTCCCACTCACTACTGGAGCAGTATTCATGTTTGCTGTGCTCTTAAAGCTAAAATTAACACCCTTGTAAAGGGTGACTCAGTGCGGCTCTTTGTACACTCAGTTTGAACCACACTTCTCAATATCGGGAAGCTGGTGGGTGTTGGGACCTGTCCACATCTGTGCACGTGACACGCTGTGAACCTCAGCCAGCCCGCAGGTGCAGGGCAGTACAGGGATGCTGGCTAGAAACGCAAGCTTTGGAGTTGGGGTGGCCCGGGTTCAAACCCTGCATTCTTGCCATTCACCAGCTTTGTGGCTTCGGGCAAGCTACATCCCTCCTGTTCTGTTTTCTGTCAGCGGGGAGTGGTAAAGGTAAATGTTCAAAGGTGCCTGACACTTAGTAAGTGCTCAATGAATCTTACTTTTTTTTTAGTGTACAGTATGGATAATTTGAAAGTAATTTAGTTCCATTTATTTTTGGGGGGGTTAATATTTAAACTAACTTGCATTCCACAAGCAAACACCAGGCTGATAGCAGAAAGCAGCAAATTAGAAATGTGCCAGGCTGTGGGGGAAATTATTCTGGGATTAAAATTTTGCTGCAGAAAACCTACAAAATGAATCTTGTACGTGCAGATGGTTGAGAATTAACTTTACCTGATCTGAGCACATATTTAAGTCCAAAGGGGATTTTGTGATTCCAGACAGTTCAACCTCGGCTGAGAAACGTGACTTTTATGTTTCACAGCCAGAACCACTTGCCACTCATAATAGTTGAAATTGGAGACCAAACAGGAAGAACCTTGTGGGTTCCTGTCAGCCCATATTCAGGCTTTAAAAGCCATTCCCCTGTTGTGGTGGGCTGGGTGCTTCTGCTGGTAGGAGAAGCTGCTAACTAGCCTGACCAACTAGCCTGACGAGTGCCAAAGGAGTGGCCTGAGGACCGGGGCTCGCGCTTCACCGTGCACTTCGCAGGGAGCCTCTTTTACTCTCATGTCAGATTATCTGTAAAATGGACTTCTCCCTCCAGGATCGTAAACCGTCACAATTCCGGCGTTCCTCTGATTGTTTGGGGAGAAGGATATACCCAACGGGTGCTTGTCGAACAGCCGAGATTCTCGGTGCTTTTCATTATTTTACTACCCGTGCACCTAATCCCTGTCAGTAAGGTTGGCTGTTTGGGGAAGGAGCATACATCCCTGCATGGTAATACTGCTTATCTGCAGCTCCTTCTCTTCGGGCTGAGTTCACAGAGCAGTCTCACGAGGTGAGAGTCAGTCTTGGTATGTCTGGGCTTTGGCAGGGGTGCATCTGAGGGGAAAAGGACACTTGCAACATCTGGGGTGCAGGGGGCACGCAGGCCTGGGTCCCGCGGGGCAGGCGGAGGACTGTGCCCCACCCCTGTTTGAGTGTGCTCTCCTGGAGGTGAATGTTGACGAAAGAAGTATTCTCTCAGAGTGCTACCTGTTTGCTGTGTTTCCAGTAGAGAGATTAGCCTCAGTTTCTCTATAAAAATGTCAACCTGGAAGATTTCATACGGCCTATGCTTTTTGGGGTGATAAGTGTGCTGCCACAAAGCTGTCTTCCAGAGCTTACAAAAATGAGGAACCCCTCCCATTGTGGGGAGAGGGTGCCCAGCATGCAAATTCAGATTACTCGAGGAGGAGTCAGTACCAACAGGGTTCAAGCAAATTCCATATTTTCTTCATAGGAATGGAAGAAGGGCCAGAGTTCTGGAAAGCAGGATAACACACTGGGCATAGGGTGGTGCTCGCCCTCCTGGGGAGAGTGCTGGCACCGCCAGGCTTGCCGTGGGGACTGGGCAGTGAGGGCCCCCTGTGCAGATAGGATTGCAGCTGCCCGTGGGGGCCAGGACCTGTCTGGCAAAGCCTTTGAGGGGTCTTTCGGATGACTCTGTTTTCTGAGAATTACTTCTTCTGGATGTTTAGAGCCGTCTTCCCGGATGATCTGTTTCTCCGAGAGAGAGGACCTGAGAACCACAGGGGCTGTATTTGGGGCATCCCATTTTTACCAATCACCAAGCGTTTGGTTTTAGAAAAGTGTCATCTCCACCGAAGGCACAAGAAGCTTTTGTGGGGTCAGCTATGCCTGAGAATTCTCAAGTCCTTGTTTCTTTTTCCTTTCTCCTACCTGAGACGCCACTTTGAGGGCACATGAGCTCAGGTTGGGAAACTCACATTTCTCTGGTTATCAAAACTAAACCCCAGCTGCTTCTTTGTAGAGATTTATTTTATTTAAAAGTTAAGGAAAAGGAATATACAATTCTCTAGCTCAGAAAACCCTAAAAAGAAGGTCTAGATCAAGTGGAAAGTTTCTACAGCCACAATTAGAGTTCTGTTACAGAAACAAGTACAAGTGAGGGCAGGTGGGGTATAGAACACTCTCAGCCCAGGGACTCAATTAAAAATGCTTTAAAAATGTAATTCCAATCAATTTGGGTAGTCTTAGAACGTTGCAAGATGTGCGAAAACATGCCTTAAATGCCAGCGACCAGTGAAAAGGGCACAGTTTCAGAAACGCTGCTATAAATTATGTGCCTTTGGCTTTCAAAAATGTAGAGGATACATCACTGATATTCAGAATAAATATCAGAGAGAATTGTACAGTCTTTGCATCCTACAAGCAATGAAAGTTTTAAAGAGCTAGTTTTGTTTGGCCTAAGATCTGGAAATTTTTTTCTGGTTGTCACAACATTTGTTTTGGAAGATGTAGAAATCAAATCTGATTATAACAAATACCACTACAACAAAAATATCCCTATAACCACACAGCTTCTAGACCCCAACCAGAAACCCACTTACTTAAAACAATATTGAATGTAACCCAATCTCATTAAGGCAAAATAATGTGGGTTAGTCTTGGAGGTTTTTCCTTCACGATTTACTTAACCTCCTGGAATCCATATACGTGGATTGGCAGTAAGTGATTTCAGAAATATTTGTTTACGTTTGGAATATATTATATGATTTTTAACGTGTTGTTTCCTTTTCAAATTATTTTCTGTAGAAGTCCATATTGAAGTATTTGCTTTTTAAAATTTTTTTTATTTAGTTTTCTTTTTATAAATTTATTTTATTTATTTATTTATTGGCTGCATTGGGTCTTTGTTGCTGCATGCAGGCTTTCTCTAGTTGCGGCGATCGGGGGCTACTCATCATCGCGGTTCGCAGGCTTCTCATTGTGGTGGCTTCTCTTGTTGCGGAGCATGGGCTCTAGGTGTGTGGGCTCAGTAGTTGTGGTGCACGGCCTTAGTTGCTCCCCCGCATGTGGGATCTTCCCGGACCAGGGCTCGAATCGGAGTCCCCTGCATTGGCAGGCAGATTCTTAACCACTGTGCCACCAGGGAAGTCCCTGAAGTATTTGCTTTTAAGGTGGGAGGGATCCACCCCAAATGAAATGTTTCTGTCTGATTCCCTACTTTGCATATTTTAGTTTCTCTTATTTTTATATCTAGAAAGTTTTTCATGTATAACTTTCCCCTAAAATAAGAGTATAATCTACATTTTACTTACTGTCAGCCACCAAAACCACAGGCTCAAAATATAGTTGTAGTGATTGGCCATTGTCGCCTGTGAGTAGTGCTTGCCTCTGAGCCCTGGTTGACAGTTGCTTCCAATCCTGGCTGTGTTGCCTTCCTCAGAGGGATGGCTTTGTAGACTGGGCAGTTCTGGTTGGCGGCTCCTGCTTCTGGCTGTCCCTGGGCCCAACACCCTGGAATCTTCCTCTTAATTGCCCTCACCTTGTGCAGTCCTCTTGTATGACACATGCCTCAGGCTTCCCTTCCCAGAGAAGAATTGAGAGGGGGTCTGCTGCTTTTCTGGACGTTGATGAAAATCGCTAGAAGGCAGCTTAGTATAGAGTGAAAACATGCACTTTGTAACCACTGTCGTCATGGGTTCTAGAGACAACTGTGCCACCTGCTAGCTTTGTGATCTTGGACAATAATAATAAAAATAATCAGCACAGAGGATGCATTTACTCTGTGCTGGCCAGGTCCTGTAGCCATCCTTCTGTTTAATCAAAACCTCCTACTAAGGTGGAGTTTACTAGTATCTCCAAGTTAGCTTGAGGAATGTGGGACTCAGTTGGCTAAATGACTTGCCCACGGTCACCCAGAAGGTAATCTGTCAGATGAGCTGATTAGAACCAAGTTAGTCCCTAGAGCCCATCCTCTTCATCACTACCCTAGGGTCCGTGTAAATTCATCTGGATGTGTACCTTACTTGGTGTAGGGTTTTAAGAGTGAGGATGAGAGTCATGTATGAGGAGACCCACCAAAGTGTCTGCCACTTAGGAAATACACTTAATAAATTGTACATGAGCTTCTTACCTTTCTTGTCTGTCAAATTCACAAAAATCCAAACTCAGTAGATGCTGATTTTGTGTATCTGTAATGATGCTGTTGTGATGTGTTCCTTTGTGTGACTTACCTGTCACATGTCATGTGTCCTAAGCTCTTCACAGGGGGAGGTGTGTGTTTTTCATATTTCACATTTTGTGGACCTTCAAAATGATGATTTGAGGCCATTTTTATTTCACAGCATTTTGGAATGTCATCACACAGTCCTGTGTGTGTTTTTGTGTTAAATTTCTCATATCCAACAGTTGTATCCTTCTCCTCTTACAGCTCAAAATCTGTTGTCTAATTGATTAAAATTTATGCAGATGAAAAGTCTGACAAAGACTTTAATTTGCATCTTCATCCACTTGGCTGGAGGTTAATAAGAATACTCTTACAGTAACAGAATTCCCTAATTTGGGTTTTATAGTTTGATATCATTGTCATTTCCTGGGGAAGCAAGAGTGGGGTTTTTGCTTTATTTTATTTGTTTATTTTTTAATAAATTTATTTATTTATCTGTGGCTGTGTTGGGTCTGTGTTGCTGTGCGCGGGCTTTCTCTAGTTACGGAGAACAGGAGCTACCCTTCGTTGCAGTGTGCGGGCTTCTCATGTTGCGGAGCACGGGCTCTAGGCACGCAGGCTTCAGTAGTTGTGGCGCGCGGGCTCAGTAGTTGTGGCTCACGGTTCTAGAGAGCAGGCTCAGTAGTTGTGGTGCATGGGCTTAGTTGCTCTGCAGCATGTGGCATCTTCCGGGACCAGGGATTGAACCCATGTCCCCTGCACTGGCAGGCGAATTCTAAACCACTGCGCCACCTGGGAAGTCCCTGTGTGTTTTTTTATAATCACTGCATTTAGTGATAATACTTTCTAACTTAAGTGTCTGTAATCAGTTATAATGTTTACGTCTGTTTATGCTTGCTGCTCTCCCTTAATTGATGAACAAACAAATGCTCATGCTTTCTGTGTTTTGGCTGTTGTTCCTATTAGCTGACTTTTGGAACTTTAGGAAGGGTTGAGGAGGGACCTCTTGTGTTTCATAACTCAGAGGCCCCTTTGGACTGTTCTGAGTTTTCCTTTCCAGTCCTTCCATTCCCTCCCTCTGCTGCTACCCCTCCCCCTCCAAAAAGGACAACTTATACCTTAGAAAAGAACAGATGGGGTAGTTGGGTGGGAATCACAGAGGAATGAATGCTTGATCCCAGTGCTCTATCAATTTATTGAGGATAACCTGAAACTTAAGTTGAGGGCTGCATATCTTTTAGAATACCAAATGTTTGACGGAAACATTTTTGTGCTGATTTGTTAATCTACTTGAAAAGAATTAAGACATAGAAATTGAATCTCATTTATCCTACGTTTAACAAAGCACGTTTATTTAAAACGAAAATAAAGCATGATATCAGGCTATCCTGTAAATTCAGAGTGTATAGTCATTAACAGCTGTTTGTGACTGGGGGCTTTAATCATTTTCAAGATCCCTCTTCCATTCACTAAGCAATGTCAGTGCCATCCTGATTAGTCATTTGCTTGTCTTTTAAGCAGAATTCTCAGCTTTACGTGAGAGAGGTAAAGTGAGGTGAGAGAGATGGTATCTTAGACTCCTATACCAGCCCCTTTGATCTGATTGGATCACAGGCATCATGCAAGATGCTTAAAGCTAGACTGCCCTGGTAGACTGGCAGGAAGGGAACGCTATTTTATGCTCATTTTATTCTACTGTCATATTTGATAGTCTGTTAATTGCCACTGATGTTTGTTTCAGATAGTCTAGTCAACGGGACTCTTTACTGTTTTTGCTCCCCAAGGCCTTTCTAGCAAAGGACACAACAAAAAAAGTAAATAAATTATTGCTTTTGTTACCACAGAAACTATTTTGGGTCAGTAGTCTAACTCATTGAGTGTTTTTTATTTTATTATTTTTTAAATAATTTTTTAATTAATTAATTAATTAATTAAAAATTAATTTAATTAATTTTTTTTATTATTTTTTAAATAATAAAATATATAGAAGGAGGAGGGAAAAGCCAACTAGGGCTATAGTAGAAAGAGCACCAGATTCAGGATGTCTGGCAGCAGCATCTGACCTTGGACATGCCCTCTATTCTCTCTGCGCCTCAGGTTTCTCATCAGATTGCTTGACCACTCAGGTTCTTCTGAACCCAGAGTTTATGGTATATTGTATGATACGCCCTATGAAGTATTTTGTCTATTTAATATTTAATAGCAGTACTTTAGTGTGCAAAAGCCTCAGTGTGTTATTGGAGCTAGGTGTTATTCTCCTATACCTGCAGGTATTCTAAGTGAAACGTTGGAGCTGCCTCAGACTTAAGATCAAAGACTTGTTCAGTAGTTTAATTTACTTCCTATGTTTGAAGGTACATTTCCCACCCTAAATCCATGTGACAATGATGGTTTCAGCCATGAATCAAACAATGGTATAATGGAAGGAGGGTGGGTTTGAAATTGGATAGATCTAGGTTCAAATCAGAGTCTTTCTTAGACTAGCAAGTTTAACTCACTTTCTCCCAATTAGATTCTTCATGATAATAATAACAACAGTAATAATATTATCCATTTCATTGGGTTATTACAAGATTAAATGAGACAGCGTGTGTAAACTGCCTTGCAAAGTGCTTGGCTTCTAGTCAATTCTCAGTAAACGCTGGTATCTTGTATTCAAAATGGTATTCTGGCTAATTCAAAACACTGCTTGCATGCTACAGCTGTAGCGCCTAGAATTAATTAAGTTTGTTGCATCTTTTGAAAAATAACCACGGTGGAAATAATAGTAGTAGTCAGACCACTAGAGCATCTGGAGCACATGCTGTGGGCCAGCATTGGGTCCATGTTATTTCCATGCCTTTCCTCATTTTAGGGTGTCCTTTCCTTTTCCTTCAAGATGCTCATTTTAATTACCTGTAAGTACTGGACTGTGATAACAGCATGGGACAAGATGACATGGTAGGAACTTTTTAAATTGATAATCACAGGTCCTGATAACCTGTCATATAGTTATATCTTCATTAGGCTTTTTGTAAGACCCTTCTGGATTTTGAATTTATATGTAACCAGTGATAGATTTAATTTTTTATTTCCTTTTCTGGAAACAAATTTACTTGGAGCCTGTACTATCCCAGAAGTTTACAGAATGAGGCATCCTTGTAATTATCCTGCTTCTGAGTTTTGTCATTAATTTCACACCTGTATAGTTGTAGTGCAATTATGGATGGTCTTTTGCCTGTAGAATCAGAAGTGGGCAATGTAAGAGTTTCCTTACATTTACCAAACTCAGAAATTTCAGAGGGAAGATTACTGAAAGATTAACCTAACCGGATGCTCTTAGTAAAACTTCTCTTTTGAATTCCTGTTTGTGTATAAAGGTGAGTATCGAATCAGTAACTTGTGAGCAAAGCAAGTAGTGAGGATGCAATTGTTATACAAGTTAGAGAACTGTTTTATACTGTATACAGTCCCTGTGTCTGTTATAGAAGTTAGTAGGAAATATGTGAACTATATTGTGAGACACGTGAAAAATGAGGCAGAGAAGAAATCATGCACAGCCTTACCAAGGATCCAGGATGCTTAGGTCCAGGGATGACCACTTTCATCGACTTATGTGTGTGCACCTGGCTCTTTGATGATTAGAACCTTTGTTTCCTTATAATCCTGACTCTGTGCTCCTAATATAGTAAGGTATAGTAAGGCCAAAAATAATATGTAGGCTTTAATCTGTATACATTGTCTTGGGTAAACATACTTACTTATCAGCAGAATTCCATTACAAACTTGAATTGGAAACCATCTGCAGACCTTGTTCTAATCCTAGCTTCTCCTCTTACTAGCCGCAGGACCTCGGACAAGTCCCTCACCTGCTTTTTTACTTAGTGTTAACATCAAAGTAGTTGGACCAGGAGCTCTCCAAGCTTGTGTCTACATGTAAAAATTCAGATTTAATCTGGGGAAAATTATGTATTGATGAGTCAGAGTGAGTCTTTAAGTACACTTTAACCACTGTGGCGAAAGGAACTCTCCATCTGCCAATCTGATAAACATTGTTGAGGTGTACAAATGAAAATAGCTTTTGTATATTTGTTAGATTTTTAGGTATTTGTTAAATTGCTTGCTTCATACAGGGTGCTGTAGCAGAAGCAAAGGTCAATTGGGCACAGACTCTTTCCTCCAAGTGATAGGACATACACAAGAAGATCTCTAGCTTTCATATTATCAGGTGTTGGAGCATGTTCTCTTGGGAATTAAAGATGTAATGTCCATGTTAAGGTGGCCCTTCTAAAAGCATATTGCCTTTTCTAGCCAGATAGCCACAGGTATTTAGTGATTTGATGGGTAATTTATTAAGAAAGTCAGGCTGCATACTTTCCAAGGGTTCATTAACTGCCTACTAGGGTTTTTTTTTTTTTTAATAAATTTACTTATTTATTTTTGCTGTGTTGGGTTTTCGTTTCTGTGCGAGGGCTTTCTCCAGTTGCGGCGAGTGGGGGCCCCCGTTCATCGCGGTGCGCGGGCCTCTCACTGTTGTGGCCTCTCTTGTTGCGGAGCACAGGCTCCAGACGCGCAGGCTCAGTAGTTGTGGCTCACGGGCTTAGTCGCTCCGCGGCGTGTGGGATCTTCCCAGACCAGGGCCCGTACCTGTGTCCCCCGCATTGGCAGGCAGATTCCCAACCACTGCGCCACCAGGGAAGCCCCGGGATTATTTTATGTATTTTTTAAATTTGATTTTTATATGACTTTTGGGTGGTATAAGAAAATGTTAGTCAGTGTCAAATCTTGGTTAGCTTGAATTCACCCCACCTGCATCTCGGGTAACCTGTTGTTAAAGACCTGGTTCCGTACAGGGGGCCATCCTAGTGCAGCAGAAGTTGGCAGTTGCTTAATTTGGATGGGGAAGCATCATATTCTATGGTTTTTCTTAAGTTAAAACAAAAGCGAAAGATATAATGAACTTTCAGACTCTTGCAAGATCAGGCAGGCCCACATTCCCCTGTCCACTACTCTGAAATCCAAAAATTTATGGAAATAAAGTGAGTTTTTGTTTTGGGGGTGTTTTGTTTGTTTGTTTGTTTTTTGGTATCTTGTTTGGTAACAACAGAATTGACTATGGAAATACTAATGTTTGATTATGGGTGTTATCCCAGACCCTGCTACAGTAAATGTATCTTACTGCCTTTCTCAAATTCCCCAAATACTAAATTCCAAAGCCCATCTGGCCCCGAAGAATCTTCTGACGTGCAGTCTCTAAGTGCAGCCTTGGAACTTGTGTACTTATCTTATCTCTGACTTTTTCATGGACAGAATGCTTTGAGGGCAAAGACCTTGTCCTTTTCAGCTTTGAACATTCCTGTATTCCTGTCAGGGTGCCTCTGTTACAGTAGTCGTTTGTTACACTCTAGAGTAAATCAGGGAAGGGAGAGAAGAATGTTCGGACAACTTCAGCCCATTCTCCTCCAAATCAGTCAACTAGCAATGTCTTGTCCAGTGTCCTAGGCACAAGTTAAGTTGTGAAACTGAGCCGACTGATAACTGAAGTTACTAGATGACAGCTTATGACCTTTCTCTTGTATTTAAAATCACGACAGTTAAAATGCTCCAGCGTCTGAGAGTGGTGCACTGCCTCGCAGGTGGAACTGCAGATCCCACCACGCAGACCCTCCTCTCTCCTCTCGCTGCTCCTGTTGAGTGCACCCTGAGGAGAGAATGCCGGAAACTTGATATGATGGTTGTGGTGATAGTCTTTAGATTATAAAAAATATGGGAATACAGCACATTCTCTTGCAGTTATATAGACCAGACCTGAGGGGGTGGGCAAGCTCTTGCCCACAGACCAAATCCATTTCCTGGTGGGTGTGTGTGTGTGTGTGTGTGTGTGTGTGTGTGTCCGGCCTGTGAGCTAAGACTGGTATTTACATTTTAAAGGGTTGTAAACAAACTATGCAGTAGACACCTTATGTGGCCTGCAAAGCCTAATAAATCATTGCTGTCAAGCGCTTTCCAGAAAAAGTTGACTAACCTTTGATATAGACCATTAGTTTAACTCCCAATTTACTTCTCCCTATCTGTAGGAAGAATTCTTTCCTTCTCTTCCCTATTCTCCCTTCATGCATCTACTGACTCCATGCTTGTTCTTCTAGGTCTGACATGGTACTTTTGTTATGAAATGATCACCTTTAAAGATGGTTTTTATCCCCCTTTTAAAATCTCCTCAGGAGGAAATTTAGATAAGCATAAATAAACATGAAGTTGAGAGTTGTTTTAATACTCACATGTGGAGAGAAACAATTACAGAGCTTCCATGGTGCCTGTCCTGACTAATTTCATGAAGATATCAATTCTCTGGTCCCTTTATCTTCAAAATTCCTTTGATTCACAAAATTGTGTACATAATTTTTGTTTGTTTGTTTTTGTTTTCGTTTTTTTGGCGGTACGAGGGCCTCTCACTGCTGTGGCCTCTCCCGTTGCGGAGCACAGGCTCCGGACGCGCAGGCTCAGCGGCCATGGCTCACGGGCCCAGCCGCTCCGCGGCATGTGGGATCCCCCCGGACCGGGGTACCAACCCGTGTCCCCTGCATCGGCAGGCGGACTCCCAACCACTGGACCACCAGGGAAGCCCTGTGCACATAATTTGAATACCGAGAATGATTACAAAAATATAGACTTGGGAAAATATTGCTTTTTAAAGATATGATATTGTAAAAATAACGATATCTAAATTATGTAATACTGGAATATCAATGTAATTTAGGACTCAAACTGTGAGCCATTCTACTTTTTTCTAAATTATTTCAGTTACATCAATATACAGTTTTTTATATCTTGCCGTTTTACTCCATGAATTGATAAAGTGTGAGTAATCTCACTGACCTTGTCATATTCTCCTTATTTTGGGGTCAGAGTACTAGTGAAAATCATTTGAGGTCTCGAGTCAGAAGTCTTGTATTCTAATATCAGCTTTATTTCTCTATAGTGGTGTGACCTTAAGTAGTCACTTACCTCGCTCGAGTTCTATTTTCTCATCACTAACGTGGTGGTGTTAATACTATCCTAACAAAGTTTGGGGGAGGGCAGATACGATGATATAAGTAGAAATTATTTGAAAATTATAAAGTACTTTTCATATGTTAGTGGGGCTGGTGAAGCAGTAACAAGTTTATGATAGTTTACTGTTTATACATGTCGACTCATTTCTTAAGCATTAGAAGTGATCAGGCTGAGAACCAGAAAGGAATGAGTTTGCTTTTTAATTTACATTATTTTCATGTATTCCTAATATGGGTGGCTTAAGAAGGGGAAGGCACATGTTTTCCTATAGTGCATATACTCAGTTAAATGATTATATCAGTTAGCAATTGCTGTGTAATAGACCTTCCAAAACTTAGTGGTATAAAGTGAAAACTATTTGTTATATCTCATTAGTCTTTGTGCTGGCTGCAGGGCTGGGGAGAGTTCTTCTACCTAAGCTGGGCTTGGCTGATCTTGGCTGAATTTGCTCATGTGTCTACAGTTGGCTGGGTAGTCTAGAATGTCTTTAGCTTAGGCGATCTGGCTCTTCCCCACGTATCTCTTGTACCCACCCCTCCGACAGGCTAAGGCTTGTTCATTTGGCAGCAGCAGAGTCCAAGAGAGCCTCTGTTTGCATTGAGTTTGCTACTGTACCGTTGGCCAAAGCAAGTCACATGACCAAATGTGGATACAGGGACATGTGAAAACTGTGGCCACTATTGTAGTCAGTCTACGCAATGGCCTTAGAGGTAAAGGAAAATCAGCCCAAGTGGGAACCATATTGTAACCTGGCATGTGAGTCCTGGTGGTCCTCTGTTCTTGAAAACACCTTGCATAATTTCAGTGCTTACACACCCCCATTCCCCATCACTGTACCAGAACCATAGCAGCCTTACGATCTGCCTGTTTTGCAAGGAGTAGCCCACATGCAAATATGCACCTCTTGTGTTTTAAATAATACAAAGAATATTGTTTCCAAGACAACTTTGATGAAATGTCAGCTTTTTCTAGGTTCTAAACCCACATAAGAAGCATTGTTATCCTCATCTCTGCTGGTTAATTTGTATACTGCAGTAGTTTGTTTGAAAACATGCCTGTTGTTCTTTAAATTATGGATAATGCTAGATTAAAGAGCAGATTTTTTTTGTTTGTTTATGCAAGCTCATTTCTAAAGCATTTAAAATAAAGAGCTTGGGCATGTATGGTATTTAAAAACCCTTCACATGATGTTTTTAAAACAGATCAATTTCAGCATTAAAATGTTAGGAATTCAGCCAAGGAAAATTCAACTTGGGTTGTATAGCTGGATGATAACGTATTATAACCATCTTCTTTGAATGTGATTCTACCAACAGAGTTGAATCTGGTGAATTACATAATTTAAGAGTGTTGGCCAGAACACTGTTGTAGGGTGATTATTCAAGCCTTTCCTAAACAACAGCAAAGCGAAGGATGGATTGTATTATGAGGTACTTAAATCACAAGAAGAGTCGTCACAAAATATCTAAAGATAACTCATTTGACTTGAACAGAAGGTCATATGTCTGAATGTCAGTTATCACACTTAACTACTTGGCAGAATATTAGGATGTAAGAGAGTGTGATTTCTGCTTTTTAGCTACTTTGGCTTGAATTAAAAATGTCTTGAGTTTGCTTATTACTTATCAAAAGGTATTTTCAAGTTGGAAGTAACATCATGGTGGAGACTTTTATTGATCTCAGATATGTACAGTTAAGGAAATGTATGTATCAGTCACATCTTTTAGGCATATTACTAACCTTTTAAAAACTTTTTTTTTTTTTTAAAGAAAAAGTACATGTATTCTTAGTTCATCCCCATCCCAGTAGCCCTGTGTCTCAGGGGGCCATCCATTGGATAAGGTGTGTTTTTGTGGGTCTGTCACATCTTGTCTGCTGCTGCCCTCACTCATTCAAGGTCTTGAGTCAGAGAATGTTTTGGAGGGTCAGATTCATCATTTTGCATCATAAATATTACTCCTCTGGAGAAGTGCTACAGGTTGAATTCCTTAGTACTTCCAAAGGTGGGGATGAGGCAGGACTCTGAAAGAAATGAGAAGGGAGTGGGGGAACTTTTGTATGGAGATCCTAGCTTTAAAAAAGCCAGTGCCTCTTCCTTAACACTGAGGCCGCATGGATGTGGTGGGAAGGTCATCTAGAAGAAATAGTTCCTAAGACACTCCAGTGATATTGTCATCATTATTGGGGCCAGGGAAGTACATAAACTGAGAGAGAGGCCATGTAAAGACAGAAGCAGAGATTGGAGCTATGCTACCACAAACCAAGCAATACCAAGGATTGCCAGCAACCACCAGAAGCTGGAGAGGCAAGGAAGGATTCTTCCCTAGAGCCTTCAAAAGGAGCATGGCCCTGCCAACACCTTGATCTCAGACTTCAGCCTCCAGACCTGTGAGAGAATGAGTTTCCATTGTTTAAGCCACCTGGTTTGTGGGAATTTGTTTGGCAGCCCTAGGAAACTAATGTAGGTCCCAAGAGTTAAATTTATGTCAGTTCTGTTTCATCGTCAGTGTCATTAGTAGTTGCTAAATACAGTGCCAATCTACATATAATAAGCCACAAAACTTATCTGTTAAATGTTTTTAAAATTTTGTTATTCGGTGGCTAGCCCAGTACAGGCACAGTACTTAGGGTCTGGGAATATAGTGGTGAACAGGACAAAAATGTCTGCCCTCCCGGGGCTCATATTTCACTGGGGGAGAGACATTTGTTACACGATTAACAATTCTGATGAAATTGCTTCATTGGCTTTTATGTAGCCTACATTCTTTTTTTTTTTTTTTTTTTTAATTAATTTATTTATTTTGGCTGCGTTGGGTCTTCGTTGCTGCGCACGGGCTTCTCATTGCGGTGGCTTCTCTCGTCGCGGAGCACAGGCTCTAGGCACGCGGGCTTCAGTAGTTGTGGTGCACGGGCTTAGTTGCTCCGCGGCATGTGGGATCTTCTCAGACCAGGGCTTGAACCCGTGTCGCCTGCATTGGCAGGCAGATTCTTAACCACTGCGCCACCAGGGAAGTCGAGCCTACATTCTTGTTCCCCTTTTTTTGTCCTCCGGAATCCTAATTGACCTTTGGATCCAACCTTATGTGATCCAGCAAGCCTGCCCATGCTTCTCACTTCCTTGTGGGCTTGGGTTAGCCTGGCCACGCATGGTTGTGCAGAAGTGCAATTTATACTCCCTGGAGTTGTGCAGTCCACATCCTCTGCAGTCATATGTGGTGGCCCTGTAGATGCCACATTTCCTCTCTTGTTTTCCATCACCCTTCAAAAAAATAAAGTGGAGACCTCAGAGCTTTTCCTTCTCTGGGTTTTGGGTTTTGTTTTGTTTTTACACGTTTTAATGTCCTTTTCATCTTTCCTATTTACAGAATTTGTAAGTTTTCACTTCATACGTGTTTGATGGAATTCTTGGCCTAAGTCATACAGGTTTTAAAGCCATCCAGATCTGTCAGACCTAATGAAGCAAGCCCCTTTGTCATTCCCTTGACCCCTTTTGTGTCCTCTTTTATTGATGATGCCTTGCTGCTCTGTATACAAGTTTGGTTTGTTTTCACAGTATGCAGGCATCATTTCCTGTGCCTCTTATTAAAATCAGAAGATCATCTTCTAGTATCTGCCCCGTATTAGCTTGCACGAGTTACTTCAGCCCTCGGGATTCAGGTTTCTTCCTATATAAGTGAGATGGTTGAAGTAGACAGGTGGTTCTCAAGACTTGTAACGAGCATAAAAAGCACAGATGTTGGTTACAATGCAGGTTCTGATTCAGTAGGTGTGGGGTGGGCCTGAGATGCTGCATTTCTCACAAGCTCTCAGGAGATCTCACTGCTGCTGGACAGTGGACCATACCTTGAGTAACAGGGGACTGACTAGATGACTTCTCGGGTCCCTCCCAGCTCAAGATGGGAGCTTTCCTGCCTCGTTCAGGAGAGCCTGTTCGTACCTATGAGCTCACATCGAGAAGGCCACCGCTGATCTTGCCTCCCAGTATTCTTACCACCCCTGCACACTGTGTTCCGATGGAAAGGGCAAGGGCACACTCGGTGCTGTCTGGTAGTGCCTGAAAGGGCCTGATGTCTGCAGTTCTTGTTTATAGCTTGGCCCTTTTTTTTTTTCTCAGACTGAAGATAAACCCACTATCTAATGCATAATTAGCATTAGCCTTCAGGTTACATAGTTCTTTTTGTGGCTATTTGCCTTGGGTTTCCCCCATTCCTTCCTCTCACGGTAATGGTAGATTTATAACCGTCCACATAACTATGATTAAATGTCTCAGTTCCTTTGCTTTATGTGGCGTTCTCGGCCACTTAATTACACTACATTAAATGGTATGTTGCTGCTGTCAGTGCAGTTGGATTGCATTGTGGATAGCATCTTTGGATATTTTGAAAAATGTTCCTATCATACAATTTGAGCTTGTAAATAGAAGTGCTGAGCATGCATAAATGTGCTTTAAGAAACGATTTCTTTATTGCTGTTTAGTTGAACTGATGGTGACACTAAACATCGAGACTTTGATGTTTTATACGGCATTCTTTCCTACTGATTAACTTCATTAGTGCAGTTAATTACTGGGGAAGAATACTGTATAAAACTTCAAAGTGTTGATGTTTAATCACCACTCGAAAAAGAAGTTTTATACTCTTCAGTTGTCAAACCCATTTCAATTAACTGGAGTAAGGTTAGAAATTCTGTTTTCCCTCCTCTGGTCTTCAAAGCTTTTCCTGACTCTTTTCTGGTTGATGGTTGGTTACTGGTTACTTGAGTCCAAGTACTAATCTAGACAAGCTGACAGCGGCATGTGGAGGGTGAAATCTCTTCCCACAAGCTATAAACCGGCAGAACTGAGAGACTCAGTTTCTGCAAAAGGCAGTGAAGACTTCTGTAATCTGTTGATGAGGGAAAACTCACAGAGAAATGGGTACTTGGTTCTCTCTTGTACTCTCTAATTTTGTTATTGATTTAGAGCCACTCCATTTTCCTATATGTTAACCATATATTGCCCTTCTGAGCCACTTCTCAAATGTCCGACAGGCATATTTCCTTAATGAGCTACAACTGCAAAGCTGAGGACACATACCTGTTTTAAAGGGATAGGGTGTAAGTGGAGGTGCTGAGAAGTTGATTATGTGAATTCTCAAATGACCCAGCGACATTGCAGCAGTCAAACGACAGGAACAATAAGAACCCCTTCTGAGGTCGTTTCCCTGTAGTATGTGCTATATCAGTTTTTATTGTTTTTTAAAAATGAAGCGGGGTTTACAATAGCAATAATGTAATTCAGATAAGCAATTATTGTAATTGACCTCAGTGATGAGTATCCTTGGCTTTTACCACAGTTTGCTTAATACCTGAGGATGGCCAATTATCTCATAATGCGCACTTTATTGAGATTACTGTTTTAATTACGGCACTCAAAATACATCACTTTGTCGGCATTGTAGAGCCGTGTGTGGGAACACCACACTCAGGCGATCAGAGATGTGTAGAGCATCTAGGTTCATCTAGTGACGTGGTCGTGGTCGCGGTTTTCCTCTCTCTCAACTCCAAACTATGATTTTGAAAGACATGGTTTTTTACAGTTAAATGTGGTTCTTCCTGGGGAGAACGGCCACAGGGAGATAAAGTCTGGGCTGCTGTCACTGCCGCTAATTGTGCTCTCTGAAAGGGCTGGACGTGACTTGCACTAATAGGCAGGTGGGTCTAGTTGATTAGGAGTTTGGACCACAGGAGTAGCTGATTCTCTGAATATGCCGTAGGTCTCAACATTAGAATTACCTGGGGGCTTTTAAAATTGCCTAGTCCCCCCACCTCTGACGGAAGCTGCCTCATTGCTCTGGGGTGGGGCCCAGGGGGGGCTTTGTTTTTAAGCTCCGCAGGTGATTCTGACACTGGTGATTGCAGCCAGGGTGGAGAACCGCTGTCCAGTCCTTGAATTGGTCGCTGCCTGCCACTTGTCTCATCCCAGCCCATGACATCATCCCAGAGAAGGGACATCTTTTGGGATCTTAGCTGCACTGTGCCTTGTTCTTTTCCATTTCCTCCCAGACTTGGCCTAATCTCCTCACATACCTGAAATGGCCTCAGTGCAGGTTTGGAAGCTAACAGTGCTTATTCCTCCTTCCCAAGCAGTGCCTAGCCTACCTCTCCCATGGGACGTCTCAGTGGGTAAATTCCACCCCTTCTGAAATGGTCACTGTACTCTTATCATCCAGTTTTCTGATGATCACAGAAATGTGTCTTACCTTCCTTCCTTCTAAGTTTCTTTGAGTAAGAATCAGCATTTATTAAGTATTCGAAACATGGATAGTGCAGCTTGGAAAGTTTAGTTTTAATTTTACTAATATAAATTTTTACATAGCCACATATGGCTTGTGGCTAACATGCTGACAGCACAAGGTGAGGTTTTTACGTGGCCATTGTACCCTGTCTTGAAATTTTCAAATAAATACGCCATCATGCCTTGTTTATTATTTAAGATTAAAGAACCTGTACAGGCTCCTTAGAGAGAATTAAAAAATACATTAAAATATAAAGAAAAAAACTAACCATAATACTTTTACCTAGGAACAGACATTACAAACATCTTGGATAAATTTTCCTAAATATTGTTTTAAGCACATTTTTACATGGCTAGGATAATATTGAAAATAAACCTTTGCATCCTGCTTTTCGTAATTTAAAAAATAACATTTTTCAAAATGTTATAAATTTGAACAGGTAAATTTTTAAAACAGATAAAATTTATTGTATTTTTTTTTTTTTTGGACTCATGGGTTCCTCAGATGTTTGAATTTGCATGGGATTGTTTCTATAATAATTTTTATTTAACTGATGATGTAATGACTTTGACCATCTTTTTGTTATTGATTTCAGTGACGATGCAATGATTCAATTGCATTTTAGAGAACATGATCTGTATCTCATTGATTATTTGCTATCAGTGAGACTTGCCTTGAACTTACTTCAATTTTCATAAAGGTTCTATTTGTGTTTGAGAGTAATACCTTGGGTTATATATAAATCTATTAGAATAAGCTTGATAACCAGACTGGTAAGATATTCTGCATACTTAGTGTTATATTTTCTGTGTAATTTTTTTTATATCTTTATTGGAGTATAATTGTTTTACAATGGTGTGTTAGTTTCTGCTTTATAACCAAGTGAATCAGTTATACATATACATATGTTCCCATATCTCTTCCCTCTTGCGTCTCCCTCTCTCCCACCCTCCCTATCCCACCCTACTAGGTGGTCACAAAGCACCGAGTTGATCTCCCTGTGCTATGCGGCTGCTTCCCACTAGCTAGCTATTTTACATTTGGTAGTGTATATATGTCCATGCCACTCTCTCACTTTGTCACAGCTTGCCCTTCCCCCTCTCCGTATCCTCAAGTCCATTCTCTAGTAGGTCTGTGTCTTTATTCCTGACTTACCCCTAGGTTCTTCATGACCTTTTTTATTCTTAGATTCCATATATATATGTTATCATACGGTATTTGTCGTTCTCTTTCTGACTTACTTCACTCTGTATGACAGACTCTAGGTCCATCCACCTCACTACAAATAACTCAATTTCATTTCTTTTTATGGCTGAGTTATATTCCATTGTATATCTGTGCCACATCTTCTTTATCCATTCATCCGATGATGGACACTTAGGTTGTTTCCATCTCTGGGCTATTGTAAATAGAGCTGCAATGAACATTTTGGTACATGACTCTTTTTGAATTATGCTTTTCTTAGGGTATATGCCCAGTAGTGGGATTGCCGGGTCATATGGTAGTTCTATTTGTAGTTTTTTAAGTAACCTCCATACTGTTCTCCACAGTGGCTGTATCAATTTACATTCCCACCAACAGTGCAAGAGTGTTCCCTTTTCTCCACACCCTCTCCAGCATTTACTGTTTCTAGATTTTTTGATGATGGCCATTCTGACCAGTGTGAGATGATATCTCATTGTAGTTTTGATTTGCATTTCACTAATGATTAATGATGTTGAGCATTCTTTCATGTGTTTGTTGGCAGTCTGTATATCTTCTTTGGAGAAATGTCTATTTAGGTCTTCTGCCCTTTTTTGGATTGGTTGTTTGTTTTTTTGTTATTGAGCTGCATGAGCTGCTTGTAAATTTTGGAGATGAATCCTTTGTCAGTTGCTTCATTTGCAAATATTTTCTCCCATTCTGAGGGTTGTCTTTTGGTCTTGTTTACGGTTTCCTTTGCTGTGCAAAAAGCTTTGAAGTTTCATTAGGTCCCATTTGTTTATTTTTGTTTTTATTTCCATTTCTCTAGGAGGTGGGTCAAAAAGGATCTTGCTGTGATTTATGTCATAAAGTGTTCTGCCTATGTTTTCCTCTAAGAGTTTGATAGTTTCTGGCCTTACATTTAGGTCTTTAATCCATTTTGAGCTTATTTTTGTGTATAGTGTTAGGGAGTGTTCTAATCTCATACTTTTACATGTACCTGTCCAGTTTTCCCAGCACCGCTTATTGAAGAGGCTGTCTTTTCTCCACTGTACATTCCTGCCTCCTTTATCGAAGAAAAGGTGACCATATGTGCATGGGGTTATCTCTGGGCTTTCTATCCTGTTCCATTGATCTATCTTTCTGTTTTTGTGCCAGTACCATACTGTCTTGATTACTGTCGCTCTGTAGTATAAAGTCAGGGAGCCTGATTCCTCCAGCTCCGTTTTTCGTTCTCAAGATTGCTTTGGCTATTCGGGGTCTTTTGTGTTTCCATACAAATTGTGAAATTTTTTGTTCTAGTTCTGTGAAAAATGCCAGTGGTAGTTTGGTAGGGATTGCATTGAATCTGTAGATTGCTTTGGGTAGTAGAGTCATTTTCACAATGTTGATTCTTCCAATCAAGAACATGGTGTATCTCTCCGTCTATTTGTATCATCTTTAATTTCTTTCATCAGTGTCTTATAATTTTCTGCATACAGGTCTTTTGTCTCCTTAGGTAGGTTTATTCCTAGATATTTTATTCTTTTTGTTGCAGTGGTAAATGGGAGTGTTTTCTTGATTTCACTTTCAGATTTTTCATCATTAGTGTATAGGAATGCCAGAGATTTCTGTGCGTTAATTTTGTATCCTGCTACTTTACCAAATTCATTGATTAGCTCTAGTAGTTTTCTGGTAGCATATTTAGGATACTCTGTGTAGAGTATCATGTCATCTGCAAACAGTGACAGCTTTACTTCTTTTCCGATTTGGATTCCTTTTATTTCCTTTTGTTCTCTGATTGCTGTGGCTAAAACTTCCAAAACTATGTTGAATAAGAGTGGTGAGAGTGGGCAACCTTGTCTTGTTCCTGATCTTAGTGGAAATGCTTTCAGTTTTTCACCATTGAGGACGATGTTGGCTGTGGGTTTGTCGTATATGGCCTTTATCATGTTGAGGAAAGTTCCCACTATGCCTACTTTCTGGAGGGTTTTTATCATAAATGGGTGTTGAATTTTGTCGAATGCTTTCTCTGCATCTATTGAGATGACTGTATGGTTTTTCTCCTTCAATTTGTTAATACGGTTTATCACATTGATAGATTTGCGTATATTGAAGAATCCTTGCATTCCTGGAATAAACCCCACTTGATCGTGGTGTATGATCCTCTTAATGTGCTGTTGGATTCTGTTCAGCATTTATTCTTTAGCATCTGTCTTAAATACCTGATATGCCACCTTATAGGAATTTAGTTCTGGTTGATGAGATCAGTTGTTTCCAACCCTCTGCTCCCCCCCATTCCATGATAAGCCTGGAAGATGCTGTTCACATGAGCCACGCGGTCCCATGAGCCCCCTTAAGGTTAGGAGCATTCTTGTGGGATACCTAAGACTTACGCCTTCCTTTTTCCAGGACAAACCTAGATCAGATTGCAGATGCATAAAGACGACACCAATATGTTGACAAACTTGATTCCATTCTAATTATATACATGCATCTGTACCTACATTTACTCAGGAATACACGCATCCTTATTTGCATGTGCGTGCACACACACACACATATACACACATATATGTTAATATGAAGTAAGACACTGGGTTATACCTCTACATCTCTCTGAAATCCATCCTCTTTTTCCCTTATCCAGCACTCCCTCCAGTCCGAGCCACCAGCATCTCCCCGTGGACCACTGTTTCCCCTCCAAAGCTCTACTCGCTGGCAGCCTCACTTAAGCCCATACTAACAGCACTAGAAAACAAGGACACCAAAAATGATGAAAGCTCAGCTTTGATGATCTGTTTCAGAATTTTGCTCTTTTAAATTTAGCATTCATGTAAGGTTTATATTGTGCACTTAGTATTGTTTTCATTTTTAATTACCAAGGGTGGAAGTAGGCAACATAATCTTTTCTGCTCTTAAGTGGTTTTAAAAGTCTTAACTCTGACTCTGGCCCCCTCTAACATAGAACTTCTCAGGGATCTCCTGAACAATTTTTAGAACGTGTGTGCCATCTCATTACTCCCCTTCAAGGGCACTTAGAATAAAACACAAACTTCACCATGGCCTGCTGGGCCCGCACAGCCCGGCCCTCCCTCCTCCCAACATGGCCCCTTCACGCGCTCCCTCCCCAGCAGACACCCAGCCCTTCTGTTCCTTTTCGGGGCCTGTACATGTGCTCTTCTCCTTGTCTGCAGCAGTGTTCTCCTGGCTGTTCACATGGTGGGCTCCAGTTCCCATGTCGGCCTGAGGGTCCTCTCTTTGAAGAGGCTGTCCCTGAGCACCCTGTCATTAGTCTTAACATCCAGTTTATCTCCTTTGTAGCATGTTGCCATTTGCACTTATTATATTGTTGATTTATTAATTTCTTAATAATAACTTAATTTACTTTACTTTATGTCCCTTACTTGGAAAGAGTGCTGTCTGAGGATAGGGTCCTCATCCTCACTTTCTGTTGTGATCCAAGTCGCTGCCGTAGGGCCAGCCAAGTACCTGGCACCTAGTTGGTACTCGAGTCAGTAGCTGATGGTATTCTGTTACTAACCAGGGGGTTTGTGCTGTGTTCGCACCACCCCGTTGGTCCTCACACCTCACTCACTGTAGAGTGGTTTGTGACGTTCCAGTGAAGTTGATATGCAAGTCTAGTCTTCACTCTGTTACCCTGACTCAAGGCCATGCTGACACCTTTGGCATGAATTCTACAAATAAGGAAGAAGAGTAGAACATGTGAAGAGGGCACCAGGCTAAGGGGGGCAGGTAGGTGCCCAGACTGGAGAATAGGCTGTCTGAAATGTTTGACTCCAGACAAATAGGGTGGCCTTTCCCCAGAATCTGAGGCTTGAGAAACTAAGTGCCCATGACCCTCTTTCAAAGGAAGGCGAGAGGAGACTTGCCCGGATTGGGCTGCTGATAAAGCTTGGCCTTCGCCCTCTAGGGCAGATTCCAGAAATAAGTGTGAAAGAAAGGGCAGTATATACCTGCCACTTCTCCTAGTTAGCTCATCTAATCTCTGTTACAATCCTGTGGGACAGATACTCTTGTTGCCGTTTTACAGGCATGAAAATTGAGGCCTGGAGGGGTTAAAGTGCTGGAATCACGCATGTGTAGGATATGTGTGTGTTGGAGCTGAGCACTCTCACTCTGCAGCCTGTGATTATTTCATCCCCCCACCCCTTCCCTCCAGACTCCACTGCGCTGCAAAACGGTGCCTTATTCCCCTTGCGTCCCAGTGTCTAGAACAGCCAACACGGAGTAGCCAATCAGCTCAAGTCATAGGATTGCGACGGAGTCGCAACACCAGGCCCTGCTTGCGAAGTCTTTGTTTAGCCCTCTGACAGAGGAGTAAAGCCTCATTCCACCAGCTGGTGTTGAAAGCACTTCTGCTTCCAGTGGGGTCTGGCTGGCTCTGCCCCACTCTCCCTTCCCACTGGAAGGAGGCTCATGGCTGTGTGTTTGAGCAAAGCTTCTCAGTGGCTCAGAGGTCTGTGCCGTGACCTTTGATTAATCCCCTGCTCCTGGATGCTTTCTTGTACACACTAGATTGTGGCATCTTCTGCATCTAGATTCCTGTGCCCTGGATGCTTACAAACGAAAAGACTAGCAGGATGATAGAGTGCTGGCTGTTAGCAGAGGGCTATCCTGAGATGGACTTTGTGTGCTTGTGTGCGTAACACGTGTGAAGAGAGAGGCTGTCAGAGGGGAGACACTCATACCACAGAAGTCGTACCTACACTTTGAGTTATTTTGATCTTCATTCCTTCATTCAGCAAAAACTTTTCTGTAGTGTCCTTACATTGCAAAGTGCAGGATTCTTTCAAGCCATATCTAGTATTAAATAGCAAAAGCATACTACTGAGCTCTAGTGTTCTTCCTTTTTAATACAATAGTGATTGATGGAATGGTATTCCCCTCATTTCTCAGGGTGATGAGGGAGAGTGTTTTCTTCCGGTATTCAGCATGCTGCTATTACCACACCATTTAGCTCGATGCCAAATTGCAGTTGGCTCCATTCAGTTCTGTTTACCCAAGTAGCACTGCAGTGATTAAATGTCACTGGGTACACCAAGTATACAAAAGTAATTAACCTAAAAGGACATGTTAGAATAAGGGTCAACAACCTCTTTAGCCCGTAGTGCGACGGGGAAGACAGTATTGATGGAGATACTGCTGTTGGGGCAGGGCTGGGTGGTCAGGGAGGAGGAGGTCAAGGGGGAAGCAAGGTGAGCAGGAGCGCAGGGCAGCACTCGTTGTCAGGGGCGGCAAGCAGAGCTCTGAGGCCTTTTCTGTAGTTGCCTTGTAATTTAGGTCTCTGACCTCTGATCGTGTGAGATGGGGGACAGGGTGGGATTAGACTGTGACCTGAACCCCCTTTCAACATCTCAGCCCCAGTTAGTGGAATGCTGTTTTCCTGTTTAGTCTACAGGAGTCTCAGCTTAGCTCATGCTTGTTCTTCCAGTATTTTACATATTTGATCAACCCTTGCATCTTTAGACCTAGTTGTCAAATAAAAGCCACTGCTTGAAATCACTTCTTTGGACAGATTTGAAATTGTGTCTCTGAGTATCTGTGTCTCATTTGTTTTTAGTCCTCAGTATACTGAAGTCACTTTCTTAAACTGACTGATATTAATATGCTTTACATTGCTTTACGTACTAAAAATTTACATAAAACTCGAGATAGTCATCTTTGACTTAAAAGTCAACCAATGGAGCTTCCCTGGTGGCGCAGAGGTTGAGAGTCCGCCTGCCGATGCAGGGGACACGGGTTCGTGCCCCGGTCTGGGAAGATCCCACATGCCGCGGAACGGCTGGGCCCGTGAGCCATGGCCGCTGAGCCTGCACGTCCAGAGCCTGTGCTCCGCAACGGGAGAGGCCACAACAGTGAGAGGCCCGCGTACCGCAAAAAAAAAAAAAAAATCAACCAATGTAAAGCTCTTTTTTAAAAAAACAAGTATGCTTTCTGTCTGCCCTATATTTGGCTTTTTCTTTCATCACCTGTGTGTGGTGACTTCGTCTCCGAAAAAAAAAAAAAATAGGAGTGCTAAGGATTTTTTTCCTTGACCATAACCTCCTTGGGAGATAAACATTTCAAGGAGATCCCCAGGGATCACTGTTCTCTGAATGAGTGGCCGCAGAAAGAACTGCTGACGCCTGCATTCTTCACTGGTGGGTCTGTGAGGCAGGGTTCATTTAGGTCCTGCCTTTTCAGTGGTCAGACTTGAGTAAGATTTGTTTCTCCCTGGCTGCAGACAGCTGCTGAGTACATGATGAGAGCCGAGGAAGAGGGGAGCCAGTTGAAAAATGTCTCCCTTATGCTGAAGATGTATCTCTTTTAGAATAAGAAAAATTGGCGGCTTTGATACATTTACAACAACAAATATTTCTTGCTTGCCCACCCAGAGGTCAAGCCTGGTGCTGACCTTGGGGGAGGGGGCCTGTGCCCTTGATTCGTTGGGGAGCAAACAGGGAAGAGGCGCACCGCCTTTGACCATATTCTCTGCCTGGCACCATTGTGACTTTTGTTTCCGTTGTATTTTTTACTCTGCTTCCTCTTGCTGTCTTTTTAACATTGTCCTGAAAATTGTCTCGTCACTACATCACTTTCCAAATTACCACTTTTGAGGGCTGCCCCCCTCCCTCCCTACTTTGGATGTGCCTGCACCAGGCCTCCCACCCCCAACTCCAGCTGTTCTTCTGACCATGGTGGTCATCATATGGAGGGCTGAGAACACAAAGAAATACTTAGCCCAAGGGCATATGCCCTTTAGGAGTGTATAATCTCTACTGTCTAGATAGTAAAAATGTTATGGGAACAAGTAAGACATATACATGAGTATTGGTACATGCGCAGATCAAGCTTTGTATTCATTCATTTGTACAGCAGCCCTTAACTGAGACAGCAGACCAAGTCTTCGTAGAATTTCTAGTCAAGTAGAAGAGACTAGCAAATAATCAAAATAGTGGCCGTGGTAGAAATGCTAGGAAGGAAGTAAACAAGGGACTATGGTAGGGATTCCCGGGAGGGATCACCTTGGATAGCGTCACAGACAAGATCTTTCTGCGAAGGTGGCACTTAAGCAGCTGAGGAATAAAAGGTGAAAAGATGCTGGCTGCTCAGAGGCTAGGGAAGGGTGTTCTTGGCAGAAGCCTGCACTGAGGGATGAAAGAGCAGGGGGTGTCCAGCACTCTGAGAAAGAGACTTTCACCTGGATTGGAGAAGGTAGACAGTGTCTGTAAAGTGTCAGATGCTTGTGTTAATTCCTGTTGATTCCTATTGTGACTTCAAGAAATTTTAGACCTGTGTCATCTAATATGGGAGCCAGACACCACATGTGGTTATTGAGCACCAGAAATGTAGCCAGTCCCAATTGAGATGTGCTGTAAGTGTAAAATGCAAACCAGATTTTAAAGACTCAGTACTTAAAAAAAATAAAATGTTTCATTAATAATTTTGATATTGATTATACATTGACACGATGCTTTTTGATACATTGGGTTAAATTAATATACAATTAAAATTCACCTTACCTGTTTCCTTTAAACTTTGTAAAAATCTGGCTACTAGAAAAAATTTAAATACATATATGGCTCACATTATACTTCAGTTTGTCAGTTCTGTTCTAGAATACAATTCACTTTGATATATTAATGAATGACAGTAACCAAATTGGCTGAGTGAACACTGAAAACTGCTTTGCCTTTTTGAGGTGGTATGAAGAAGACCTAGAGTGTGCATTTCTGATTAGCGACATTAAAACTGTTAGGAAGCCTACCCTTAAATTGGTCCACTGTTGTTTCCTTCTCTGTTCCTGCTGAATTACCCTCTGATATTGTAGAGTGTACTTGCACACATAATGCATAAGAATATATATGAGGCTCTGTGGAGTTAACACTCTTAGGGAAAAAAAATGTTTAGCCTTTCAGATAGATTAAAACAGTTTACTGGGAAAAAAAGAGCAACACGAAAAGATTTTCTTTTCCAATAAATTTTAATAGCTACTAAAATGAGGGTTCTGGTCCGTTAAGATACAACTTGTCAAGTCTTAAAGCTGAGTCACTTTTTTCTCTGAGCACCTACCCTGCTTCAGCTTCTTTCCAAGCAGCTGTTTAGAAGTATGTTGATATTTTGATTCAAGAACAGATCACAGTACAAGAATGAGTCTAAAGCCAATTCACCCTTCCCAGAAAATGTAGGAAGGAAAATTTTGCCAGCCGCTTCCCCCACATTTGTTTTTAGGGCAGTCAGCCTCAGTGTACCACATCCGATGTGTCAGTAAGACTTAGTAACATTGATTATAAGGCATTAGGAGAATGAATGATTTAGGATATATTTTATAGGTACTATACTGAAAAAAGAAATCTCAGAAGAAGGTGGCCGGTGCATGTGACTATAATTTACATAATGTCTGCATATAAGATTTATACAATCTGTAGAAATGAGGGGAAGGAAATTCTGGGTGGAGGACAAATGCGCATAGGAATGTCAGGTCTTGCAAACTTTGAGGACATTCATTGGACTGAAGGGCATGAAGTGACTTTGGGGTGATTAGACAGATTAAAAGATGTAAGTGACTTCCGTGCAATATTTGTGTGCACTTGGTAATTTTTATTACAGTTTCTGGGAGACTGTTCATACTGTGTCATCTCTGATGATCAGGACTGAGGCTGCTTGATTAATTCAGCCTGTGCTTTGGGCTGTCTCCATCAGTGGTCATGGGATGTACTTGCCCCCCTCATCCCCCCAGTTGGTTCCTCATGTGACCCACACTTTGGACCACATGCAGACAGTGGCTGTCAAGAGAGGAGGCTCGGGTGCCTATATAAGAAGCAAACCTGTACCTTTAGTGTCAAAGCATCATGCTCCAGCAGCTTAGCTTGCCAGCTAAAGGAGCTGTATTTAATGAAATTTCTGGGCTGGAGCCAACAACTTTATTCCAGGAAGAGGAAATAACAGTCAAGAAACCTCAAGAGGACATTAAGATAATGTTCTAATTTAAAATCAATTTTATTGATACCTGATAAATTATTATGGCATTTTTTCCTGACCAAGTAATAGATAGCACTGAAGCCTTGGAAGCAAAACATGAATGACTAAATATTGAAGTGCTGTAGATACTGCACGAAGGAAAAAAATATGTAGGACTTTTGTGTATTCTAAGTATATTTAACTCATGGAGCCCTACTGGAGGGCAAGGGGTGTATTTCATTCATCTTTGTATTTCATACTTAGTGAGTACTTACCCATAAGTGGACTAGGGTTATGTCGTGTTTTCCACATTAGCCAAAGAGGTATAGCTCTTCATGATGCTCCAGACTGTTCTTCACAACACGCACTCCCCTCTAATCCTCACAGCCACCTTCTAAGGAAGTACTCCTGTTGTCCTCGGTACCCACTGGAGAAATGGAAGCTTGGAGAGGTTCATTAACTTGTCCAAGGTCACACAGCAGATGGTACAGACTGGTCTCGAACCCATAGCTCTTTGACTCGGGTACCCATAGCATGACCATTGTAGATACTTCCTCTCTCCTTAATCATTCCTCTGGTTTGATAGAATTTTGATTACTATCTACAAAAGAAATGTATCTTGAACTGAGTTTTTCTTACCCAGAGAGAAGCAGTAAGACAAAGACGACAACAGACCATTTTAAAGTACATGTTGTTCACAAAATGTTATAGAAGGTGAAACATTTATTAAGAACAGACTCATTACTTTATATGGAGATTATATTAAATATTGTTTTAACAAGGGCAGGTCTTCAGAAAGTCCCAGTCATTTTTGAAG
The DNA here is from genome assembly GCF_951394435.1 of Stenella coeruleoalba. Taxonomy (NCBI): domain Eukaryota; kingdom Metazoa; phylum Chordata; class Mammalia; order Artiodactyla; family Delphinidae; genus Stenella; species Stenella coeruleoalba. The sequence continues at coordinate 82,439,441 of NC_137153.1, forward strand.
GTGAATTTTGATTTATGTTAATTTGAAAAAAGCAAGTTCTGTGAGGATTATATACAGATTGTGTTTTTAATGACTTCCTTAATCAAGCAGGTTATTTAAAAAAAAAAAAAGTCTTACTGTAATGAGCAGTAAACTGACAACCAGTGACTGGCTCAGAGCCCTACCATATTCAGGCTTTTCACCACCAGCATGTTATAAATTTTAAGCTAATTTACATAAATTTGCATGTTTTATGAGTCAGTATGTAAGACGTGTGCATTTTGACCAAATAATTTTCATTTTAAAGTTTTTATACTTAATTTTCCCCAATTGAGGATTATTTTCTCCATCTCTCCTGGTTATTTCCTTATAAATGAGATAATAAATGTTAAAATGCTTTATTATAAAAAGAGCTCTGTGAACAGGAATGTAAACATTTTATGTAATGCTATACAATAAAACATTAATCGGAAATGCTCTGGGATATGGTATGTTTAGTTTCGTATAGAAGTTTATTCACAATATTACCTTTCCTTCAGAACGTGTTGAAAGTGTTTTACAACCGTGAAATGCCCTGAGGACTAATGGCTGTAATTGAGTCTGGGTGACTCAGGCTGCCAGGGCTCCTCCTGAAGGCCCTCTGCTTGGAAGGAGGAGTGGGCTGGGTCCCTGGCTGATCTCCAGCAGTACCTTGTCCTTTCTGTGTTCAAGAAAATCACCAATATCCATTTCTCTTCTAGATATCACTCTTCTGCAGAGGAAATGATGATTGAGGACTTTGATTATGGCATCAATAAAAGAGTCTACAGGGCTCTTGGGCCTGCCTTCGCTGTCTTCCCTGCCCCAACTGCCATAAACAAACTCCCCCTGAATTGTCCCTGACCCAGACTAATTCCTGTACTGAAAGAACTACAGTTAAGAGTAGCAGTATATTCACCTTCTAAAGTGGGCTGGTTTTGAGAGTGAAGAGACCTGGACAACAGGTGTGAAGTGGGGACAATCCGGAACTTGCAGTCGCCCTGGCCACATTTTCGTGGTGCCCTCTGCCCTGTCATTATCCTCTTTATCTGTTTGAAAATGGATTTACCCTTTGGTGCCAGGTAGATGGGGTGTCTGAAGGCCGCAGCTGATGAGCAATGAGTTTTAGAGTTCTTGATCATGGTTGTCCACTCGACCTTTAGAGCGTATTCTTGCCGGTTGGGATCTTGTAAGTGGGCAGGGACATCTGAGCACTGCACCTGTGCCAGTGGAAAGCAGAGTTAGTTTGATGTGCATTTGAAATCAAGTTAGAAAGTCCAGCGTGGAGGTGGTATTTATAGTCTTGCCTGCAGTATTGAACCAAAACCTTACTGTAATTGTTGAAAGGACATGTGTTTTGGTAATAGCAGCCCATTGGAACCATTATTATGGATTATCTGCATATCTATGCTGAGGGGCAGTGCTACCCAAACACCTAGAACAGTCCTTACGTGAGGCTTAAAATAGAAGGTCCACACTAGCTGCTGCGTAAGTAAATAGTGTGCAGCACACAGTCACAGTGCTGAGTTGCTATTGCTGCGGCTCAGTTATTTGCCCAGGGCTGTGCCTTACACTTCATGTGGCTTCTTTCACTTAGTCCTCAGAGCAGCCTGGTTGACGGAGTGGGTGGGGTGTTGTTGACTCCAGACTCCACACTGATTGAGACTGAGCAACATCCTCAAGGCTACAGGGATATTAAGTGGAAGATTTTTAGCCCAGGCAGTCTGGACTCCAGAGAGGTGCTCTTGCCTGCTGGTAAAATCTGTGCTACCTGTTATTATAATTAGCTGATTGTAACAGCACTGCCTCTTTGGGGGCGGGAGAATGCTTTATGGAGCCCTTTCTCATACCTGGTCATCTTTGATCTTGAGGTGGCAGAGGAGTCACAGCAAAGGGGACGGTGGGGTCACCCGTTTAGATTGCTGGAGGGCTTTGGGTATGACATCAGTAAAGGGTTTTACAGGGCTTTAAGCCTGCCTTCTCCATCCTCCCCACCTCCACCACCATAAACAAACTCCACGCCCCCCCCCCCCCGCCCCCCGCACCCAGTGTCCCTGACCCGAACCAATTCCTGTACTGAATGAATTACTGTTAGAGTAGCAGTTTTGCAGCTGACTTGATCAGTAGCCTTAGTAAAGTCCAGGTTGGATTTCAAACTAGGATCTAGAGTTTTTCTCATTTTGAGATAACATGATTTATAATGTTAGGAATTAACTGACTTTAAAGCTTATCTTTTATTACCAAAGCAATTAGGATTTCCATATAAGATTCATAAATATATATTATTTCTTTCTTGTTTTCGCTCTGTTTCCCTATCCCCTTTATCTTTTATTAGACATCTACCTTGTTTTTTCAATATCCCAATATGTGTTTATTTTTTAAAAATACAGAACTTTTTGTTTTTTAATTCTACATTATTACTTTATTTGGGAGAGGTTTTTACTAACAATTCACATTTAAGGTATTTTGCCCTTTCCACATCGGCCACCACTTTCTGATTGTGACTCTTCGTTCATAACAAATTTGCTAGTATATTTTACATGATCAAAGTGTAATGAGAAAGATTTATGTTTAATGTTTCTAAGTTTGTAGATTTCTAAGGAGTAATAATGCAGCTCCAGTAAGTCTCTTATGTAATAAGTTAGGGAAATATCTAACCTAGCTAAGCTTTTAAAATAACAATAGAGAAGTAAAAATAAGCTTTTCTTATAAAAGCGTGACTTTGTCTTTATCAGTATTTAATTCCTACTGTTTACATGTCTAGCAACGATCCAAATGGCCTTCCAGTGGCAGAATGGTGAACTTGTAAGATTCATGATGAGAGTCCGTGCCAAGTCCAATTTGATTCTAGAGCAATTATGTTATTAGAACATTGCTGATTGCCCCAGTGCCTATTGTGCAGCTTAACCTTTAAATGCTAGTGATAATTAACTACTTGATCATTCTACCAGGAAACTCCAACGTGCAGCTCTGTTCTGCAGTAAAATTCACAAATAAAATACTGTCCACGGTGCCTGAAACAGCCGGCTTAAAAAGAAAAAGCTCTTTGTACATGTGTGCCAGTTAATAAGCATTACCATTCAGTATTCAGTTTTAAGGAAGTATTTTGTCATCGTTTAAAAATCAGTTTTCCTGACTTCGTCCCAGCTTACCCTTCCCCCTTGACATATACACACTACCAAATGTAAAATAGATAGCTAGTGGGAAGCAGCTGCATAGCAGCACAGGGAGACCAGCTCGGTGCTTTGTGACCACCTAGAGGGGTGGGGGAGGGAGACGCAAGAGGGAGGGGATATGGGGATGTATGTATATGTATAGCTGACTCACTTTGTTATACAGCAGAAACTAACACAACATTGTAAAGCACTTATGCTCCAATAAAGATGTTTAAAAAAAATCAGTTTTCCTTTTAGACAGAGTGAAAATAACGTTAAGTGTGTAGTATCAGTAATCATACACATGTACCCGCAGTTTTTCTTCTTTTTGTAAAATATCACAGTAGTAAGATGAAGGCATGTGGAAGGAGGTGGAGGATTAGGGTGAAGAAGGGGGCAGAGCTGCCAAGTTGCCAGATCCCAGGAATGCCACGCCTCAGGTCCTACCGTGGTTGAACGGTTTCCTGTGGATTTGTTTGGCCAAGAGGCCCTCTGAAAAGGAATGTATCACATGAATCTTGGATTGAGGAGTGCCCGAGGGGTTGTTCAGTCATTTAAGTTTGAAAAAAATTCTTGGCAGTTCTGTGCCACTCACCGTGCTGGGTGGGTGCCCCCGCCCCCAGGAACCCACAGCCTGGAGTGGGAAGCGCCTTGTAAACAAACAGCTATCAGTTGATTGGGAGCGCTCACTCATTGGGTGAACAAAATGTTAAGGGAACAAAGAGTGATTAATTCTGCCTGCCAGTGTCAGAGAGCTTTGAACAGTGACGTTTAGAGCTGGTTCTTAAGAATGGTGAGGGAGGATTTCAAAAGGAAGATACTGAGGGAAAGGGCATTCTTGAAAGCCAGGAAGAAAGGCTGCCAATGCAATGAAAATAGATGGCGCACCAGGGAGCAACAAGCCCAGAGCTCTGAGACGAGGCCCAGGCCCTGGATTGGGGCAGCGAGTGAAGGGCTTTGGAAAACAGCTATACTCAGAAGTTTGGTCTTTTTTTCCTATGGACGATGGGACACCATTTGTCATTTTTAAGGAAGGGTGAGAATCTCTGTTTGGGAAATGAATCCCAGAAATGTGGAGGATAGACTGGAGAGGGGAGAAACTAGATACAGGCTCTGGCATTAAATATGTTAGGTAGTAACTCACAGATGGTGTTTGTGTGCATGATCTCAAAGAGGTAATGGTTGTAAAAACCTGATCACATTGGGTCATGGTAGGAAAGCAAAGCAGAAGCATTGACTCAAGTCTTATGGCTTGGGAATGAGGATTGGAACTCAGCGGACATATATGAAAGTCAAGAAGCCATCAATGCACTTTTTGAGATTGTTTGGCTTCTAGTGCTTTGCTTCAGTCTTCAGCCTTAATGAATAATGGCTGCCATCTTTCCTGCCACCAAACATAAGAGTGTATGTTTGAGTAGGGATAGTTAGAGGGCTTGGTGCCTACATTAAAGGCACTGATACAGGAGGGAAGCGTTTGGGGTTTTCCGGCCTCGCTCAGTGGGAACTCAACTGATCCTTCTCAGTCTTCCTCCTCCTCCAAACTCCCTCCCTGCACCCCTCCCTGCCTTGGAGCTAGTGAAGGAGTTGCCATCACCATGGCTGACCACTAGGGGGTGATCTTTTGGTAGCTATACCGACACAGGGGTGGAAAAAAGACTGTTAATTATTGCTAACAGACTAACAAGGTAAAGAAAAAAAGTACAAGGAGTAAATTTTTTTTTTTTTTTCTCGGAACGCGGGCCTCTCACTGTTGTGGCCTCTCCCCTTGCAGAGCACAGGCTCCGGACGCGCAGGCTCAGCGGCCATGGCTCACGGGCCTAGCTGCTTGGCGGCATGTGGGATCTTCCCGGACCAGGGCACAAACCCGCGTCCCCTGCATCGGCAGGCAGACTCTCACCCACTGCGTCACCAGGGAAGCCCCAAGGAGTAAATTTTATATAAGACGAGTAAGGTTCTAAATGAGGAAAAGCTTTACTGAACAGTTGTCTGGATTAATTTGGGTGCCAGGCAGAGATTCTGGTGGTGACGCTTCATTCTTCCTAGAACTTTTCCCCATCTCTCCAAGTTTCCTTGCCTCCACCCTCCAAGGTCAGCCCTTTCCCACCCCACCTGGGTTACTCTAGTACTCGGGAGTGCTGCCCCGGAGCCCCCCTGAGGGACTTGGCTCTTCAGGCCTTCAGTTCACCCTCAACAGGTCAGCCCTGCACCCTCTCCGTATACCTCCCCTGTAGTTTAGAGCTTCTCCTTGGTCTGTGTGGGACTGAGTCACTAGCCGATCCTTGAAGTTAGTGACAGTTTTCATCAGTGCTCTCTTCTTCATCTATGGTTTTAAGCTGTCCTATCATCTCAGTGTGCCCAGTAACCACCTGACCTCGATGGCAGACTCATTCTCTGTGCTTCAGAGAATTTCTCTGTCACTGCTGTTTGTTTTCTGTGTGTGGTACTCCTCCAGCTGAGAGCTCTTTGGAAGAGCAGAGATGACAGACATGGCCTGAGCCCAAACAGATCACCCCCAACTGTGATTCCAAGAGGGGGGGACCATCTTTCTATTCCCTGGTCCTAATGGGGTTCCTGGATTTCCAGAGGTTAAAGAAAAGAGCAGATCATGGAAACTCTAGGAGTCAGAAAAATAATAAAGTGCATTTTTGTAGGTGTGGTTTTGTTGTTGTCGTGGTGTTGTTGTTTTACCTGCCACTCTGCATCTCCCAGGCCCTTAAGTTGCGGGACTACAGCAAAATTCTGTAAGTATGACCTTTGTGTCACCATATTTGGGTGCTTAAATCCCCAAGGAGTACCCCTCTTTTTTCACTGAAGAATTAGTAATTATCTCTCAAGGTGGACTCTAATTTATTCAGTTTCTCTATAGAGGCTTGAAATACTGGCTTCTCATCAGCTGGCAAGTTAAGGGTGGGCGGGGGGCTGCCTTTTCCTTCCCCTCTTTCTCTTGTATCTGCTTCCTCTCTCGATAAAATATAAACTTCTCCTTTAGACCAAACTCCCTTTGCCTTTTGCGTTTAACCTATTCCCTGCCTCCTCTTTTTATTCCTCTACTCCCTCTGTCCCATCTCTACTTCTTCTGTCTTATTCTTTCCTTTTTCCCCTTTTCTTTTTTCTCTATACCTTTGTTCTCATCTTCCTTTCACCTCCTCCCCTCTCTCCTGTCTCCTCTTAACAGCTCTGTGAGTGTGTACTAAAGAATGAAAAGGAAATAAAGTCTCAAGTGATTAAAAAAATGACATTGTTGGGCTTTACTGGTGGCGCAGTGGTTGAGAGTCTGCCTGCCGATGCAGGGGACACGGGTTCGTGCCCCGGTCCGGGAAGATCCCGCATGCTGCGGAGCGAGCGGCTGGGCCCGTGAGCCATGGCCGCTGAGCCTGCGCGTCCGGAGCCTGTGCTCCGCAACGGGAGAGGCCACAACAGTGAGAGGCCCGCATACCGCAAAAAAAAAAGAAAAAAAAATGACATTGTTGAATGGCTGGTCATCTCTCAATCCCACTTCCCTTTCTAATTCCAGAGCTCTTCGGTATCCCCGTCAGCCAGTTTTCGAGGTGCTGAGAAGCACAGAAACTCCACAGACTACTCCTCTGATAGCAAAAAGCAGAAAACTGAAGAAAAGGAGATCGCAGCTCGTTATGTAGGTTCACTCACTTTTGCTTTGGGGGAGGCAGTTTACCTTGCTTTTTAATCAGCAGCCTTTTTACCCTCTTACTATTACCAACCAAAACTAGAACACAAGATAACGACATCCTAGGAGAGAAAAATAATTATTGCAGTTCTAGCTGTGTCTCAAGTGGCTGGCTGAAGGTCTGTGTTTGCAGGTGAGTGCACGTGTCTGTGAGCCGCAGAACAGTCCATTATCCTGCAACCGATAGAAGACTTGTGTTCCATATTATTTCTATTAGATGTATTTGCTTCCCTCCATAAATTTCAAGGTGGTCGAATTTTCTGTGGCCAGCTAGAAATGTTAAGGAGAAAGGTAAAATCACAGACAACCTGTTAAAATGTCTAGATGACCTCCTGCGCTGAGGAATGTAGCACGTTTTGTGGAATATAACTTGCAGAAACATCCAGATGTGTCCCTGGCATGAGTTGAAGCTCATTTTCCTTTGGTGGCTGGTTCTTCAGATCACACAGTGAAGGGAGCAAGTGGGATGGGACTCACTGGTGTGGAGGCAGGCTGACTCCACCCCACTTCCTCTGGTAGTGCCCTGCAAGACTGCAGGCCTACGAAAGAAGCTGAGAACTTGAAATTTCATGTGAAACCTCCCAATTTAAAAATTGTGGCTCTTTATCCGGTCTTTGAAAGACACTGACAGAACAAATCCCACCCTTCTGTAGGCTGGATTACGTAGCGTGGGCCTGCCAGTTGGCACCTGATACTAGAGTAATAAGCCATAAACTTCAATTTTTTAAACTACAATGGAATCATCCTGTCTCCTATTACCTACCTCATAACATCGTCATGAAGATTAAAGAACACAGTTCACTGTAGAGTGTTTAGCACTGTTTGGTGCAGTTCGTTTTTATAAAATGTGAGGAGTTAATGACTCTGGACTTACCCAGGGTAAATCTGGCTGCCTTTTTTGTTTGTTTTTCTTTTTTTGGCTGGGGGAGGAGATAATGCTTCTCAATTGTCAATGCAGGACAGCGATGGTGAGAAGAGTGATGACAACTTGGTGGTTGACGTTTCCAATGAGGTATGTTTGTGGCTTATTTGACTTCCTGCTCTTAACCAGTTATAACAATGATTAGTGTCCCAACAACTGGTATCCACAGTGTTTCCTTAATTTCTGAAGGGGCCCACGTTTTATTTACCTGAAAACTTTATATTACTGATCCTTTTTTATTGCTCCTCTACTCTATGGAGTGCAAATGTGTTGTTACCACCATGAATGCACACACCTTGGCAAGTGACCTGCAAATTTGTAGAGTTTTGATTTTTGTTTCTGTTTTAAATAAGTACTATAAATTTTGTAGTATTTTCATTGACCTCTATACTGAATATTTTCTTCAGCAATTTGATGAATCTTATGATCTACTCCAGAACATTTTTTGCTTCTAAGCTGTTGAAGACTTTTGGCTAGAAACGTCCACACCAAGTGCTCTGGCACTGTGCTCGCGCTGTGCTGCATTTGATACCCTTGATGTTCCTTTGTAGGATCCATCCTCACCTCGAGGGAGCCCTGCACATTCCCCAAGAGAGAATGGTCTGGACAAGACACGCCTTCTCAAGAAAGATGCCCCCATCAGTCCAGCCTCGATCGCATCCTCCAGCAGTACTCCTTCCTCCAAATCCAAAGAACTTAGCCTTGTAAGCAGTTCCTCACCATCTTTCTTAGCATTGCCCGTTTCCAGATGGTTCGGTTAAATTATTTCTAAAATTTCGTATTTTCTACATTTTTCCATAGGACTTTTACCACCAAGCATATGTGTATGTTCAGTATTCAAGCTGAATTGACAAAAGTACTTTTGGAACAGAGCAGGTTCACTGACTTTGTTGGTGATGGATGTTTGGTTTGTGAGTCTTTTTGCAAGGATAGGGGAGGGACATGAGGAAATTGAGTGAAACGGGTCTCAGCGAAGATGAAGAAATATATACTGGGGTTACAGAGATGGTTTTGTCACCTGTGGTTTATGGTAAATTTAGTTTTTAGCTTGCATGTGATTTTGTTGCTAGCTTTGTTGGAATTACCAAGCTATATATGATTGCAATAATTTTCCCTTCCTGTCTAATAATCTGTCATTTATAAAAGTCTACCTTGACTCACACCACAAATCAGAAATGCACAAACAAAACTGCTTGCAAGTCAGGGTAATCTCCCCATACCCCCTTCCTCTGTGGCTGTGTAGTTAATTGCATTTTTATGTAGTGTGCCTTCCTTTTTCCTCACCAGTTGTGTCCCTGTAACATAGCATTAAAAAAAAAAAAAAAAAAAAAGACGAATTCCGTTTTCAAATAACCTTTTGAATTCACAGCTGAGGGAAAGAAAATTCCTCAGTTTGTCTGCAGTTTTGGAGAATGTGTCTGGCACAGGGCTGGATAAAGTTTTTTTCTGTTGTTTTCTCTTGGCCTTCCGGCCTTGTAATGGCAGCTCGTCTGTGCTGATCTCTTGTGATGATTCAGGCTTGGATCTTTTTTAATGGGACCTGTTAACCAGGGGAGCCTCTTGTGGCACAAACAATCCATCAGGAACCCAACTCAAACCACTCAGTATTAAAGCAACCAGCAAGTGGCCAGTCACATCGGGACGCCATGATTTGTCAGCGTCTGTCCAACTCAGACCGGTTTCCTGGAAATGGTCTGCTCTGCCCCAAGTTCAGCTTTGATTTATGTCCTCTTGAACGTTGGTTTTGTGGTCTCAGGAAACACTTTCTGTTTCTTTGATAGCTCTTCTTAACTAATGAAAAGAGAGGCCCATGCTAAAGAATTTTCTCCATTTCTTTGTCCTTTTCTTTTACTCTACCTTTTCAAATGTTTAACATAATGGTTAAAATTGTGCTCTAACTAGCGTGTATATTCCATTGCATCTCTTGTTAGAATGAAAAATCTACCACTCCTGTGTCGAAGTCCAATACCCCTACTCCACGAAGCGATGCACCCACCCCAGGCAGTAATTCCACTCCCGGATTGAGGCCTGTCCCCGGAAAACCGCCAGGAGTCGACCCCTTGGGTTAGTGAGAAAAAAAGCTTCTCTACATATTTATGCTTCCTGTTTTTAAAGAAATCAAAGCAATTTAAAGAGTGTAATACATTAAGAGTACTAACGACCAGCGTTGACTGGCTGTAAGTTCTGTGATCCAAATCAAGCGCCTGGCACTTGCCATGTCTGACACATAGTAAGTGTTCAGTAAAATAAGGGAAAGACATGAACCCTGATGAAGGCTTGAATGACCCCTGAGAATATTAAAATACGCTTATTCGAACTATAGATCCTACTTTTTAACATACGTAAGAACGTGTTGCTCCTGACATTCATTAATACTTCATGATTGTCTCACGTGTGTATCATTGGTTTTTCTCCTTCCTTCCATTTGGGTCTGTAGCCTCGAGCCTAAGGACCCCAATGGCAGTACCTTGTCCATATCCGACCCCCTTTGGGATCGTGCCGCACGCTGGGATGAATGGGGAGCTGACCAGCCCCGGAGCTGCCTACGCGGGGCTGCACAACATCTCCCCGCAGATGAGCGCCGCCGCGGCCGCTGCAGCCGCAGCCGCGGCCTACGGGAGATCGCCAGTGGTATGTTGGTGCGCTTTTACAGCATAAAAGTGTTCCAGAGCGCAGAGGGTTGCCACACGTATTTTTATTTTTTAAGGAAGTTTATGAAATTTGAGGGATTTATAGAGGGACCTGTGTGTATTTATAAATTAAACTGCATGTAATCGTATTGTGAGATTCATTTTCTTTTGTAAGGTGAGGGAATTATTTTGTTTTATGTTCCTTTTTTAAAAGAAATTTTTAAACCTACAGAAGTAGAGTAAATAATATAGTAAATATAGTGAAGCCTTCACTTCCATCATGAGCTTCAGTAATAATACTGTTTTTTTCATGTTTGTTCCACCCCCCAAGTATGTTACCATGAAATCATGAACCATCCTATCATTTCATCAATCAGTACTTGTGTATTTATCTCTGAAATCACATTTTTAAAGCATCTATTCTCCTAGGATTTGGAAAGACACTGAGTAGGATGAAATGAGTTGATGTAACCATGTTTGTTTTTGTTGTCTTGCTTGGGAAACATTTTAGGTTGGATTTGACCCACACCATCACATGCGCGTGCCAGCAATACCTGCAAACCTGACAGGCATTCCCGGGGGAAAACCGTGAGTACCCGCCTCTGTGCTTCGTGCTCACTGTGTGTCTGGGCCCTCACTGGCCCTTTGGACTCTGAGCACTGCTAGACAGTGTTGGCAAGTTCCTGCGGCTTGTGGGGTGGTTCTGTTTTTGTTTTTTGCAGAGTATTTTCCATTTTCTCTTAGGACAAGGGAAGAGGTAATGAGGTGGGGTTTTGTATTTTCAATTTAAAATCTCAAGCTTCTAATATGGAAATGCAAACTGCTGAGGCATCTCCAGCAGTCAGGTCTTCTCTACATCTGTTACTGATTGCAAGACAATTCTTTTTGTTGCCTTGGAAAGAAGAAGTCGTCTTATGTGCAAACCTAGATGCTCAAAATTTGAGCATGTTAGGAAAAGACATGCCAAACTTCAAAGGCTGAAAGGAAAGAAGTGTGGTCTTTTGTGTTTCTGGAAAAAGTGGCTTGCTCAGTTGGCTTCTTGTCCTGTAAGCTGGGTATTTGGAGCCTCTGTTTTCATGACCCCCTAGAGCTATGAAGGCAAGACAGACGCATCAGTTGTTCCAGACTCTTCTTGTACGTTCTAACCTCTCCCCATATGTCATTCCTCATCATTCATTTTAATCGCGTGCACTTGATTACTACCTGTGCACAGTTCTCTGGGCTCTTTGGCTTCATCTTCACAATTGGTGCTCATAATTTATGCTTGTTCAGTGAATGAATGAACACATGTGCCGATCTCTCCCTTCACTGACCTCCCATTGCTTATTTATTTACTGCTATACACTCAGGCACTTAGTTGTCACCCTGTTGTTTCCTGTGTGTCTTCTTTGTTCCCCATGTTGCTGGCTCCACAGTGTTAAACATGCCTGACCTTGACCCTTCCTTCACTTTCCACCTGATAGATCATGTTCTTGGCCCTTCCTTCTGTAACTTCTCTACACACTCTACCCTAAACTTCCATGTTACATCAAACACAGTGTGGTCTCAGTAAGTATTTGACTGATTAATAAGGGAGGCAAGGCAAATTAGACTTTGAGTTCCTTGAGAGTTGAAGGTATAAATATCAATTACCGTAAAATTCTGCGTACTTGTGTGTGTTCTGCAAATAGTTGTTGACTGACAAGTCTTGTTGACCAAGAATCCTGGTGTACTTGAAGGTAAAAGTTAGGTCTGTTTCAAGCAGTGACTAAATAATAAGGCCATAGGATTAATCAAATAAACTGAATACCTACAAGTACCATATGAACCTGTGGGGATGGAGAGGTTCCTTGAGGGAAGTGATATCATCCCGTTTTCAGGTACTGTAGAGTTACCACTTAGTTAACCGGCAGTTGCACCCAGAACTATAGTGTAACCACTACCAAATGAGGTGGTGCTTCTCATCTCTGCTGCTGCCCAGAGGCCCCGAGGGGTGAAAGTGTGTTAGGTATATCTAAAGAAGCAGTAACAGTCTCAGTGTGGGGATTTGGGCCAGTTGAACCACTGTAAAATCCCAGCTGGTCTGATTCAAGAGGCACTCCTGAGCCTTGAGCTGGGCTCCCTTCCTTGCCCCCGTCTTGACACATAGCATTATAAAATTGTTGAGATCCTTTTGGGAGGAACATTGGTGGGTTTCAGGATGGCTGAGAATTTTGTTTTTTGAATTTTTGAATTTTTTTATACAGCAGGTTCTTATTAGTCATCCATTTTATACACATCAGTGTATACATGTCAATCCCAATCTCCCAATTCATCCCACCACCACCACCACCCACCACCACTTTCCCCACTTGGTGTCCATACATTTGTTCTCTACATCTGTGTCTCTATTTCTGCCCTGCACACCGGTTCATCTGTACCATTTTTCTAGGTTCCACATGTATGCGTTAATATATGATATTTGTTTTTCACTTTCTGACTTACTTCACTCTGCGTGACAGTCTCTAGATCCATCCACATCTCTGCAAATGACACATTTTCGTTCCTTTTTATGGCCGAGTAATATTCCATTGTGTATATGTACCACATTTTCTTTATCCATTCGTCTGTTGATGGGCATTTAGCTTGCTTCCATGACCTGGCTATTGTAAATAGAGCTGCAGTGAACATTCTGGTACATGACTCTTTGAATTATGGTTTTCTCTCAGTATAAGCCCAGTAGTGGGATTGCTGGGTCGTATGGTAGTTCTATTTTTAGTTTTTTAAGGAACCTCCATACTGTTCTGTATAGTGGCTGTTATCAATTTACATTCCCACCCACCGGGAAAGAGGGTTCCCTTTTCTCCACACCCTCTCCAGCATTTGTTGTTTGTAGATTTTGTGATGATGCCCATTCTAACTGGTGTGAGGTGATACCTCATTGTAGTTTTGATTTGCATTTCTCTAATAATTAGTGATGTTGAGCAGCTTTTCATGTGCTTCTTGGCCATCTGTATGTCTTCTTTGGAGAAATGTCTATTTAGGTCTTCTGCCCATTTTTGGATTGGGTTGTTTGTTTTTTTAATATTGAGCTGCATGAGCTGTTTATATATTTTGAAGATTAATCCTTTGTCCGTTGATTCATTTGCAAATATTTCCTCCCATTCTGAGGGTTGTCTTTTTGTCTTGTTTATGGTTTCCTTTGCTCTGCAAATGTTTTTAAGTTTCGTTAGGTCCCATTTGTTTTGTTTTTATTTCCATTACTCTAGGAGGTGGATGAAAAAAGATCTTGCTGTGATGTATGTCAAAGAGTGTTCTTCCTATGTTTTCCTCTCAGAGTTTTATAGTGACCGGTCTTACATTTAGGTCTTTAATCCATTTTGAGTTTATTTTTGTGTATGGTGTTAGGGAGTGTTGTAATTTCATTCTTTTACATGTAGCTGTCCAGTTTTCCCAGCACCACTTATTGAAGAGGCTGTCTTTTCTCCATTGTATATCCTTGCCTGCTTTTTCAAAAATAAGGTGACCATATGTGCATGGGTTTATCTCTGGGCTTTCTATCCTGTTCTGTTGATCTATATTTCTGGTTTTGTGCCAGTACCATATTGTCTTCATTACTGTAGCTTTGTAGTACAGTCTGAAGTCAGGGAGTCAGATTTCTCCAGCTACGTTTTTTTCCCTCAAGACTGCTCTGGCTATTCAGGGTCTTTTGTGTCTCCATACAATTTTAAACTTTTTTTTTGTTCTAGTTCTGTAAAAAAAAAAATGCCATTGGTAATTTGATAGGGATTGCATTGAGTATGTAGATTGCTTTGCGTAGTATAGTCATTTTCACAATATTGATCCTTCCAGTCCAGGAACAGGTATATCTCTCCATCTGTTGGTATCATCTTTAATTTCTTTCATCAGTGTCTTACAGTTTTCTGCATACAGGTCTTTGTCTCCCTAGGTAGGTTTATTCCTAGGTATTTTATTCTTTTTGTTGCAGTGGTAAATGGGAGTGTTTCCATAATTTCTCTTTCAGATTTTTCATCATTAGTGTATAGGAATGCAAGAGATTTCTGTGCATTAATTTTGTATCCTGCTACTTTACCAAATTCATTGATTAGCTCTAGTAGTTTTCTGGTGGCATCTTTAGGATTCTCTGTGTATAGTATCATGTCATCTGCAAACAGTGACTGTTTTACTTCTTTTCCAATTTGTATTCCTTTTATTTCTTTTTCTTCTCTGATTGCCGTGGCTAGGACTTCCAAGACTGTGTTGAATAATAGTGGCGAGAGTGGACATCCTTGTCTTGTTCCAGATCTTAGAGGAAATGCTTTCAGTTTTTCACCATTAAGAATGACGTTTGCTGTGGGTTTGTCGTATGTGGTCTTTATTATGTTGAGGTAGGTTCCCTCTGTGCCCACTTTCTGGACAGTTTTTATCATAAATGGGTGTAGAATTTTGTCAAAAGTTTTTTCTGCATCTATTGAGATGATCATATGATTTTCTTCAATTTATTAATATGGTGTGTCACATTGATTTATTTGCATATATTGAAGAATCCTTGCATCCCTGGGATAAATCCCACTCGATCATGGTATATAATCCTTTTAATGTGTTGTTGGATTCTGTTTGCTAGTATTTTGTTGAGGATTTTTGCATCTATATTCATCAGTGGTATTGGTCTGTAATTTTCTTTTTTTGTAGTATTTTTGCCTGGTTTTGGTATCAGGGTGATGGTGGCCTCGTAGAATGAGTTTGGGAGTGTTCCTTCCTCTGCAGTTTTTTTGGAAGAGTTTGAGAAGGATGGGTGTTAGCTCTTCTCTAAATGTTTGATCGAATTCACCTGTGAAGCGTCTAGTCCTGGACTTTTGTTTGTTGGAAGATTTTCAATCACAGCTTCGATTTCATTACTTGTGATTGGTCTGTTCATATTTTCTATTTCTTCCTGGTTCAGTCTTGGAAGGTTATACCTTTCTAAGAATTTGTCCATTTCTTCCAGGTTGTCCATGTTATTGGCATAGAGTTGCTTGTAATAGTCTCTTAGGATGCTTTGTATTTCTGTGGTTTCTGTTATAACTTCTCCTTTTTTCATTTCTAGTTTTATTGATTTGAATCCTCTCCCTCTTTTTCTTGATGAGTCTGGCTAATGGTTTATCAATTTTGTTTATCTTCTCAAAGAACCAGCTTTTAGTTTTATTGATCTTTGCTATTGTTTTCTTTGTTTCTATTTCATTTATCTCTGCTCTGATCTTTATGATTTCTTTCCTTCTACTAACTTTGGGTTTTCTTTGTTCTTCTTTCTCTAGTTCCTTTAGGTGTAAGGTTAGATTGTTTATTTCAGATTTTTCTTGTTTCTTGAGGTAGGCTTGTATTCCTATAAACTTCGCTCTTAGAACTGCTTTTGCTGCATCCCGTAGGTTTTGGATCATCATGTTTTCATTGTCATTTGTCTCTAGGTTTTTTTGTTTTGTTTTTTTTGTTTGTTTTTTTCGGTACACGGACCTCTTTGTGGCCTCTCCCGTTGCGGAGTACAGGCTCTGGACACTCAGGCTCAGCGGCCATGGCTCACGGGCCCAGCCGCTCCACGGCATGTGGGATCTTCCCGGACCGGGGTACAAACCCGTGTCCCCTGCATCGGCAGGTGGACTCTCAACCACTGCACCACCAGGGAAGCCCTGTCTCTAGGTATTTTTTGATTTCTTCAGTGGTCTCTTGGTCATTTAGTAACGTTTTGTTTAACCTCTGTGTGTTTGTGTTTTTTACGTTTTTTTCCCTTGTAATTGATTTCTAATCTCATAACGTTGTGGTCAGAAAAGATGCTTGATATGATTTCAATTTTCTTAAATTTACTGAGGCTTGATTTGTGACCCAAGATGTGATCTATCCTGGAGAATGTTCCATGCACACTTGAGAAGAAAGTGTAATCTGCTGTTTTTGGCTGGAATGTCCTATAAATATCAATTAAATCTATCTGGTCTATTGTGTCATTTGAAGCTTGTGTTTCCTTATTAATTTTCTGTTTGGATGACCTGTCCATTGGTGTAAGTGAGGTTGTAAGTCCCCCACTATTATTGTGTTACTGTCAATTTCCTCTTTTATAGCCATTAGCAGTTGCCTTATGTATTGAGGTGCTCCTATGTTGGGTGCATATATGTTTATAATTGTTATATCTTCTTGGATTGATCCCTTGATCATTGTGTAGTGTCCTTCCTTGTCTCTTGTAACATTCATTATTTTAAAGTCTATTTTATCTGATATGAATATTGCTACTCCAGCTTTCTTTTGATTTGCATTTGCATGGAATATGTTTTCCCTCCCCTCACTTTCAGTCTGTATGTGTCCCTAGGTTTGAAGTGGGTCTCTTATAGACAGCATATATACGGGTCTTGTTTTTGTATCCATTCAGTGAGCCTGTGTCTTTTGTTTGGAGCATTTAATCCATTCACGATTAAGGTAATTATCGATATGTATGTTCCTATTATCATTTTGTTAATTGTTATGGGTTTGTTTTTGTAGGTCCTTTTCTTCTCTTGTGTTCCCCCCTTAGAGAAATTCCTTTAGCATTTGTTGCAGAACTGGTTTGGTGGTGCCCAATTCTCTTAGCTTTTGCTTGTCTGTAAAGCTTTTGATTTCTATGTCGAATCTGAGTGAGACCCCTGCAGGGTAATCTTCGTTGTAGGTTCTTCCCCTTCATCACTTTAAATATATCATGCCACTCCCTTCTATCCTGTAGAGTTTCTGCTGAGATCAGCTCAGCAGATCTTATAGGAGTTTGCTTGTATTTTATTTGTTGTTTTTTCCTTGTTGCTTTCAGTAATTTTTCTTTGTCTTTTATTTTTGTCAGTTTGATTACTATGTGTCTCGGCGTGCTTCTCCTTGGGTTTCTCCTGCCTGGGACTATCTGTGTTTCCTGGACTTGGGTGGCTATTTCCTTTCCCATGTTAGGGAAGTTTTCGACTATAATCTCTTCAGATATTTTCTCAGGTCCTTTCTCTCTTCTTCTGGGACCCCTATAATGTGAATGTTGTTACATTTAATGTTGTCCCAGAGGTCTCTTAGGCTGTTTTTATTTCTTTGCATTCTTTGTTCTTTATTCTGTTCCACAGCAGTGAATTCCACTATTCTGTCTTCCAGGTCACTTACCGTTCTTCTGCTGTTGATTCTTTCTAGTGTATTTTTCATTTCAGTTATTGTATTGTTCATCCCTGTTTGTTTGTTCTGTAATTCTTCTAGGTCTTTGTTAAACGTTTCTTGCATCTTCTCGATCTTTGCCTCCATCGTTTTTCCGAGGTCCTGGATCATCTTCACTGTCATTATTCTGAATTCTTTTTCTGGAAGGTTGCCTATCTCCACTTCATTTAGTTGTTTTTCTGGGGTTTTATCTTGTTCCTTCATCTGGTACATAGCCCTCTGCCTTTTCATCTTGTCTTTCTGTGAATGTGTTCTTTGTTCCACAGGCTGCAGGACTGTAGTTCTTCTTGCTTCTGCTGTCTGCCCTCTGGTGGATGAGGCTATCTAAGAGGCTTGTGCAAGTTTCCTGATGGGAGGGACTGGTGGTAGGTAGAGCTGGCTGTTGCTCTGGTGGGCAGCGCTCAGTAAAACTTTAATCCACTTGTCTGCTGATGGGTGGGGCTGGGTTCCCTCCCTGTTGGTTGTTTTGCCTGAGGCGACCCAACACTGGAGCCTACCCGAGCTCTTTGGTGGGGCTAATGGCGGACTCTGGGAGGGCTCACTCCAAGGATTACTTCCCAGAACTTCTGCTGCTAGTGTCCTTGTCCTCATGGTGAGACACAGCCACACCCCGCCTCTGCAGGAGACCCTCCAACACTAGCAGGTAGGTCTGGTTCAGTCTCCTATGGGGTCACTGCTCCTTCCCCTGGGTCCCGATGAGCACACTACTTTGTGTGTGTCCTCCAAGAGTGGAGTCTCTGTTTCCTCCAGTCCTGCAATCAAATCCCGCTATCTTTCAAAGGCTGATTCTCTAGGAATTCCTCCTCCCGTTGCCAGCCGCCCAGGTTGGGAAGCCTGATGTGGGGCTCAGAACCTTCACTCCAGTGGGTGGACTTCTGTGGTATAAGTGTTCTCCAGTTTGTGAGTCACCCACCCAGCAGTTACGGGATTTGATTTTACTGTGATTGCGCTCCTCCTACGGTGTCATTGTGGCTTCTCCTTTGTCTTTGGATGTGGGGTATCATTTTTGGTGAGTTCCAGTGTCTTCCTGTCGATGATAGTTCAGCCGTTAGTGGTGATTTCAGTGCTCTCACAAGAGGGAGTGAGCGCACGTCCTTCTAATCTGCCATCTTGAACCAATCTCCATGGCTGAGAATTTTTGTTCCTGGAGTGACACACGCCAAATGCAATTGGCAAATGACATCAAGAACCCCAAAGAGAGCGCGGTGTGTTCAACAATATGAATCCTGGAGTGTGACAGATGCAAGTTTGGATTCTGACTCTGCCGGTTGACACTGGGAAGGAGGTGACTTTATTAGGAGCTTCAGTTGGCTCATCTTTACAGCAGGGCTGGCACCTCCCTGATAAGGAGGGCATGAGGATGCGATGATACGGTATATGTTTGGCACAGTGTTTGCTATGCAGTGGCTCTTGAGTCAACTGCAGCATCATTTCCCCTTGAGCTTTGCCCAGGTTATTACCGTTCTTTCAATTGCTCATGCAGTAGACCATGGTGGGAGGCAGAGATGGCCCAAGGAGATTAGACTGAGTAAATCAGACTCCCTGTTCCTGTCATTGGTGTGTCTTTACCAAGACACCAAGGCCTATAAATTCACACTCATTTATGCATATAGAGAGAAGTACTTTCATTAAAGAGTTTTACAAAGCTATGAAACTTGTCCATGTTTTTCAACAGGAAAACTATTTTTTGTGCTAGAACATAAAACATAATAAGTCACCCGAAGGCCTCCCTCCCTCCCTCACCACACGCACAGCGTAACTGCCCTCCTCTAGAAAGACAGTCGCGCATCTCTGTCCTAATTATTTTTACAGAATAATTGCTAGATATCATCAAAAATTATAATTAAATGCATGTTCCAAACTAATTAATAAAATAGCATTTATTTGATAATGCACATTGGGTCCAGTTGCTTATGCTGGTGAATTAGCAAAGGTTCCACTCAATAACTGACTAGAATGACAGCAGAGTTTAATTTCAACATAAGCCAAAAGTGGACTTTCTTCCTCACTTGCTACTTACATGAGACCTTTATAAATAGCATAAAAGTATTTGATTAAAACCATTGCACTAATTATATTATGGGAAATGACATGTGATTTCAGCCATAACAAAAAATCTCAGATTTATGGGTTTTAGGCTGCTCAGAATTCAGAAATTCTTCTCTGTTGTTGTTTTTATTTGTCTTTATAAAGCAAGATTTTTCAAAATAGGAACAATTCCTGACACACAGCCAACCCTCAAGTATTTGTGGGCTGGCTAACCTGCTAGTGGGTTCACATGCTACTAGAACCCAGTCTTCTGTCCTCCTGCATGAAGTATCAGTACAACAGCCAGACCTCTCATTGTGAATTCAAGGTCTAGTTCTATCTCGTGAGACGTTGGAAACTTGGGCAAGGTGTCGCAAAGCATGGAACTGATGAGTATGGCATTACTGAAGTGGGCCTCTCATAGAGGGAGGTGGAGGTGAGAAGGCCAAGGATCTTCTCGACTGTGCTGGGGTTTCATCAAAAGATGATGATCCAGATAAAACAGCAACTTCGATACACGTTTTAAACAGATTTGCAGATGTCTGAATTGTTTGAAGTATAGTTCTGTCAGAAAGTCCAAACTTCCTCTTTTCACCATCTCCATTGGAGATCACTCTTAGCTTTTAGTAGCTTTGCCTCCCGAGAGAGAATTTCTCTGTCTCCCTGCCCCTATTCCTTCCAGCCCCGTATTTTTAGTTCTTTGTTGGACATCTCAGCTAGACATCTTGAGTGTGTATTACTTGCACTACAAATTCATCATATTCACAAAATGCTTCCCCAGACTAGATGTTCCTCCCAATCGCCTGGTTTTCAGAGTACTCTGTTCCTTGTTCCCTGAGCTCAGCAACTCAGTTATTATTGGCTTCTTCCTCACATCTCATTAGTTGAGTCCTACACAGTTTCATATCCAGTTACTTCTAGTGTGTCATCCTTCTCCTTGCCCAGTTCAGGTCCCCCATTTCCTCTCGTCTAGATTATTCAAATAATTGTCTCTTATTCCTCCTATCCATTGTACTCCTTGCTACCAAATTTATTCTATGAGTGGCTTTGCCCCAGTAATGTCCCACTCCTCCTCCTCCTAAAAAACACTCTTCAGTAAATTCTGTTTGTGAAATTCTCAGGCCGACCTTCTAGGCCCTCCGTCTTATACATTGTGTGTGTGTGTGTGTGTGTGTGCGTGCGTGCGCACGCGCAGTGTATTTTATCAGGCTGTACTCGGGCCCTCTCCTTCAAGTACTTACTGTGTTGGGTCATTGTTGAATAAGTGAATTCCCCAATTAAAACCAATCCAGGACTTTCCCAGATGATTTTACCTCTTCCTTTTAGAGCTGCTCCCTCCACCTGGAATGGTTTTTCCATCTTCCTCCCTCTTTGGAAAAATCCTTCCATTCTCTAAAACCCATCTCCAATACCATGTCTGTCATGAAACATAAGCTTTATTTTTGGTTTTTGAACCACCACAGAACTTCATCCTTCCCATCTTGCACCTGGTATTGTAATCACTTCTGCACTTTTCTCATCATGCTTCCTAGATTACAAGCCACTTATGGGCAAGGCAAGTGTCTTACCTGATACTGTATCTCAGCATGACATCTAAATCAGAATATGTGGATAAGGAGTATTGATGCATTTAATTAGGTAGAAACAGAAAGGGTTTTCAAGCCTGGGCCTCCCTAATTTCTAGGAAGGTTGGCTTTTATTACACATTCCAGTACTCTTTGCTAGTTACACATCAAAGAGTTTGTTGAAATCTGATGATAAGTATGTACTAGAGCTTTCTTTCTTCCAGTTTTGAGTGTCTTATATAAATAGTAAACACGGGGCTACATTATATCCTTAATGCAATTAGACTCTTGAAATTCTTAATAAGGGAGTTCCAGGAACATAGTAGGTGCTCACAGAGTGGTTGTGGTTGAGTTGAATTAATGTCATATTGAAAACCTCAAGAGAAATGGTGTGCCTGATTTCTTAACTATTTTAAATTCTCAAGACTCTTTAAAAACCATTTAGTTATTCTAGAGGGGAGAGAAGGGATGTCTTTTCAAGGAGATTATCATTAAGAATGTATAACACCATCTCTAAACTTGGAATAATCTTCCTTTTTCTTTCTTTAAGATTTAGTCGTCATGATCTCTTAATTGCTAAATCAGTTAGCCTTTGTCTCCATTGTCATCCCTCAGAATCTCAGCCTTTCTCTACAAGCATTACTGCCTTCCCCTCCTTGCCTGAACGGATGCCTGGCTCTCTCCCGAGGGGACCCCTTCACCTGCAGCCCTCCAAAGGGTGCCCTTTCATTCACTTCACATCAGCAGTCGAAGCCAGTGGCAGGGCTGATAAAGGCTGTGGTTGATTCCCACCCCCACCTCCTGTTCCTTTCCAGTCTCTTCCGGAACTGGACTCCTTCTACCTTCTTGTGAAAACCCAACCCCTTTCAGGCCTGTGCCGTGGGTCTCTACCCCCTCCTCAGCCTTGCTGGGAGATTTCCCAATTAATTAAAAACTTGACACTTGGTCCACTCTGAGCCTGCCATCATCCTGGGTGTCACTGCTGTTCACAAGGTCAGGCCCCCAGTAACATCGTCTCAGGGCTTGGGCCACATCACCTCTAGTGAACCTCTGCCCGTCTCGACTTCAGTTACCTACTTACAGACCCCAAAGAAGACCTTGTCATCAGCCCTCACTGTCACCTCCAGGATCCACGCGTGCCATCCAGTACAGCCTTCTCTGCCTCTACGCAGAGAAATCTGGAATTGCAGATCCGTTCCCAGCTTTCTAACCGCCTCTCAAGCCCTGGCTACTAGCTTCCCCTTAGCTTGCTGCACTAGCCCCCTGACTAGTTTTCCCTCTTCCATTCTGCCACCTACAATCCATGCTTCCCCCAACAACCAGAACAGTCTTTTGAAAACATGAACTGAATCATGGCGCTCACTGCCCCCACACACAAGTCTGCAGTGACTTCCCACTCCACTCGGAATAACAGGCCGGACTCTGCCTCACAGCCTACGAGGCCCTTTTTCACATGGCCCCTGCACCCCTCTCCAGCCTGTCACTCTCCCCTGAGTGCCCCTGGCTTTCTCCCTTGCTGCTGCTTCTAAGACTTGCATTGACCGCACCCTCCCTTCTCTATGCGTGCAAGACTAGGTCCTGCCTCAGCTCTCAGCTTGCACACCGCCTCGGACCTTGCTGCGCGCCTTCCCGTCTCTTTTATCTGAAACTCTGTGTGTGTGTGTGGGTGGGTGTGTGGGTGTGTGTGTGTGTGTGTGAGAGAGAGAGAGCGCACATTTACTGCCGTCGGAGGTTACTGATTTATCAGCTTATATATTAGCTCTTTTCCCTTCTGGGATGTAGGCTCTGGAGGATAGGGACTTTGAATATCTTATTCACCTCTGATTCCCCAGCATCTGATAGTACCTGATTCATATTGGGTATTTAATAAATATTTTCTGACTAAGTGAATAGCGTAAGCATCCTACCTCCCTCTGGCCTTCAGTGTACCATACTCCTTCTCATACCATCTTCCTTTCTTGGCCGAGGAAATGAATACCTGTTCTTTATATTGCAGCCCCATTGCCATGAATTTCCCTGTTATCTCACTTTGTCCAATTCCCAGAGTACATGGCCTGTCCATTGTTCATAGCATTGACCATCTGACATATTAATCTTTATATATGTTAGTATCTCACTAATGAATCAGCCCCTCAGCCCACCTGCCACCTACCCCCAACCCCCAGAAAGTAACTTTTGGAGAATAAGGAGTAGGTGGGTTTTTTCCTCTCTGTTGTATCCCCAGTCCTTTCTGTTGCATCCCCAAGTGCTTCTCGCACTGGGATAACCCAAGAAATATGTGATTGACCATCTACTCCCCCTTTCCATGTTCTTGTCTCTCCTGATTATCTGCCTCTCTGACTGCTCTTGCTGGAGGTCCCCTACATGTTGTAAGCATTTTCTTAAATTTTGCATCTAGTCTACTCATTATATAATCTGCTCCAGGATTATTCTTTTCTTCTCCTTTAGCTTCAACTATCACTTCTTTGTGGATGAGCACACATCGATCTTTCTGACCTGAACTCTCTTCTGAATCACAGTGCTCAACTTCTGGTTGAGATGTTTGGGTTCTCACCTGCCCTCAGGTTGGAGAAAACTGTACCATTTACCTCCCCACGTGTGTCCCCTTCGGTTATGCTTCCCTGTCACCTTCACTAATGTATTGTGGCCTACCTAGCCACCTGGGTTCCGAGCCTGAGAGCCCTGCTCAGCATCTCTCTCTCCCAGGCCACGCATCCAACATTTCTCCAAGTCCGTTGCTTCGACCACGGGAATATGTCTCTTGTCTTCCCAGCTTCCCACCACTTCCCCCTCAGCAGTCCAACATACTCCTCTTCTACAGCCCAGTTCTAACCCACTTCTCTGCGTAATTTACAGAGAGAGAGAAAGCCCTCTGCCCTCTGGTCCCCAAATCTGCCACAGCCGCGTCCTTTCTGGGGACACTTGAGACTTTGTTGATGATGTCCCCTCAATAGTGGGCTGAATTTTGATGCATGTGGCTAGCCTGTAGATTTTTGCATTAAGGAACTGTAAACTGTTTTGGTTCTAAAACTTCCCCGATAGGTCCAAGCTCCTGTCCTTTGTCTACCCACAAATGTTTTCCCTTGGTATGTCTTTCATAAACTTCTTCCCATAAACAGAGCACATTCTGAAGCTCTGTGCCAAAGACAATGACATCATCTCCAAAGTGGGCTACTGCCCGTGATGGTTCCCCAAGACAGGCCCTGCTCCCTCCTGCCTACCGCCGACATCTCCTGCCTCCTGAAACCCAACATGCATCCCAACAGCCTCACTTGCTGACTGTTCCCTGACTTCAGTGCCTTAAGAATAGAGGTGTCTGTTGAGGCAGATGCTTTAACTTAAGTTGCATTTTAGAGCCAAATGCTTTCACAACTGGAGGGTTTTCCCTGGAAATGGCCTGGAGTTGGAGCTGCTGATAGGAACTCACAGGTGGGCCTCTGGGGCAGTCACACAGGATGCTTTTTTAGGTTCTGACTCTATTGGGAATGGGATTACTAGGATTTGTTATTGTCAAGTCTGATGGGACTTAATCCAATTTTTTTTTTCCTTTTTTGGTGGGTCATGTGCCATTTCAGTATCTAGGCCTAGATCCTCTTAACACCTTAAAACTTCATAATTTTAGCTTACAGATTTTCATTAGTAAGTCACTTGATTGGAGTGAAGTGATCTATAGGTTAAAATCTTACCACAGGCTTCTGAATCACCTGAAGTAGAAGGCAATGCAAGTTTGTAGAGTGCCCTGGAGAAGTAGTTACTATGCTGGGCATTGGTGATCTTATTAAATTCTCTAAGAAGCGTAGGTAGCCTTCACTCCATTTTAAAGATCAGAATCAAGTAAGGTTCAGAGAGGTTATGTAACTACTGATGTCACACAGCAGCTAGCAAAGAGTTGATGTGGTATTTGATCATAGATTTAGCTCTGTGCCTCTGAAAGTTATGTTCTTTCCACCATATTCAGTAAATTTGACTTGTTTGCAGATCATACGTAGCACTGAAAATGTTTTATTTCTCGTCTCATTACAGTGATCAGTTAAGTAACATTTTTTGCATTCTCCCTTTCCTATCTTTTCTCCTCGCCACTGCCTTAGAGCATACTCCTTCCACGTTACTGCGGACGGTCAGATGCAGCCTGTCCCCTTCCCCCCGGACGCCCTCATTGGCCCCGGCATCCCCCGCCACGCTCGCCAGATCAATACCCTGAACCACGGGGAGGTGGTGTGTGCGGTGACCATCAGCAACCCCACGCGACACGTGTACACGGGCGGCAAGGGCTGCGTCAAGGTCTGGGACATCAGCCACCCCGGCAACAAGAGCCCCGTCTCTCAGCTCGACTGTCTGGTGAGTGAACGTGGATGAACGTGGTTTAAGCCCTCATGCAGAAAATAGGACCTGGATGTATCAGTAACACACAGAATTGATCCCAAGCGGGTAGTTGTCTTCAGTGGTTTGTGCTGTTTGACTTGGAGCGCTGACGAGAAGGTGTGTCTTCTTTCAGTTACTTAAGGTAGATTTATCCGGTTCTTCACGTGTGGCACTTGCTCCAGTGCAGTTTTCATTCACCCTGCCCAGTGCATGGGAACAGGCAGACCACTTGCTTTCCTATCTGATAAAGGAGTTTAAGAAAACTACGAGCCCACGATGGTTTCTGTGAGAGTGCACCCAAGTATCAGAATCTGTCACACTGTGAGACAAGAGTAACTTAATACTTCACGTGGCAAACACTAGCTCCCCCGTTAGCTGTCTCATGGGTATTCGTCCTTGGGTTATTTAGGAAATTTCAGTTTGATTTTCATCCTCGGACCAGCAGTAGCATGTTTCGCGGCAGCACGATGCTAGATCAGTTTAAGGTGACTGCACAAGATTCCCATAACCTCACGAGCTGGGAGGACGTGGTGTTTTCTGTCACGTAACACGCCTTGGTCAAGCCTTGCCTCCAGTTGGTGCTGCTTAATCGAGCCCATGCTGTCCCTTGGCCAGGTAACGCAGGGCCAGGCGAACGGAAGGGACCACAAGGTCTCTAGCTCCCTGGCACTTGTTTGGCAGCAGAAAGAGGGCCTTTCAGCAGCCAGGCCGTGTGTACCCAGTTCCCGGTGTGGCTCCTCCGGGGTTGTGAGCGCTGCTGCGTCTGCATGTGCGAATGACTCAGGCGGCTGGTTGATTTGCTGGTGCCGAGAGTGCGTCTAGATCTTTGCATTTTCATGCTAATTAAGATTAAATATCTCAGTACTGAATTTTGTAGATCAAGTTTAAGTACTTCCTTAATTTCATGTAATTTACTAGCATTAATCCACTTTATCATTGTCATAAGTGAAAATAGCTCATTGAAACCAGGAGGGAACACAACACTTTTATGGATTTTTGCTCTCATGTTAATGCTGTTTTCCTTTCCTCATGAATAACCTCTTGATGGGTTTTGTCTCTACAGAACAGGGATAACTACATCCGTTCCTGCCGATTGCTCCCTGATGGTCGCACCCTAATTGTGGGAGGGGAAGCCAGTACCCTGTCCATTTGGGACCTGGCGGCTCCCACCCCACGCATCAAGGCAGAGCTGACGTCCTCGGCCCCCGCCTGCTACGCCTTGGCCATCAGCCCCGACTCCAAGGTCTGCTTCTCATGCTGCAGCGACGGCAACATCGCCGTGTGGGACCTGCACAACCAGACGCTGGTGAGGTGGGTCAGCAGGGTCCCTGACCAGGGCACTGGATTTACCTGTGCTGTGCCAGAGAGCTGTGTGTGTGTCTTTTTAAAAAGATGAAACATAACTGTCTTACTAAAAATTGTTAAGAATAGGGCCGTTTTAAGATGCTGTAAAATCTTGTTTTCTGCACCATTTGAACTTTATCGGATGAGGGGTTGTTTTCTTTCTTTTTTTTTTTTTTTTTAATTATACTAAGCATCACCAATTCAGGTTTTAAAATAGGAGGTCGCTTTTATTTATTTTTCTTTTTTATAAATTTATTTATGTATTTATTTATCTTTGGCCGTGTTGGGTCTTTGTTGCAGTGCTTGGGCTTTTCATTGCGGTGACTTCTCTTGTTGCGGAGCACGGGCTCTAGGCATGCAGGCTTCAGTAGTTGTGGCACACAGGCTCAGTAGTTGTGGCTCATGGGCTCTAGAGCGCAAGCTCAGTAGTTGTGGCACACGGGCTTTGTGGCACTGCGGCATGTGAGATCTTCCCGGACCAGGGCTCGAACCCGTGTCCCCTGCATTGGCAGGCGGATTCTTAACCATTGCACTACGAGGGAAGTCCCAGGAGGTCAGTTTTACATAATTAATGCACATAAGGTGCCCGTGACCTCATGAGCTCGTTAGACTTATGTAGTTTGCCACCTGTGCTAACAAACCATCGTTGTCAGTAGGCACTCACTGAGAAGGTTCACAGTGCGTGGCGCAGTCCTTGGTGCTGTGTGTATCTGACACGTTCTTTCCTTCGACAAATGATCATTGAGCTCTTACCCTGGGCCCAGGCATTGTGTTGGGTGCGCCTCACCCTGAAATGATCTAGATAATCTGTTGCCCCACCTTACAGGATGGATAGACATAACTGTTTGTTTAGAAATGAGGTTGTGTAGGATCGGCACTGATAGGAAAAGCCCTGAAACACGTGTGTCTCCAGATGTTAGCACCTGAGAGAGCAGGAAGCCAGAGGTGTGATCCGCTAACGGGTGTGCAGAGGGTGTAGTGGAGCCCAGCTACAGGTCCAGGGGAGGGTGGGAGGAGAAGAGGCCCTGCTGTCTGTCTGTAATGTATTTTGCAGGACGGAGCTCTATAAATGA
Organism: Stenella coeruleoalba; assembly: GCF_951394435.1. Classification (NCBI taxonomy): domain Eukaryota; kingdom Metazoa; phylum Chordata; class Mammalia; order Artiodactyla; family Delphinidae; genus Stenella; species Stenella coeruleoalba. The sequence continues at coordinate 82,467,339 of NC_137153.1, forward strand.
TTCCAAAAACAAAACAGTTAATCACTTTTTTGCCTTTTGAGTAAGGCTCTTATGAGGAACGGCTTCGAGGCCCCAGCCCCCGTGTCTTTCGTACATTTTACCTGCTCCTGGGGCAGCTGAGTCACGCTGAGGTGCTTTCCACGCTCCTTCCTTGAGAGCACGGCCTCTCATCCTGCACAGCCTCCTACAGTTGCGTTGTTGCTCGCTGGCAGGATTTGTTCTGCTGCTCACTGTGCCCATCCCCAGAGCTTTTAGCAGGGAAACGACTCCTTGCACCCTCTGAAATTCTCGCCTTCTTTCACATCACACCGACAGAATAGGTCTCAGGTTGTATCTTGGATTAGTTCATTTTCACGTGGCTGTGTTTTCTTTTGATTCAGGTGGAGAATTCCTTCCATCAGTTGTTTCAGTTGTTTTTAGCATAAGAGTAATTTGAAGAGGACTTCGTAAGTGTTCAGAAATAAACAAAACGTGCAGGAGATTCAGCATCTCAATTAAACTTTAATCTCTCTACGTATATGCTTTGTTATTACTTTGAATAATAGAAAATATAATAAAAACCAAAAGGAAATCTACGCATAGGGCCTGTAATGAAATTGATGGCTGAGGAATTCTAAACTGAGTTCACCTAAAAATTAACTGTTGAAGGACTTTTCTCCACGTTGGCATCTTCAGGCAATTCCAGGGCCACACAGACGGGGCCAGCTGTATTGACATTTCTAACGACGGCACCAAGCTCTGGACGGGCGGCTTGGACAACACGGTCCGGTCCTGGGACCTGCGCGAAGGGCGGCAGCTGCAGCAGCACGACTTCACCTCCCAGGTGTGCACTCGTGCACGTGACATTTTAGAGACCTGGTTTTGTGAAATATATGAGAGACTTCAGCGGCAATTCATTGACCACATGACAGAGTCACTTTTACTCTGAATTAGATAACTAAAAATTTTGTTGTTTTCTGTCAAAATACAACAGTGTATATTTTATTGAAGGACAGAAAAAAATTTCATTTATTACAGGCTTTTAGCAGGTTTTTATTTCAATGACCATTACTCTATAGATCTTTGAATTTCACACAATTGATTAGTAAGTTAGATTGTGGAGATCTGACTCATTACTTGGGATCACACCTTTGGCTTTGATTTCTTCCTGTACAATTCACATTATCTTGATTTCCTTCATTATTTAAGTAGTATCCCCAGAGGAAGCAGTGCCTCCCCTTTAAAGGAAGTGTGTCCTCTGTAGCCACCATCACCGTCACCTGTTTTAATTCTAGATCTTTTCTCTGGGCTACTGCCCAACTGGAGAGTGGCTGGCGGTGGGGATGGAGAACAGCAACGTGGAGGTGCTGCACGTCACCAAGCCCGACAAGTACCAGCTCCATCTCCATGAGAGCTGCGTCCTGTCACTCAAGTTCGCCCATTGTGGTAAGCAGGCCCCTGGCGTCCACTGCCTGTCATTCCTCCTTCCTCCTGATTCATTTCAAGTCCGGTCTTTAGTTCATTGACGTGTCCCTCTTCAGAATTATATTACTTCCTCACGCATGCCTACTTCCCAAATACCATGTAATTTTCTGCAGTTTATCCACTTTATCCTTGTCCTGAGTATAAATGACTCATTAAATCTAGGAGAGTGGGCTTTATTTTTCCAACGAAAAGAAACTCTTATTTGTTGCAGGTCAGATTAGGTGAGTTTTCTGTGTATCATTTGACGCTCTGTAACACAAGTCTTGGGACTCCGACAAAGGAATAAACACTACCTTTTTTGAAACCCTGTTCCTATAGGCAAATGGTTTGTAAGCACGGGAAAGGACAACCTTCTGAATGCCTGGAGAACACCTTACGGGGCCAGTATATTCCAGGTAACACTTCACTTGTGTAGCCTTCACCCACTGTGCGCTCACTGCATGGTTCTCTGTGCCTTCTCACAGGTTAATAACGCACGGACGTGTCCTAGGAGGTAGGAGCTAGTGTCACTCCTATCGCACAGAGGGGAAAACTGTGCCTGAGGGGGAGACTAGGGTCACAGCTGCAAGCTGTGCAGACAGGAGTTGTGTCCAGTTCTCTCTGAGCTCAGAGCCAAGGTGCCGTGCCCGTGGCCCTAACTAGCTCTTCACACCCCATCCCTTTTTACATGTTAGAGTAGCAGTTTCATGTCTTCTGTGAAATTTATTTATTTATTTAATTTTAATTATGGCTTTTAAAATTTTTGTTTAAAATTTGAGCATTTTGCTTGAATATTCATTCGTGTTGTTATTCCTGATTTCCCGCCCCCAAAAGAGTGCTGTGGAAAAGTGTAATAAATCTTGATTAATTTTATGAACTTTTATTCTTATTAACTCAGTGGTACTTTGTGTAGTTTGTGGAATTATTTGCAGGAGAACCAGATTGTAGGCATGATACACACTCACATACAGATCTCTCTCTTCTCTCCTGCTAGTAGGTGAGAATTTCATAGGCAAGTTAAAGAAGATTTCCTTTTTAACCTTCTGTATTTAGGATGTTATTTTCTAGGTGGTGGTCTGTTTTTAGGAATAACATAACAGCGTTGCAGTTTTCTTGACCATGTGGTACTAAGTCGTAGAGGAGATTAATTCATTTGAATCTAAAACTGCATATATTGAGTGAAAGTACTGTGCAAGATCATAGGACAAAAATAGCAGATTCTCACTGTCGTGAAGTTTATAATGTAATACAGTGGTTTTTGTATTGTCGATCACAACCTTTTAGATGGTCCCAACCAGCACTTTTTTAAAAAATGAAATTAAAAATGTTAAGAGTATATTTTTTGTAGTGAGTATAAGTATTATATCTCGTTTCTCTGGGTTATGAAGTAAAATTATGTCTCGGGTCTCTGGGTTGTGAAGTAAAATGTGTTTATTACAGGTTGCGTTCCAAAAGTTTGAGAAACACTGGTAGTAGGTTAGCATCTGCGTGTCAAACGTTCAAAGTCCCAGTTAAAATCCTGTGGGCTTTGTTTGTTTGTTTGTTTGTTTAGCGCAGTTTAGTTTAAAGTTAACCGTGACTGCTTTGCAGTGGGTGTAGTTGAACATGGTATTTGGAGCTCTAATAAGAGTGGTAACATTTTTCTTACTAACTATTGAACTCCTCCCTACTTGCACATTTATATTCTATTTTTACATAGGGGACGACGAGGTTTTATGTTGAAATATTTTTACATTCCCTATCTCAAAAACTATAGTATTTTCAATATGGTTCCCCACTATTACCTCACCTGGACTCCGAGGCCACCTTCTGTCGTGGCAGACAGGTAAGCCGTCTTTACCTAATTACCTCTTTTACGGAAGGTGAGGGCCGAGACAGGTTAAGTGACGTGTCTAGCATTCTGCAGCTCCATCTACATCCAAGCCATCCGAGTGAAGGTGAGGGTTTTCACACTGAGAACCCTGTGCTCTTAGCTGGAGACTAGGATTTGAAGTAGAGCCTTCCTTCATCAGCGTCCAGGACTGCCTTTCCTCGCTTGGGCTCCTGTTTTGGTCAAGGGAACATGTTATGCTTCTTTTTGCTCCAGATCCTCCAGGCCTGCCTCTCAGTGTTCATGGGTTTTCTTTCAGTCTTTAACGTGTTCGTGTGTCTCTTCCCAGTCCAAAGAATCCTCATCGGTGCTCAGCTGTGACATTTCTGTGGATGACAAATACATTGTCACTGGCTCTGGGGATAAGAAGGCCACGGTTTATGAAGTTATTTATTAAGGACAAATCTTCATGCGAACTGGACTCCTCCTTGTAGCACTTTGTTCTGTCATCCTTCTGTTCCCCCGCATCCGAAACCAAGGATTTCCAGTACTCATTGCAGTCGTGGAGCTCAGTCCCCGCCTTCCCCCACTTCCTTCCTGCTGTTGAATTGTGAATACTCGTTAAGAACCTGTGATACCAAATCTTCAGCTATCTACTCGGAAGAACATGGATAAACCCTACTTAACAGTGAAAGGAATCTTTAATTATGTATTATATCTGTAATATATTTATTTTGTTTAAAGAAGGCTTTCTAACAATGACTGACTAAATAAAGCTGTCTGCTCCTGCATTGATAATGAAGATGCGTTGTATTTGGTACCCCTCCCCCCCTTTTTTTGGCAAAGGAGGGGAAAGGAAGGTCTAAAATAACTGATTAAAAATGTCACTAAATGTAGACTAATGACTGTATAGAGATGTGAAATGTATAATTACATATGGAAGCAATATGTTGCTGTGTTGTTAGATGTTTTTGTTTTTTACTTATTTTAAAGATGTTTGGAAATTTGAATAATTAGAAGGTGACAGACCATGTCATATTCATTTGAGTCTATTTGGACAACTTTAACCAATATATCTATAGCTTTAGATTATATTCGATAAAAGTAATTGAACTTTTTCTTTTTTTCTTTTTTTGACTTGTTGACAAGTGTCTTTGTAATATGTTTTTAATTCCCTTTTTTTAATTGTATTATAGACAGATGAACAAATTAAATTTGGCCTCAAAGTGAGAACTTAATCCCTTCTGGGTATTTTTGCCACATTTCTTTGCAGAGGGAGATGTATACCTTTGGGCAGTTTTGTCAACACGAGAAATGATGGGTTATTTTTTGGCGTGTTCTTTGGGAACTGCACAGATTCAGGGGAGGATTCCTCCCACTGTGCAAGTCAAGTCTTTTACAAGACAAGGAGCAGAGGAGGATTTGCAAGGACCTCCCTCTGAAAATCAGAAAGAATGGACTCTCACCTGGGATGAGAACTTGCTTTCTTTACCTCCGGTTCTTTCCATGTCTTAGCTGGATGTCCCTGAAATGGACACAGGCTGTGCCATTGTGCCAGAAACATTGTTGTTAACTTTTATGTTGTTGTTGTTGCTGTTAAACTATGATATGTGACTCCTTTTTTTTTTATTATTATTTTTTGTTTGAATGCTTTAAAAATCCTTTAAGTCTGTGGATCTGCTGATGTACAGTGCCTTTGCTGCTATGGATCAAAATCAAGAGAACTGTGTAGATAAACTTTATTGTATAAGTAGAAAATTACTTAATTTCATACTAGAAATGGATGGATGCTGCAAGTTGAAATGGATTGTCCATTGACGTTCCTAATGTGGTAGCAGGAAAAAAAAAATGGTGTCTTAAGTGCTTAGTGTTTGATGTCTTTAACAGTTTCGTAAAACTCTACAGTGTAGAAAGATTTTGATACTAAACTGTGCATTGTACATAGTTCTAATGCATTGTATTGACCACCAGTACTTCTATAATGGTAGATTGTTTGTGCATTCAGACTTTTAAGCATTAAACATAAATAACTTCTAGTATGCTTATTTCTAATTCTTTGTTTTGCTGGCTTTAGTTTATTTTCATCTTTGACTGTGCCACTCGTATATATTAAAGATTACTAGTTTTATTCAAGGGAGATTGCTGTAAAAAGTCATGTGGGCTTTCTGATTGTTGCTGTTTTGGTTCTGTGTTTGTTCCTACTTGAGAAGAGCTAGAAGGGAGGGTGGATGGAGGTTATCGATGACGGCAAGTATTTATTGCGTGCCTCTTTAGTTTGTCAAAAAGTTGTCATGTTACCGAAAGCCGTGATGCTTTAGAGCTGTGCTGTTCAATATAGTTACCACTGGCCATTTGTGGCTGTTTGATTTTAACTTGATTAAAATTTAAAATGCAGCTTATCAGTCATACTAACTACATCTCAAATGTCCAGTTTGCCACATACAACTAGTGGCTAGCATGTTGGACTACGTCAATTTATAGAACATTTCCAAGATCCCAGAAAGCTCTGTGGGACCAAGGCTGCTTTAGAGTTAGCCGATGCATACCATTTCCAGCCTTGGGGGTTTGGGAACCGTTTCCAACGTGATACACTGAAGGCTTTGAACGCCTGAGGTCCCTCGGGCTGCTCCTGCTTGGCTTTGTGAAGCTTCAGCATAAGAAGGTCCTTAAAGAATTCTAAACTTCTGGGACTCAAAAACCTGACATTTTATGCATCCACTGGGTAGAAAGAAGGCTGGGCGTTGGGAGCCCCCACGGTGGTCTGGAGTGTCTCAGTGATCAGCTGTGAGAGGTAGCGAGTCTTTAGGTGCTAAGAGTTCAGCAGTGTTCCTCATGGAAGCAGCACTTCACATGTGAGTGCCATGAGTGCTGCTACATCAGATGAATAACGTTTTTGAAGTATTAGCTTAATTAATTTCTGTTTATCCTTATTAACATTTCTTATAAAGTAATAAATAGAGAATTGGAGTAAAAGAAAAATCATCTTGACACAAGGAGTCTGACACTTGCCTACTGTGTTGACACTTGTAGAAGAAGAAAGCGCCTACCTCAGGGAGTTAGAACTTTTGTTTGGTGCCTGGTGGGTCAAGTCTGTGATGCCCTTCAGTTTTCTCCTTAGAGAGATCCAAAACACTGGCCGTTGTACTGGATCAAAAATCGAGGTGAACGTGTGAATAAACCTAGCTTTTTAAAATAAATGGGCATCTACTTCCTCTCACTGCTGAGGTTTTATCAGATTAGATTTTTATGTCTCTGATATCAATCTCAGGCCTGGATTGCTGTGCACAGCAGTCTTGATGTTGTCGTTTTAATTATAACTTGGTCTGCCATAGTTTTTACTCCCAGTCTGGTCTTGCAGAGTCTGAAGAACGACAAAGACAGAATCACCCTGAACCAGGGAAAACTTAGTTCCAATGAAAGAAGAGAATGGTGCGTAGGACTGGAAGGTTGACTTACGTAGAACTACCAAGAAGTAAAAAGAATCCCTGATTGAAGACCTTCCAAGACCGGCAGGTCAAATGTACAGTGATAGATGCTAACATCTAAAAGTTTTTGCAGGTACACACCTCACTTGTGGGCCACTACTTACTGGCTTCTTGGCCAGTGAGCTGCAGAAGATCAGTCTTACCCTGGAATGGTGTGTGTTGAAGCTTGAACCGCAGCCCTGTAACACCTGCAAGTGGTTGGAGTTCCGCAGCCATGGCATATCCAGAAACTCAGTTTCAGGCCATCTCGTAGCCACGAAATCCTGGGACCCTACAGCCAAGAGCAGGAGAAATTGATGTCGCAATTCCTGGACAGAGGTGCAGTCCCCGAGCAAGACTTTGATCAGCTAGACTGTCAATGATGCTCTCAGCTGCGCCATATGGCCAGTTTTTGTATCCTCAGTTGGACATTCTTGCACTGGCATCATATAACTAAAGGGATTTGTCAACTTATATTTTTGGCAGTTGTAAGGAGATTTGTACTGGAATTCCTTGCCCAGCATTAAGTAAGCAGTTACAAAATTCTAGAGATGTGGGTACCAAAAGAAATTCTTTCGACATTCTTGGATATACATGTCTGGAGCTACCAGCTCCTGGGCAACCTGTAGGGTGGCATCAGCAACGAGCTCTGGGTCCTGCCACCCCTCAGTTTCCCACTGGGGCATCAGCAGCAGAAGCAGTGACTCACCACCATCCCTGTTTTTTGCTTTTTTGTTCTTTTGTTTTTTGTTTGTTTTGTTTTTTTTTTTTTTTTTGCTTTTAACTAATTGCACTTATTTGCCTTTCAGTTCAAGCTTCCATTCAGAACTGACAATGGAAATACTGTATTTTTGACAACCCAAGCACGTCAGAAAACCTCTCGTGTTGGAACATTTTAACACCAATGCTGTTCTAGTGGTAGGAACTTAACTTTCGTTACAAGCTGCTGTTAACATTTTATTTTAGTTCTTTTAGTTTTAGTTCGGGTTTTTGGCAGCAAGTGGCAGAATTTTTTGGTCCCAGATAGGAACTAGCAGCGGAGCTGGGCTCTAGTTTACCTCTCCCCAGGGAAGGAAATCCTCAGCTGGGATCTTAGGTATTTGGCCTACAGGGAAGGAGAATTCCCACAGGGCTGCCTTTAGTCCAGAGGAAAACCATGAGCACAGTGCTTTCACAGAAGTTGTTCTGTCTGATCTCACAGCAGGCCTAGACAGGCTGGATGCCAGAATACTGAATTTACGCTATAGGGCACAAAGCATCAGAGGAGAACAATGATTTTCCCAAACTCTCTTATCTCCCAGGGAAGACAAGTCAGCCTAAACCCCAAGGCTCTGGACTTGCAGTTGAAATTCTGTGCCCACCGTGGCAGATTAGAGGGAGATTGGGAAGGGAGCGTTCCAGGTGCTTATAACTTGCTGCTCTTCACCCCTTAGTTTCACATGAATTAACTGGCTCTGGAGACTTTGACATCACAGCATCGCTTGAAAACTCCTTGAATCAGTCACAGGTAGTCTTTTGAGTTCTTGCAATGTGTGTACTCACTGTGTCCATGATGGGCTCGTAGAATTCCCCACGCCTGACCCTGGCATCTCACTGCTCAGGCGGGGATCCTCCCCCGTTAACCTGACACTGTAGCTTGATGAAAATATTTGGAACTAATAAGTTTTCTGTTATTTTGGCAGAAGACTTAAACTCACATAAACGTCGTGCTTTATTTGACTTGCGTGCAGCAAATAAACGTACACACACTAAAAGGTACATGTGAGGTGTCTGGGTTTTGAGAATTTAGGCAGTAAATGTTTGGACTCTTCAGGTGGAGTCCAAACTAATGTCCAAATGGTTTCTAGTGGCCCAGCATTTCTCCCCAGACTTAGGTAGTAGTTGGCCATTTCTCAGTCTTTACTAGATGCCTCCACAGCCTCTTCTAAAAGAAGCTACCATAGGTGGTACCCTGGCCATGTCTTGTGTCACGTGGCAGAAAGAATGAGCTGAGTTCGCTATTTTTCTTCTTCCAGGAGGCTGGGAAGTAGCAGGAGAATGAGTTAGTGGTGGGAATTAAGTCAAAGGAAACCGTCAGGGCGAGCATGTGCCCTTCCACCTGTGGACAGCAGCACATGGACAGGAAGCGACCCCATCAGGAACCACCAGGAGGGATGGCGTGAGACCCCCCGACCACCATGCATCGAGCAGAGCAGAGTCTTCCTTAGGACAACTACCCATTATTTGAAGAACTTCCGTCAGATGCCTCTGTGCCCCCAAAGAGTTCAGCTGAAACAAATACTACTCGCCTCAACCTTTACTGGGTCAAGTCTTAGCGTCATGCATCCAACTCGGAGAAGCTTGGTGCTGCTGAAAACAAAGCACCCTCCCCCCCCCAAAGTCTGTTCATCTTTCCCAGATGAATGTATTAGTTGAAGCAGTCATCCGTTAGGCTTTGTTCTTCAATCTCCTGCAGCTACTCATAGCCCCTTTAATTTTTCTCCCAAGTAGACAATCAGTGTTAAAGAAATGTGATTTCAGGTTTTGTGGCTGGGTTGGGAAGTTAGAGTTTCCAGGCTGACGGTCAGTCAACCCCACTGCGTGCACATCTTTAGGCCTCAAAGTTTTCGAGAGAACAAGAACAGCCTCCTGGGCGCAAGGTGGTGGTTGTGAAGGTTACTCTGAGGACAAAGGCCTTGATTCACAGACCCCTGTTCCTGAGTGACAGTCTTAAAGCATAAAGTGCCCCTAGTGAGAATTTTAGTGTTACACAAGCTGCCTAAAAGTGAAGGATTTAGCTTCAATCCCTGAGGGGCTGTGGGCTTGCATTCCTATCAAGATGCTCAGCACGAGGTAGTTGCCCTGGGCCGATGCTGGCTTTGCAGGCATCCTGCTGTGCGCGCAGCTTTGAGCCAGGAGCACCAGACTTGCGTTCAACACCTTCAGACGTCTAGCTGACAGCATTTCCATCCCACAGCCTTTTTCTGTTTGTTTGAATATGTATTTTTCTCGCCGAAGATTTGTTTTCACATGAGTTACAGAGAAAGCACTATGGTGTCTTTTTCATAATACATGCTCTAAGATTTGTGGAACTCATGGAAACTTGGAACCTGACCCCAGACCTGCAGGAGTGCATAAGATAAGGCAAGTTGGTGGTGTTCAAGCTTATAAAGGTTTATCTCTTTTTTTCCACAGCTTTATCGAGATATAATTGACATGTAACGTTGTGTGAGCTGAAGGTGTACAATGTGATGATCTGATACACATATAATACTGTGAAATGATGACCGCAGTAAGGTTAGTTGGCACACCCACCACCTCACTTAATGACTGTGTGTGTGGTGGGAATATTTAAGGTTTACTGTCATAGCAACTTTCAAGTATATAATACAGTACTGTTACCTAGAGTCACCGTGCTGCACATTAGATCCCCAGAACTTATGTATCTTATAGCTGGAAGTTTGTATCCTTTGACCAATGTCTCCCCTATTTCCCCCCAATCCCCTTTCCCTTATCCCCAAGCCCCTGGAAACCACTGTCCTATGCTGTTTCTATGAGTTTGGCTTTGTTTAGATTCCACATACAAGTGGGATCATAGAGTGTTTGTCTTTCTCTGTCTGACTTATTTCACTTAGCATCATGCCCTGGGGGTCCATCCATGTTGTAACTAGCAGAATTTCCTTCTTTCTAATAGCTGCATCATATTTCCTGTGTGTGTGTGTGTGTGTGTGTGTGTGTGTGTGTGTGTGTATGTATGTATCACATTTTTTTAACCCACGTGTTGATGGACACTTAGGTTGTTTCCACTTCTTGGCTGTTGTGGATAATGCTGCAGTGCACATGGGGGTACTGTTTTAGTGACTGCACCAATTTACATTCCCACCAAAAGTGCACGAGGGTTTCCTTTTCTCTACAACCTCACCAACATCTATATCTTGTCTTCTTGATCATAACCATTCTGACAGGTGTGAGGTGCTATCTCATTGTGGTTCTGGTTTGCATTACCCTAGTGTTTAATGATGTTTAGCATGTTTTCATTTACCTGTAGATATCTGTATGTGTTCTTTGGAAAAATATTTAGGTCCTGTACTCATTTTTAAATCAAAATTATTGTTTGCTATTACGTTGTATGAATTTCTTAAATATTTTGGATATTAACCCCTTATCTGATATGTGATTTGCAAATATTTTCTCCCATTCCATAGGTTGCCTCTTCACTTTGTTGATTTTTTTTCTTTTGCTGTGCAGACAGCTTTTTAGTTTTATGTAGTCCCACTTGTTTATTTTTGATTTTCTTGCTTGTGCTTTTGGTATCACATCAAAAAGTTCATTGCTAAGACCATTGTGAAGGAAATTTTCCCCTGTATTTTCTTTTAGGAGTTTTGTAGTCTCAGGTCTCACATTTAAGTCTTTAATCCATTTTGAGTTAATTTTTGTGAATGGCATAAGATAAGGGTCCAGTTTCATTATTTTGCATGTGATTATCCAGTTTTAACACCATTTATGGAAAAGACTATCTTTTCCCCATTGTGTATTCTTAGGTCCCTTGTCAAATATTATGTGGCTATATAGGCATGGATTTATTTCTGGGCTCTCAATTCTGTTCCATTGGCCTGTGTCTGTTTTTATGCCGGTACCATACTGTTTTGATTACTATCGCTTTGTAGTATAGTTTGAAATCAGGGAGTGTGATACTTCCAGCTTTGTTATTCTTTCTCAAGATTTGGCTATTCAAGGTCTTTGGGGGTTCCATACAAATTTTAGCATTGTTTTTTCTATTTCTGTGAAAAAATGCCATTGAAATTTTGATAGGGATTGCATTGAATCTATAGATGACTTTGGGTAGTATGGATTTTTTAACAATGTTCTTCTGATCTACAAACGCAGGATATCTTTCCATTTATTTGTGTCCTCTTCAATTTCTTTCATCATAGTTTTCAGTGTAGAGATCTTTCACCTTTTTGGTTAAATTTATTCCTAAGCATTTTATTGTTTTTTTGATTACATCCTGCCCAGAGGCACTACATAATCAAGCACATTAATATTTCTGGGGCAAAACATAAATGTTCATACTAAGTGGAGTAGTGATGACTCTAAACGTCTACATCTCAGTTCAGGGCAATTTTGCCCCAAATACATCATGAAAAAACTTCTGGTATTCTTCAAATTTTCCATCGTGGAATAGGAAATAAGGGATTTGTGGACCAGTACTCGTGTTGTCCCCATTTTATAGATTAGAAATCAGATCCACAGAGGTCAAGTGACTTGAATGACAGACGCTTGTTCTGTCTCGCACCAGAGCCAGTATCAGCCCATCAGTGACTGAAACGAGGTTGCCCAGATGTTCTTCTGGCTCTCTCTTTTATACTGCTGTGTCTTACTCCCATATACACTTCCAAATCTTCTGCATCTCTAATAATCTGTCACTGAAAATTACTCTCATTATGCCCAAGCAAAATTCCATACTTTTTCCTTAAAAAGAAGAAAATAGGCCCTGAGCTTTGCCATAGTGTCCTGAGTTCTGAGAAGCTTACTTCTTGGTTTGATGCTATTTTCTATATGATGAAAAGTCTGATCTTTAAACGTGAGGCATTGTTAAAAGCAGTATGCTTCAATGGTAACAAAAACATCAGCAAAAAACATGAAGCATCGAAATATCTTTCAAATAATTTTCTGATTGGAAATGCCCTAATACATGTTTTGTTTTCCTCTTCCAAACTTCAAACATGCTTAGCTTTTTTCCATGTTACTCTTTTGATAAAAAGTTTTGTTTTGTTTTGGCTTTTTGTTTTGTTTTGTTTCGCTTTGTTTGAAAAGTACTTTGTAGCATGTACAATAGACTTGTTTGAAAGATGGGTCACACAGGAAGATTTTCTTTGATTACTACTGTGTGTTTTCATTCATGAGCTCATAAAAGCCCAACCACGGTGGTTAAAACAAAATTGTTTACTGCACTGAGATAACAGGAGGCCCAGCTCACAGGATAGACTGAGCTGTGAGGCAAAAAACAGAGGTTGCTTGAAATCATGGGAGCCACTATTCTGGGTCCACAAAGGTGTTTTGATCCAATGTTATAGTTTGGGGAAACTTTGATTATGTACCCTGTGTACTTGCTGTCACACACCTGTATGAAACAGGTTGATTCTCTCCATCGCCAAGAAAGGAACTCTCAGGGAATTCAAAGAGATGACATTGTAGAGTTGTTTTGTTTTTTTTAACATCTTTTTTGGAGTATAATTGCTTTACAATGGTGTGTTAGTTTTTGCTTTATAACAAAGTGAATCAGCTATACATATACATATGTCCCCATATCTCTTCCCTCTTGCGTCTCTCTCCCTCCCACCCTCCCTATCCCACCCCTCTAGGTGGTCACAAACCAACAAGCTGATCTCCCTGTGCTATGTGGCTGCTTCCCACTAGCTACCTATTTTACATTTGGTAGTGTATATATGTCCGTGCCACTCTCTCACTTTGTCACAGCGTACCCTTCCCCCTCCCCATATCCTCAAGTCCATTCTCTACTAGGTCTGTGTCTTTTTTCGCATCTTACCCCTGGGTTCTTCATGACTTTTTTTTTTTTTTCTTCTTAGATTCCATATATATGTGTTGGCATATGGTACTTGTTTTTCTCTTTCTGACTTACTTCACTCTGTTTGACAGACTCTAGGTCCATCCACCTCACTACAAATAACTCAATTTCGTTTCTTTTTATGGCTGAGTAATATTCCATTGTATATATGTGCCACATCTTCTTTATCCATTCATCTGTTGATGGACACTTAGGTTGCTTCCATGTCCTGGCTATTGTCAATAGAGCTGAAATGAACATTCTGGTACATGACTCATTTTGAATTATGGTTTTCTCAGGGTTATATGCCCAGTAGTGGGATTGCTGGGTCATATGGTAGTTCTGTTTGTAGTTTTTTAAGGAACCTCCATACTGTTCTCCATAGTGGCTGTATCAATTCACATTGCCACCAACAGTGCAAGAGGGTTCTCTTTTCTCCACACCCTCTCCAGCATTTATTGTTTCTAGATTTTTTGATGATGGCCATTCTGACCAATGTGAGATGATATCTCATTGTAGTTTTGATTTACATTTCTCTAATGATTAATGATGTTGGGCATTCTTTCATGTGTTTGTTGGCAATCTGTGTATCTTCTTTGGAGAAATGTCTATTTAGGTCTTCTGCCCATTTTTGGATTGGGTTGTTTGTTTTTTTGTTATTGAGCTGCATGAGCTGCTTGTAAATTTTGGAGATGAATCCTTTGTCAGTTGCTTCATTTGCAAATATTTTCTCCCATTCTGAGGGTTGTCTTTTGGTCTTGTTTACGGTTTCCTTTGCTGTGCAAAAGCTTTGAAGTTTCATTAGGTCCCATTTGTTTATTTTTGTTTTTATTTCCATTTCTCTAGGAGGTGGGTCAAAAAGGATCTTGCTGTGATTTATGTCATAAAGTGTTCTGCCTATGTTTTCCTCTAAGAGTTTGATAGTGTCTGGCCTTACATTTAGGTCTTTAATCCATTTTGAGAATATTTTTGTGTATGGTGTTAGGGAGTGTTCTAATTTCATACTTTTACATGTAGCTGTCCAGTTTTCCCAGCACCACTTATTGAAGAGGCTGTCTTTTCTCCATTGTATATTCTTGCCTCCTTTATCAAAGATAAGGTGACCATATGTGCGTGGGTTTATCTCTGGGCTTTCTATCCTGTTCCATTGATCTATATTTCTGTTTTTGTGCCAGTACCATACTGTCTTGATTACTGTAGCTTTGTAGTATAGTCTGAAGTCAGGGAGCCTGATTCCTCGAGCTCCAGTTTTCGTTCTCAAGATTGCTTTGGCTAATCGGGGTCTTTTCGTGTTTCCATACAAATTGTGAAATTTTTTGTTCTAGTTCTGTGAAAAATGCCAGTGGTGGTTTGATAGGGATTGCATTGAATCTGTAGATTGCTTTGGGTAGTAGAGTCATTTTCACAATGTTGATTCTTCCAATCCAAGAACATGGTATATCTCTCCATCTATTTGTATCATCCTTAATTTCTTTCATCAGTGTCATAATTTTCTGCATACAGGTCTTTTGTCTCCTTAGGTAGGTTTATTCCTAGATATTTTATTCTTTTTGTTACAGTGGTAAATGGGAGTGTTTTCTTAATTTCACTTTCAGATTTTTCATCATTAGTGTATAAGAATGCCAGAGATTTCTGTGCGTTAATTTTGTATCCTGCTACTTTACCAAATTCATTGATTAGTCCTGGTAGTTTTCTGGTAGCATCTTTAGGATTCTCTACGTATAGTATCATGTCATCTGCAAACAGTGACAGCTTTACTTCTTCTTTTCCGATTTGGATTCCTTTTATATCTTTTTCTTCTCTGATTGCTGTGGCTTAAACTTCCAAAACTATGTGTAGAGTTTTTTGTTTGTTTGTTTGATTCTTTTTTTTTTTTTTTTTTTTTGCGGTACGCGGCCCTCTCACTGTTGTGGCCTCTCCTGTTGCAGAGCACAGGCTCCAGACGCGCAGGCTTAGTGGCCATGGCTCACGGGCCCAGCCGATCCGTGGCATATGGGATCTTCCCAGACCGGGGCACGAACCTGCATCCCCTGCATTGGCAGGCGGACTCTCAACCACTGCGCCACCAGGGAAGCCCCTGTTTGTAGAGTTTTAATTAAGGTCTCATCACAGAACTTGGACCAGTTAAGTTACTGTCTGAATTGCTTTCCTGTGAAAAAAACAAGGGCTGCCAGAGCCAGTGCAGTGATGCATAACCAATTAGTGAATGTAATTGGTTCCTTGAGGAGAATTGGGCTGCTATGAGTGTTTTAAGTGTGTTTTCAGGGTCATCTTTTAGAGATGTTGCAAAATTGTAATCCTGTTCAGCTGTGGTAACTGACAAATCTTTCCTGAAGTCTCCAGCCATCCAGGGAGGTATCACTACGTCCAGAATCGAACATTGATGCCTTATGTCACCCGCTCTTTGGAGGTAGGGATTGTACACGATGCTACTGGTGGGCACAGCAGGCAGTAGTGAGTGTTAGCTCTTTCCCTGATTAACCCACCCCCTCACACTGTTAGACAAGACAGCATTTCCAGTGGATATTTGCTCTCTGATCTATTATAGGACTAACTTATGTGTATAGAAGTTTCCATGTAAAATGTGGCAATAGTCAAGCTGGTTAGCAACCGTGTCGAAGAAGAAGAATTTGTGGAACTTTTACAATGCAGATGAAGGAAACTTTTCTAAAGGAAAAATTTCCATTCCAATGTTTTCGAAGACCAAGTCTTAATGTCCAAGTAAATACATACCCTATCAGATATGTGTGGCTACCAATATTGAAAGGATATCGATGGAAAAACTTGGCCTTTTTTGCTACATATCTTTATGAGCGAGATGTTTGTTTTTTAGCATTCTACATGGGGCTCAAATTAAATTCATACTTTAACACGTAAAGTTTGCTGAAGCTGAGTTGTAAAAATCCTATCGCCCATGTATTTGCCATCATGGCGACTTAGGAAAGTGATTAGGTTGGTAGATAATTGAGAACAAATCTGAGAAGAGTTAAATACCCATCCGTTTATTCAACAAATGTTCATTAGCTACTCTATGTTTTAAAGAGCTGAGCTAGACACTGGGGATACAGATACGCACAGAACAGGGAAAGTCCTGACTTCACAGAATCTAGGATAGAATAGGGCTTCATGTAGGTAATTCAGTGATTCCAGCATGGTTGGATGCATAGGACACCAGGGGAGTTCAAGACTATAGGACCACATGGAAGGAAACATAACCCAGACTTGTTGGGTCAGGGGAGGCTTCTGGAAGAAGTGACATCTAAGCCAAGACCTGAAGCATACATAAGGATTGGTCACATGGGGGGTTTTTGTATATAGGAAAATACTCAATGCAGAGGGAACAAGTACAAACACCCAGAGGTGACAGAGAGCATGGGGACTTCCAAAAACTTGGGAGCCCTGTGGTGTGGCTGGTGGTTAGGGCACAGGGGGTGGGGCTTAATAACCAATGACAGCTAGACCCTAAGACCCTGTGAGCCACGTACAGATCTTCACTTTCACTAAGGGCCCTGAGAACCT
This sequence comes from Stenella coeruleoalba, assembly GCF_951394435.1. Taxonomy (NCBI): domain Eukaryota; kingdom Metazoa; phylum Chordata; class Mammalia; order Artiodactyla; family Delphinidae; genus Stenella; species Stenella coeruleoalba. Next base: position 82,484,122 of record NC_137153.1, read on the forward strand.
ATAGAGGATTTAAACCAGAGGAGCAGCATTGTCAGGTATTTATTTTGAGAGGATCACCCAGGTGCATGCGAAGAATAGAGCAGAAGGAGAATGGACTGTAGGCAGGGACTACTTAGGAAGCTATAGGAGCAACTCAGGTGAGACATGGTGAGGCCAGCCCTGAACAAGGATGGTGACAATGAGGGTATGAAAGGGCCCTAGAGACATTGAAGGGGATAGAAGTGACCAGGACTGGGCGATTTATTGCCCACTGAATTAAGGTGGTTGTTTGTTTTTCTGTTCTGTTAGCAAGCAACAGAAAGTGTCCTTGACTAACATAAGCAACAAAAGGGATTTCTTGGAAAGCTATCAGTATAGGCCACAACAACCTGGGGTCCAGAAAGCAGAAAACTTTATCTCTTCAAAGTCTTCCAAAGTCCAAGGGGCCATTTTGTCTAGAGTGCTGCCATAAAATGTGTTGGTTCTAATCATTTCCTGTGTCTCAGGTACATTCACTCAGAATTCAGTCTCAGGAGAGAAAATCTGAGTGCACCGGCTCAGCCCCACCCCATTCCCCTGTGCACTCTGCTCTGGCACAGTGGGAGGAAGAGGAGCAGGGCCAACCAAAGCAGTGACCCCAACGATGTGGAGGGGGTGGCCGAGGGAGGTGTCACCTGCAGGTGATCCCTGGCGCGGATGACGGGGCGGATGGAGGCGCCACGCTCTGAGAGAGCAGCGGGAGCGGGTGTGAAGGGGGCAGTGGGGCGTGGCCTTTAGCACTGGACATACGCTTGAAGAGATCTTGTCGGAAAGTGAAGATACAAGTCTCGAATCCGGAGAGAAATATCTAGGCTGAGGAGATAGTCCTCAGCATTCACACTGTCATAGAATCCACGGGAATGGAGGCGATGGTGTAAGGACAGTGTGTAGTATGCGGGGAAGAGAGGCTTGGGCAGAATCCGGTAGGTCCCCTACATACAGACTTTCAAGCTGCAAACTTTCAAAGATGCGAATGTGCATTTGCATGTCCCATCAATAAGTTAGTACAGTACTAGGTAGCCGATTGTGTTAGTTGGGTACCTAGGCTAACTTTGTTGGACTTACGAACAAATTGGACTTAACAAACGCACTCTTGGAACGGAACTCATTCGTATGTAGGGGACTTACTGTCCTCAGAGTTAAGATGGGTAGATCTAAAAGGAAAAGGGGCTAAGATAAGTTGAACACAGGCAGTAGTCACCAGGCTCTGAGTTGGCCACCGATCATCCCCACCTTCTGGTATTCACACCTGTGTGTAGCCGCCCTCCCCCCACTAACCAGAATCCATCTGTGTAACCAGTAGACTGTGTAGAAGTGATGTTGTATTAGGTTACAGGAGGTTATGAAATTCACAGGGGCTCCTGTTTTGCTCTCTCTGCCTCTTTGGACCACTTACTCTGCCAGCTGCCATGTTGTGAGCACCCCGTGGAGAGGCCCATGTGATGAGATCTCAGGTCCTTGGCTACTCCCTTGTGAGTGGGCTGGAGGCAGATCCTCCAGCCCCAGTCACATCTTATTTGTAGATTCATGAGAGACCCTGAACCATCACCCCCCGGCTCAGCTGCTCCCAGATTTCTGACCCATAGAAACATAATAAATTTGTGCTGCCTTAAACCACCTACCTTTGAGGTGGTTTGTTACACAGCAGTAAATACCTAGTACGCAGGCTCTCTGTAGCTTGGTTCTTCTTGATGTTTTTTCTCCTCCATTAATTCAGTTCTCTTTGCATCACTTTTCATTTCTGATCTCCCTCCAAATTACTAATAAAGAAAAATGAAAGGGAGATAATATTTTTCACCTATTAAGCTGGAAAATATTTTTTTTTAAATCCAGTGTTAGAGAGAGGTAGGTAATAGTACATTCTCATGTACTGCAGATGAGGGTTGAAATTAATAAAACTTTTCTGAAAGACTTGGGAAATGTGCTTCAATCATTTTAATAATGTATATTAGCTTTGACTCAAAAATACAATTTCTATGATTTTACTCTAAGTATCTGAGGATGTGATCAACGATTTTTTTGAAAAGGATTTTGGTTGTGGTAATTTTTTTGAAATCTGGTTACAGACGACAGAAACCCAACCTGAAAAGGCATAGCAAAAGCAGTTTATTGGGTAGGAGAATCTGAAGGTTTGAAGAACTGAGCCGCAGAAGGGCAGAGATGCAGCTGCGTCTCAGGAACAGTTGGAATCAGGGCTTGAATGTTGCCAGGTCTTGTCCCATCACCCTTATCTGCTGCTCTCTGAGTGTTCTTTTATTTCTAGGACAGACTGGCTTTTCCTCACGGTGGGAAGCATTGGTCCAATGGATGTTCTTAACAAAGGAGAGGCTGACTAATCTCAAACTCCATGAGTTCTAGTTCACAACAATTCTATGGAAAGACTCTGAAGGCTCAGTCTGGATCAGAAGCTCATCCATGGAATAGTCAATTGCAGTGGTGACAATTGGCATCTATTGACCTAAGGACCCAATTTAGATGGATTGGTGTGGCCAAGATGGCAAGCAAATGAGAAAACATGGTTGTTTCTGTTCAAATTTTTACATTTGAGTTTATGAGGTTTGATTTTCTCCAAAATAAAATGTATAGTGTCATTTCTACATATTTATAAAACCTGTCAAAATAATTTTTAATGGAATCTATCCCAAACAATGTAAATTCCATACCTCTATTGTCTCAGGTGTCCTTAGAGAGTTGGCTCTTCATAGGGAGGGGAAAGTCGTCTTCTTCTCCAACATTCTGGTCTCTGACCACCCATTCCTCTTAGAGTCAGGATGATGCACCAAGCAGCAGCTATCGTACTGCCATTCCTCCGTTGGACAAGTGTTGTGGGGCACAGGCTAGCACTGTGTTTGGGACTGGTGGGCATAGTGAAGGGTCCAGGAGCAACTCATTCCTGTGCCAAGTATCACACCAAATTGCTCCCACGCAACCCCACCCAGCCACCACCAACTGAACACTGGAACGCTAAGAGCCGTGCTTTCCAGTAAACCTGTATAGCACATTTCTTCAGGTGTGAAGTCATCTGTTGATAAGCATATCACGGAAGACAGAATCAAGAGCTTTGTAAAATTCAAGCTCTATTACATCTATTTCATCCCTCTGATCTACCAGGCCTGTCACTCTGTTTTAGAAGGAAATTAGATGGTTCTGACAAGACTGTTCTTCACAAAGCAATGTTGATTATTACCTAGTATTCTGTGAGCAAATGGGTGTTTGCAAATTGATTTTTTGATGATTTGTTCTAGTATTTTCCAGGTATGAAAACTAAATTGACTACTCTATGATTTTCAGGGCTGTCCCTTTCTCAGTTTCAAATACAAGATCTTATCTCTACTTTTTTACTGTTTAGTGGCCTCACTGGTCCCTGTCGAATTTTTTAAATTGCTTTTGTAAAACATCATTAGACTTACTTAAAAGTTATGTAAGGGGAAACACTTAAAGGAAATGATAACTCGAATATTTACAGTTTTTTGTTTTTGTTTTTTTTTTTTTAAAGAAAACACAGTAAAAAAAACTAAAATCTGGAATTTATTTCAAATGGGCAAACTCCTAAAAGATGTACTAGGCCACCATCCACAGCTCTAAGGTTGGCCTTAAACAAAATTTAAAATTCATAAGGTTACCATTACAGGGGCAAAACAGTAAGTAATGCTTAGTGAAATAGTTAAGGATGTTTAAGGAAATTAATTCAAATATTTCTTCCCCTTGGCAAGCTCGCTTTGTAAAAGACCCAGATTACAGGATAATGTATACTTTTGAGCTGTAAAGAGATTTGTTGATTAGCAGACATTTGATCCTGTCCAAAACGTCCATTGAGAAACTTGGCCATGACAAAAGGTCCTTGAAATTTGGTCCTGTCAAAACATCCATGCTTACAAGACGTCCCAGGGTTCAAATATCCCATAATGTTTATTTATACTTTGGTTTGTAGGAATAGTACATAAAAAGTACTATCATGTTTTATTGGTCCAGTAATTGTGTTGTGACTGTATTGCCAATAATAATGTTTCTTGCCTCCATAGTGTAGCTGGTAGTGGCACACGGGGCTAGGTAGATGGGTCAGGGTCCAAATCTTGTAGAAGAGCGGGATTTATGTTAACTGTGTAAACTGAGGTCCTAAGTTAGAGAAGTGCACAGAGGACAACAAGTCAAGGATGGATCTCACGATGAAAGGTACGTTAATGCGTTTGCTATTAATACATTAATGGTACTAACTAATGGGCATCTGGTTGGATGTGGCTGGTTTGCTCAATAAGGGCAAAGCTTGAAAGGAGGAGCTTGGTCAGGCCGCTTTGGAAAATGGGCAGAGAACGTGTTGATATAAACACTTTAAGAGAAGCTAGCTTTTTCGGGAGGAGTGAGGGCAGGTATGGCTCTCCTACCGCACAGCTGTCCAGTGTAAGAACCACCATGAGGGGGATATTGGGCATCTACTTAACCCCCCTACAGCTATCCTGTCGCCCAGGGTTAATGGGCGATGTTTCCCTTGAATGGATGTCCTAGACGGGTACAATCATGGTAGACCTCAAAGAGTGTGTACCTCTCTTTGGAGAGGTTTTAGTGGGAGTGACTGCCCATCAGCGCGCACCCTCAGCTGCCGCCACGCCCTCAGCTGGTGCCTGCCTACTGGCTGATCCTGCCCGGCAAACCAGGTGTTGAATCCATAAGACATTAGTAAGGTTTCCCCTACCAATAAACCAGTGACCACTGGTCAGACAGTCACAAAAGAAAATACACACACACACACACACTTCTTCTGTGGCTTTGCAATATGACATCTTTATTTGAAAATTCTCAGTAGAATATGGCAGAAATAGTATACTTACAAGAAGGAAAGCCAATGTCGCATTATAATGGTTTTTACCATTTCCATTCCTTTAACAGAGATAGGAGTAAAAGCTACTTGGTGCTATGAAGAGAGGAGAATCTGCAGAGCCCAGCGTACAACTTGTCAGGATTTGGATAAAATAATCATCCAAGATGGGACAGAGAAACATCAACACAATGTTGGTGTTGAAGGGGAAGTAAGGAAAACCCAGAAGAGGTTAAAAGGATGCTCAGAAGGAATGAAATGCAACAACGTTGCAGGTACTTTGAAGAAATCTCCATAACGTCCAGGATGAAGAGGTCCCATTAATGCTACCACAAAGAAATTCATTAAAGAGGCAAGTAAATAGAATTCAAAGCAGACGTCAACCTCCAAACCCAACTTCATCGCACGGAATTGAAATTTCAGAAGAGTATAAAGTGACCACACGCAGAGAACCATTTCTTATGCACAATTCCCGTGCTCAAGATGATAAAAGAATTCTTATTTACACAACTTTGACAATATTCGATATTTGAGTGCCAGTTCCACGTTATTCAGTGATGGCATCTTCAAGATGGCAACCAACACAGTTCCCTCAGTTATTTCCTGTGCACAGTGTGGAATTGGGTTATACTATATCATTAATTTAGGCACTAACAATGAAAAGGCGAGAAGATACATATTTGAGAAAGTACTTATATTTACACGGGAAAGAAATCTTGACACTAACCCTTCATTGTGCATGATGGTTTTTTTTTTTATTGAAATATGGTTGATTGACAATGTTGTGTTAGTTTCAGGTGTGTAGCACAGTGATTCATTTACACACACGCACACATTGTTATACAGCAGAAACTAACACAACATTGTAAATAAACTCCAGTGAAGATGTTAAAAAAATAAAATAGATAACCAACAAGGACCTACTTTATAGCACAGGGAACCATACTCAATATTTTGTAATAACCTATAAGGGAAAATCATCTGAAAAAATACATGCATGAGGGGTTTTGAGATTGCAAATGTGAATGCGATTTGACTACTCCTACCAAATGCACAAGTAAAAGGATGCTTGTTTCACTCTTCACCATCACTCTGGCAAAAAATATCTTCTTTGGGTCTAACACACGAGTACATGAGAATGGAAACTAACACCCAGAAGTGTGCATCTAAGTTGTTTGGACTTCCATTTGTACCTTCAGAAGATGTAAGTGAAACTTTTGAGTACATTGTGGAGAATGCAGAAGAAAATTTAGGTGACCTAGTGGATTATGTTGAGAGGATATGTGTTCATAGAAGGCATGGAAGAGGCAGAAGAAGATCAGAAGCTCCAAGATTTCTACCAGAAACTAGGAATGTTCATACATCAGTACTGAGCAACAGGACAAACAATGCACTGGAAATCTGGCATACCACATTTCAGAAGCTGGTGGTAGTACATCATCCTTCATTTGGAGATGTACTGAAGTGTTACAAGGTGAACAGCAAAGCAATGAACGATTTATATCACCCAGGTTCTTGGTGGTCGCACTCAAATATGGCCACTAACTTCACGGTAATACAGACAAAATCAAATTCACGTAACTAAAACTCTTCACAAATGAAACAAACGCAAAGCCAATAATCAGGTGGGTATATACTTAAGAGCAATTGCTTATCAATTTAAGAGTAACCTTGCTGAACTTCATGATGAGGAAGAACAAGAATGAATGTGAAATCCAAACTTCCTCTCCAATTACAATAAAAATAATGTAAATAAAATTTTAACAAAGTTAAATGTTTGTATTATTTAATGAATCATGGGCCAACTGTCTCAATGGACATTTTAGCCAGGACCAGGTGTCCTGCAAGGGGTTCGTTTAGCCCTCTCAAAAGAATAATCAATGCTAGAGATCAGTGTAACTGCCTTTTCCTTGCATTAAGGTAAGTTCAATACCCTATTGGAAGCACAGGTGAAATCTTCTAACTAACGTATTATGAAAATGTGGTCAACAACGAGCTTTACTGGTGTGGAAATGATATAAAAATGGCAATTTTTGAGGTTGTACTAAATTCATAGGAAAACAGCTGTGAAAATCCCCTCCCCAAAAACATTTGGGGTAAAAACTAGGTGAATAGACCTGGATGTGCTCCTGCAAGAGAAATGATGGGATTTTCTTCGTTCTCTAGTTACTTTCTTGGCACCATCATAGGCTCATTGGTACACTTAGCTTTGAAGTCTCCAAGCACTAGTTCAGTAAAAAAGAGCTTTGTGACTCCAAGGCAGACAGAACCATTTTTCAATCGCAGAAGCACTTAATTCTTTCTCACTTTAAGTGTGAAAGCCATTTGGGCGATAGCCCAGGCAGGGTATTGCAGACCGGGAGTGAAAAACTCTTGGCCTCTAAGAAGAAACAGTAAGGGAAAAAAATTCAGTTACCATTTAGGAGACCAAGAAAAAAAAATATTGCATTTAGAAAAAAATTGCTTTTGGCAACTGTGTTTAAGACTCAAATTTGGAAGTTAAACATGGGAAAATGTTATAAACGAGTTGCACCATATTTGTCTATCACTCTCTTTTTGAAGTGGCAATCTGGGTGACAGGCAAGTATGAACACATCTCTATTCTGGTAAGGCTTGCTGAGAAATGCAAGTTACAGAATGAAGCCTGCCTGTTGGGCTGCTGCTTATAAATGGAAGGAGTCTGGCTCTGCTGTAGAGTGGGAGCTCCGGTTTGATTTTTTTGCATGTGTGTGAAGGCAGCTAGTGTGTGTTTGATAGGACAGCTCAGCTGTCGTGAGCTGGCAAGTAGGGACAGAAGGGGAAAAGGGGCCCAGCAAATAGCCATTCTTTGAATGTTCTCCTTGATGAGTCGGGCTGTTTCCTGTACCAGGAATCCTCGTGCTTGGCTTACGATGCTGGGGCTGGCTGGAGTGTCACAGAGGAGGCCCAGGGAGTTCTGGAGTGTCACAGGCCTTCGCAGATGCACATAGCCGTTGGGCGACAACTCGTCTTCCAAGATGATGGGCATGTACTTCCTCTTCCTTATTTTTTGCTGGTGGTAATCATTTTATGAGATGATGGGCCTATAGAAATTTTGAGAGAATTAAATTATGGGATGTTCATATTCAGGTAGGAATATATATCATTAAAAAAGAAACAATATCTGCTGAGTAGGTTGCTGCATTTATAACATTTAATTCCTGCAGTAACATAGATATGCAGGTGGCGTCAGCCCAACTTAAATGCGTTGAAATGGAGGTTCAGGGAAGTGAAGGGATTGGCCCAAAGTCTAAAACCAGTAAGTGGCGTGATCAGTCTACCCAACTTGACCTCGACAGCCCGTGATCAGTTGCTTCACCTCTTCCCCATGACGAAAGCGCACCTGTGGGCTGCACCCAGAGCCCTGTTATCCTAGGAGACCAGTGTGCCTTTGCCTTGTAACCTGGGATGCCTTAGGTCTTCACACCTCTACAGAGGAGCAGTGGGAGCTCAGTGGCCGGCCACTCCCTGGCAGTTCTGTCCAGAGACCACATAGTTCCACACCAGACCTCCTTTTTAGAGGGGATTATAAGCCACTTGTCAACATTCTTTTTTTTTTTTCAGGCTGAGCAAAAAGCCCTTAGTCATTCTTCTGGGACTGTTGTCATCCAGCTGTCATCTGGGCCCTCGGAGCACAAAGTTTGTGCTGCTCACCTGGCCATATTTCTTACAGCAACATCTGTGTTCCTTTCTCTTTCCTTCCCTAGCACCTGGTTCAATTTAGATGAATATACTACTGTTTTCTTATGCTTAATGTCTATATAAGCCAAAACCATCTTGATTAGCTGATGCAATCATAGGGATGTCTTGAAGCGAATGCATACTCAATGATTTTTACACTTCTATCAGTTTGGTAATAAATTCCTCACCAACCTGTTCACAAAAAAAATGTGTCCTGCGGTATCGGAGCTCTGCAGTGTCCTTCAGCAGAGACCTTACAAGAGCTCCACTGGGTCGGCCTGGTTGAACACGCCCGGGCACTGGATCCTGAAAGTTGGTCCAAGGATAAGTCCATGTTCCTGATGAGGCTTTCACTAAATCTTGGCAACAAGTGAATGAACAAACAGACAAATTAATAAATAAATACAAAAATAAGTTTTTAAAAATGAATCAATTTAAAGAAATCGTCTTTAATCTAAGTATATGTTCTTCATGATTGTGTGTATATGTATTAGAAATGTCTTTTTCCTGAATTGATGGAAATCACAGATTGTTGATGTCAATTTTCAGTGGCCTATTTTACCCTTCCCCTTTGGCAAATGGTCAATTCCATATAGATTCCTAAAATTACCTCCACCAAAAAACTTCCTACTGTTCTCTGAAATCCTAAATCTGGGAACCAGTAATGCCAAATATGATGTCTGTGTCTCCACCATCCTACACCTGCCTCCCTCAGAAACTCCATCAGTGGAGAGCTTCTAAGAGGGTGAAAGCAGAAGGAATTGGGAAGAAGAAAATAATCCCATTTGCTATAGATAGAGAAACAAGAAAAGGAAATATATATTTACATATTTATATATTTAAATGATGTCATATAATTATATAAGGTATATATGTACATATTTATATGTATTTGTTTATGGAAGCTCTTTGAATGTAGGTGAGCTGACAGTTTTTCATTGTGTGCTCTTGAGCCTTGGGGTATTTTTGACTGAGACTGTTAAGGACAGAAGCTTTAATTTCTTGTGGGGTGTGAGAGGGAGCTTTCGATTCTTTCTCATCTGTTTTCTTTTAGTCGTTTTCCTTCTCTTCTTTCCCCCTTCCTCTCAGTACTGAGCTTGCACCAGACAAAAGGGGTCCTTCCCTGCCCTCACACTTTAGAGGGCCCTGCTTATCACAAAGAGACATAAATGAACTCATTCAAGAGCACGTGAGCATCTCTGTCTCTTGGGACCCAGTGGTCAGTGCTGGGACCACCTAAACACCCACCCTCAGAACGAACACCGTTCAGGCTCCAGAGAATTACTTCTCATTCCTTGCCCTTTGTTCTTAAGATAAAAAAGGTGACTCCATCCAAAGGCCATGAAGTCTTACAGCTGTACTACTGCTACTTACATCAGAAACAAGCACTACTTTGGAGTGTGGGAAAAGATTTGGGCGGCAGAAGCTCTTAGGTAAGAGAAAAGACAAATTAATTAACTTGTCATATAATTTCTCTCTGATAGCATGAATGTGATGGAGTCTCGTGTGATCAAATATCATTTCCCAGTACTGCTGAGCATCCACTTTCTTATTTCTCTTTGTGGTTCCAGAGGTATTTACACATTAGAGCAGTGTTCAGAGCACTGGTATGTGGAGTATGAGGAACATTTTCTAAAATTAAATACTCCCAATTACTACTAGTCTGTATAGATGTGGGTCTAGCTACAATGTGAGAAGTGTTAACATTATTACATGGCTCTAGACATTGCTTTAAAAGGTGGTGAAAACCATGATATGACAATTTATATGTTGAAACTAAAATATTCTGTAATTTTTTGTGGTAACAATAATCTATTATACACACCCAAATAAAATGTTTGCTCATGATATATAAAGGAATTTTATTAAAAACTCCCATTACTACTGCCCTAGCAGAGTGAATGTTCTCTACATAGAAATTAATAATTAAAAAATTATCTTAGAACTATAATATTTCAAGAAATGTGTCTATTTTAGCATTACTGTCAAGAGAACATAAAACATATGAAAGTGTTGATTGTAATGTAATTAGTGTTTTGCTGAAACAAAGGCAAGAAAAACAAATTTTACGGAACATATCTGTGAATTAATGAGAGAGATCTTGTCAAACATCACTAGCCCATCAAGAAAACACTCAGACGTGCACAATATAATTAAATCCAGTCATCTTTGAGAGTTTGTTGACTTTCCTTCATACGAAAACCATAGTTTTAAACAAAGTTTTTCATTCTATCGTTGTGAATATGTATTTGTCAAGGAAGGGTGTGCACTACGTATCATTGAACACTTTAACTTGTTTTAAGTCTCTTCATTATTTAGATCTATGCCTGTGGGTTTCCATTTGAACTCTTGGCACATTTTGTCTTGATTCCCCTCATTCTCTCTTCTTTTTCTCTCTCCTCCCTTTGATACACCTTTATTTCTCTCTCTTATTCCTCTCTTCTCTCCTCTTTGGCTTTATAAGTCTTACTGCATCATCTCAAGTGCTTAATAAATGCAATTTTTGTTTATTTTTACAGAATCAAATCAAATCCATCTCTGAGGCTCCCTCTCTCCCAAACGGCAAGAAAATCCAATCTCAGCCATGACGGAGAGGGGCATGAGGGTGGAATTCTCCTCCTCTTTCTCTTTCTCTAGGGCCATGTAGCAAATTGATTTTAGTTTTAAAGGGAAATTTCAGATTTGGGTCTAGGCTATCCATTCAACTCACCAGAAAAGCAATGGAGACAAGGACTCAAGGTTGTACTACTGGCCAGGAATGAAGTCAGTGCACTTGGTTGCTGCATTCCCTGAGGTGTGTCTCTTGGAATTTGGTGTTGTCTTCAAGCTCCTGGATCTGCCTCTCTCCAACATCTGCCTGCTGTCCCATATATACTAAAATACAGACAGAATTAAACATGCTTAAAGGTGAGTTCCTTCTTTCTTTTATTCACATATTCATTCAACAAATATTTGTTGAGAGCCTTCTAATTGCCAGGCATTGTACTAGGTGCTAGGTGTGTATTAGTGAATAAAATAGACATGATATTGCCTTATGGAATTTGTAGTTCAATAGGGGAGATATTCAGTAAACAAGAAAACAAATAAGTATGTACACAGAGAAAGACTAGGAAGTTGGAAGAACCTAAAATGTGGTTGTACAAAGAGTTGAAGGAATTAGGAAGGTTTGGCCTTCTCCATGGAAGGCTCAGAAGAACTTCTTTAACAACTACATAAATTTTAAAGAATTTCACATGAAAAAGTACTTTCTTTCATCAATTCTAAGCAGCTGAGCTAGCATCAAAAGCTGGAAGCTTTAGTAAGATCCATGTTGGATGGACAGAATGCAGAATTTTTTGAGCTGTGAAAGAATGGAATAGGCTGCTTGGAGCAGGAGGGGAGTGGGTCAGGTCAGGAGTTCTCTTGATTAAAAGGAGCCACAGTTACTACTCAGTAATAAAGAGGAGTAGACATGCAACAACATGTATGAATCTCAGAAACATTACGCTAAGTGAAAGAAGCCTTACACAAAAGACTATATGTTGTATGATTCCATTTATTTGAAATTCTAGATTAGGCAAAACTAATCTATAGCAGATACCCAGAACAATGATTGCCGGGGAGGAGAGCAGGGCAGTGAGGGCTAAGATTAATGAGGAAGGGGTATGAGGGAACTTTCTGGGATAATGGACACGTTCTCTATTTTGATAGAGATTTGGCTTACATAGGATATATGCGTTGTCAACATTCATCCAATGGTTCATCTAATATTTGTACATTTCACTGTATACATATTTCATCTAGAAATAAATAAGGCAGGAAGACAGAAAGTCAAAGGGAAAGAAAAAGGAAGAAAGAAAGAAAAAGAGACAAATATTGAACTTTAGTTAATCATACACATGCTGGAGTTTTACGGGTGTCTGCACTGATGTCTGTAATTTACTTTGAAATACATGAGAAAGTAAGATGGACTGATGAATGGATATATAGATAGAAATGCAATAAGGCAGATGTAATCAAATGTTAACAATTGTAGAATCTAGGTAGTGAGTATATGGGGATTCATTGTACAATTCTTTAGCTTTCTTGATGTTTCAATTTTTTCCTAATTAAATGTTAAGGAAAAAATACTCACAATTCATTGAAGATTTACTACAACCTATTAGTCACCGTGCTATACATTTTTGATGTATTACCTCAAATACTGAACAGAACAATTTGTGGTAGATATTATATTTTGTTTTGTTGTCAATTACTAAATATGTAAATTTAATAACTGACAACAATATGTAAATTGTAAATCAGAAAACTGGGGCTAAGAAAAGTTATAACTTGCCCAGGGCCATATGATTAAGTGGCAGGCCTATCTTCAAAGTCTGCGCCTGTGCTATCCAATATGGTGCCCACTGGTCACACGTGGCTCTTGAGTACCTGGAATGTGGCCAGTGCGACTGAATAACTGAATTTATAATTTTATTTAATTTTAAGCTGAAAAAATTAAATTCAGTTATTAGAAAACTCACTTCAGTTTCAAGTATGTTTGAAGGTATTTTTTCAAACGTAGTATTTATGAATTCTAAATACTTACTAAATATTCCCAATGAAAAATAAACACATTTTGAAGACTTATTGTGAAAAAAAATGTAAACTATCTCATTCATAATTTTTATATTGATAAAATGTTGAAATGATAATATTTTGGATGCATGGGTTAAATTTATAAATATTAAAATTAGTTTTTACTTTAAAAACTTTGAACATTACATATGTGACTCATATTTCTATTGGACAGAGTTGGCATATACTCTTACCAGTGTACCCCAGCATGTATAATATTCATATCAAGGCTAGGGGATGCAAATTACCAGGAGTGGGGGTGGAGTGGTGTAAGGTGGGGTGGATGTGCACCAACTCACTAAGACCCTTTGTAACTATGAGATCCTGTGAAATTTTATGTAGCACTTACTATGAACCAGGGACTATTTTCAAGTCTTGACATTTATGCATTCAAGGATATGTAATCCTTACCACAATTCTATGAGGTAAATTATCCCCATTTTACAGATGAGGAAACTGAGGCACAGGAGTACATACACAGATATTTAGTTGCAGCTAAATCAAAAGTAAAGGAACCACTGCCATTAATATACACTCAGAATTTAAAACTTACCCTTTCAGAACTTTCTTTAAATGGCTTCGATTTAGATTCAATCTCTCAGACTCTGGAGAACATTTTCCTCCAAGGACGCTGGCCCCTTTTCCGTGCACAAGCAGCTCTTTGAATTGTGCATCCCTTCCCAGAATTCTAAGGCATTTATTCACACAATGTGGATCAAACTAGGTAATTGGCCAACAGGAGTACACTATAGCTGAGCAAATGGGTATTAGAGGGGTCCCATTTGAGAATTCGTCATTTTCTTTCAGGAGAAAGGGCAGTTTAATCTCTCTAAAAGCCTGCCACATCCTGTGATAATTGACTTAGCAATGGAATTGCCTTGCAGAAATCTTCTGCATTTCTGTGGCGGTGATGCTGACAGAAGTCTTGAGGAGGCCCAGGAACTGCTGGGTTGTTCTTCCTAAGTATTCGCAGAAGGAGTGAAGGTGACTACTGCATTCAGAGGCAGTTAATTTCCTAAGTGCAAGGCTTTATTCATTTTGAAGAGAACTTGGATCGGCTGGTGTTCCAGAAACTGCAACAAAGAAACTCAGGTGAGTTGTCAAAAAGTTACTTGAGCAGCTTGCACTGTTGGTTCTCAGTACCAGAGATCAAGCCTTTCTCCTCTTTTATGAGTATGCCTTAAAATTCGGGTTAGTACCAATGCCAGTTATAATCCATGTCTACTTCCAGAAGGCATTGCCTGCTATGGTTATGAGACCCAGCATGTGCAGGCTGTTAATGCATTGGCAAAGTTCTCAAACAGTAAAAGAGGAAGCTCTAACAGTTCAGGAGAATGTCACCCTAGTGCCAGTCCTCGAGAGGGTAGAAGGCGATAACATGGGAAAGTCTTGGACCATTGCTTCTTAAAGTGTGGTTCTGACCAGCAGCGTCGGCATCACCAGGAAGCTTTGTGGAAATGCAAACTGACAGACCTACCGAATCAGCATCTCTGGGATCGGTGATCAAGAATATGCATTTAAAAAAGAAAAAAAAAAAGGATATGCATTTTAACAATACCCCTAAACCAGTGCTTCTCAAACTATCTATGGCAAAAGACAAGTTCTGTTTTAGTTTTTTTAATTTGCTGCTAACTCATTCTTTGGTAAAACATCCTGTTCAATGAGGCGAATTCAGTCATCATTCCCTGGGCTGTTGCAGCAATGTCCTTTGCTACAGAAGTTTTAAACACTTACTCTCAGCTTGTAGACCTTTCTTTTTGGAGACTGGTAACAATGAGTTCATGGGATGCACCGGTCCATGGGCCACACTTATCTAAGTAGCACTTATCTAAGCCCTAGCTCTCCGGTACACCAGCCTTCCTCAGCCCAGAATGATCACTGTTGCTGCCTGGAACTCATGCATCTTTGCCATGGAACACCAGTAAGCCTCACAGAGAACAAAAACATGGAGATGAGAGTTAATCAGGAACCACCCCTTCTATCTAGTTTGGTCACACAGTTACTATACAGACTTTCAAATAACCATTTCAGCTGAACTAGTCAGGCAAAGTTTGGTCATGGATGGATCGCCTTCTTATGTTGTTGCATTAAGGTGGTAAATTGCAAAGATTTGCTTTTCATGTAGTATTATTGCTGTGGTTCATGAAACTCACAGTTGCCATGAGTCTGTAGATATTATGGAGCAAAGTAAATTTCTTTTTGTATCTCTCTTCCAGTACGGCTGAATTTCTAATTTTCTACTGAAAGGCTGGGTTACAGAATTTGGCTGGTCAGATGACATTTGGAGTTCATCAAATTCTAATTGATGAATAAACACAGGGAGAATGTTTCTCTCCTGGACTTGATTATAGAGTTGTCACTATCATATGACATTGAGGTGTTATAAAAATGTTGCTTTAATCTGTACTCTATTTGGTTGTCCTCATCCCATAGCCACATCTCTTAAAATTTTGTTAAAATACATTAGGGCTTATTACATCCCTTGTTTATATTAGGGATTCGGTAACAGAAGGTGTCAATGATGTAAACATTACATAAAAGTAAAGGCTTCAGAGATGAAAACAGTGCTTAATGGAGCTGCTTTGCCAGTGGGAAATGAATTCTGATATTATCCAGAACCAGTTCTTACCCTGAGATGCTCCCCACTTACAAAGAGTGTCAAACAGCCTTTTAGCAACCTTCCAAAAAAAATCTAGATTGTTTACACGAAAGTGTTTCAAACTCTTCATCTGCTATAAATTGTGTACAGCCAAGTGGGTGCATTAGGATTTATACTGAATCTCTTTATCTGGTAAGGTAAAAGAAATGTTTATAATTTCCCTGAAATGTATTTGCTTTTCCCATGGCTTTAGATAATGCTCCTAAAAGGAGCCATTTATGAAACAGTTGGTTAACCTACAACACAAAGAGTAGCATAAGCCCTTTGGTATTTTCTAAGTCCAAAAATGAATAATTGTGCCTTTTTCAATTATTTGACCTCTTCTATATGAAGGGCCCTGGCTTGTGAAGTTTATCTGGTGGTTAGGAATACCTGTGGCAAATCATTTTGAATGGTTTCTCACCTTGGTTTCTTGAATCCACATGTGATGAAAGTATGCCCTAAAGAAAATGCAAACGAAAATCACAATAAGATACTATCTTACACCCACCAGAGGGGCCAAGCAAGAAAAGGCTGACAATAGCAAGTGCTGACGAGGACATGAGGCAGAGAGAACTCTCATACAAGCTTGTGGCAGTGTGAATTGGTACAACCGCTTTGGAAAACAATTTGACCCTATGTAGTAAAGTAGAGCATGTGAATACTCTACAACTCAGCATTTCTGTTCCTAGGTGTACACCCTACAGAGATTCCTTTATACGTGCATTAGGCTATATACAAGACTATTCTTATTAATATAGTTTCTAATGGCAAAAATTCCCAATAGGAAACTCAGGTGGCCATCTAATAGGAGAAGGGATAAATTCATATTGTTACATTCATGCAACTGCAGCAAAGTGAATAAAATATAACCACATGTGTCAGCAAAGATGAATCTTAAAAACATAAAATTAGATAAAAAAGCAAGTTCCAGGAACATACATACAATAAGATTTCATTTGAATAAAGTTAAATAATGTGCAAAACTAAGCAGTATACATGTGAGATAAAATGATTAAGAAATGCAAATGAATTTAACAGAAAATAAGATAATTGTCATCTTTTGGGGGTGAAGGAGGAACAATCAATGGAGGAGAGTCACAGTGGGATCTGGAGGTGCTAGTCATGTTCTGTTGCTGAAGCTGGGTGGTAGTTACGTGGGTAGTTACGTACCACCCATTTAAAAAAATCAGATAGGTGTGGTGTATGTTACAATTTGCAAGCATGAATTTTTTCATGACAAAAGTAAATGGAAAAAGAGTATGTCCTAAAAAGAAACTATGGGGCTTCCCTGGTGGCACAGTGGTTGAGAGTCCGCCTGCCGATGCAGGGGACGCGGGTTCGTGCCCTGGTCCGCGAGGATCCCACATGCCGCGGAGCGGCTGGGCCCGTGAGCCATGGTCGCTGGGCCTGTGCGTCCGGAGCCTGTGCTCCGCAACGGGAGAGGCCGCAGCAGTGAGAGGCCCGCGTACCGCAAAAAAAAAAAAAAAAGAAAAAAAAGAAACTATGAGACCTCTATCTATTGGGTCCCATTAGGTTATTCTGGGTAACAAACCATCTCCAACTGGCTTAATGAAGCAAAGTTTATTTTTCTCTCATGGCTACATGTCCAATGAGAGTCATCAGGGGCCTCTGATTATTGTGGTAACTGAGGGACACTGGCTGACACAGTTTCTATGGAAAAGAGCCTCTAGGACTACTGCCTGTGGGAAAAAATTATCACCAGATCGTCACCGAGGGGAGGAGGGGAAGGAGAAGGGACAGGACAAGTCAAGCACTGGCTCCTCAAATTGCTCCCTGGAAATGGTAGGTCACTTCCACTCACATTTTATTGACCAGGTTAAGCCCTGCTAACATCAAAGGTGTTAGGGAAGTGCAATCTTACTCTGTCTCTGGAAAGAGAACCTTAATATTTGTGAACAGACCTGATGCCCATAATGACTTCCATACAACCACAGCTAAATGCTGAGTTCACTGCTGCTTCTCCTCCCAAGTTCCAGAAGAATACACATTTGGGCTTATCTGCCACTACAACTCTAATAAGGATTCAACACTTTGGGAAGGCTTCTTTCTTGATGGTCTTGGGAGAGAATCCCTTCTGAAGATAGGACACTCTTATTCCAAACAAAAGTCATACCCTTGGAGTAAAATCCTCTTATCAGGATAAAGTTTCATAGGTCTTCTCTGTATCTGGGGAGGTAGAAGGCAAAGATACTCAGTGTTCCACTTCCCAGAACTGGGAAAAGGCAGTGAGGGTGGGTAGGAAATGGCTGGCGGGGATACCAACAGATACCTAAGCCTATTTGAAAACACAGCATCCAGTAGTTGCAAATTCACGGCCAAGATCTACCCCTCCTTCCGTGTCAGAGTGCCAGTGCCTCATGTGCGTTGGACATAACTGCATCCAGCCAATCAGGGGAGTGAGCAACTACATGCCAACCATCTGACCTGGGTGGTGCAGCCAGCCTTCAGTGTCTTCTCCCCAGGGGTGAGGCAGAGGCTGGCTCTTTGCTCTCCAGTCCCATTCCTTGGCCAAGACACACTGGAAGACTATGTTTCCCAGCCTCCTTGGCAGTTAGGTTTGGGTCATGGGGTCTGGGTTCTGGACACTGGAACATGGTGGACATGATGTGATATACAGACCTGACCATTAAACAGCAGCACAACATCCCTTGTTTTGGGCCAAATGCCGAGGAACCACTCTAAGGAACCGACTAGATGGTAGGAGCCTGTGTCCTCCAACCACCTCATTGAAGCCTGGCCACTAAAAACTCAGTCAGAAGATGATGTGAGCAAGAAATAAGCCTTTATTTTGCGACACCAGTGAGATCTGGGGGCTGTCAGTTTCATCAGCTAGTGTTACTTTACCGTAAATAACATAAGGGATCACAGCCCCTTTCTTCAAAGCTACTGCTGGCGAAGAACTCTGCTGGGCTGAACTCAGATAATTATCTGGGACAAGTCCTCCTGTCATATAAGAGGGGCTTGCCATCTTTTCTTACTAACCTCAAAATGGATAGGCAAGCCAGGCTTTGCCCATGTGTTGGGTGATCATTGAGTTGGTATTATAATTAGAACACATATAAATGCTTCAACTGACAAAAAAATTCCAGTCCCACTTAGGCATTCTGGTTGTCTGGGATTTTGAACATTGGATTACCTCTGCAGATGATATAAGAGCTGGATAATTTTAGCAGAAGGTGTGATATGATTTGAGATGATATAATTCTATAAATGTCTAGACAGGCTGCTTTATATGCTTTAGGGTCAATTGGGAACAATAAGCCCATTTGGATGAAGGAGGATACAGGCTCTAAATGCTATATTATGTTATGTGGAATATGGAGAGAGAAATGCCCAGAGGGGAAAAGTCTGGAGTCCAAACTAGATGAGCAGACAAAAATGGTGGTCACGAAGGGAGTTATCTAGTGAATTGGTTTTTTGGCAGTGAGAAAAGAAGATAAAATGCAGATGTAGTCACAGTGATGGGAGCTATAGAGTGACACTTTTGTGCCCATGATGGAGATGGAGTGGCCCTAAGTGTGTTTACTATTCCTTACAGAAGGGGAAGAATAAGTTTGTGCTTGGTCCAGGACACACAGTGACCGTGAGAAAGCTATAATGGCTGGGTGACCTCTCAAGAAGAGTTAGTGACACATCAGCTGAAGCATTTGAAGTGCTTGGCCCTTATCACATGGAGCCTTGAATTCTTGCTTCTTGTATGCACGTCCAAGAAGCAGCCTGGTCACTGGTTGACTCATGAGTTAGAAATCTAAACCTAAATGTTGATTCCATGACTTGTTATAGGTGTCACCCTGAGTAAATTCTATCACCCTTTGGAGCTATGACGTCCACATCTATAAAATGAGGATGCCATAGAAATTTTGTGAGATGCAAAGGACAAAACATGTGAAAACAACTACAGCAGTGCCTGGCATATTACCAGCATTCAGTCATATTTGCTCCCTTAATTCTTTCCTCTATTTGATAGTAAGTTCCTTCGGGGAAGGATCAGGGCACATTCATGCTGCATTGCCCCAGGGGCTTGGAACACTGTCTGGAACACTGGAGATGCTTGATAAATGTTTATTAAATGTGAAAATGAAAGGGCTAGGGTGAGACTCTTAGATGCTGGTAAATAGTGACCTTTTCCCCTTTATGAAATATCCCTTAAGATGGATATGTTAAGGAGGCCTTAGTTTCAGCAGCATTTAACAGAGACCTGAATGACAGTGGCTGAAAAGATAAAAGTTGACTTCTCTCTCATGTAAAAGCCTTAACAGGCAGTGCAAGGCTGGTGTAGTGGCTCCATTGGGTGTCCCGGTGGCCTTTGACCTCGTTGTCCACGATGGAGAAAAGGCAGTAAGAGATGGTACACTGCCACTGCCTTTAATGACACAGCCAGGAATCTCTCCTCTCTCACCTCTCATTACCAGAAGTTGTAGCTACAACAGTGACTGGGAATGGAATTTTTATCCTAAGCGTCCAAGTGACTTGCAATTACTTGGAAAGGGAGAGTAGATATTGGAAAACAACATGAAGTTCCTTCCATAGTCTTTCTTCTATAATGCAATACTTTTTGAAAAAATGGAATGATTGCTGGTCTCCTGTGCTGGACCACGAGGATGGCAGCCACTTCCCAGTGATAGAGCAGAGAAAGTCTAGAAGCATCCTGATTCCCAGATAATTGAGGAGCCTCCAGAGAGTTTTGAATTGCCTGTTTATGTGTGAGAAATAAATTGCTTTCTTGAAACCCATATTATTTTGGACCTTTGCTATTCACAACTGTATATATATTTTAAATAATGCATAGGGCTGGCGTGCAGGTGGGTCTTTGTGGCTCTGTGTGACATGAAGGGACTTTAGCCCTTCTTCCCATGAGGGAGCGAGTGGTTCCTTTCTCTTCTGACTCGGCAGCTACAGTGACTGGCAGGAAACCACTCTTCTCTCCATCCAGCTGTGACTTCATTCTATTAGACTAAAATTGAAATCAGGGGTGAGTTAATGTACCGAATTGTACACTAGTAGCCGCCAGTTTATCCTCTTCTCACTTACAGGGTCTGTACATGTGTTTTATACTAGCAGTGCAAATTGTACAAGACTTAAAAAAAAAAATCAAGCCAATCAGAGGTAATAAGATTATAAAACACAGTCCTGCCTCGCTGTAGGAAATCTCAGTGTGTGAAAATTCAGATATATTTAAAGTGATAATGCCTCTACAATAAGATTGATCTCATTCCAAAATAATTTACTGAACACCTAATAATTTACTGAATACCTAAATACTTTTAGTGACACTTCCTTACACATTTATAATACTGCGTCCAAATTACTTCAAATTTTCACCTAATCTGTCTGTTACACAAAGTGGGATACATGGGCTCAAAGACCCATCCTGGGTCTGAATAAAATAGATGGAATTTTATCAATACAGCATCGTGTTTTCTGCTTTGATATTAACAGACTGTATTAATAACCAAAGAAATAGTAAAGAAATATTTTCTTTTTTTAAACTTTTTCTTTTTTGGCTGCCTTGGGTCTTTGTTGCTGTGTGTGGGCTTTTTCTAGTTGCGGTGAGCAGGAGTTACTCTTCGTTGCGGTGCACGGGCTTCTCATTGCCATGGCTCCTTTGCTTGTGGAGCATGGGCTCTAAGTGTGTGGGCTTCAGTAGCTATGGAACTCGGGCTCAGTAGTTGTGGCATGCGGGGTCTAGGGAACAGGTTCAGTAGTCGTGGTGCACGGGCTTAGATGCTCCTCGGCATGTGGTATCTTCCCGGACCAGGGCTCGAACCCGTGTCCCTGCATTGGCAGGCGGATTCTTAACCACTGCGCCACCAGACAAGTCCCCAAGAAATAGTTTCTAAAGAAATAATAAAGTAATGAAAATGGTGTTCCAGTTTGCACAAGATCAAGCCTTCCTCATTTCTTCCTGCTATGTTTTACCACAGTTTTGACACATCTTTTTTTCTCACATTTTAGAATTCATACCTTGTGTACTTTATACCTTGTACATTTTTAATGTCATTTAAAAAAAAAATCTCAAGTCTAGGCATTTTCCCTTCTTACACTGTAGCTATGATACCATAGAAGGTTGTAACTAAAATAATTATGATCCCTTAAGGCAAGACCTCCAGCTTATGAAGTAGGCCAGTCTTCATACCTAACAGCTTTAATCTCTAATAATACAGATAAATAGAAAAAGTGTCTACAAGGAGAAGCCAGCCTCTCGTCTGGGCTATCTTTTCATTGTGAGTTCTTTAAAAAAACAAACAAAACAAAACAAAACAACCCCCCCCCAAAAAAAAACCTACTTTAATGATCTATTCCCTTGCTTTTCTTTAAAAGAAATCTTCTGTATTTGAATATGGCATATTTCATGAGTCTCTAAGTCTATGCAGACTCATTTCCATGAGTCTATGCAGAAGTCCACTTTTTGGGAGAAGTCAAATAACTCATCAGCTTTGCAGCTTTCGTCCCATTTGCAACTCATGCTGCTATTTTGCGGGGGAGGAAAGGCCTTAGCAAATGTCTGCGTTCCCACACCAGGCAAGAAAACCAACGTCTGCAAAGAGTGTTGAGTACCATCTCTACTGGATCATGCCAGGACAAGTGGACCATTCAGAACCACTATTGGAGTCCAAGTTCAGGTGTATTATCTTCTCTTCCATTCCAGAGAGCATCTTCTCCAGATAGGCAGGGGTTAGAAAATCTTTTATCAGTACTCTGATAAATGCAAGTTTATAGAAAGAAATTCAATTAGCAGAGGAAAATCATAACATAGATAAAGTGATGTATGAATATACAAACAACTTTTACATCTGTAGGCTCTTTTCTGCCCAGAATATCTGCTCTACAGCCCATTCTTCTCACTCTCTGCCTCTGGGAAGCAGGAGGCTCCCTTACCAGGGCTGCCTCATCCAAGGCTGGTTTACACTCCCAACCCTGACCTGGCCAGAGTCCTCTGAGACTTCTCCAAGACTCCAGTGGACGTCTGCCTTGGGGCTTTTGCTTGCCTGGTTTCTGGCTTCCCCATGTTTGTTGCTGAACTACAGTGCCCTCCAGTTGGAGGAAAGAAGGAGAGAAAACTCTCTCAGATCCACTTCTGAAGTCTTGCTTTGCTTTTTCTTCTTGCCACCATGTTGCTGGCCCATCTCCGGCCTCCATCTATCTACACGCCAGACAAAGAAGACACGAGAAAAATTCAAGCAGCTCCTCTCCATGCTTCGTAAATGATCAGCAGAACTCCACCTAACCACAGACCAGGTGTTTCCGGCTCGCATTTTTCTGCCTGACAGACCCCTGCAAAGGATCTGGTAATCACTTTCTGTTCTGCCTTTTGTTTAGTTCCTGCATGAACCATAGACACCCTTGGGGTGGAGGACAGTGGAGTGGAATGGAGAGAGCTTTGAACTTGAAGCCAGTCGTTTTAGTCCTCCTGGTTTGCAAGCTTAGTGTCTGTGTGATCTTCAGATGTCATTTAACTCCCTTGAGACTCAGTTTCATCTGTAAAATGGGTATACACATGTCCCCCTGATGAGTCAGCAGGAGCCGACAGAAACCCCTTCCCTAGCGGCTCCCCCTCAGACTTAGCCTCCGTATAGTTTTTAAAAGAGTCACCACACGTGTTCTACTTAATAGCTAGAAGCTGGACCACTTAAGAAAGCAGTAATAGAAATTAGTATCAAAATCTAGAGATTTTCTAATAATGTGCAGTTGTGAAGTTTAGCTGCATTAATTGACAGAAGAGAGCTGGGGGAGCCTGCCGCGTGGTGGAAGCTTCAGGAGGCTGGTTCTCCTCTGGTTTCCCTTAGAGCAGTCCTCTGCGGAGCCCGATGGTCACATCTCCATCTCCAGATTCCAGGCGTAAGTCCCAAGGAAATCAGGGAAGAGGGGTGCAAAGTATCCTATCCCCATGCAGGACATTCGGAACTTCGGGCTTTCCTTCCTAGAGCGAGCAGTGATACATAGTTCCTGCAAACATAAAGGATATAGCTAAATCCTACCGACTTAATTCTGTCTAGGCTGACCCCCGCCCCGCAAGGTGTGTGAGTGAATCCACGCGAGACTTCTCGAGACCTCTGGTGTCTCTTTACGGGTCGCGAGCTAGGCCACGGAGCATGCGCACGCAGGGACCGTGTCTGCCGGGCTGTGGTCCTTGGAGTTGCCTGCCAACTACACTGTGGTTGAGACCGCAACGGCTCAGAGCGGTGGCTGTGGCTGTGAGGTGAGGCCGAAGCTGTTACCGGAGAGGGTCCTCTCTTTAGAAAGGCTTCCCGTTTCTCTCAGTGTGTGGTTTTGGTTGGCTGCAAAGAAGTGGAAATCAGATTCTGGTCAGCCTCCATCGCCCCGTGTGGCTCAGGCCGGGCAGTCTGCTGGGTATTAATTCTGCATCTAAGTCTGCCACGGAGAGATTGATGGCTGACCTTTTATTCATTCATCCCGCGTGCATGCGTACTGAGCCCTTATTATGTGCCATGTATTGTTTTCTAAGCGCTCTGCTGGTCTTATTTTTTCCCCGCAGCACCGCTGTGAGGTGGGTACCAATTTTAACCCCACTGCACAAAGGAAGAAACTGAGGCAGAGGGAGGTGAAGCTGTCTTCGTGCCCTTCTATTATTAGGAATCGTTTTAGTTTTACAGTTATTTACTTGAAGGTGGCAATTTCCAGAGAGTGTTTCCTAAATGATCTGGCCTGAACTATTTGCTAGCTAAGCAATTAAGTGTTTGTTTCAGACAATGACAGACGAACCAGACGGGGCCAGGGAGAGCCCTGTGGGGAGGTATCACTGATATTAGACCCTTCCATGCCATGGAGCAGGTGGCCTGGGTAACCGCGTTTATAGGGGACACCTGTAGTTTTCGGATCTTTAATCAGTCTCTGACCTTAGGACTGTGGTTCTATAAAACATCTCACATTTCCTTCCAAAGCAAAGGCATCAACCTGTACCCCTTCTCAGCTGACTCTTTAAAGGGGTTTCGATAACCCCTGCAGATTCCAAATTGCATATTGTATCTTCTGTCATGGTTACCTTAAAACAAATAAGGAGAGATTAAGAATGGAATTAAATATCTAAAATTACTCCATTGGCAATGAGGAATAATTTGGGCAGGATGGTAGCAGCTCTCACACTGCGTCTGAGATCCAGTCCTGCCCTTGGAACTCAGTAGAATCTGGTGTGAGGTTTGACTGCAAATGTGACTGAAATAGGAGACCCAGAGCCAGGCTCCAGCTGAACTGGGACTGTATTATCAAAGCATCAAGGATACTGTGTGATACATAATGATAAACTGGGCTTATTGGGGGATTGTTGGCAGACAGTATTGGAAAATTGAAGTAAAGTGAAAGGATGTGGAGGGCAAGTGAAATTGATTAAGGCAAGTGGTTCACAATTTAGGCTGTTAATTCCAGGTGCTGTCACCACATTCTTTTTTCTAGGAGCTGGCATATACCGTGGTGGTCGGTGGAGCACCACCAGGAAAGTAGGCGGAACGGCACTGGACTAGCCCATTATGAGCCAAAGAAATGCTTAGTTATGCATGACAACCAACCGCTTTAAGGGTGGAGAAGGAGCAGGGCCCGATGCTCTGCTCTATTCTTACCCCATGACCTAGTGACAATACATTATGTGTTTCCATCCCCCGCCCCCCCAGTGCTGTGGTCTTCAGGAATTCTGTCCATTTGGCCTCTTAGGATGGGTTAGTCCAGTGCAGGTTGGAAGTGCTGGTATTTCAGGTATTCTCTGGCAGTCTGACAAGCTCTTCCATCTTGCTTCCCTCTCTCCCCAATCTCTTGACATCCTTTATACACTTTAGTGTGCATCTCAGAGGCTGCTTTGTCTCTAAGGCTTCCCCAACATTCTGTTTCCTCCTATCTTGAGCTGGTTTTAACCTTTCTCTCCTTTGTGCTTCCTGTATTATAGCATGCACCAAAGACTATCTTGTATTTATCTTTATTATTTCTGTTCCTGTCTTAACCCTTACCGAAAGTTCCCTGAGGGTAGGTTTCATGTTTTCTTTATCATAGCCGCCTCCGTATCACTTTGCACAGTGCCTTGTACAAAGCAGATGCTTAATAACTTCTTGTTGAATTGTAGTAGTTTAAAAACCTCCAAAAAACGCTAAGATTTGTGTGGCAGGTGAAGGCAGCAGCAGGTGAGCGCCCCCAGGGAGGGGAGACATTTGCAGATCCAAGTGTTTCTGCACCAAGCCAGTCCTGAGCGCTTTCCTCCCTTAGCAACTTATCTTTCTCATTTTCCCCCACTACCCAGTGGTCTCTTTGTCCTTGCTTTCTCAGAGATTAAATGGCCTTATTTTTCGGTGGCATGCTCTAAAGATCTCACTAGCATCTCCTTTGCTTTTTGGAGAGCCTGGTTTGTCGGCAGAGGGGAGGACCTCTCTGGTTCCCAGTAGGGATGTTGTGCTCCTCTCTGTTAACCTTAGTCTGGAGTAGGGAGGCCAACTCCTTCTCAGCCCGTGAGGGCGCCTCCCATCTGACCACCAGGCTTGGACTGGTGTGGCCTGAGGACATCCTGGGATAATGTAACCAACAAGTTACCTTTAATATCAGCTGCTCAAGGAGCAGCCTCACCAGCCCCAAGGCAAAGCTTGCCATTGCCGTTTTAAAAATAATAATCCCTAATCATTTTTGTATATCTTAAGCTCAGGGCCTAATAGTTCAAAAATGGAAGATGAATACAAAGATTTTTCTTCTGCTCTTACTCTGTTCTAATTTTTTTTTTTTTGGTGGGGGGCATTTGTTTTAAAACCTAGGGGATATTCTATACCTGTGATGGCCCCCAGCTGAATAAAGTATTAGACAGTCTCTAGATCTTGATACCAATTTCCGTCTCTACTTTCTCAAGACAGCCTGGCTTTTAGCTATTTAACAGAATTCTTGTGATAGATAAAGTCTTATAAAAATACATGGAGACAAAATATGAGGGCCTGGGCAAGGGATTTGTCCTCAGCTCCTGGCAACTCAGCTGGGATATCTGGGTAGGGAAGACACGTAAGAAGAGAGGACTTTGCAAGCAGGTGGCTGGAGTGGCCACATCTCATTCAGTCCATGTGGTCAGTAAAAACTTGGAAGGAGGCATGAAATGTCGCCTAGCCCTTCTAGTATACCTTGTCTACTTTAGATTCCAATGTTCTTTGATTCCTGACAATTCTCATCTTCTACAGTCTCTGGTCACGACCAGGACCTAGTGACTGAAGGCAGAAGAATTTCACCTATTCCCAAGTGTGGGCAAGACACTGGAAAAAGTGTGCATCAATCATCAAGAGTCCAAATGCAGCTTCAACAGCATGTGACTGGTGAGTTTAACAAGCCTCACTTTTGACATAAACAAAACACAGCATTATAGTGTTTCACCCATCTTACCTTTAAGCTTGATGCAGTGGATTAATTTTCCCCTGCCCTGGGATGTCAGCTCTGGCAGATCTTATACTTTTGCCTCCAGTCTTATAGAAAAGATACTCCAAGGTCCCTTTAGGTTGCAAACACAATCTCAATTCAGTAATTAGAATGTCATGGCAAAGACGTTAATCAAAACTTGGAACGTGACAGCATTCAGTAGTTTGCCTTCCTTCAGCTCTGACCTGCTTCAGGGGTGGTCCTCCAGTCTTCACTCCTCCCCTGCCCCTCCCTGGTCACCCCGCCCTCTCTGCACACTTTTCCTCACCAAGGTCAAAGATAGGAGAAGGAGAGAGAAGGGAACGTTATGGTTTTCACTAGGCTGGCAACTTTGTTATTCCTGAGCCTACAGCTGCAGTCCCTAATTAGTTACTGATAATTAAGACAGACCTTTTCCCCATGGCTGCTTTTCTGGGCTCTTTGAGGTGCTCTGCTGAAGTCTTCCTCCTGCAGCTTCCATTAGCTATTCGGATTCTTCGCTATTTCAGCTGGCCATTTGCAGCTCCTCCCTCAGCCCGTAGGGATCCAGTGACACCCTTCCAACTCCTTCCACTCAGGTCTTCTCACCTTCTGTGTTACCCTATTGCGCAGGACCAAAGACAAGATGAGCTGGGTCTCTCTCTGGAGTGGCTTATGTCAGTTCCCATGATCCTTTGTCCAGTGAGCCCTTTGTCCAGTGAGCCCAGGTTGCAGGCTGACCCTACCACAGAGCACAGGACGATGCCCCTTGATAGAATTAAGATTGGTTGGAAACCTTTCTGCATGAAAACTAATTGCACATAAAAATTAGTTAATCTCTGTTTTTCTCAGTTATAGCGTGTTAATTTTATAAGCAATATTTCAATGCGTTAGAGGTAATGAATACAAAAATTGTATTTGATTCATCATATAGTCTCATACATTTTTGAGTTGCAAATTCTCCCAGAGAGATATCATACCAACTCTATGTTAGTGTGTAATGTTCAGAATTTGGTTCCTTGCTTTTGTTCAATGCAGTAACTTCACAGTTTTTTTGATATTTAACTTTTGGTTTTGTGAAAATAAGAAGATTTGAGCATTGAAATAAAGCATTGCTGTTAGCATGATTTAATTTTTTCTTGCTTTTGAAGTAGCAAAAATTCATTGACTTGAGGGTAAATTATTTTATTTCTCTGAAAAAAATGTAGTATACAATGAGTGAGGGCTGATGATATGTTTCCTTGACAAGTCCTTTTAAGAAGACTGCTTCTAAATGCAAACTGCCAAGGGAAATCTTGGGAAGCAGAATTTTTTTTAATAAGTTCATAGGGAGCCACTGTGCCCTTCTGTTTCTTTCGTGCTCTTTAGGAATCCTTCCTGTATATACTTAGAATTTTTTTTCTGCTTTGAATTGAAATAGTCTATGGAGCAGCCACTTTATATATGTTTTAAACTCTTGCTTGGTTCATAAAAATGCATTTTTAAGAGTTCCCGTGCAGCATAGATTTGTTTAAACATTTAAAGTCAACAACATATCATATCTGGTATGGTTGATGGAGCAGAGAGAATATTGAGTGCAAAGTACTGAAATTTTATAAGCTTTGGCAATAAAGGGTAAAGATCTCTATTCATTTAGAAACTATTATTAGAAAATAATGTCTTGTAACTTTATCATTTATTATCTCAGTTGATTCTCAGCCCTTGTCAGGGGTTTGTCAATAGGCAGGTCAGATTGTCATATCCTCATGTTAATGATGAGGAAACTGAGGCTCAGAGAGGTTGAGTGAATTAGCCAGTGTCATCCTGCTGGTACACTGAAGAACCAGGATAGGAATCCAGGTTTGCTGTCTTTAAGTCCTAAATTTTTACATTATAGCATTATGATTTTCAAGACAACAGTGATTAGTTATGGTTAGGGCATGCAAAGATGGACGAGACTGGCCCTATTTCCAAAAGCTAGTTGAGAGGTAGAGCTGGGAGACAGACAAGTCGTGAAACCCTTGCAGTAAGATTTGGTAAGGACAATAATAAGAACTATTAAATGAGGCACTAAGGAAGGCCTAATTCTATCAGGGGTGGAAGTGGGAAGGAGTTTAAGCTCTTGTGTTTAGGAGAAGGAGTTTTGATCCGTGACAGTATCTCTGTTCCACAGACCTGTATATGAGAAAGGAAGTCCCTCCTCTCCCCATCCTCCCTTACCCCAGCCCCTGTGGTCAAGAGACTGAGTGATTGAGGAATTATGGTGATGGTACTGAATACAACAACTCCAGCTGAGCAAGAAAGTCTGTGGCAATTGAAGAATTCTTGGTCTGGGAGTAAGGAGCCTTCCCAGGGAAAGGCAGTAGAGTTAAGGTTTTATAGAGAAGATGGCTCCAGACCTTTGACCGCACTTGGAGCTTCAGAAGGTCATCTTGGTATTTTCTAAAGATGTGACCCAAGACGGGTCACAAAAGGCAAGGCAGCATTGTTTGCTGGAACACTCTTGCTTTATTCAGGCTACTTTCTATAAAAATGAAATCTATACTGTTAAGTATGAACTAAGCTGTTTATGTATCTTTTTTCTCCCTCTCATGTATCTATGTCTGTCTATCCATCTATTGATCCATCTATCTACCTATCTAATCATCTATCATCTATTATTTTTCTCTCTTAATACAAGAGAAAATGTTTCTGTTGAAATTAGTTCTATTCTACTATTTGTTCTTTTAATATTGGAGTCAAGTTATGGATATGTGAAATTTGTTTATACAAAGAATCAGAATGAAAGTTGAAGTTGAAAATGGATCCATTTGTTTATTAAGAAGACTTGAGAAGGACAAAAACTGGTGAAAAGAGGGAATGTTGTACCTATCCTAACATAGTCTGAGGCTTACTCCTCTATAACCTCATGTTTTCTGAGGTTTTTCTCATTCCCTCTGGCTCCTCCTACTCAGTGTTTTGGTAGCCTCCTTGGCTTTGTCCACCTCTCACTTCTTGGTGGTTTCCACGATTACTTCCAAGACCCTCTTTCCCTTCCTTTTTCTTTCCATATGTCCCTTCCTTTCTCCCTCCCCACACTCTCCAAGGATGATCTTATTCCTTCTTTTGGCTTAACTACCATTTATTGTAGATAGTTGTTAGCTCCACAGACATTTATTGAGTGCTTTCTTTGTGCCAGGCGTTCATCTAAGAGCTGGGGATACAGTTATAGCTTAACATTTTTAGTGGTTTTATGCTTGTGAATTTTATTTTCAACTGGTAGTGATCACCACAGACATTCAAATATTATCGTATACATTTACATTAACGTAAAATATGGGTTCTGAAGACGACGAGCTTTTAGGAAAGAATGAGTAGCTGGTTAGCAGCTTGAGCCAGAAGACTTTTCCGCCTCTTGGAAAGCGTATCTGTTTATCCTTGGAATCAAGGTAGCACGATTGATGAGAAAATACTTTTCCCTTTTGACACATATTGCACTGGGTTGGATGCAATTGGGAACTCCTCAATGATGACAGTTATTAATGGCAGAAAGCCTGTTTGAGGCAGATGCCAAGACGGGAAGAAGTCATCTTACTTAGGAAGTGTCATCTTACCCTGGTCTCCTTGGCTCTCAGACATTGCGGATTGTACTGCATCACTGTGAGCCAGGCTTCCGGACTTTAGGTTATCCTGATCGACTTCTTTCTTGGACTGAAGTTATTTGGTAATGGTACTAATAGGGACTTTCCAGAGAAATAACTAGGGAAAATACCATAAAACCATTCATGCAGTTGAAAGCAGACGTCTCTGGTGATATTTATATTGGGCAGAGACTGTGCCTTATTTTGGGTTGTATAGAAGGACGTTCTTGGCTTCCAGCAAATTCTAACCCTAATGTAATTTGCAAAATTATTTGGTTTGGAAAGATGCAGAAAAGTAAATTTTAAATTGTCGTGTAACTTTTACTTTCAATCTATTGAGGAGCTTAAAAGTCAACATGAAGCCACATCCCACTGGTACTGTTTAAAAAAAAAATAACAGTTCATTTTAAAAAAAAAAAGTCCATCTACATCAAAATAAAAAGCCAACGTCTTTCCTAGACTTTTTGAGTATTTTTTATTTTTTATTACAATGCTGTTTAGGACTCCTTTTCCTTTTGAATTCAAGACACCAAAGGGCTCTGTTCTAAACCTGTCTTCCACCAAAGCAGCTGGTGGTCTGTTACACACAAAAAGAGTGCTTAACTTTTACAAAGCTTAGCACCCTCTTCTTATATCCAAGTTCTACTGTTCTCTAATGCCAGTCATTACTAATTATCTTCAGCTGTGTCACGCTGTTTCCTGAGGTGCACTCTGATATTTTAGTAACAAAGACCTATAGGCCAATTATTAAATCACACCCAACCTTAGTGATGGGTTTTGTTGCAGACAGCTAGTTTGAGTTTCCTTTTGTTCTGCCTCATCAAGAATTTACCAGTTAAACTGAGGAGAAACACAAGTGCGTTTGTGATAGTTATGGGATAGAAAATAGACAGGAGAAATTAATAACACAATGGAGTGCATCTTTGGGTAGTTGCAATATCAAAACTCATAAAATTTCTCTGAAGCATGGTAACTGCTGAGTATAGCAGAGTAGAGTGGGAGGGAGTGAATACTTACTGAAATACCTACCGTGTGTCAGGCTTTGTGCTAAGATTTTCCTACACTTTCTTGTTTAAATTTCACAACAAAAATTAGGAAGTGATTATTCTCTCTAACTCACAGATGAGAAAGCTAAAGTTCACAGATGTGAAGCATTGGTGCCAGATCACACAGCTAGTAAAGGACAGAGCCAGTATTTGAACCCAAATTTGAATCCAAAAGCTTTGCTTTTTCCCACTATATTATGAACACCAAACTATATTTGGTATCCATCAACTATTTTATTGCATGATGCCTCAAGAAAGAGTGGGCCAGGACATCCTCAGAATTGCTTGAAATGTGACACTTGACCTCTGTAAGTGAAAACAACCAGAGGGACGACCTGCACAGAAAATGAGGAAAACAGTTGATGGTCTGCAAACATCAGCTCAAGAAACAGTCTTGACACTCAGATTGACAATCCCTGTCTATACCATCAGAGATGAAAACCTGAGTCTCTTATTTTCTTGTTATAACCAAAGAAAAAGGGAAGCATTATGCTTGTTTTTCTGTGTGTTGAAAGGAAGGGATCAGGCGACTGTGAAGATGCTGCCTTTCCGTGGTTCACCCTTTACCTTCCACTAATTGGCTTCTGAATGTTTTTCCTCCAAAACTTAATTCGAAACATCCTACCTGGTGCTTTAGAAATATGACGTTTTTTTCATTGTTGTTAAGCAGTTCTTTAAAAAAAAAAGAAAAGAAAGAAACTTAATTCAAAGTTTAGTTTCAATATGCTTGAGTTTTAATCTCATATTTCTTAGCTGAGAGACACTTTTGCTTTTGGATCAGAAAGCACTCCTGGCTGCTATCAAGAGTAAGAAATACCGTCTTGAGACAGATGTCTGTTTCCTCTGCCAGGCTGGTGTGGAAGCCGACCCATGTTTCCTCCCCCATCTGAATGGTGGGGAAGCAGCAAGGAGGTATCAAGCATTCTGCCTAAAACATTTTTTCTCACCACATTGCTCTTGCCACATCCAGCGTCTTTAAAACTAACAACAAAATGGCTCTGCAAGTAGATGGCATTCATGTGAGGTGAGTCCCCAAGAATCATGCATAACCTGAGAGTCGGGCAGGGACAAGCTTTGAGTTGGGTCAGACCTGGATTTGAATCTCGGCCCTAATCGTTTAGCAGCAGCTTTGTCTTGGAATAGTGATGGGACAAGACCTTTCCTGGGATCTTGGAATTTTAATTAAGGCTCATAAATTGAAGACAATGGGCGGTAAGTGCCTATACTTTGTAAGGAGAGGTCTAGACATTTCTTTGTAGACTTTATTAGGACGTGGTAAAACTAGTCTTTGAACTCTTGGCCCCCTATTACCCAGCTCCAGTCTACATCAGAGAAAGTTAGGTGGTGTGATAGAGAACAAGGGGGTTCTTTGAAGGCTATGAACAGGATTAGAAAATGCCAGGTATTTCTCCTGTGCTCCCTTCTTGGCCTCAACCCCTGGAAAACCATTGTTAGAGACAGGGGCCATCTGATGGAAAGGAAAATTGACATTTCACAATCTTGCTGTTTGCTTGATGACCTAAAGCAGAGGTCAGCAAACTTTTTCTATGAAGAGCCAAATAGTAAATATATCAGGCATTGTGGGCTATGCAGTCCTGGTTGCAACTGTTCATCTGTGCTGTTGTGGAGTGAAAGGAGTCCTAGGCAATAGGTCAGTGTGACTGAATTCCAGTAAAACTATCTTCAAAATTCTAATGGTCAGACTTGGCCTGAGGGTCACAGTTTGCTGACCCCTGACTTAGAAGTTCACCCTTTAGTTCTTTGGGTTGGATCACAAGTGAATTCCTAACAGAATTTTTGATGAGCATATGGGAAAATAAAGGCTAGGGTATCGCATGGTGGCCTCGTCAAGAAAAATGGGGAAAGACTTTGAAGTGGGCAAAAATGATAACTGGGTCTTTTAAAATGGAAACTAGGCATTGTCTAGAACACTCCCCTTGGTTATGTGATTCTCTGGCACTGTAGCTTTTATTTTCTTTGAGTTACTTTATAACTTTGTAAATTATAGAAAATTGATAGTAATACAGATTATTCCTGTTCATAGAGATGCAAGTGAATTTTGTCTGAGGGAGATGCAATTGATTCCTCCCTCTTTTTACTCCAGAGAAGCTAGTTTTATATCAATTAAGCAAACTCCTTTCATTCCGGTATTCCTAAGGGCCTAACCATGTATCTGCACTTTGAATTCTCCTTTGAACAGGTTCTGACATCTTACTGGTTCCCTCATTAGTTAATAATTTAAAGGGCATCTTTGATAAACATTCATTTTATATTTGTGCAAGAGTCATGACTTTGTCTTTTAACATCCAGGAGAGGAGAGAGAGGGTGTTAGAGAAAGTGTGTTGGGCACCTTTTGTGCACCACTTCACAATTCTCTTGGCCCCTCACCTCCTACTGAGGTCACTGCTGGTGTTTTGTATAAGTACAATGAGAGAGGGTCTGGCCCCAGGCCCACACTGCATAGCCTTCCCTTTCTGCTCTAGGGCTTCTCTGATATAGTGGCCCTGAATTCATTCATACTCAACTTGAAATTGTGGGGAGCTAATACCAGTGGGGCCACACTTGATCAATGGGGGAGGGGAAACGGTAGATAAATGCTTCCTACTTTCCTCAGCACCTCCAACTCCCCACCTTCACCCCACCCCCAGAAGCATTTCTTACAGGTCTGCAGTCTGTCCTGACGGGATCCCCATCCTTGTCCTTCATGGTGGCCAGCTTGAAAATGTGTACCTGTATTGGCTTTGCCTCCTTCTGTTTCTGTCTTCTTCTCCTGCTCTCTTGCTCCCTGGGATCATTACCCCAAGTAAACTACCTGCTCGCAAAGCTCTATCTGAGGCCCTACTTCTTGGCAACTTAGGCTAAGACAGGGAGAGACCTGCACTTTAATGGTTTGCCGGGCAGGTGTTCACAGTGTTTCCTGGAGGTCATGTTGACCATGAACAGGACAGCCAGGAGTGAACTCTGCTGGAAGAAACCTGTCCTGGAGAGGGGGTTTTGCTGAGGTGAGGGAGCCCTGACAGAAAGAGGTTGCATGAAGAGTACAAAGAGGACGAGAATTAAGGTGAAGTTAAAGAGCCCAGCCTGAAATTGCATTCCCTGCCCCGAGAAATGGTGCATGGGGAGGTCTCTGAGGAGGACTTGGAAAAATGTACTATGAAACCCATAGAAGAAGAGCCACAATTTGATGACGACTTTGCAAAGGTTATCAGTCATGTCAAAGAGAACCATGAACAGCATCAACTGAGAAAAGAAGCTCTTACTCCTTTACCACTATTCTGCCTACTGCCCTTGCCCGTGAGTAGGTGAGAAAGGCTTTGGATTAAAAGGAGGAAAAGAAGAGACCATGCCACTTCCCCCGCTTCACTCCTGGTCTGTAAAATTGTGGGTTAGGATTAAGGGTACAGGAGGGGAGAAGTTATTTGGTTGAGGGATTGAAGTTTTGATTTCAACTGGATTAGACTTCAGTTAGGAGGAGGCATGGGGCTGAGATGCACATTTTTTTATTCTCAAATGCCTTACCCTTAACAATTTAATCCTGGGAGCACATACATATACATCTTATGACTTAAGATGTGATTTGTCCCTCATCAAAATAAAGATGACATTCTCAGGATGAATTTACTGGAGTGCTTCCCTCTTTGCTCCATGGTGCTTCTGACTTAGGCTTTGTTCTTATTATTTTATCTTGCTGAGAAGTATGTGTACAAAGCATTTTGTCTGGGGACTGTGATCGGGTCTGACAATATTTTCAAAAAGTTCAATCATCAGGAGGAGAGTTTCTTTTATCAACGCCCCCCTCATTTTCTCCCCCCTCCAATTTACTTTGTAAAGTTTTCTCAAAGAAGAGAATAGTGGTATGTGAAGAAGCGTAAAAAATTCCTTCTGTGATACTACTAACGGCCCATAAAATCTTCACAGAGGAGCTGTAGACATCCTGACCTTAGTCCATGATGTGCAGGGTCTCCTTAACACAAGCAGTAGCATGTCTCTGACCAGGGTTGGTCCAAACATATGCCTCTCTCCTCTGAGGAAGAAAGGAAGTCTAGGGAACGTCTCTTTGGGTGGCTTTGGGGCAAGTCTGAAGCAGGGCTGGCCCTTAGTAAAATGTCCAAGTCACAGAAGTTTGAAACAGGTAACATTTTGGCTGTTATTTTAAGTATTTTTTTCCCTACTCCCACCCCCACACCCGTTTCCACGTGCTCCAAGCTCCTCATGGTGCCTTGCTGTCCTGTAGGTCCAACTACCTTAAAGTGCACCATGCTTGGCTACGCAGTAGGTCTTCAGTGAGTATTTGTTGAATGAGTAAATGACACACATGACGAAGGGACTTTTATCCTTCCTGTTGCTAAAGGGCTTGTTTTTCCCTGTGAAGTGGTTTCCAACGTGTGGACCATAGAAGTCATGGAACGGAGGTATTGCAGTGATCCCTGTGTCCCGAAACATCCAGGTCCACCAGGACACCCAATTAAATGCATTTCCATAATGTATATGCTACAGTTTTTTCATGTATGTAAATGAAATTGGGATTAATAAGTAATAATGTTTATAAGCCTTATTGGACAGGATTTAAAAATAATGATGGAAATGTATAAATCTGTATTTATTGCCATGATAGGATGTTGATATGTAATTCTGTGAGAGAGCTTAGTTATAAAATGGTGTACAAAGTGTGATATCATCCCTGCAAGACAGTACCTAAAATACTAGATAGATAAATAGATTGGTGTAAATTAGGGCAAAAATGAATTATCTGACAAGTGCTCTTCATTTTTAGTTTATTTCTTCATTTTGGTGGAATATATCATCCAGTTGCTTTCTGAGAAAATGAGCACAGGAGTTTTTTTTAGATCATTCATTTTATTTTTCCTGTCATATTTTTAGTTTGTAAGATTTTTTTTCTTATTCTCTCCATGTTCCTTCTTAAAAATAGTGTTCTGTTCTTGTTCCATGGATATGAGTTTCCCTAATGTCCTGGAAATTTAATTATAATTTTTAAGGTGTTCTTCTCTCTTTTATTTTCCTGCAATTTTTTTCTTATTTTTTTTGTTTTGATCTTAGACTTTAATATTTGCTGTTGGCGAACCCTGGTGATCATGTTTAAGAACAAGGCATTCAAGGTGAATGGAAGCTCTGGGGTGGGATGGAGCTTTGCCAACTGGTGGCCTTTGCTGGTGGCTTCTCTGGCACTGTCATTTGGTCGTCTACATTTCTCCAGTTTCCTGCTAGTGTGAGACAGATTAGGAGTCGGCTTGCCATCATTCTGAAAGGCAACCAGGAAAGGGACTGGGAGATCACTGTTTAGTATGTACATTTTCACTGTAATCTCCCACTGTTCAGCTTTTTTCGTGATCCCAGTGATCAGCTGTGCCTGGCTAGTAACTCCAGAGCCACTTGTTTAAGTGCTCGGGGTAAACCTCTTCATTCTTTCCTGGGTGGAATAGGTGAGAACTGAATGCCTAGGGTAGAACTGGCATCTGGGGATCTAACTACTGCCTATACAGACTTCAACCATAAAAGGTCTGAAGATATAATATGCAATATGTATAAAAGGTATATTTGACTTATAAACATACATTTTGATATATTTTAAGTATACTTAATATGTTCAAAATATAAATTTAATATATTTAAGATATAGTTGTAGCTATATTTAACTCACAAAAATAAATAGTGCTTTGACCATAACTTTAATGTATATTCTTTGCTGGAAATAGCTAATTACTTACACAGGCAATTAATTTATTTTTACAGTTGTTTATGCAGTTAGTTAATTTAAACAGGTGATTAGTTTTCATATACTTTCTTTTTCTTGTTATCTTGAATTATAGAATATACATGCTGCTATGAAATATTAAATTGATACAGAAGGGGACACAGTAGAAATTGAATGTTCATTCACCGTCTTTCCTACTCCTCAATCATGCATTCCTTCCCAGAAGTAATCACTTTTAAGAATTGGTATCAATAGTCTGTACTGCCTTTTGTGCTGTTGTTTTGGACCTTCTCCCTTTAGTTAATTTAGTATCTATTATCATGCCTACTGGAAAATGGATGGGAAAGTTCAGGATTCTACTTCTCAAATGCATATAATTTACTTGAATATTGGAGCAGGTTTGGTGGAAGGTGAAGAGCTGTGCCCTACGTGAATTCTGGTTCCTTTCAAGAGCTTTCAATTAATTATAACAGGCCAATATTTCCCCAGTTGCCATGGCTAACTGAAGACTGACTATCATGCAAATTGGTTTTACAGATCATAACATTGGGTATCAGACTTTAAGAAAGATGATTTAAAAGAGTTTCCTTGTATTCTGTACGAGGAGAGAGAACCAGTTGGGAGAAGTAGAATGAAATGAAGAATCTGGGCAGACACCACAATGAAAGCCTGTGTGCTGTGAGAGGCATTCAAATAATTCTTTAATGAACTGGTTCCTTTGACTTATTTTAAGATCTATATGTAGGGGGAAATAAAAGCATGACAGGAGTAGAATAGATGGAAAAAAATTAAACAAGATTCAGTCCCATTAGTTATGACTGACAAGGAAAAGATAATAGCCAAAGAGCAAACAGAGTTTTTTAGCAGAAAAAGATAATGATAATGGAACTTTCACAAATATATCAGGGAAGAAGTAGATAAAAGTTTTTAAAAAGTTCAATAATCAGTAGAGATATGCATAATATGAATGACTCAAAAATGGCTGAGATATTGTTGTTTAAATTCTGTCATTACTGAGAGAAATAAAGAAGGGAAGTTTAGAGCACTAATGACTAATGACGGGAATCGCAAACATGGCTACTAAAAATGCAGATAAGTGACTGTTCGTACTGAGAAATTTTGAACTTAGATTTATCAGCACATCTGGTTGACATGCCTTCTCTTGGGTAATACGAGAATCAGCTAATGTGCTTACCAAGCCACTTACGATGCATAATTTTTATAAGATAATTGTGCGGATTTAACATGAACTAAATATTGAAATGCTTTGAACTCTGGAGCTGCCAATTTTCAAAGAAGGAAAACAGGAAAGCTGGAATAACAAATATTTGAAGGCTCTATTGTTTTATTCTTCAGATCTACCTCTCCTTCCGTTAGCTCAGAAGGTCATTAGTCACAAAAAGTTATGCATAATCCCTTTCCTAATGTGAATTTAAGAGGAAATGTAAACACAGTTGCCATCTCATTTCCTCTTCACCTTTATTTTCAAAAGAAAGAAAAAAAACCTGTTTGCTGATTAAACTCAGGGACATCATATAGTAGTAGACTGGTCTACAAAGCATATATCCACACAAGTATCCATTGAGCAGTGGGAGGAAAATATTAGAACTTCTATTTATCTATTAATTTGCTATTCATATATTATCTAAAATGAGAAATAAGTTTACTAATATTTAAGTTATTGATTGACACTTATTTTGGGGTGTTCCACAAAAAATTGGATGTTGGTAGACAGTTGACTGTTTGCTTTCAGCATCCTGCAAACTTTTATAGACTGTATGGGCCTGTTTTAATAGTTGTATAGAGGATATTATCTTGTTTGCATTTCAGTCTTGAGATGGAAAGTGGACTAAAAAGGTTCTGGCAGAGACACCACAGATAAAATATAATAATAACAGTGATTAAGCACAGGCAAGCATTTAGAACGTGGCAGAGCTGACATGTTACCCACACCTAATATGAGTTCATGTTTAGCCATTTAAGAGGCAAAAACAATAACAATCTAATCATCGAATTATTAGACATAAAACTTGGAAATTATTTTAAAAGCTTTTTGTGAATTTACACCCACAACAAAGGCATTAGCTACTGATAGCGTGAAGTCATCATGATTCACCAAATGTTTAAAAGTAGTTTTATTTCACTTTATCTCATCCTCTGAATTGTCTAAATTTGTTACATGTACAAGTGTATAAATAAGTATCTATATTTTGGTAGTGCTTGCCAAAATTTATTAATGGTGTACAAATTTAAAGATGCTTGGAGATCACTGTATGTGAGAATGTATTAAAAAAAGATCTCCAAGCAGAGATTCTCAAAGGGGGGTGCTCTTAAATGTTTACATGTATTTCTTACCTTGTATGTCATATTTAGGTATAAATTCCATGATACACACTTTGCAATAACTAAGTGACTTTGCCTTTTTATGAATTCTTTTACAAGTTTGTCATGGCATTTTCTCAGTTCTTCCATGGTGTGGAAATAAATGAAAACCAATCAAATGAGAAAAACAAAAGATATTTATTTAGAGCTTGCTGTAGCAAAGACGTCAGCCACCATCACTCGTGTTTGGCAGAGACTCATATACAGGGAGAGACATGGGAAAGCTTTATAGTGGAAAAAGGCGAAGGCTTCAGGTATGCCCTGCTTGGCGGTTGTTGGCATGGTGAAGCTGGAGGTGGGATAACCAGAAGCAGGGTATCCTATGTGACTGATTAGGCATATATTTTTGGCTTTCTCTGGTTGATCCTAAGCTGGAAGCAGGGACAAAAATTAGGGAAGCTGTCAGTTATTAATTAAGTCCTGGCTGTTTTGGACTGATTGTTACAGATGTATTTGTAGAACAAAGTTTTCCTACGTGGACAGACCATGAAGGGTGCCCATTCCAAACCAGTTCTCATTTTACCGAGCCATAGGAGGTTCTAGAATGCTGCTCTAGACTGGTAATTATGCAAAAGGGTCGATGAGTATTCAGGATAATTATCCCACAAATATAATGCTCATCATAAATATTTTATACATTAGAAGTATATAATTAACATATTTTTTTCTGGTTCTATCCCATTCATCTGTGTTAAATAATTTGCTTAATGTTTCAAAACATAGCTAGTATTTAGGTTGCAGTCAACTAAATTATTATAAATAAGACTACCATGAATAACTTGGTATATAGCTTTCTGAATTTAAGTTTAAGGTAGTATTCTAGAAGAAAAAGTTTTCTGTAAAAAGAGGCTCTATCAACACATAGTCTTATTTTCTTTTCGTTGATTTTGTTTTTGAAATCTACAAAGTTCTTTTTTTGGTGTTGTGTAATTAAAAATAATCCAACTAATATTTCTTCATTATTATACCAAGGATATATACGTACTTATTCCTCCCGTCTTTTCTTCCTATTTGTGTGTTATGTTGCAATTTAGTACACCATGTTGGTGAAACTTAATTTCTTGCTTATTCAATTAAAAGTGCATTCTTTTAATTGAAAATTAGTCAGATAATATTGCAGTTTAATAGTGAAATGCCTTAATTTGAAGAAATAAACTGAATTATGTGATTACTTTCTTTTTTTTTGTGATTACTTTCTTGAATAGATTTTCTGAACTGCTAACAAATACGTATTATATTAAAATTTCTTCCAAAAGATTACACCAATGAGTGATTTCAGAATATGAACTGGGGATTCCCTGGAGGTCCAGTGGTTAGGACTCCGTGTTTTCACTGCCACGGGCCTGGGTTTGATCCCTGGTCTGAGAACTAAGATCCCACAAGCCACGTGGCATGGCCCCCCCCCCAAAAAAAATGCACCATCTCATTAAAAAAAAAAAGACAAAACCCAAAAGCAAAATATGAAGCAATTTGTGTAAAAATAAAGATTTTATTTTGAATTATCTATAAAGTAAAAAGAATTATTATCCTTACTTCAATTTTTTTTGATATCCACAAACATTTCTAATAAATGCTTTAATCCCCACATGGTTTTTAAATTAGCTTAATTTTTAATTAATTAATTTTATTGAAGTGTAGTTGATTTACAGGGCTGTGGCAATCTGCTGTACAGCAAAGTGA
This sequence comes from Stenella coeruleoalba, assembly GCF_951394435.1. NCBI lineage: Eukaryota > Metazoa > Chordata > Mammalia > Artiodactyla > Delphinidae > Stenella > Stenella coeruleoalba. The sequence goes on from NC_137153.1 coordinate 82,525,676, forward strand.
CTCAGTTATATACATGTAGACAGACATTCTTCTTTTAATATTCTTTTCCATTAAGAAACAGGTAACATTTTGGCTGTTATTTTAAGATTTTTAAGGTTGGTAGATGCAAACTATTACATTTAGAATGGATAATTAGCTTAATTTTTGAGAAATCTTATAATAAGTCTAGAGAGTGGGAATTCACTGGGAAAGTAAATAATTCTTAGGTTTTAATTTGACATTTCATCAAATATTTAATAATCTGTGTTGTATGGGATACAAAGAAATACAGAGTAAGTTCACTGCATTCAAAGAATAATTTAAATGAAAAAGTGCAGAGCATAAAAATATAAAAAGTTAAACATTTTATCTGAGCCTCAATTTAATTGCAGAATTGGACCATCTGACCATTCATTACATGTAGTCACAAATAATACTACATTTCTGAGAAGCCATAGCTACATCTGGACAAGCTCAATGTCTTTGGTTATACTTTTGGGACAGTTTTTACATCTTACCTGGTTCTTAGTCAGGAGCTGAACTAGGCTAATTTTGGTCTTCTCTGAAACTTCCTAGGATTTCCTGTGATCCGGGAAATTTACTTAAAGGTAGACTCTTCCCTTGGAATCTCTAAATCTCAGGATTTTTTTCCTTTCCTTTCCTTCCTTCCTTCCCTCCTTCCCTCCTTCCCTCCTTCCCTCCTTCCTTCCTTCCTTCCTTCCTTCCTTTCCCTCCCTCCTTTCTCCCTCCTTCCTTCCTTCCTTCCTTCCTTCCTTCCGTTGTCCTAAAATCCCTATCTTCTTAGCATCCTGAAAGCAGCTATGGCTATTGGATTGGCCAAGCTTGTTCTAATTAGGCCTGAGTCTGGGTGGCTCTTGGGATGTTAGAGCTGTTCTGGATTTTATGTTATGGCAGGAAACAGGGAGTTTGGGTTATCCTTGTACTAGGTGTCAATGAGCTGTACTTCCCCACCGTGTGGCTGGCTCATGTGGTTGTGTTAGGGAACCCAACACAATTTAGTTGGTCTAGCCTTGTGTGCCTTCCTTAAGCTAATGTAACCACCTCAGAGATAAGGCACAAGGCACCAAAGGGAAGCCCTGTTGGTTCCTGCAATGCCTAGTCCTCTTTCCGAACTTCCTCCCACTTTGCTTTAGCTCTCTAGGCTACTGACTTTGCTCCATGTAACCCGTGGGGTGGATACTGTTGTGCTCCCAAATGTGATCTTGCCATATCCATGGACTTGACTTCATTTGTTTTCTGGCTCTTATGGCAGTGATTTCCATTGTTCCTTTACCCCCTGTGTTTCCTCAGTTAAACAGCCCTCTTAGTTAGATTTCAGTCCAGTTTGAGAACCTGTCTCCAGTCCAGCTACGACCTGGGCTTGTGGATGTCTGAGGTGGGGATCTGTGCAGAGTGATATAGTTATTCCATAGTTTTCTAATTAGTGGTATTTTTTCATAACATAAAATATGTACTGAATTGTGGAAAGTTTAAAAAATATAAAGAGTATAAAGAAAATAAATATGACTTGTAATCCTACCATTTAGGGAATTCCTTTGTTAATTTTTGGTACATTTACTACCTGAAATTTATATGTGTATGTAAATGACTAAATGAATACATTTTTAAAGAAGAAATGGATCATACTGTACATTCAGACTTTACGCTACTTTGTTCCTTAATACAAATAAATACTATACCAACCTCATAAAAATCTTTATAAACACAATTTTAAATGATTGCATAATATTTCAGCATACATGTGCTTTAAACTTAATATTTTATTCTGTTTTTAAAATTTGTGCTATCTTTTTTCTCCTGGAAACCTCATTTTCTTCCTGAAAAAACAATGACATTTGCTAGTATTATTTTTTCTTGATATCATTACATTTTGTCTTATATTTCTAACTATAATTATTTTTTAAAAAGAAGAATTATGAATGCTGGGATCCTTTTTCTTTTTGGCTGCGTTGGGTCTTCGTTGCTGCAGGCAAGCTTTTCTCTAGTTGCAGCGAGCAGGGGCTACTCTTTGTTGTGGTGCGCAGGCTTCTTGTTGCGGTGGCTTCTCTTGTTGCAGAGCACGGGCTCTAGGCGCGCGGGCTTCAGTAGTTTTGGCGCGTGGGCTCTAGAGCGCAGGCTCAGTAGTTGTGGCGCATGGGCTTAGTTGCTCCGTGGCATGTGGGATCTTCCCAGACTAGGACTCAAACCTGTGTCCCCTGCACTGGCAGGAGGATTCTTAACCACTGCACCACCAGGGAAGCCCAAATGCTGGGATTCTTAAATGCAAAGTAATTTTACCTTTGTGAAAGGATTCAATTTTTTTAACTTTCTTTTTACTTCCTTTCATAAGTAAATTAGCTTTGGGTATTTTTGAAGATTTAGAGTCTTATTAACTTAATGGAGTAACAACTGAATCTCCAGGTTCTTTAGGAATAGACTTCTAATGTCTGAGGAAGACTAGCTAACCAGAATTTCAGTTTCACTTTTCTAGGGAGAAAGATTGTACTTCGAAAAATGTCCCTGACGCTTTTAGACCAATGAGCAGCTCCTTTTATAAACTATCAGAAACTTCAGAAGTAGAACTATTTTCTGTTTCATCTCTTTATCTCCCCAGTATCCAGTCCACGCTCCATCACTGTGTGGCTGTGAGTTTTTGGCCAAACGGTGAGCCTCTCCAATCATCAGTTTCCTCCTGTGTAAAACTGGGATGATGGTTGTACTGTTCTCAGGGGTTGTGGCAGAGATTACAGACACCCTGCACAGTCTCTAGCCTGGCTCATTAAAGTTTAGGTATTATTTATGGTGTTATTATGCTGCTGGTGGAGATAGCGCAGCATGGTGGTTAATGTCATGGACTTTGGTGTAAGCCTACATAGGTGCAAACCTGGACTGCCACTGACTAGTTCTGTGGCCTTGGAAAGTCGCCTATCCTCTGGGGCCTCAGTCTTCTCATCTGTAAAAGAGATATAATAATAGCATCTACTCCATGGGATTTTTAGGAGGTTAAATTATTGTAATATAGATGAAAAGTACTGAGAACAATGTCTAGCTAGTGCTGTATGTGTGATTGTTTAAATCGAATAGAATACCTGATCCATATTTTTTTTTCCTGATCCATATTTTAAGTAATAGGTGGGTGAAGTAGTTACAGAGCAAAAGTAAATCATGTCGCTTTTGTTTCCTTACATGTGTAAATATTTCCTTTTCTTTGAAGTGTTCAGTAACCAGAGGAACTGCATGCTTTGAGATCATTGGCCTAAAGGGTGCTCAATTTGACCAGTCCCCAAGGAGGTACTTGCCAGATTGCTAGGATGGAACGTAAATGACTCAGAATCATCAAAATCTGAGATGAGTCAGCTGATGCCTATCTTAGAGTCTTTAGTAGAACCCCACCAAGAACACAAGAGAAGTACTATGAATAGGTAACCTTCTCTATATATGTTTGTGGGACTATTGCCATCCTTTCTAGTGCAGGAGAGTAGTTGTGGATTAGAGAGACTGATTTGCTTTTAGAGATTAAGTGTCTTGGACTATCTCTGGGCAAAGAGGAGTTCACATAGAATGAAGAAAATATAAACAGTGTAACTCTATTTCTCTTACAGTAAGGCTCTTCATAAAGAATGATCCAATAGGCTAGAAGATTTTGAAGCAAATTAAAATTATTTTCCACAAGGCACATGAGCATTTTGATTGCTTCCCTATGTTTTAGAACTATTAAGAGTTCTTCAAATGAGGTCCAAAGTGCAGCAAAACATAATCATCCAACTTGGAAGGCAGCCATGGAATGGGATGACTGAATAAATATTACCATCTAGCATCATTTATCTCAGGCTTTAGTGCGAATGGGAGAGAGGTTGGGGAGGGATTTCCTGCCAAAATCCAAGGTTAAACCCGAAGAGAAGTTAGTACCCTCCAGGGGCCATTTTTTCTCCATTATGAGCCTTGGCTATGATTTCATTTCAATGATTATTTTAAAAAATTGTATTTTGAATGGGGGTAGGCAAAGCTGGTTTTGAACATGTATAATTTGAAAATTCATCTAGAAGTGTGATGGTCAGTTTGAATAGATGAATATACTTTAGCTGCTGACCTATTCTTCAATATGTTTTTTTTTTTGCTGACAAATTAGGGCTATTAAAAACTCCTTGCAATAGAGGTATTTGATTGTTTAAAGTGAGATTGTAGATACCTCCGTCAGCCTTTGACAGGGGACACAAACCATAATTTGGGAACTGTAATGTAAACCTTGAGACAACGAAGTAACTTAACAGACCTGAGTCAAGCATAAACAATGAAGTGGTTTGAAAGGATTGGTCTCCCCGAAATGGCACGTTCCACGGAAGAATGCTTTCTCTGTTTGATCTGTCACTAGAGCTCTCAAAACATGACACTCCTTGAACATAATATACTTTGATGATAAACTAGATTAACTTTCCCAGTGCAAGTGAAAGGCCACCTGTTGCCAGAATGGCCATATTCCTCATTGGCTGTCTTGTAGCTGTCATCACTTCAATGCAATCTGCAACCGACATGCTAGAATATAATGAATATGTCAGAAGTTGGAGGTCAGCCATCCAAGTACATGAAAACTTGGCTCGCCTACAGTGTCAGCATGGAGGCCTCCCCTATCATCTCGTGCAGAGGATTTCTGCACCACTTGATTTGTTTGTACAGGATTTGTTGCTGTTGGATGGGGCGTATTTCTGAGAGGCTTTTTGACAGCCCGTTCAAATATTTTCACTGGAAAAAATAGGGCTTCTGGTTTCAAGCTCTTCAAATAATAATAGGTGGTGTAAAATGCCAAGGTACCTGATGGTGGTGGGGGTCTGTTGTTGCTTTTTACTGGAAATATCCACAGAGACTGTTAGAAGTGTTTTGATTGGAGTGGAGAGGAGTGTTGGTTGGAAGATCAGAGCCACTAAAGAAATTGTAGGGATGCTCAATTTCTGCCTTCTCCTCCCCACCTGTAACATATAGTGGTGTTGGATCCGTTGGCCCACAAACTCTTGCTATAGGGAAATATAAAGTAGTGCATCATATTTATTTATATGTCAAATATTTATATATCATATGCAATATAGTACGGATCAGTTTTCTGGGTCACAGTATTAAGGAACAGTGTGGGATTCTTATTTATTCATGAAATATCTGTTCTTTCTTCTCAAAAAGTGAAGTATGTTTTAGCTAACAGCATCAGGAAGAAGCTTTCTGAAGTCTTGGTCAGTATGATGAAAGAATCATGAGTAGTTCCATTGGCTAAAAGTAAGAGAGCTTAAAATCAGTCTTAGCTGTTGTTAAATGCTTGCCCCAAACCTTTAAAGGCCAACTAAAAGGAGAATTCTGTTCTTGGCTTTAACTTGGGCAGAGTTGCTCAACCTTGACACTATTGACATTTTGAACTGGATAATGCTTTGTGGGTGGGGGACTGTCCTGTGCACTGTGGGATGTTTAGCAGCATCCCTAGTCTCTACCCACCAGATGCCAGTAGCACCTTCCCAGTCATGGCAATAAAAAAATGTCTCCAGATGTCCCAAATTGCCTTTCGTCCCCTGGAACTCACATGGGGGCAAAACTGCCCCTGATTGAGAAACCCTGACTTAGTTGGATACTGGGTTCCTAGAAGTATATTACATTGCAATATCATAAAGGAGCATGCATAAACCCATCCTTCTAACTTTACCTCCCCAGTTTTAATATCAAAATATCAACCGAAAAGGAGCGGGAAGTTTATTACACTCCGTACAGTAATTCACATTCATACATCCTAAAAATATGGGTTTGGGTAGCCAAGGGCCTAAGATTATCTTCTGGTGGTTTTGATAATAACAGCAATAATGGCTCTCATTTACAGAGGGGTAATTACAGTACCCCACCCTGTGCTAAGTCATGTGCTATTTTACTTGATCCTTGCAACAAATGTAGACGTTAACTACATTGTCATGCTCTCTTATCAGATGAGCACACGGAAGCTTGGGGCATTTAAAGAATTTGCCTAAACTTGTACCCTTAGTAAAAAACAGAGTTTGTGTTTAAATTCAGGTGGTCCCACCCAGAACTTGTAAAATGAACTACTTATACATTGTTTCTCCCTTTGTGGACTGGATTACAGCTGCTTCCAGGGACTGCAGGTCACGGGTCCTCCACAGCTGATGCTCAGCAGATTTCTTTCTAGCACTTTCACATAATTTAGGTCTCAGTGAGTCACATCCTATAATCGTTTTATAAGAACGAAGTGGCAAATAGCTAATTTAAAATTATCCCTGTCAAAAGAAGATAAGAAAATTACGAGTGGGTTTGATAAAAAAACATTTTATATCTCTTCTAAAACACTTGTTAAATTTTATCGAGATGTGACCTTATTTTTTTTTTAATTATTTATTTTTGGCTGTGTTGGGTCTTTGTTGCTGCGCGTGGGCTTTCTCTAGCTGCAGCGAGCGGGGGCTATTCTTCTTGAGGTGTGCCTGCTTCTCATTGTGGTGGCTTCTCTTGTTGCAGAGCAAGGGCTCTAGGCGTGCAGGTTTCAGTAGTTGTGGCACGAGGGCTCAGTAGTTGTGGCTTGTGGGCTCTAGAGTGCAGGCTCAGTAGTTGTGGCACACGGGCTTAGTTGCTCCATGGCATGTGGGATCTTCCCAGATCAGGGATCGAACCTGTGTCCCCTGCATTGGCAGGCGGATTCTTAACCACTGCAACACCAGGGAAGTCCCTCGAGATGTGACCTTATAAATATAAACTTAGACCTCTAATGACTTGGCAAGCTGTACGCTCTGTGGGAATTTTAATCCACGTTCAGTATTTAATTTGTGTGAGTTAACTCAGTGTTTAATTTTTTCTGATGGTTTCCATCATCTTTAACATTTTCTACATGTGTTGACAAGGGGAAATATGTGACTATTACATCCCTTTTTTTTCCTCTTGCCCTGCGGTTTAAAAACGAGTAAAATTGTCAAAAGTCAGGCAGATTGAACAAAACAAAACAAAACAAAAAGAAATAAAAACAGAGACACCTATTAATCCACAGCCTGGAAAATGAACTAATACATTTGCCCTCATCTATTCTTTCTTAGTCCATTGTCAGAGGTCCTTTTTTCCCCTTCTTTATTTATATATCCTTTTAATCATCACTTTAGTTTACCTTCACTTATTCTGTTGCCATTCCCCAAATTGATCATAGACATAATATAAAAAGAGCCTTTTCTCTTAGTTTTGTTTTTTTTAAGTCAGTGCATTAGACCATTTTTTCATTAGCACTTAGCAGATACTCAGTAAACATTTACCATCTTATGGAGCCTAGTAGACAAATCAGAGTAGGAAATACAGCAAAATGCAAGATACAGAAAAAATGCAGCCGTGTAGAGGATAACTATACTGCCATGAAGCTGTGGGGCACAGGAGGGGCAGTGAATTGTTATTACCGTATTTCACTGATTGCTTTTGAAGTACTCTTTATCGTGGAGAATTTCTTTTTTTTTTTACATCTTTATTGGAGTATAATTCCTTTACAATGGTGTGTTAGTTTCTGCTTTATAACCAAGTGAATCAGTTATACATATGTTCCCATATCTCTTCCCTCTTGTGTCTCCCTCCCTCCCACCCTCCCAATCCCACCCCTGTAGGTGGTCACAAAGCACCGAGCTGATATCCCTGTGCTATGCGGCTGCTTCCCACTAGTTATCTGTTTTACATTTGGTAGTGTATGTATGTCCATGCCAATCTCTCACTTTGTCACAGCTTACCCTTCCCCCTCCCAATATCCTCAAGTCCATTCTCTAGTAGGTCTGTGTCTTTATTTCTGTCTTACCCCTAGGTTCTTCATGACATTTTTTTTCCTTAAATTCCATATATATGTGTTAGCATACGGTATTTGTCTTTCTCTTTCTGACTTACTTCACTCTGTATGACAGACTCTAGGTCTATCCGCCTCATTACAAATAGCTCAATTTCGTTTCTTTTTATGGCTGAGTAATATTCCATTGTATACATGTGCCACATCTTCTTTATCCATTCATCCGATGATGGACACTTAGGTTGTTTCCATCTCCGGGCTGTTGTAAATAGAGCTGCAATGAACATTTTGGTACATGACTCTTTTTGAATTATGGTTTTCTCAGGGTATATGCCCAGTAGTGGGATTGCTGGGTCATATGGTAGTTCTATTTGTAGTTTTTTAAGGAACCTCCATAATATTCTCCACAATGGCTGTATCAATTTACATTCCCACCAACAGTGCAAGAGGGTTCCCTTTTCTCCACACCCTCTCCAGCATTTATTGTTTCTAGATTTTTTGATGATGGCCATTCTGACTGGTGTGAGATGATATCTCACTGTAGTTTTGATTTGCATTTCTCTAATGATTAATGATGTTGAGCATTCTTTCATGTGTTTGTTGGCAATCTGTGTATCTTCTTTGGAGAAATGTCTATTTAGGTCTTCTGCCCATTTTTGGATTGGGTTGTTTGTTTTTTTGTTATTGAGCTGCATGAGCTGCTTGTAAGTTTTAGCGATTAATCCTTTGTCAGTTGCTTCGTTTGCAAATATTTTCTCCCATTCTGAGGGTTGTCTTTTCATCTGGTTTATGGTTTCCTTTGCTGTGCAAAAGCTTTGAAGTTTCATTAGGTCCCATTTGTTTATTTTTATATCCATTTCTCTAGGAGGTGGGTCAAAAAGGATCTTGCTGTGATTTATGTCATAAAGTGTTCTGCCTATGTTTTCCTCTAAGAGTTTGATAGTTTCTGGCCTTACATTTAGGTCTTTAATCATTTTGAGCTTATTCTTGTGTATGATGTTAGGGAGTGATCTAATCTCATACTTTTACATGTACCTGTCCAGTTTTCCTAGCACCACTTATTGAAGAGGATGTCCTTCTCCACTGTACATTCCTGCCTCCTTTATCAAAGATAAGGTGACCATATGTGCGTGGGTTTCTCTCTGGGCTTTCTATCCTGTTCCATTGATCTATATTTCTGTTTTTGTGCCAGTACCATACTGTCTTGATTACTGTTGCTCTGTAGTATAGTCTGAAGTCAGGGAGCCTGATTCCTCCAGCTCCATTTTTCGTTCTCAAGATTGCTTTGGCTAATTGGGGTCTTTCGTGTTTCCATACAAATTGTGAAATTTTTTGTTCTAGTTCTGTGAAAAATGCCAGTGGTAGTTTGATAGGGATTGCATTGAATCTGTAGATTGCTTTGGGTAGTAGAGTCATTTTCACAATGTTGATTCTTCCAATCCAAGAACATGGTATATCTCTCCATCTATTTGTATCATCCTTAATTTCTTTCATCAGTGTCTTATAATTTTCTGCATACAGGTCTTTTGTCTCCTTAGGTAGGTTTATTCCTAGATATTTTATTCTTTTTGTTGCATTGGTAAATGAGTGTTTTCTTGATTTCACTTTCAGATTTTTCATCATTAGTGTATAGGAATGCCAGAGATTTCTGTGCATTAATTTTGTATCCTGCTACTTTACCAAATTCATTGATTAGCTCTAGTAGTTTTCTGGTATCATCTTTAGGATTCTCTTTGTATGGTATCATGTCATCTGCAAGCAGTGACAGCTTTACTTCTTCTTTTCCAATTTGGATTCCTTTTATTTCCTTTTCTTCTCTGATTGCTGTGGCTGAAACTTCCAATACTATGTTGAATAAGAGTGGTGAGAGTGGGCAACCTTGTCTTCTTCCTGATCATAGTGGAAATGCTTTCAGTTTTTCACCATTGAGGACGATATTGGCTGTGGGCTTGTCATATATGGCCTTTATTATGTTGAGGAAAGTTCCCTCTATGCCTGCTTTCTGGAGGGTTTTTATCATAAATCAGTGTTGAATTTTGTTGAAAGCTTCCTCTGCATCTATTGAGATGACCATATGGTTTTTCTCCTTCAATTTGTTAATATGGTGTATCACCATATTGAAGAATCTTTGCATTCCTGGAATAAACCCCACTTGATCATGGTATATAATCCTTTTAATGTGCTACTGGATTCTGTTTGCTAGTATTTTGTTGAGGATTTTTGCATCTATGTTCATCAGTGATATTGGCCTGTAGTTTTCTTTCTTTGTGTCATCCTTCTCTGGTATTGGTATCAGGGTGATGGTGGCCTCGTAGAATGAGTTTGGTTGTGTTCCTCCCTCTGCTATATTTTGGAAGAGTTTGAGAAGGATAGGTGTTAGCTCTTCTCTAAATGTTTGATAGAATTCGCCAGTGAAGCCATCTGGTCCTGGGCTTTTGTTTATTGGAAGATTTTTAATCACAGTTCCAATTTCAGTGCTTGTGATTGGTCTGTTCATATTTTCTATTTCTTCCTGATTCAGTCTTGGAAGGCTGTACATTTCTAAGAATTTGTCCATTTCTTCCAGGTTGTCTATTTTATTGGCATAGAGTTGCTTGTAGTAGTCTCTTAGGATGCTTTGTATTTCTGTGCTGTCTGTTGTAACTTCTCCTTTTTCATTTCTAATTCTATTGATTTGGGTCTTCTCCCTTTTTTTCTTGATGAGTCTGGCTAATGGTTTATCAATTTTGTTTCTCTTGTCAAAGAACCAGCTTTTAGTTTTATTGATCTTTGCTATCGTTTCTTTCATTTCTTTTTCATTTATTTTTGATCTGATCTTTATGATTTCTTTCCTTCTGCTAACTTTGGGGTTTTTTTGTTCTTTCTCTAATTGCTCTAGGTGCAAGGTTAGGATGTTTATTTGAGATGTTTCCTCTGTCTTAAGGTAGGATTGTATTGCTATAAACTTCCCTCTTAGAACTGCTTTTGCTGCATCCTATAGGTTTTGGGTCGTCGTGTCTCCATTGTCATTTGTTTTTAGGTATTTTTTGATTTCGTCTTTGATTTCTTCAGTGATCACTTCATTATTAAGTAGTGTATTGTTTAGCCTTCATGTGTTTGTATTTTTTACAGAGCTTTTCCTGTAATTGATATCTAGTCTCATAGCGTTGTGGTCGGAAAAGATACTTGATACAATTTCAGTTTTCTTAAATTTACCAAGACTTGATTTGTGACCCAAGATATGATATATCCTGGAGAATGTTCCATGAGCACTTGAGAAAAATGTGTATTCTGTTGTTTTAGGATAGAATGTCCTATAAATATCAATTAAGTCTATCTTGTTTAATGTATCATTTAAAGCTTGTGTTTCCTTATTTATTTTCATTTTGGATGATCTGTCCATTGGTGAAAGTGGGGTGTTAACGCCCCCTACTATGAATGTGTTAAGGTCGATTTCCCCTTTTATGGCTGTTAGTATTTGCCTTATGTATTGAGGTGCTCCTATGTTAGGTGCATAAATATTTACAATTGTTATATCTTCTTCTTGGATCGATACCTTGATCACTATGTAGTGTCCTCTTTATCTCTTCTAATAGTCTTTATTTTAAAGTCTATTTTGTCTGATATGAGAATTGCTACTCCAGCTTTCTTTTGGTTTCCATTTGCATGGAATATCTTTTCCTGTCTCCTCACTTTCAGTCTGTATGTGTCTCTAGGTCTGAAGTGTGTCTCTTGTAGACAGCATATATATGGATCTTGTTTTTGTATCCATTCAGCCAGTCTGTATCTTTTGGTGGGAGCATTTAATCCATTTACATTTAAGGTAATTATCAATATGTATGTTCCTATTCCCATTTTCTTAATTGTTTTGGGTTTGTTATTATAGGTCTTTTCCTTGTCTTGTGTTTCTTGCCTAGAGAAGATCCTTTAGCATTTGTTGTAAAGCTGGTTTGGTGGTGCTGAACTCTCTCAGCTTTTGCTTGTCTGTAAAGGTTTTAATTTCTCCATCAAATCTGAATGAGATCCTTGCTGGGTAGAGTAATCTTGGTTGTAGGTTTTTCTTCTTCATCACTTTAAATATGTCCTGCCAGTCCTTTCTGGCTTGCAGAGTTTCTGCTGAAAGATCAGCTGTTAACCTTATGGGGATTCCCTTGTGTGTTATTTGTTGTTTTTCCCTTGCTGCTTTTAATATGCTTTCTTTGTATTTAATTTTTGACAGTTTGATTAATATGTGTCTTGGTGTATTTCTCCTTGGATTTATCCTGTATGGGACTCTGTGCTTCCTGGACTTGATTAACTATTTCCTTTCCCATATTAGGGAAGTTTTCAACTATAATCTCTTCAAATATTTTCTCAGTCCCTTTTTCTCTTCTTCTTCTGGAACCCCTATAATTTGAATGTTGGTGCGTTTAATGTTGTCCCAGAGGTCTCTGAGACTGTCCTCAGTTCTTTTCATTCTTTTTTCTTTATCCTGCTCTGCGGTAGTTATTTCCACTATTTTATCTTCCAGGTCACTTATCCATTCTTCTGCCTCAGTTATTCTGCTATTGATCCCTTCTAGAGTATTTTTAATTTCATTTATTGTGTTGTTCATCGTTGCTTGTTTCATCTTTAGTTCTTCTAGGTCCTTGTTAAATGTTTCTTGCATTTTCTCTATTCTATTTCCAAGATTTTGGATCATCTTTACTATCATTACTCGAATTCTTTTTCAGGTAGACTGCCTATTTCCTCTTCATCTGATGGGTTTTTATCTTGCTCCTTCACCTGCTGTGTGTTTTTCTGTCTTCTCATTTTGCTTATCTTACTGTGTTTGGGGTCTCCTTTTTGCAGGCTACAGGTTTGTAGTTCCCGTTGTTTTTGGTGTCTGTCGTCGGTGGCTAAAGTTGGTTCAGTGGGTTGTGTAGGCTTCCTGGTGGAGGGGACTAGTGCCTGTGTTCTGGTGGATGAGGCTGGATCTTGTCTTTCTGGTGGGCAGGTCCACGTCTGGTGGTGTGTTTTGGGGTGTCTGTGGAGTTATTATGATTTTAGGCAGCCTCTCTGCTAATGGTTGGGGTTGTGTTCCTGTCTTGCTAGTTGTTTGGCATAGGGTGTCCAGCACTGTAGCTTGCTGGTCGTTGAGTGAAGCTGGGTGTTTGTGTTGAGATGGTGATCTCTGGGAGATTTTCGCCGTTTGATATTATGTGGAGCTGGGAGGTCTCTTGTGGACCAGTGTCCTGAAGTTGGCTCTCCCACCTCAGAGGCACAGCAGTGACTCCTGGCTGTAGCACCAAGAGCCTTTCATCCACATGGCTTATTTGTAAAGCATGCAACATCAATGTGTGCTATTCTGCACAGCTGAGCTGGAGAGGAACTAGCTCTGCTCCACAGCACAGCAAAAAACAAAAAAACCCTCGTGCAGCTGCATCCGCACACACGCGTGTTCCGTCGCTGGGCTATAGAAGGGCGATTCAGCCTAACTTTTTGCAGCCAGGTCGGGCCTATCATGGAGAATTTTACACATATACAAAAGTAGAAAGCCTGGTAAATGAACCCCCATATACTTTTAGTCACCCCAAAATTCATCAAACCATGGCCAGTCTTGTCACATATTTATTAGTTATCTATTTGGGTAAAATGAATTACCCCAAATTTAGCAGTTTAAAACAACATACATTTATTATCTCACAGTTTTTGTGGAGTAGGTCTCTAGATGGTGTTTTTTTGGATCCTCTGGCTTTGGGTCTCTCACAAGACTGTAGTCATCTCAGATCTCACCTGAAGGGTCCACTTCCAAGTTTACTGAAGTGGTTGTTGGCAGGATTCAGTTACGGGAGCTGTTGATGGGAGGCCTCCCTCCTTCCTTTCCACATGGACATCTCTATAGAGCATCTCACAACATGGCAGCTTGCTTCATCAGATTGCCCACAAGAAGGAGAGCAAAAGAGGGTGAACAAGAAGGGAAGTTACAGTCTTTTGAACCTAATCATAAAAGAAGTATCCCATCATCCTTGCTGAATTCTGTTCTTTAGAAAAAAGTCACCAAGTCCAGCCCACACTCAAGGGGAAGGTATTACATAAGGGTGTAACTACCAGAAGGTGGGGACAATAGGGAACTGTTTTAGGAGTCTGCCCATCACACACACACATTCGCATTCTTTCTACCCGCCCAGATTATTTTGAAGCAGATCCCAGATTTCATATCATCCCTTCTGTAACTGTTTTAACATGTATTCCTAAAAGATAAGGGTTCTTTTGAAAAATACATAACCAAAGCACCATTATTACACCTAAAATTTAATAATATTTTCAAATATGCAGTGTTCAAATTTCCAGTTGTCTCATGAATATAGTAATCCATTGAGATATATTCATGTATTTTAAAATGTCTTCTAAGTCTCTTTTTAATCTATTGTTTTCCCCTTCTCTCTCTCTTTTTTTCCTTCTTTGTAATTTATTTGAAACAGCTACCTTGTTTGACCTGTAGAGTTTCCTGCAGTCTGAGTTTTGCTGATTGGATTCCTGAGTTAAAGTTTATCACATTCCTAATATTTCCATATAAATTGATAAGTATTGATTTTAAGATGGCAGTATTTACACATTGAAATCAAGGTGCATCTTACCATCAAAGGCATTGTGTAATTTCTCAGGTGACAGTTATGATACTGTTGTCATTGCCTCAGCATGAGCAAACTCGTCTTGACTATATTGTTATCGCTTCAGTTGAATTATGTACATTGTTCCTGTTACATGTGTTGAGTTTTATTGCTGTTTAAATTTTTTTTCAAGAAGATTACATTTTGATTTTGCATTGAAAGAAAAAGTCACTGCAAGTTCAGGAAAACACAGAAACAGAACAGAGGGGATTAAATTTGATTCATTCATGACTGGGCCACTAAAATCCCTTGATGTTTCAGGCTGCAAACCAAATAAGGACATTTGAAGAAGGAATGGAAGTCCTGATGTTGTCTGAAATGGATCAAGGAAGCACCAACATCAGCATTTGCCAACAGAGCGTCAGTCCCTTGGAATAAAATTCCATAGTCAGTAGCAGAGCACTCTTTCAAGTTCTATTCAATATATATATTATCCTTCAATAAAATAGTGTGGAAAAACACAGAGATCAATGGCTTTGAATATAAAAGTGATTCCTGTTGGATTATTATTTTTTTTCAGAATATTCTGTTGGCTTCAGGAAATACTAAGTGAAAACAAAACTAACAAAATTACATCACTAGTATTAGTCTAATTAAGGCACAGGAAAAGGATGGGCAGGAAATACATCAAATTGCTATCAATATTGATGAGATTCTGGGACATACATTTTTCCTTTATATTTTGTTATTGTGTTGTTTTCCTGAATTATTTACAATCACAAGAATACCTTTTAAAATCAAGGGAAAAAAACCCCAGTAAATATTATTCTTGTAAAAGCACCATGTCAGAGAAGTGACAAGCCAGATTGTGGGATGGCTTCTGTAGGGTGGCTGTGAGGTTCTCAGGCTTGTAGGCTGCAAGGTGAATTTTAGTTTTTGACCTTGGAGGCTCTTGGCAGTCTTCCTGTGGATGGACCGCTGTCTTCTCCCTGCTTGGGACGTGCCCCATCCATCCGGACTCTGGAACTGTTTCAGTGTTGTCTGTGAGAGATGTTCTTCAATCCTTGTTAATTTTTGCCCGAAGTGCTCAAGTATGTTGTTCTCATGATGATCTATCTTGGAGTTCAGAAAGGTCTGTTGGATTCTTCACGTGAAGAATTTTTTATAGCATCTTAATCATTGGCATTTTTGCTAATGTTTTCCTTTTTGTGGATACTACATGGGAGTGATAAATGATATAAATCTCTAAAAATAAGTTTTAAGAAATCATTCCAATAAATGTAAAATAAAAAATTCTAAATGATAGGAAGGTACTTGTATCAGTTTAATTGGCAGGGGTTTTTTTTCTTAGTCACTTTGAAAATAATTGTGTGTTTTTCAATTAAGTTACCAGGTTCAGTGAAATGCATTACTAACAATAAAACTAATGAAATTAAATAAAATTTAAAAAGCTCTGTCCTCTAGAGCTAAGTTTAGGGGATCGGGGATTTGTCTTTTCTCTCCTCATATGTCTCTTCTTGCTGATAATCCCATATTTCCTTGATACCAGATATCATAAGTTGTTAGATACATCATGAATTTTATAACAACTTTTCAGAAAAAAGAAGCACCTATAAAATCACAAAACTTTTTTTTCCTGATAGACATACATTCTTCAGTTTTTAAGTTTGGTTGGAGCCTAAGCTTTTTTCACAGTCAAAGTCTGAAAGTTCTCCTGAGTCGATTTTGGTTTGGACACTATCTGTAGCACCATGGTGACCTCCACCACCCCACCTCAAAACCTACCTTTTATAATCTGTTCCTCTTTAGCATATTTAAGAACAAAGGACATTTTAAGGCATATCTCAGTATTCAGGCTTGATGAATAATTCCTGTGTGGTTAAAATCATCATTATACTTTTCCCTCCTAATTGAATTATATATTAATGGACATTAAACAGTTCTTAAGAATCAACTGGGTATTTCTGATAGATGGATACTGGTACCAGAATGATCACTAGAATTCAAGAAAAGATATCATCAAACCTTCATAGTTTTGAGAAACCTATTCCTATTCCAAGAGATTTGGCAATTTCTATTGCCTTTAATTGTATTTTGTAGAGCCTGACAATATTCTGCAAAGACAATTATTATTTGTTTCTCTGTTAAATTTTAATATATTCTTTTTTGAAGACATTTTCAAGGACAATTGGAATCCAAACTTAAAATAAGGTTCAACTACATGCCATGCAAACAAGGCTTATTTCCCAGCTTAGGTGAGACTCAGATGAATCTATAACCTTCTACACACGTGCTAATTTGCACATGTGCAGGCATTGACATCTATGTCACAACTCACTTCTCTGCCAAGTTTCTATTGGCACTGACTGTAAATTACATACAAATTTGAGATATGTTAAAATGTGAAAAGTTCTGCATCTTAGACTTGATGAAATACAGTAGTAAATAACATTTACCGATTGTGTGTATATGCTAGATACCTTACCTATATTATTTCACTTAATTTTCATAATTACCCTATAAAGCAGTGCTGTTATTGCCTCAGTTTTACAGATGAAGAAAACTGAGTCTTGGGGAGTTTAAGTCATTAGCCTAAGGAAAAGGCAGAATTGAGTCAAAGCTTGAACTTGAAGGCACATAGGGTCTTTATTTCCCTGCTTCTCTCTTGGTAAACCTTATGTTTTTATGCACTATTAGCACTGTCCAATAGAACTTTCTATTATGGAAATGTTCTCTGTGCTGTCCAACATGGCAGTCACTAGCCTCCTGGGGCTATTGAGCATTTGAAATGTGCTTAGTATGACTGAGCAATTAAAATTAATGTTATTTAATTTTAATTTAGATGGACACGTGTGGCTGGTGGCTCCCACACTGGAGAGTGCAACACTAGAATGAAGGTCACTATAGTCTCATGATAATTCTAAAGAGTTGAGGACACAGAGTTCACTTTTGTGCTTGCAAAAGTCAGGTCTACACAATTGCAAATATTCGGAAGTAATTACTTCTCTGAGACAACTTGACTATTCTCATGGCTTTTTGGAAGCTGGTCAGCAATTTTAAACAAGAAGGGGCAGCTAGAAAACTATCTTACCACTGATTGGGGTGCTTACTCATGATCTAGAGAAGTCCCTTATGGGATTCTTCTTAGGTTTACTGTGATGTGTTTTTGTTGATGTTGTTATTTTTTCTTTTTTTTTTTTACCGTTTAAATATTTCATTTATTTATTTGGCTGTGCTGGGTCTTAGTTGTGGCATGCGGGATCTTTGTTGCTGCATGCAAGTTCTTCATTGTGGCATGTGGGATCTTTAGCTGTGGCACGCGGGATATTTTAGTTGAGGGACGCAGGATCTCTTAGTTGTGGCACACGGGATCTAGTTCCCTGACCAGGGATCGAACCCAGGCACCCTGTATTGGTAGCGTGGGGTCTTAACCATTGGACCACCAGGGAAGTCCCTTGTTGATGTTGTTATTAATCCTGTATTTTACATTTTACCTACCAGTTTGCAGTTATCTTATGAAACTTTCCCAAACATTCTATAAGGTAAGTAGATTGGTATTACCATTCCTGTTTTACAGATGAGGAAATTAAGACTCAGAGAGGTTATGTGATTTGCCTAGGGTCACCCAGATAAGGAGTGACTTACCTGGGGTTGGTATCTAGATCTTTGGACTTCTTATCTGTTGTGCTTTCCATACTAGGAGCTATTTCTCCACTTTTGCATTCAAGCATATTTTATTTAAAAACACCAAACAGACTCTGCAGGAAGAAACTCTGACTTTGGGTGAGGATGATTCCAGGCAAGCTGGTAGAACAAGGTGTCACCCGGTGGGCATTGGCCCTCCCAAAGGAAGCCTTTACCAAAGGCTTGAGTAATGTCACTGTTTTCAGGGTGATTGGCTTCAAGCCAGGTGGTTGTGGTGGAAGATTAGTTGCTGGGGCACTAATTCTGCTTCTTCTCAATGTGACCGTTTTTTTTGCACTTTGTAGAGAAAATGAGTAGGTCATAATATCAATTACTTCTTGGGTATTTTGGTTGGCTTCAAGTATTTTTCCTTTTGTAATTAAGTGGGAAAGGGAAAACAGATGGTCACCTTGTCAAATCTCGTTTTCAAGTTAAATACACAGCCCTCTTTTCTAAGTAGGCTACTTCCCCCCCTTTTCTTTTTTTTTTTTTTTTTTTTTTTGGTGGTACGCGGGCCTCTCACTGCTGTGGCGTCTCCCGTTGCGGAGCACAGGCTCTGGACGCGCAGGCTCAGCGGCCATGGCTCACGGGCCTAGCCGCTCCGCGGCACACGGGATCCTCCCGGACTGGGGCACGAACCCATGTCCCCTGCATCGGCAGGCGGACCCCCAACCACTGTGCCACCAGGGAAGCCCTAATTCCCTTTAAATGGGGATGCTTTAAAATAGGGAGACACTGGTGGTTTTGCATAGGATCTAATGAATGTGTACATAATGTCACCTGCTTGGACAGTGCACTTGGAAAAAATGCCTTAATTTTTATGGAAGTACCACCTGTAATCTTCTGTTGTCTAGAACAGTAATCATTTAGCTTCTCTGTACTTTAGTCTCTTCAGGGTTTTACCTTCTGTACATATAGCCAAAGCGCACACAGGGAGCACTGATATGTATCTGGGCACTGGAAGGTGCCATTCAGTTGGAGATTACAGGAACAGTGGGAGAGTTCTGCAGATCGTCCCACTGTCACCTCATTTGGTTACTTTTTGGATATTGAGGAGGAGCTGCAGAGATGAAGGAATAATAATTACTCAAAACTGGAAGTCGCTTCTTTCTTTTTTTAAATTTTATTTTATTGAAGTATAGTTGATATACAATGTTGTATTAATTTCTACTGTACAGCAAAGTGATTCCGTTTTATATATATATATATATATATATATATATATATACACACATTCTTTTTCATATTCTTTTCCATTATGGTTTATCGCAGGATATTGAATATAGTTCCCTGTGCTATATAGTAGGACCTTGTTGTTCATCCATTCTATATGTTATAATAGTTTGCATCTGCTAACCCCAAACTCCCAATCCATCCCTCTCTCACCCCCTCCCCCTTGGCAACCACAAGTCTGTTCTCTATGTCTGTGGGTCTGTTTCTCTTTTGTAGATATGTTCATTTGTGTCATATTTTAGATTCCACATATAAGTGGCATCATATGGTATTTGTCTTTTCTCCTTATGGCTTACTTCACTTAGTATGATAATCTGTAGGTCCATCCATGTTGCTGCAAATGGCATTATTTCATTCTTTTTTATTGGAAGCCATCTCTTTCTATCCCACTTACTTCCTAGAACAATGAGGACCAATTGATTAGGGAGATCTTATGCCCTTCCCAGAATTATTCTCCATATTAAGGAGAAAACAGAAAAAATACCTTCAGTTTAAAAAAATCCTTTTTTTGAGATGGTGTGAAAACGAGAAGCTGGTCTTCTTGTCTTTGCCAATCCTAACGTCTCTTTTTCACACCTTTTTATGAGTGTCTCCTTACTTCCTTGCCCTTATAAAGTCACACTCTCTGAATCGGCCACATTACACAGAATAAAAGTAGACTTCCAGACAAAGAGAAAGCCTAGATTCTGCTTCTGTTTCTAGAAAAACATGAGATTCTTGTCACTGCTTTTTTGTTAATCAACAATTTATTGAGCACCTAGTGTGTACTTAGAACTGTGTTGGAATTTTCTTTCTTGCCCTGAAGCAGAACACATTGATTTTTTTTAAAGATTTAATTAATTAATTAATTAATTGGCTGCATTGGGTCTTTGTTGCTGCGCACAGACTTTCGCTAGTTGCGGTGAGCAGGGGCTACTCTTCATTGCGGTGCGCGGGCTTTTCATTGTGGTGGCTTCTCTTGTTGCGGAGCACAGGCTCTAGGTGCACGGGCTTCAGTAGTTGTGGCACGCAGGCCTCAGTAGTTGTGGCTTGCAGGCTCTAGAGCGCAGGCTCAGTAGTTGTGGCACATGGGCTTAGTTGCTCCTCAGCATGTGAGATCTTCCCAGACCAGGGCTCGAATCCTTGTCCCCTGCATTGGCAGGCAGATTCTTAACCACTGCGCCACCAGGGAAGCCCCAAGCACATTGATTTTTAGAACCATCTTTAGTTAAGACTTTAATTTAAAATCCAGTGGTGCCATTCCTCTTGGAGTTCTGAAGCCTTCTGCTTTCTGCCTAATGTTGGCTTGGGATAAATCTCCTTTTTCTTTATTTCATTTAGCCAGAAGTAAAGGAAACAACTTAAACTTGGTATTTTTATGAAATTTCTTTTAAAGTGTTTTGACATTGTGTCTAATGGCCTGGCTAATTCATAAAAGATTTGTAGTTACTTTAAATTCTTACTATTTAAAAACATACAGTGTGGAAGGTTAACTAATACTGTGTGCACACATAAAATATATGCCTACATACAGCACGAGTGGATTTAGGCTTAGTTTATTGAAATATCTTTTAAACTAGAACAACATTATGTACCACCCCCTAACCCTTATGCTTAAATGTTGGCTAACTAGGGGACAATAAAAGATATATATGTAAAAACTTATTTGATAATCATTTTGTATCCTGTGACCATATTGTAGAACCTGCATAAGTCTAAATTTAAAAGACAAACAAACCCTGAATTCTACCATTACTGAATAAACATTGTTACTAGCTGGGAAGTGGAGACTTAGATGCCAATTCATTGATATTTAATGAAATTTATTTTTAATGAATTAATTGGTCAGAAGACAAGTCTGGGTCATGTGAGTTTCACTATGTATGAGGCTACACTGCAAAAATAAATGACTTTTTCACTGAATCTTGTTTTCTTCTGTAGTTCTTAAGGAGGG
The DNA here is from genome assembly GCF_951394435.1 of Stenella coeruleoalba. NCBI lineage: Eukaryota > Metazoa > Chordata > Mammalia > Artiodactyla > Delphinidae > Stenella > Stenella coeruleoalba. Next base: position 82,546,839 of record NC_137153.1, read on the forward strand.
TCCCCTTTGCATCAGTGTTTTGGGCTTATTTATAATTCTTGGACGTAATGTTACACAAAATCACAAATATTTCTGATATCACTGTTATCACTGCATTACTCACTCAGACTGCACGTGAGACCAGGAATGTTTTTGCCATTTAAAACTTCCAGAACAAGAGGGAGCAAAACCGTGAGTCTCCAAGGTTAAGCAGATGTGGTAAAAGCACATTCACTTGATGTTTGCTTTGCTAACAAAAGCTAAAGCTTAGTATATGTTACAGATCTCTTTCCCTTTCCCTTTTGTTAAATTGTTAGTTGGTTACTGTTCCAACAGTAATTCCTTTTATTGCTTAAAAAGGAAATTATAAGAACATACTCTTCTTTAAGATCTGAAAACTCAAGTATCCTTGATTCTGTGAAATATATCTTTTATTTTTTAATGAATGCATTTGTCTGTGTGATATTAGAATTTAGAAGTTATATTTTACTGGAAATGGCTTTAATAGTTTTGTTTGCTAAGCCAAGTTCAACTTTATATGTAAGAAAACCATATTCAAGCTCTTCAGAATCATTTCTAAGACTCAGATCTCCTTAAGGATGCCTTATTCACTGTTGGCCTTTACGCTTGATCTTTAATTTATAAAATGAGATTTTCCTGTATCTCTATGCCCTATATCCTAACTTCCTACTTTCTTTGTGTGGGGCAGGTTTGGAGATGGTCACAAGTATTTATCTTTTTCCCCTCTTTGCATTTTGAAGATGATAAAAACATTACCTATAGAAACTCCTAGATTATTATGTAGGATAATAATAATGGCATGTGGTACTTACATGAAAGGATGCTATAAATTAAGAGAATTCTGATTTCCTTTTAAATGGTTTTTAATCTGGGTACATTCAGAAAAATGTCTATGAGGTACTCTGGATGGTGGGCTTCATGTTCTTGTTGCCAATGGTTTCTGGCATTTATAACTATTTTTAAAAATTTTTATCTTTTTGGGTGCGTTGGGTCTTCGTTGTGGCATGCAGGATCTTCGTTGAGGCATGTGGGGTCTTTCGTTGCAGCGCATGGACTCTTCGTTGTGGCGTGCAGGCTTCTCTCTAGTTGTGGCGCGCGGGTTTTCTCTTTCTAGTTGTGGTGCGCAGGCTCCAGGGCACATGGGCTTTGTAGTTTGTGGCAGGCAGGCTCTCTAGTTGAGGGGTGTTGGCTCAGTAGTTGTGGCATATGGGCTTAGTTGCCCTGCGGCATGTGGGATCTTAGTTCCCTGACCAGGGATTGAACACGCTTCCCCTACACTGGAAGGCGGATTCTTTACCACTGGACCACCAGGGAAGTCCCTGGCATTTATATCCAGATTTCCATTATTTACCCACTTTTGCCTTATCTTCAAAGCCTATCCCCCTGCAGTCACCATCTGCTTTCCCTTCCCTGACACGAGCACACAGTATTTCATACTCCGCATTGAATACCATAGTTTGCTATTGAGTTCAATATCTAACTAAATACGAACGATGAGTGATCAATATCCATCTGAAAGTTAAAACATTCTATGAGGCCTCACCTTCCCCACCCCAGGGGTTACAACTTGAAAATCAACATTTGTATCCACCTCAGGGAAAATTATTATGGAAATTTTTGGAATAGCTACACACTCCCTATTTGATTTCAAATGATAATATGATCAATCCAGGAAAGGAAATGATAAAATTTAGTATTATGATTAGAAGTGTAATCTGGCTGAAAGAGAAAATTTCTAATTATTAAATTAGAAGAGTCGCAGTTCCTGAAACACAGATTCTGAGCACTGCATCTCTGGAGAAAATGGCTACTTTGGATGAAAAAGTACAGTTGGCACTCTGCCTGTCACGTGGTAAGTGCTCAATAAATATTTGTCGTGTTAAAATGTAAAAGTTAGCCCACTCCCCAAACCATAGGACGCTTTTCTAATTTTTCTTTTGCCATTTAAAAATAGCATACTGATTTATTTCCATTACAAAAAGAAAATTTTCCTTCTAAACCTAGCTAAAAATTTAATTATATAGTGGAGGCGTAAGAGAAGAAAAAAGACTGAGAAAGAAAAGAGAAAATAAGGGGAAAAAAGGAAGGGAAAGAGGAAGAAAAGAGAAGGAAGGAAGTAAAGACAGTCTGCATTCACATTTGGTTGCTGTCCTGAGATTAAGCCCGACCACACAAAAACCCAAAGGAAGCAAGTATCATTTAACATTCAACTTGCAATTCATTTTGTGACTCTATCATTATGCCAGCTCATTTGCAGTTTAAAATGTGTTATAAAGTCAAAACTTAGAAGTAAAATTCTTTCACTTCCTCATACTAGAGTGAGCATAGTACATCTGCCTGTTTTGGATCATTTCTAAGCATTTCTCAAAGGTTAGTTCCACTTTGCCTCAAAGATGGTGTTGTGAACTATTGAAAACTGTTTCATCAAAACTTTATCAGATCATCATTTCTTTTTTAAAACTCCCTATTGGTAGATATTACTATTCAAACAGTTTATCATTAGTCACCTTGCCCTATTAATTTTATTTCTAAAATGTCTCTTGGATATGTCCCCTTTTATCTCTGCCGCAGACATCGTCTTTATGTTCTGAACGCCTCTCACCAGGCCTGCTACTGGGTCCTGGGTTGACTTCTATTCCACTCTTTCCTAATTTAATTGTTTCCTTAGGCAGGGAATTATTTTCTGAAGGATTATTTTCTGAAGAAATAGGATAAATCATGAGTTTTTTTTTTCCAGGTTTTCATTTTCTTACATAATAAAATCTGAACTGCTTCAAGATCTTTTATCATCTAGCTCCCAAATACTTCCCCAGCCTCAACTTCTCCTTCTTCCGTCTATGTATATATATATATTTTGTATCAGTGAGTTCCACAGATGCACCAGAAACTTCCACATTTCTTTGTGAAAGTCTTTGTTCACACTGATTCCTCATCCCAAATGTCCTTACTCTGCTTTTACATGGAAAACCCTAGCTCAATTCAAATATCACCCCTTTATGAAGCCTTGGGTACCTTCCCCAGCTGAAGGTAATCCTTCTTTCCTCTACCCTCCTATAGCATCTGGAGTAAATTAATATATTAGAGGTGGAATAAGTTTTACAGTTCAATCGACCTTCATTCAGGAATCACCTTGGTGTTAGATTATTTCGTTTTCAATGAAAGAAACACAAACTAAATTTGGGTAAATAAAAGAAGTATCTATTGGTTCACGTAACCAAAAATTGCGCTGGCTGAATGCAGTGCCCAGCTAGTGTTCTCAGGGATCTGTCCCATTTCTTGGCTCTCGTTTCCTCCCTGTTGATTTTAGTCTTCAGCAGACCCTTCATTCAGCATGATAGGAAAGTGGTTCTCAGAGGCCCCAGATATACGTGGTATTTTTAGCTCTTAATCTCAGAAGGAAAGAAACCCTCTTCCACAGCGCTGATATCAGCCCTCTTCCCCCTCGGACACTGACTGTCCCTGTTTGGGTCATTTGTCCGCCTGGGCTCTCTCACTGTTTCTGGGAAGTTGGGTTCTCTCATTGGTCAGTCCAAGTCTTGTGTTCCTTCTGGTGAAGGAGGTGGAGCCACGTGATGGACAGATACACCAGAATACTGTAAAGTGAGAAAGAAGCAGTCTCCAAGAGGAAAGTGATTCTTATTACATCCTCTATTGGGTATTTTAATTTTACCCTTTGTTGTAACTCAGTGTTCAAGTATATCTTACCCTTTTAATTCTAAGCTTCTTGAGGGCAAGTATCAACACACATTCAATAAATGTTAGCTGATTCAATAAATGTTAGCCCAGTGAAGGACTTATCAGGCAGATAACAAATGAAATAGCACCCAGAGTTACCATTTTCATGGACTAAAGGTTCTTTTTGACCTTTTCAAAGCCTCATTAGTGAGACTGGATATTTTCTGGTGATTAAGGGAGATTGGAGTTCACAGAAAATGGGGAAGGGGATTAATATTTAAGATATAACCTATTTATTTAAAATATCAGATCCCAAATGCTTCTAGTTATGATTTGGCTATCAGAAACCATTTAAAGTAAGATGTTTTGAAGTAGAAAAATTATTGCTTTTAAAGGTAGAGAAAACGTTGATATAGTTTATTACCACCACGGAAACAATACTACTGCATTTCTAATCTCTCACAGTTAGACAGTTTTGTTTTACACTCTTAGAAAGTATGAGGTCTTGCCAACTAGAGTTTTAAAGTATTCAAAATGGGAAATTAAAGTTTAGTTCCTCATTTCTTTTCTTAGTAACTTTAAATAATCTAAGAAAATGACCCTGCTTTGCAATTTTTTGCTCTAAATAGTTTGTGCTTTATTTAAACTAGTGATTTCATTAGCATGATGCTACACAGGAGAGTTGATCACACTTGGCCATGCCACAAGCAGTACCATATTGTGAACACTGAATCTATATTGTTGCTTTTAATGAGCTTTTAATAAAGCAACTTCTAAGGTTGTTATAATCAAATCTGTGTTCTAGAGGTTGTTAGTATAGAGGTTAAGCATTCTGGATTTGGAACCAGACTTAACCTGATGTGAAATCTGACTCTGCCACTAGTTATCTTTGGGTGTCCTTAGACAAGTTACATCAGCTCCCTGAATTTTTTACTCATCTATAAAATGGGGTTAATACTAACTGGCTCAGAGAATTGTGAGAATTAAAGGGGATAATGTGATATTGTGTATGGAGTGTATGGGACATTATAAAGGCTCAGTGTAGTATATGGGCTATTGTCACGATAGCCATTACTGTACTTCAACCGGTACCTATTGCTTTAGAGAGGAAGCAAAGCTGGAAATCACTGGGGAAGGAATATTTGAGCAGTTGTAATAAAAGTACTCCTGCTTAAAATGGAAAATGTGGCATTTAAAAGAGAGAACAGTGTCCTTATTTCATCACCGATAAGATATCCTGCTTTCAGTCCTTCATGGACTGGTGCCTCTACTACATGATTCTCTCTGCCTCTCACCTGGACCACCAATGCTTCTCTTCCTTAACTGCAACTGCCAGTATTTTGCAACAAAAGACCCCTCCTCCATAGATGGACCATGAGGACCACGAGGCCAGACCCAGTGTGACTTTTCATCTCCCTCAAGATAAAAATATCTTGCTCCATTTGAGATTAAATTTAATCTTTTTGCCAAATGTGAAGCTGCTATACTCCAGTTTCTTAAATATAAAAGATGTGAGATGAAGCAAGGCATAGCATACAGGGAGATCTAACCAGACATCTCAGAGTTCCAATGAGGCCATAAATCACAGAGCTTCATTATTTGTGATGAGAGTAATGGTAGAAATAGACTGATGGTGGCTTGCTCAACCTAACCCTTGCCACGATTCTGGATTGAACACGCTGTCTCCTGTAAAGAACATCTGTGCTTAGTACGTGCACACAGCAGGTATTGGTTCATTCTTGCACCAATTTCCACCTACTGTCATTTGTTGTTTATAGCGATTTTCGAAACTTTTTATTTTGCAAACATTTCAAGCTTACAGAAGTGCTGCAATCTTCGTTAAGAGAACTATATAGCTTTTACCCAAATTCACCAATTTTGTTTTGAATGAACACGTTAAATATTTTAACTCATTATTAACGAGGGAAAAAGGCAATGTCACAACCGGTTCAAAGGTTTATTTATAGATCAGAAATATCGAAATGAATTTGCAAATGGATGCAAAACTGGCTTCTTCCACAAAGGCGGAAGGAAGTCAGCTGCACCTCCACTTGACAGAATTTATGTACAAGAATTATTTTGCCTCGCTGTGATGACTCACTGACTTTTAACATTTTGCCACAAATCCTTTATCATTCCCTTTTTCTCTAATTAAATATTTCTGAACCCTTTGAGAATAATTTGCATGCATCGTGCCCCTATAACCATTAATACCTTTAATTCACTGTGAATTGTGAAAGAAAACACATTTTCTTACATAACCATGGCAGATTATTGAATTCAGAAAATTTAGCATTGATATGGTACTTTTCTTTAATCTACAATCCATGTTTTGTTAGTTATTCTAATAACATCCTTTTTTAACTGTTTTATCATTTAAATTTTATCTTATTTATATTTTTATACAGCAGGTTCTTATTAGTCATCTGTTTTATACATATTAGTGTATATATGTCAATCCCAATCTCCCAGTTCATCCCTCCACCATCCCCCCCCCCATTCCATTAACATCCTTGATGGCATTTTTCTTTCTCTAGTACTGAATTCAGTCTGGGGTCATATATTTCATATACTTATCATGTGTCTTGTTTTTTATTGAGGTGTAATTGACACACAACATTATATTAGTTTCAGGTGTACAACGTAATGATTCGATATTTGTATATATATATATATTTGATTGGCTATTTGTATATAAAATGATCACCAAAATAAGTCTAGTTAACATCTGTCACCATACATAGTCACAGAATGTTTTTCTTATGATCAGAACATTTAAGACCTACTCTCCTAGCAACTTTCAAATATGCAACACAGTATTATTAACTATAGTCACCAAGCTGGTCATTACATCCCCAGGACTTGTTTATTTTATAATAAACCACCTTCACTCATTTCACTCTTCAACCCTCCACCCCCCTGCCTCTGGCCACCACCAATCTGATCTCTGTAGTTATCATATCTCTTTAGGTTCTTAATATTTTTCAGAAAAAGTTTGAAGTTTGTGTTGGAAATTGTGGCATTTCTATATTTGTGTGTTTGTGTGTGTGTGTGTTGCTTCATTTGCGATAATATCCTTAGCTATTATGTCAAAAGCTGACTTAAAAATAAATACATTTCAACTCCAAAGTGATACTGGGGGGAAAATAGCAAACATAAATCAGAACATCAAAGTAAGTCCCACCATACCTACAGTGTACAAATAGCTGTTGATGAGTTTGCCATGCTTACTGAACTGAATAAATATAAAAGCTTATACGTGTGCATTCCTATTTTCAGACCCAGTACAGTACGTTAACCTCAGAATATCAAATTGAATCAAGGGTTCTGAGAAGAGCCGCCTGCAAAGCAGTTAGAATGACAACTCTTCATTACACTATCTAGATTTGGGTTTCAGACAACCATAACCGGGGCCTTTTCTAACCTCTCACCTATAGTCAGATACGCACAGCCACTCAAATCAAGGGCTCCGTACCTCTTAAACGTGAGGTCCACTGAGGCCCGCAAAGCTGAGCCCAAAATTGTTAGGAACGATGACATTTTTCCTGGCGAGGCCCAAATAACCAGCCCTTGCAAGGCTGCTGGCCACACAGTATGTCAGCACATGTTATGCAGTCTGGGGCTGAGTGGATGTGTCAGCTGCCCATTAGACCACACTAAAATAGAATTGCTGGGCGCCTGAAGCATGAAGCATGATATTAGATAAAGTGATGAAATTTCACTCGATGAAAGAGCCAGGTCAAGGACAGTTACCTCAGGAAATTCCTTCTTTCCTCGAATATTCTCACAGCTTTGATGAATTTATCGTTTTCTTGCTTATTTTTCATTATCGTTTGGGGCTTTATGAACAATAAAAGGTGCCCTCAGCAGGCACTGACATATTGGAGTGATCAGAATCATAGGTTATATTGATTCAAAGAAAGAAAGGGGGGAAAAAGATGGAATTGACATTGCCGCAGGTCAAAAGCCCTTGGAAATGTTGGATTGATTTGTTTAGACAGTTGTTTGATTTCTCTCTCTCTTTCTCTTTCTCTAGCTCTTTTGTTTTGTTTTTGCTTTTTTGTTTTTCTTAATAAAGGCATAGGAAAAAGAACAGAAAACGGTAATCTTTTTTATTTTAGGCCAGTCGAAGGATAGGAACAGAAGCATATGGCTTGGCAGAAAGTTTTATTTTTATTTATTTGACTTATAAGGACAGGAGAGAAATGCTTCTTGCAAAGGGCTTCTTTTATCAAAAGGACTTGCAGGCTGAGGGTAATGACTGCATACCTGCATTGCTTCTTAAATCTGTGTTGGAAAACCACAGCTGGCCAGGGTAAAGCAGCAGGGAAAAAAACAGAAAACAAAAAACACCATTTCGTTTCATTAGTACTGTACTCTGACTTATTTTCATTTACAGTAACATTTGAGAAGCAAAAGAAATGAGAAGTGAATATTCAGATCACTTCAGTTCCACGCTTAGAGCTTAATGATTCTCCCACCTCTCCTCCTCCCCTCCTATCATGCCAGTGAGGGTGAGGTTCTTAAGTGAGCATGGCATCCCGGGACATCCCCGAGGGAGCAGCGCCGAGGCCAGCTAGTCGGAACGTGTAGAGCTCTAATTCAGTTGGTTCAGCTGCTCCTTCTTTGGGTCAGAAAATCCACATTTGCAAATGTGCTCATCTGGGGGTTGAGGACATTTTGGAGGAATAAGCTTTCGGCACCACCACTTGAGGGTCATTACAAACTCTCAACTCAATAAATGATTGAGGAGCCTTAGTTTAGGAAATTTCGCAGGCAATATTTTGACTCTGGTGCGCCTCTTCTACCTTATAAGAATATAAAGAAGATGAAAAAAAGGGCATCTATTTACAGGTTTGTTGAGTTCTAAAGAGAAAAAGTATTATCTAGATTCCAAATGGTGTCATGATTAGATTTACATATAATATTAATTTTTAATACTAGTGGACAAAGAATTTGTGTGACCCAGTGATCTGTACTTACTTGGAATGTGAGCCATAGACACAACTAAAATTTACATCTGCTTTTTTAGCAGACTCCTTACGCATTACAGGAATGTTTCTATAAATTGAACTTCTTTTATAACACCACTTCCTAGGTAAGAGTCTCTGTCCAAGGAAGAAATATGTTAAATGATAGCCTAGTGGAATGCACAGGAAATGCAGGAAGGCTTGTTGGGTATAATGCTGGTTTTTCAGTGTCTTTATAATTGATAGAACAAAAGTGAGAGGGCAAATTTTTATTTTATATATATTACAGGAAAAAAGGACAATTACTTGTTACATAGAAATGTTTGGATCTGATCAACTGTAGTCTTTATTTTCTTTTTCCCCTGGGGGTTTTATTTTTTGTTTTTCAAAATATTGAAGTGGTTTGAAAGATCAGAAGGCAGTTATGCCTGGTTTTCTATTATTAGCATGGAAGTGATAGCATCTTTCTTATCCCTTGGGAGAAGAGATGGCAGTTGGAGGCTGAGGAGTTCTCAATGCTGTATCGGCAAGCTTTTCACCAAAGCAAAAGAAGAAATAAGAATATCTGCCTGTAATAAAAGGAGAAGTCTGTTACTTTTTCTCAGTATAAAGTAAGGGGTAAAGACATACCAATCGAGATAAAAGTGCCATGAAATGGGAGGAATTTTAAACTCTGCCTTCCCTATTCTGGGTGAGTTGGATTCTGGTCTCTTGGAGGCCAAGGACCACTTGGCTGCCACTCTCTGTGTTCTCACGGCTCCAAGAGTCAGCTCACCAACTCCTGTGTTTTTCACTAGTTGCTGGCTTTGTTTGTGTCATGTTATTTTGGCTTAATAAAATCCTTCACTCAGCTACAGGATGGGGAAGGTCCACACCAAGTGTTGGTTGGCAAAGTAAGGGTGCGTCAGTTTTTTTTAAGATGCAGGAGGAGGCCTGTGACACATGTTTTCTTCCTCTTCATCGAACCCTTGGGCAGCAGGAGGCAAGAATTGTATTCTACTTATGGTCATCTTGCTTATGATGAAAATTACATGCTTTGTCCGAGCAACAATAAAAAAAATTACTTTGAAACCTCTCATTGGCACCTTTAATGAGCACGATAGATAGCAGAATATGCTTATCAAAATGTGTCCTCCTTTTCTCCATGGTAAACTCAGTAAATATTCCATTAGAAGAAGGATTTGGTTTCCCACATGGATTGTGAAATCTCTTGGGTTATATTAAGGCTGTAAATGCAGCTCAAAGCAGCTCAGAGCCTCGCTCTAGGAGATGGGTGCTTTTTATTTTTGATTCTTTCCCAAGAGGTTCTGATTACCCCAATGCTCATTTGATGCAGTAATGGAAAGGAAATTTCCTACAGGCGACTGCAACAGAGCCTCAGTTGAGTGTTTGCTACCTTAGGAGAACCAGGTCATTCTCATATCTGCTGGGGAAACACATGCTCCCTGAGAGAAAAGAATTGGGAAAACAGACTCCTCTGACAAATGCAGCACTTCTGTTGCAGAACATTCCCAGACAGTGCCAGAGGGCAGATCTAGTATTCCTGATCAAATTGTCTCCACATTTTCTTCTTCTTTTTAAAATTTATGGGTTTTGTCTTATTTATTTTGCTTTAACATGAGAGAACTGAAAGGGCAAACTGTTCAAGATGTACATTCTTCTAATGTGAAGGCTTCATGATTTCAGTTCTGAATACTGATTTCTGTCACCTCGGCCAACAAGAAGGAAGACACATATTTCTTTTTCTCTCCATGATGCCTTCAACGACATGACACATGGATGATGGACTATGTGATGATTTAACCAAGCCTGATCTTTCCGCCTAGGGGCACACACAGCACTCAGAGCCTCACTGAGTCCTTATTTATTTATTTACTCATTATTTTTTAGATTTCTCTTGAGAAACCATGGTATTTAAAATCCACTTCCTTTTTCATCCTTTAAACAGAGAATTCATTTTTCTTATTACAGAGCAACTATCTTCAGAAGCCAAAGTAGTCAAGTTCTAATTACAGGGAAATTCCACAAATATTTCAATTGTGATTCTTTCATTATTTAATTACTAGAGTTTTTGTATGACCTCTTCTTTACCTGGGCGCTGCGCAGAGGAGAAATTGCATGTCCTTCAGTCTTAAGGTTAATTCATCAGTCGTGTCACTTTGACTGATTATTTTCTTTCCCATGTACTACACGGCATAACACTTTCTGCTGGATTCAGCTAGATTCATTCCCGTCTGGTTTCCTGTGTTGCTAGTAATGTGACTTGCCAGGGAGTTTGCTTGTAGCCAATGCTGGATTGCCTAAGAGCAATGGGGCACCTCTTGAATGACACAGGAATTCCTTTAACTCCATTGACATTGTGATTCCTTTAGGATAAGACATGCTACAGTCTTTTTTTTTTTTTCTTTCTGCCTGGCTTATCTAGGTAGGAATTAATATACAGATGAGTGAGTGAACAGAAAAGAGGATGAGGTGTAGGTCTCAGAGATCTGGGTTTTAGATTATTCACATGGAACATTAAAGATTAAACTACATTTGAAGTGGTCTCAGGGGAAATCTGCTGGTACCCAAGATCCTGTGGCATTTAAACATCATTCAAGACAAAGCTGCAAAATGCCCAGTTGGTCTTAAAACTCATCACAAAAATGTGGAAACAAAAAGGATGAAGGCATAGCAGAAATACATTTTATTTAGGAAGGCCTTAACAGTCCAGATGTGGTCAAAGAGAGTTCTCAGTGGCCATTTCTGAAAGATGTTGTTGGTTTTGACGAATGTCAATTATTACCTGAATCCAACTGAGGCTGAATTTCAAATCCCAAGCAATAAACAAGAGAAGAGGGGTGGTGACTGCTGGTCAGTGAGGGACAGAGGGGTTGGGGCCAGGGAAAGTATCATGGAGAAGATGACATTTGATCAAGACCATGAATGAGAAGTTCAAGTCAGCCTCATAGAATCTTCCGGGTAGGGATAATAGCAAGTTAAAGGCTGTGAGGTAAGAGGGTGCCTGGCGAGTTTAAAGAAAACTGAGGAGACCAGATTTTCATGGAATGTTGCTGTAAATGGTGCGATAGAAGAAAATGTGGGGTCATGAGAGGGTTTTCTTCAAGATGCTTGACACCAACGGGGATGACCCAATAGAAAGAAAGAAATTCATGATGTAGAGAGAAGACTTAGAGAGGAAGTTTCAGGAGTTAGAATGGCTAAGAGAGGGGAGATATGGTCTAGTACACATGGGAAGGGTTGGCTATAGAGAGGAGCCTAAAGAGTTTACCCACTATAGCAGGAGGAAAGCACAAAGGCAACACTCCAGATGACAAAGGAGATTAGTGTTGGGAGCTTCAAAATCTCTTCTGATTATGTGTGTGTGTGTGTGTGTGTGTGTGTAAATAAAGTCATTGAGTGTAAAGATGGGGAATATGTATTAGAAGTCTGAGGGGAAAGAAAAACACTTGAGATAGTCATCTAGGGCATTGTTTCTTAAAGTGTGGTCCACACCAGCAGCATCAGCATCACCTGGGCATTTGTTAGTGATACAGTTTCTCAGGCTCCACCCCCAAACTAACTGATTCAGAAACTTTGGGAGGGGACCCAGCAGTTTGAGTTTTCACGTGCCCTCCAGGTGATTCTGTGGTAGTCTCAAGTTCCGTGACCACTTGTTCAGGGTAACAGAAGAGTGACGGATTATGGAAATGTTGTATGATTGATGGGTAGAAAGAAGGACCTCCCTGAGGACAGTGGTCAGGAATTTGAAATGAGATGAGTCAGCAAGCTTGTGTGGCTTTTCTCATGACCATCTCTGTGGGTGGACAGAGCAAGCCAGGTAGATTTGATCTGACCTGGGTCTTTTTCAGATGAGAACAATGAGACAAGATTGTTAAGAATATATGCCAGGGCATAATATAGTGATGGGCCCATCGTCACAAGCTAGGTGAGATGGGAAGCCCAGGGACCGTGAAAATATATGATTAATGCCTGATAGCTGCTGGTGGGGCCAAAGTTTCTTAGAGTTGGAGTATTATCAAGAATGAGCTGGGGCTTCCCTGGTGGCACAGTGGTTGAGAGTCCGCCTGCCGATGCAGGGGACACGGGTTCGTGCCCCAGTCCGGGAAGATCCCACATGCCGCAGAGCGGCTGGGCCCATGAGCCATGGCCGCTGGGCCTGCGCTTCCGGAGCCTGTGCTCCGCAATGGGAGAGGCCACAACAGTGAGAGGCCCGCATACCGCAAAAAACAAACTAATGATATGACATTCAAGGATGGGGATTTTTGTTGTTGTCGTTCTTGTGATGGGAGGGAGGCAGTATGAAACCAGAAGGACACCTACCCTGCCTGCAGGCCTGGTGTTGCAAGTCTTGCAAGGCATGACAGCTGTCACTTGAGAGGGCTGGGTGAAGAGCAAGTAGTTTCCTAAGAGGAGACTCAGTTCATTTAGAGAAAGAAGCGAAAGGAAAGTTCTGAGAAGAACTGAGCGTGAATTCCAGAGGTAGGTGTGGAACGGTTCCAGGAACTGGGGGTGAGTGTAGAGTGGATAAGAAAAGGGGAACTGTAGAGACGGTTGAGGAAAGCATCCAGGAAGGTGAGAGGTGATTGAAAGTCTTGGCTTCTTGTGGGGCCTGACACCCATCAGAACACGTGCCAAAATGAGGTTTGCCTAGATGTTCTCGACGTAGATACAGAGCACAAGGCTGGGAGCGTTGTAGGGCAGTGGGCCATGGTGGTCTTGCCAGCAGCATCCTGAGGCCCTCTCTTTCACTCCTGCCAGTGGTGGTGTGAGACCAGGGATGGGCGGCCTTATTCTCAGTACGTATCTGGAGATCCACGAGAGGTGTGGAGGCCAGGGAAAGGTGATTTTCTCCCCTGTAAGGCTGGCTCTCCAGTCAGAGTAGATTTGAAAGCATCTATTTGAAAATGGTGTTGGAAATGAGTTGAAGAGCAGATGAGTCAAGGCTACTATAATTTCAGCACCCTAAACCATGGCCTACTCGAGAGTTATGGGGTGGTCATGCAAGTTCCACTTACCTATTCTTGTCTTCTTTAAACGTTGCAAATGAAAAAGAAAAAAAGGAGATTAAAAAGTATCTGAATTTGTGTCCATTTATCCCTTCAGTTTTGTGAGATCCAGTGATTGTACCTCTGGTGTATTCATTGGTATAATTCCCAGCAAAAGAGCCCACTTTATTCCATGTTGGGGCCCCATTCATTTCCCCTGGCATGTTCCTGTATGTGTAGGTATTTGGTTTGTTTACTGGTGAAGAGATGCTCTTAGGACCCAGCATGGTTTGATGGCTTGAGCACAGGTCCTGGGTGTGAGGAGTATACCTAGGATGCAATAATTCATACCTCTCTGGGGAATGCACACCTGATGCAGAGATGGGGACTACCAAAAAAGCAGTTGTTTTGGATGCCACATGCTTTCAGAACAGCTAACTCCAGTGGAAGCCTCTTCAAATATGGCAAGAATCCAAGGTCTCTAGGCTGTACACACTGTTTTCACACTGTAAGCCATTGCTCTGTGTGGAAATGCGCAAATGCAATTAGAATTCTTATCATGTGTCTTCAGTGGCAGAACATCGAATGCAGACTGACAGGTCCAGTTAGAAAATGCACCCCCTTCCCCACCCCCAGCTAGGCTTAATGTACAGCAAGGGAAGGGACTGATGCAAAAATAATACCTCTTGATGAGTCAAGATCGATTCTAGAAAAATGTAAAGAAGACTTATATATTTTCAAGGAAATGGGTAACGGAGGAAGCTCTGGACAGCTTCTGGCAACTTTGAGTATCTGCAGGGAGTTGGAGGGATGAGAGAAAGAGATTTGCTTCTCCAAGGCCTCTCCTAAGAAACAGAAGAAGACAAAAACCAACATGAAATGACAACCAAAAAAAACCCCTTTAAACCTGAAAGGAAGCCTTACCTTTAAAGTGGAAAGTCACAAAGAAGACATACAGATGGCCAACAATTGCATGAAAAGATGCTCAACATCACCAATCGTTAGAGAAATGCAAATCAAAACCACAATGAGGTATCACCTCATACTGGTCAGAATGGCCATCATCAAAAAATCTACAAACAATAAATGTTGGAAAGGGCGTGGAGAAAAGGGAACCGTCTTGCACTGTTGGTGGGAATGTAAATTGATATACCCACGATAGAGAACAGTATGGAGGTTCCTTAAAGAAGGAGGAGGTAAAAATAGAACTACCATATGACCCAGCAATCCCACTACTGAGCATACCCTGAGAAAACCATAATTCAAAAAGAGTCATGTACCACGGTGTTCACTGCAGCACTATTTACAATAGCCAGGACATGGAAGCAACCTAAATGTCCATCAACAGATGATTGGCTAAAGAAGAGATGACACATATATACAATGGAATATTACTAGGCCATAAAAAGGGATGAAATTGAGTTATTTGTAGTGAGGTGGATGGACCTAGAGTCTGTCATACAGAGTGAAGTAAGTCAGAAAGAGAAAAACAAATACCGTATGCTAACGTATATATATGGAATTTTAAAAAGCGGTACTGATGAACCTAATGGCAGGGCAGGAATAAAAACGCAGACATAGAGAATGGACTTGAGGGCACAGGGCGGGCTGGGAGAGGGGAAGCTGGGATGAAGTGAGAGAGTAGCATTGACGTATATACACTACCAAATGTAAAATGAATGGCTAGTGGGAAGCTGCTTTGTGACGACCTAGAGGGATGGGATAGGGAGAGTGGGAGGGAGGCTCAAGAGGGAGGGGATATGGGGATATATGTATACATATAGCTGATTCACTTTGTTGTACAGCAGAAACTAACACAACATTGTAAAGCATTTATACTCCAATAAAGATGTGAAAAAAAATAAAGAGGAAGGTCAATCATTTTCTCACTCACTTCTCTTTTTATTACTATTACCACCAACCACTGTTAGTTTATTTACCGATATTTTCTATATTTAGAAAATATCATTTTGAAAAACACAAATGGAATCAACCTATATCTGTTACTTTGCAATTTTTTTTTCAATTTAATGTGCTTTGGACCTGAAGTTTTACTGTAATCTTTTGTTCAGTTGTTTAATGCTCTGTGTATACTTACGGCATAATTTATATAACCTATCCTTATTAACCCTTAAATGGCTTCATTTGGACTATTACAACAGTTGCTGCAGTTAATATCCTTGTGCACGTATTTTTGTGCACTGAGGCAAGTCTATCTGTGGGCTAAATTTTTAGAAGTGTAATTCCTGGGTCAAAGAATACATGCATACTTTTTTAGCTTGTTAAAGTATTTTATTTTAGGTTTAAAGTGTTCTTAAGAATCAATAAGTAGAAGATGAAAAAATACGTAAAACTAAGTAATGGTAAAGGTATATGACAGGAAAAGAAATACAACTGGTTAATAAGCAAGTGAAAAGATACACAAAGTCACTCATAATTAAAGAAATGAAAATTAAAACAAGATACTATTTTACCTATAAAGTTCATAAATACTTGTAAGTCTGATCCCACATTTCATTGGTGAGGATGGGGAACCCAGGACAGGCACGTGCTATTGGTGGTGGTGTAAGTGATCATCACTTGTTTTTGGAAGATGCTTCAGCAATAGCTTTGCCAATATTTTTACTCCTGAATGCCCTGCCACTTGGCCTGGACCTACACTCTGCTCACATGATTAGAGAAAGATCTTTAGGCTAAACTAATTATAGTTTATTTTTCAGTTTTGAAAGCTGCCTGACTTACCTCATTATGGATCGATTAACTAGTTTAAGTCTGAAGGCATTTTTTTCATTCCTTTAATTAATGTTTATTAGGCATCTATTATGTGCCAGTGGGAACACAGTGGGGGACATAGTGATGACTAGCAGTCGAGTGACAGACAAGGCTTGTGCTCTCACAAATTTTGTATGCTAATGGAGGAAGGTGGCAACAAGCAAATGTACAGTCAGATATATAATGTATAGCAGGAGATGACAAGTACTGTGGTGGAAACAAAACAGGTAACAAAACAAAACAGTGGTGGCAAGTGCCTGGAGGACTATTTAGATAGTATGCCAGAGAGTCTCTCCGAAGAGGTGATATTTAAGCTGAATGATGAATGACAGGAAAGAGGTGGCTATGCAAAGACCTAGAAAGGGCCCTCTAAGCAGAGAGCACAGCATGGGCAAAGGTCCTGGGGCAGGCAGGAGGACCAGTGTTACGGGGTGAATTGTGTCCTTCCAAAATTCATATGTTGAAGCCCTAACCCCCAATGTGACTGTATTTGAAGAAAGGGCCTTTAAAGAGGTACTTCAGGTTAATGAGGTCATAAGGGCAGGGCTCTAATCCAATATGACTCGTATCCTTATAAGAACAGGAAAAGACACCAGGCATGTGCATGCCCAGGAGGAAGGCCATGTGAGCACACAGGGAGAAGGCAGCCCACTGCAAGCCAGGGAGAGAGGTCTCAAGGGAAACCAAGCCTGTTTGGTTTGGGCTTCTAGCCTCCAGAACTATGAGAAAATAAATACCTGTTGGCTAAGCCACCAGTCTGGTATTTTGTTATTGCAGCTCGAGCACACGAAGACAACCAGTGTGGCTGAAGCTTAGTGACGAGGAAGCAAAAGGGAAGACGTGGAGTCTGCAATGTAGGCAGTGGCCAGAGCCAGGATGACAGGGCTTTGAGGGCCAAGGTTAAGAGGCTGGGTTCCATTCTAAGTGTGATAGGAAGGTATGTGTGGGTAACATTTAAAAATCTTGCTCTGATTGCTTTGATGAGAAAGGAATGGAATGGGCAAACAAGGGGTAGAAAGGACATGAGGAAGCCTTCACACAAGTCCAGAAAAAAGAACAGGTGATGGTGTCAGCTAGAGTGTAGAGGTGGAGATTGAGGGAGGTGAACAGATTTGGGATGTGGTTTGCTGTAAGTGAGGGAAGCCTAGGAGACCCCTCCCCAGTGGTGTACCAAGAGGTGGTGGGAGTGATCCATCCAATAAGGGATGCACTGTCCACAGAGAATTTAAAGGCACTAATAACATCGACCAAAAGTCTTCTGCTTTTAATTATCATCATGTGCTGATAATTCTAGACAGTGTCCGTGATACCACATTCCTCCTGGCAAGCTTGGAAATCTCCTACTATCTCCCACCACCCACCTGCCTAGGCCCAGAGGCTGGGGGAGGGAGTGTGAGCCCAGTAAGTGCAGTCACCGGTGCAGTGAAGCTGGGTCTCTCAAGTTCTTCCCTGTAAGACTTGTGACTTCCCCTCTCTCCCTGAAGGGTGAGTGGATAAAGGTGTGAGTGGAGAAAGCAATAGCATCCTTTCTGCCAGCACGTTTCCACAGGACGAGACAGAGCAGATCCCTCCTTTGCACCTGAGGCACAGACATAGGGAGAGGTGGTGAGGTATTCCTGAATTCTCCTTAGCTTTCTGTTCTGTTCTGTTGTCTGTTGAAATTAGAGTTCAAAAGTGAAATCCAAGGGCAAGGCTGTCCCCTGAGGAAAGGGGCCAGCAGCATGTCAGGGCAGCCCAGCTCCCCTTGTGCCACTCCCAGCAGCCAGCAAGACTGAGGATCATTTCCTGGCACAAGTGAGCTGTGTAGTTCAGCTTTTATGATATAGAGGGGTCATAAAAGAACATGAAGTTATTTCAAAGGCCAAGCTGAGTTTCAGGCTGATTCTTATCTCAAACTATACCCAAGCACATTAGCCAAAATAGCTCACCAGAGATTATGGAATGGATCCAAATAATACAGTATCGATTCCCCAAATATGAACAATGGATCACTTCTTAAAGTCCTAGAAGAAATTAGGGTTCAAAAGTGAAATCCAAATGGAAATCACCTTTCCCTTGTAAACCAACACACTTAATTCTAAAATGCCTCCCTCCTCCATTTCCCGTTCTGCTGAGTCAGAGAGCCTCACACAGCTGCTGCAGCCTGTGCCGTCTTCCTGGGAAGCTGCACCAGGGGCTGTATCCTCCTGAGACTGGATCCATCCAGCCCCAGGACTCTAAGGTGTCCCATGTCCCCAAAGAGTCAGAAGGTCAATCTGATTCCTAAGATGGTTGATGATAGCCACAGCTCCATACAAATAGCCTTCATGGATGATCCCCAGAGACAGCATGTCACAGATAGAGGCAGTGTTCCCCTTATTTTTTGAGCCAGCAATTGGATCAAAGCTGAGAGTTGGTGGAGGAAGTAACACAGAGAAAAGAAAGTACGAAGGAAAAAAATCATTTTGTCTTTAGATTTGCCAGGGTGCCAGCTGTCTGGAGTATACAACATGTTCACTTAAACTCAGTTGGGAAAATTTTCCATCATGAGCTTCAACATACTGCCATATGCTTCTCCCTGAGCCTTACATAAGGCCAGAGCTTCTTGCCTGAGCCACTGCCGTTGGAACTTTCTTTCTCAGAATTCTGAGAAGTAAAGACCTCTGTTTGCTGCATGCTTGTCCCACCAAACTTGCGGTAGCTGTGGATTCCTTCACAGGTGTGGATTCCTCTCTGTGGCTGTCGAAATCCCCCATACCTGTGCCTCAGTGGACCCCCAAAGCTTTTCCTTCTCTCAGTTTTTTTCTTAATTCTCGAGGCTGTGAATAAATTTAACTGCTCAAGAGGCAACACAGAAATCCCTTGTTAAACACCCATTTCCTGGTACATTAAGGCCACAGCTGTGGACAAATGGGAAGAACCAAGCAAATATCCTTTGTGTCTTATATGCCCAGCCCTCCAAAAATCTCATGCATTCATGTCTCCACACATATCCCCAGACCTTTTTGAGGTGAAGCTCCTTACATCTATTAAGGACCCTACTCTTTCCAGGGCCATGGGTATGTCAAAAGCTCTGTGAGACCCTGAACTCCTACGTGTCTTAAGTGAGGTGACCCAGAGAAGTCTTTACTGATGCCAGATGAGAAATCTCTGTCCCTGCTCTCCACCAGATGCCTGCTCATTCATTTTGAGGCTCCGAGTCAACAGTGGGTTCCTTTCAGTGGTAATTCCTCCCGTGGCTGCCCACCTGAGGATTCTGGGCATGGATGCAGATAATTGTCAGTTGCTGGGGCCTGTGATTACTAAGTCTAGACTCCTTGGCCCTGACATCCCAGACCTGCTTTAGCCATCCACTTGTAAGAGGCAGAGGAACTGGAATAGAGGGAGAAGGATGTGGCCTGCATCTCAGTCACCATAACTAACGGAACAAGAAAGAAGCAGGTGCTGCTTCTGAGCACATGAAAAGTGAAAAAGGAAGCTGATGGCTTAGTTTCTGCATTGGAGGCATGGTGTCTTAGTCCATTTGGGCTGCTATAATGAATTACCGTAGACTGAGTGCCTTATAAACAACAAATATTTATTTCTCATGGTTGTGGAGGCTGGAAGTCCAAGATCTAGGTGCTGGCAGATTTGGTGTCTGGTGAAGGCCCGCTTTCATTAATGGCTGTCTTCTCACTGCAACCTCACATGGTGAAGGGATGAGCTAGCTCCCTGGGTTCCTTCTATAAGAGCACTAATCCTGATCAGGAGGGCTCTAACCTCATGACCTACTCATCTTCCAAAGGCCCTACCAACTAATACCATCACTTTGGGGGTTAGGATTTCAACATATGAATTTTGGGGGGACACAAACATTCAAAGAACATGATAATCCTGGCAGTTACTATATGTGGTCAAATGAATGTTTGGTCCACTGACCCAAACAGTTCCATAGGCAAGGACTAGAAACTTGCTGCAAAAGGCAGGTTGTGGGTGCCACTGGGTGGGCATGCCTGGGCTTGAGATTTGAAAGAAGATGCTGGTCTTTTTACAATAACAAGATACAGTAACTGTGAATTAGTAAAATGTGAACCATTGAATATCTGGCTCTGACTGTATGGATTAGCCACTACTTTTCCCATGGGGCAGAGAAACTTAGAGAGGGGACAGGAGAGCACCAAGTATTTACCATAATACTTGTGGTATTTGTGCAGAATGCCAGATAGAGAGGCGTGAGCAGTGTATCAGTCAGGGTTCCAGCAAAAAAAGAGAACCAGTAGAGTGTGTGTGTGTGTGTGTGTGTGTGTGTGTGTATGTGTGTGTGTGTAAAATGATATTTGTTGCAAGGTATGGGCTCATGTAATTGTGGGGACTGGTGAGGCAAGTTTGAAATCTCTAGGGCAGTCCATCAGGAAGGGAAGGCTGGAAACTCTGGGGCAGGAGCTGATATTGCAGTCCACGGGAGAATTTTTTCCTTACTCAGGGAAACCTCAGTTCTGCTTTTCAGGCCTTCCAACTGCTTGGATCAGTCGCGTCCAGATTATCCTGTCCAAAGGATAATCTCCTTTACTTAAAGTTAACTGATTATAGATATTAGTCACATCTACAAAATATCTTTGCAGAAACACCTAGATTAGTGTTTGAATAGGTACTAGAGTTGAGCCAATTTGACACATAGAAATTAAGGGGGATTGTCTGCCTTTTTCCAGCAGCTGGACAGATGGTCAGGGAAAGGTGTTTCAGAGAGTGGGAGCGCCATATGCAAAGAGGAATTGGAAGAAACTTAGAGTGAAGGAGAAGAAGGTTACAAAGGCAGATGAGAAAGTAGGCAGAGGCAAAATCATAAGTACCATTCTGTTTTAGAACGAGACAGTTTGGATTTTATCCAGATAGAGGAGTCTTGAGATTCTAAGGTAGCAAAGGATATGACAAGATACGTCATAGAAAGATATGTTGTAGAAAGATCAGACAGGTGACTATATAAAGGGCCTGGACAAGCAAAACTGGAGACAAGAAGGCTGACTAAGAGATAGTGGACAGGATCCTGGTTGGAAATGTGTTTTGGGGTAAAGTTTGAGAGCAGGGTATAAATTTACTGTAATTTAAAATATTTAAGAAGTAGAATTTACAACACCTGGTCAGGATTGAAATGGAGTTGAGAGAGAAGTCCAGCTGCCTGGTCTGGGCAACAGGGTTTTTGGCCATTCATTTGCTGAAAGAGTGAATTGGGAAGGAGATACAATTTGGTGCCTCTGCTGACAGGTAGTGTGTGTCATGGCTTTGGTATCACAAGGTGTCTGTGAACATCCATGTGTTGATAGGCAATTCTGGAGTCTTGGAGAGATGTTTGAGCTAAAAATAAAATTTTGTGATCTTTTGATGGACATTTACTGGAGAGTTATGCAAATGGAAAAAGATTATTTAGGAAGTTTGTGAGCAAGAGAAAACCCCAAAGAGAATAGGAAAAGAGGAAATAAGAGAGAAGAGAAGAGGGACAAGGAGAGAATCCTCAGGGACACTTAACATTTAATAGACCGAACAGGAAGAGAATCTTGTGAATGATGTAAAAATCAGATGAAGAGGAAGCGTATGCTCTTTCCAACCACTCCCTAAACAGTGATTTTCAATAAAGTATTGCCTTTGGTCCTCTTCTGTTCTTTCACCAGAGATGTATCAAATGCCTTCTGGTGCCACACACTATCCTCGAGATACAATGATGAACAAGTCACCCTTGTGACTTCTGCCCTTGAGTACTTTAGATCAAGATTTCTTGTGTCTGTGGATGCTAGGATGGAGCAGAATCACCCCCAGATGAGAACCACTGCTCTCAGGTCTAACGGCAGGGACAGATACATAAACAGAATGTAATTACCTCATAATATATGTTATAAGAGGTTTAAAATTGGTCAAGATAATTGGTTCCAAATGACAGAATCCATTCTTGCTATTTAAGCAGCAAGGGATAATGAATATTCCCAGAAAGGGATATTAGGTAACTTATGGAATCTGCGGGAGACTGCTGGGAGCAACACATCCAGAAACATCACAGCCAGAAAAAAACAGCCAAGTGTACCCCTCCATATCACTCTGGTAGAGCACCACCACTGCCACTGCCTCCACTTAAGACCCAGTGTACTAGAGCCTGGATGCTAGAAGCCCTCCACAGCTACCCCAGGAAAACCTGCCACACTCTACCTGCATGGGTGCCGGATGATCTTCCCATCTGATGCTTGCTCACTTCCAAAATTTCCATAGGCATATCTGATTGGCAGAACTGAGGTTATGTACCTGGTTGTGTTTTGTTTGTTTGGTTGGTTTTTTTGGCTGCGTTGAATCTTTTTGCTGCGTGTGGGCTTTCTCTAGCTGCAGCGAGCGGGGGCTACTATTCGTTGCTGTGTGCAGGCTCTAGGGCACACGGGCTTCAGTGGTTGTGGCTCACGGGCTCAGTAGTTGTGGCTCACGGGCTCTAGAGCGCAGACTTAGTAGTTGTGGCACACTGGCTTAGTTGCTCTGTGGCATGTGGGATCTTCCCGGACCAGGGATCAAACCCGTGTCCCCTTCATTGGCAGGCAGATTCTTAACCACTGCGCCACCAGGGAAGTCCCCTGGTTGTGTTTTAAGTGCAGTGGGAACCTGATGATTTTGAAGCAAGGAAATGATGAGATTTTATTCATGATTTTAAGATATCACATCACTTTCCACTTGTGACCTTTGAAATTTATATTCAAATTCAAATTCGTAAATAAATCTCTTTATTCCTTAGCACAGGCTTTCTATTTCTAATTGACTTCTCCATAGCTTCTCCTGGTATCTCAATCTGTATCTCAAGTTGACTCCTCTTGAAAACCATTCCATTCTGAGGAAAGGGACCTCTCCTACACTATTGCTGAGAATGTAAATTGGTACAGCCACTATGGAAAACAGTATGGATGTTCCTATAAAAACTTAAAATAGAGTTACCATGTGATCCCACTACTGGGCATATATCCGGAAAAGACAAAAACTCTAATTTGAAAAGATACATGCACCCTATGTTCATAGCAGCACTATTTACAATAGCCAAGACAAGGAAGCAACCTAAATGTCCATCAACAGATGAATGGATAAAGGAGATGTGATACATACATACAATAGAATACTACTCAGCCATAAAAAAGAATGAAATAATTGCCATTTGCAGCAACATGGATGGCCCTAGAGATTATTATGTTAAGTGAAGTCAGAAAGAGAAAGACAAATATCATATGATATCACTTATATGTGGAATCTAAAATACGATACAAATGAACTTATTATTGAAACAGACTCACAGACTTAGAAGACAAACTTATGTTTACCAAAGGGGAAGGGGGGTGGGGGAGGGATAAATTAGGAGTTTGGGATTAGCAGATATAAACTACTATACATAAAATAGATAAACAACAAGGTCCTACTGTATAGCACAGGGAACTAGATTCAATATCCTGTAATAAACCATAAGGGAAAAGAATATGAAAAAGAATATATATATATAAAACTGAGTCACTTTGCTGTTCACCAGAAATGATCACAACATTGTAAATCAACTACACTTCAGTTAAAAAACCAAAAAACAAACAAACAAAACATTCCATTCGTCTGGTCAAGAAAGCTTGGCAACTGTGAATGTCTTTACGCTATGTCTAATCAGCTGTCCCATTCCGTTGATTCTACTATCCTATTCCCTCTGTCCTCACTTTAGGTTTTGGACGTTTCTCTCAGTTTATCTGAGTCTAGCCATTTGTCCCATCCAAGTTCTTTCTCTTCTTGGCTTCCTGAGTATGGAAAGAAGGAACTAAAATTTATTGAAATTCTATGATGTGTCAGATGCTGTGGCAGGGACTTTGCATAACTGATCTCATTTAGAAGCAACTGGATAGTGTGAGAGGAAGAACTATAAAATCAGAGGATTCTAAGAAGCACAAGCAACTAGAGGAAAAAAATAGATCAATTAGACTTTAACAAAATTAAAGTCTTTTGTGCATCAAAGGGCACTCTCAAGAAAGTGAGAAAGACAACCCATAGATTGGGAAAAAATACTTGCAAATCACATATGATAAAGGACTAGTAGTCAAAACATTAAAGAACCCTTACAACTCAACAGGAAAAAGACAAAACCTAATTTTAAAATGGGCAAAGTATTTGAAGACATTTCTGTAAAAAAGATATATGGGTGGTCAATAAGCACATAAAAAAGATGCTTAACATCATTAGACATTAGGGAAATGTAAATTAAGGCTACAGTGATATACCACTGCACACCCACTGGGATTGCTATAATAAAAGAAAAGGAAAATTACACTTGTTGATGAGGATGTGGGACAATTGGAACCCTTACACATTGCTTGTGTGAATGTGAAATGGTGCAACTTTTCATAATAGTATCTAAAATTTTAATCATAAAGCCATTTATGAGCCAGGCACAGTGATAAGCACTTACATGCATTATCTTATCTAGTTATTTCAGTAACCCTAGAAAGTCTATTCAACTCATTCTTTCCCAAAGTGGGTTTTCCTCAGACTCTCAAGATGCTCTGGGTTAAAGTAAAACAAAACTGGGACACATTGCATCTTCAAAGCACTTCTGCAGAATCACAACACACACTACCCTATTACAGGCTGAGAACTCCTGCAGTAATAAACAATTAACTTGGATAATCTAGTGTTTTGCAGATCATTTGGCCACTTAACACACTTATTAACAGCAATTGCATGGAACATACTTTGGGGGACATTGACTTGGAGTTGTGAGCTGTCCCACTGACAGTTTCTGCAGGGAACAAGGAATGGTCCTTTTGAGTTTTCACTACCGGCCTACATGAGCATGCCTGCATCTGATAGAGTTAGTTTAAGAAAAGGTAATCAAAATAAACAAGTCATTATTTGATGTTATAGAAAGTAATCAAAATAAACAATTCATTCTTTGAGTGTGTGTTTGTGTGTGCATGCACGTGCATATGTGTTTTCATATAGGAAGTAGCAATATTTTTGAAAGTTTGTTTTGTGCTTTGCCTAATTCTTGACTGTTTACTCTCAAGCTTAATATATTATCAAACGAGTAACTATAAAGTAAACATAAATGTAAAACCATGTGCAGCGTATCAACAGTTAAGGTTCATATTGGAATGGAGAAACAAGGGAATGGCATTCGGTGTCTGAGCTTCAGTTAAACAAGATTTAAAGCTGATACAATGCAAATGGTTGTGGCAGTAGAAATCCATATTGGTGCTTATGTGGGCTCAGGTACCAGAACTCCATGTGATTAGATGCAGGACCGAAAGGACAGTTTAAACTAAGATTTCCAAGCTCAATTTGGAAAAGTCCTTGAATTTTTATTAAAAAGCCGAGCTTTATACGAATACAGCAGAAGCATTTTCTGGGAAACATGGATGGCTATCTATTTGCTGAGTGATAGCAAGTGACCCTAATTGGCCCTGTTTAGAAGAGAGTCATAATTTATTTGTAAGCCAGTGAACATGGTCTGTCAAAGGATCATTTTCTGCTTTGTGAATTTATTTATATAAGAAGTCTTAGAAAGATATAAAATTTAAATCACATTTGATGAAATTTTTTTTATTAAAAAGATTAGAATTATATGAATTTAAGACTTTTCTTAAAAACTGGCTTCTACAATTGTCCTGTGCTCCACGTACCTATTAACATATGGGGGCATAAGAACATTTAAAAATTCATTTGGATTTTTTTTTTGATTTAACGTCGAGTTTTAGTGCACCAAGGAGAAGGAAGAAAACGTCTACCTAAGAGAATATTACTAAGTCAATTTAATGTATAGGGGAAAAAGTTTATCATAGGTTTTATAGGATTTGAGTTGTATTTTGTGTTTTCACAGCTGACAATGGAGATGTTTAGATTGAAATATAATCACAATGAAACCTTTTTAATTCTTACTTATAAAGTTACCAAATTTGTAGGTCCTATTCCCTTCCAAAAAGCTTGTAACCAGTAAGAAGCTACAGTAAAAGTCTCAAGTTATATATAATGCCTTTTTAACAGAAATGCTGGTTTTGCAAAATGCAAGAAACTTTTAAAGAATTAAATAATGCTTATGAATTTTTAAAAATATAATAAATTGAATTTTTGTGTATCCACTTTTACTATTAAAGAGAAAAGGGTGGCATTACTATATTAGATTTGTGTTCACTATAAAAATATACAGAAACATTTGCTAAGTGAACTTTCAGGGTTAACTGTACATTTTAGAAATTTAATTTACACAATTACTCTGATTCTGAAGTATTTCATTTTTCACATAAAGTTTATTTTACTGTGATATTTTAAAATATCTTAAGAGAGATAAATAAATATGCTGTTGGATAGTGAATCAACACCTGTATCATCTCATCATTACACATATGTTGCTATATCCCCCAATAATCAATGTAGCTTAAAAATATTCAAATAATATGGTACTTGCATTGCCCAGTTTCAATGCCACTCTTAGGAGTAAGCATAATAAAGTATTTTAAAATACATTATTCACAAAACTGCTAGCATCCCAGCATTCTGAAAAATGCACTAGTGCCCCTATGAATTTAATTACTACAAGGAAATAATTTTTTTTTAGTTAATTAATTTTTATTTTTGGCTATGTTGGGTCTTCGTTGCTGCACATGGGCTTTCTCTAGTTCCGGCGAGTGGGGGCTACTCTTTGTTGCGATGCGCGGGCTTCTCATTGCGGTGGCCTCTCATGTTACGGAGCACGGGCTCTAGGCACGCAGGCTTCAGTAGTTGTGGCACACAGGCTCAGTAGTTGTGGCACACGGGCTTAGTTGCTCCTCGGCATGTGGGATATTCCCGGACCAGGGCTTGAACCCTTGTCCCCTGCATTGGCAGACGGATTCTTAACCACTGCGCCACCAGGGAGGCCTTACGAAGGAATTTTTGACCCTGGGTAAAATTATGCACATGAGGGAGTTTTAGCTGGGCTGGACCAGAGGCTTAGATTTACCTATTTATGGATAGCCATCACCCCACTAAAGTTCCTCCTTGTGACTGGACAAATAGTACCATTAATTGACAGTTAAAAAGCCACACTCACCAATTTTATTGGGGTTCAGGATGTTCAAGGAAAAGAACTTGGACATGACCGTTACTGGGATTTAGACAAACTAGTGAATTGGAAAGGTCACGATGGAAGTCAATTTCAGAGAACAGCAGTGGCAGAAATTCTCTGAATGTGCAGAAGGAATTGGGTATACAGGGGCTGACTCAGAAATGAGACCTTCAAACAGGAGCAGTGATTTTGGGTACAGAGTCAGGCTGTGATCCTGAATATACTTTGTATTCTTTCTTCCTAGACTGCCTAAGCACTTTGCTAAAAAGAGAGCGTTGTCAGTAGAAATTAAAGAATTGTGGCACTGGAGGCCCACATCAATTCTATTGAAGGTTGGTCTTTTTTCCAGAGGGCTCTGGATGGAACAGACTGGGTTGTTTCAATAGGGACTTTAATCATTTTACAATAGGATGTCCTACATGACTAGAAACTGAAAGAGAAGTAAATGCTGGAGATAATGAGACAGATGGTGAAGACTCTTGGGTGTCAAAACACTGAAATTAGATGCTCCAGGAGCTTGGGAATCAGAGCCTCTATAGGTGAGGCCTGCCCAAGCAGCACATTAGTAATGATGTACCTGGACTGAATAGGTAGAGAATCTCCAGGCTTCAAAGGCAAGTATGGTGAAGCAAGTACCCTCGAGGGTCTTCCCTTGACAGTTGTGTTTCTCACTGCTCTGGTGAAGGGTCTTGGTAGAACTTATTTGGGTATAGGAAGGGGTTGGGTGAGCAGTTCTTAGATGACAAATCTACTCTAGCATTCCAATTTCCCTGGGTCTTGGAGACTGTCTTCTACAACACACAAACCGAGCCCTGGCATTTCATCTTGGTTTAGTGTGGCCTACCAGGTTTCAGTTAATTAATCAAGCAAACTCTTAGAGCCACTTAGCCACTAAGTAATTCTTTTGCCGCTATGTAGTATGCACACTGCATTTCTTTCAAAAATATTTTTCAAGCATCTACTGCATGTCAGAGACTCCTCTAGTCCTGGAGATACAGCCATAACCAAGACAGAGAGAGTCCCTGCTCTCTCTCTTTCAGCTTGGTTCTAATGGGAAAGACAGATAGATTAAAAACAAATTTTTATTAAATTTTCAAGAATTTAAGTACTTTGTTGGAAAATAAAACTGGTAAGGAGACAGATACTGACAGGAAGGAACGCTTTTAGGTCTGGTGGCAATAAACACAGACATTAGCTCGTATTAGTAAAAGAGTGTTTAAGAATAAAAATAAGTATAATCAGTGCCCCTTACTTTGGAGACAAACTGAAGTACTTAACGTACTTCTATTTTTGACTTCTTCCTTAGCATGGTGAGTTGTTTGGGAAATGATTCAATAGTTATTTGTAGTTCCTAAATTCTCAACAGCAGTTGCCTCCTGATATGTGTCACTATGTATTCTGAGTTGACATCTGCTATCTGAATCACCAAAATAGTGCCTTGTTTTAAAATTTATCCACTATTGGCTTATGTTTTATCTTACTCTAGGCCATGTTATCACTACATGTGACATCTCTGTATATGTGTTTGTGAAACTGGGATAAAGTTGGCAAAACTTGAGATGGAGGAAACTCTCTATGAAACATGTTTTTGCGTTGGTAGAACAGCAGGCATAAGCACGTTAGGAATAGAGGAAAGAAGAGAGACGGAGAGATATTGGAGAAATAAGATCTCACAAAGGAAAGTCAAATGCAATTTGGGAACTTAAATGCCATTCAGGCAACAACCTTTGGAGTTTAGACAACTATAGACTTCTAATTGTAGTTTTTGGTCTCCAGCAAATAGATTAAAATCTCCTTTAGAAATAAAGCTTTTGTTTAGTGGAGGAAAGTCAGTTAATGTTTATTGATGGTGATTTTGATGGTAGTACTCATGATGACATTCTATTTGAGGAATGTTTCTCAGATGGGACTTGATTCAGCAAACTTTTACACTGATAGGGAGATGGACGCTCTGACACTTAGATATTGACGTATGAAGAAGAGAAATCATTGATATGACTAAGTAATTGTGAAGCGTAGTATACGAGTCTCCAGAGTTTTGTAGAATTAAATAAAATCATAGTACAGATTATCCTCTGTTGAACAATATAGATTTGTGTCCACCTAATGTTGGATAGCTATCAGAGCATCAGAGCAGTTCCTAAAATGCTTTGTTAATGATTGTTTTTAAGAATTCAAATAAATATTAAGCCTTTTAATTATCCTACCAATTCCCATTCCCTCTTCCCTCTGTGACCAAAAGATGAACCAGTCCCAGGGGAGCCTCAGCAGATAAAGATAGGATTTTTTATTTATTTTTTTTTTTTTTAGTGTCTTTCTGTCCCTGCTTTTTCAGTCCATTCCAGGCCACCCAGATCCTTACTGGCTATTTCATAATAAGAAAGCCTATTGATCATTCACATGTCCTTGATAAAGGGTTGGTATAGTTTGGACAAGTGAGCTGAGACTCACCCTAACTGGTCTGAACCTACAACCACTGTTCTTTTTGTTCCAAAACACCGACCCCTGGAGAAAGGGTTAGGAGAATTTTCAAGCCTGATCATCCTAGGGTTGGGCTGTGTATGGAAGTGAGGACACAAGCCTGGGAGTTAGGCAGTGCAGTTACTCGTTCTACCTGGTACTCAGCCTACCTGGTCTGTCTTTGTGAAACATACTAGGTGTGTTTCCTCACCAGATGACTTCATGGGCCCCTTCAAAAGCTCACATCCTGCAATTCCTCTCTGTGACACTCAGAGGCCAAACAAATGATTTGACTGTTTTCCAACCTCCTCTCCAAAGTATCTTGTAATATTAAAGCAGAGTATTTTGATTGTCTTCTATTGGGATCTGCTAATGAAGTTGGAGGAGAACATATTATTGTTTTTCAACTCTCTTAAATGGATGTGCTGCTTTTTATATCCTCTCCCTTTTCCATCTGTTTTTCTGGTTTTCTGTTGGTTTGGGGCCATATATACGTGCGCAGTAAGGGCGAGCATTTCTGCAGAAGCACCACAGGCCCACTGTGCTTTAGCAGACTTTATTCTTGTTTGTTTCATGAGGGTTTGTAAAGATTGGGACTTTTCCAACAGTCAGCACATAATTAAGGGCACCTACTATGTACTGGTTCTGCTTTAGTTTCTAGGAATTGGGAGAAATCTGCACATAGAGAGCCATGTGTATCTACATATTAAAACTATTATGCCTATTTCCCTGTATTCTTTTGGGACTAGGAAGTTGATGCAAACCAGCACCATGAATGAACTTGATTATATTTAGGAGAATAATTTCTCACTTCTTGCGTCTTTGCTACAAATTTTAACAATGAATAGCTGTTTTCAGAACTAAAAGTTTGGCAGCCCACCAATAAGATGTAAAATGAAGAGAAACCAAAGACACCTCTATCGTTTTGAAGTACATGGAGCTATTTTTCAGAAGCCAGCTTCATTGACAGAGCAAGTCCGTTAATAACCCTGCAGCACTCCCCTTGTTGGAATAACACAAATTAGCATTTAACCCGGGAGGAAGAACACATGAAGTTATTTAACATTTACATAAAATTATGGAGTAAACTCCAAACAGGTCGCCTCTGAAATGTATAATTACACTCAGCAGTCCTGTCAGCATACATGGAAACAATTTTACTTCCAATCATCTTCTGCTTTTATTCACTCAGGAATGTATCATTAAAATTTCCACAGAACAATGAACCTTAATAGGTGCTAATGCAATTGTGAATTATGGTAATTGTTACCTAAATTAATCTCTGTACTTTCTATTCCTTATTGCCTTATGCATAAGGAGTGTGAAAAAGATAATGTTGAAACTGACATTTGTATAAATGGTGTAAAAGATTTGTCTTACTTGATAAAAATTTCAGGAGAACTTGCTATTTTTTAAAGTAATTTACTTGGAAAAAATGTTAGAATTGCTGCAAGTAGAGTTTATGTAATCTTTTATTGGTGAAATTTGTGATGGACAAAGGCTGTTGACTTGTTTAGGTCGTCTTGGTGGATATACACTCACTAAGATAACCAAATGGCAAATGTGTGCCCCTGTGTCTATATTGCCAGGACAGAGGTGCATTCACACCCATATCTGTATGGGGCCACCATTTGTGTGTTTACCTTCACTTATTTATGTAAAGTACATACAACTTGCTTGGTGTAATGAAGCCCATTGCTATGGACTGAGTCGTGTTCCCTGCCTCCAAATTCATATGTTGAAGTCCTAACCCCCCAGTACCTCAGAATGTGACTATATTTGGAGATAGGGTCTTTCAATAAGTAATTAAATTAAAATGAGATCATTAGGGTGGTCCCTAATCCAATATGACTTGTGTCCTTGTAAGAGGGGGAGATTAGGACACAGACGCCCACAGAGGGGAGACCACGTGAAGACAGAGGGAGAAGACGGCCATCTGCAAATCAAGGAGAGAGGCCTCAGAAGAAACCAACCCTGCTGACACCTTGATCTCAGACTTCTAGCCTCTAGAATTGTGAGAAAATAAATTTCTCACAATTGTTGTTTAAGCCACCCAGTTGGTGGTATTTTGTTATGGCAGCCCTAGCAAATGAATGTATCCACCTAGATTGGATGTAAAGAAATGTAGGTCAAATATATTCCAATCTGAAAAAAAGGGAAATACAGGTTTTTGTCCTGTTTCTGTCACTCCTGAGTTATATTTGACCTTGAGTATATCACTTAATCTTCCCATTTGTAATGAGGTCTAGATTTTGTATGTTTGTTTATATCAGACTGCCCAGCATCAGGTCCTTTTTTTCTGCTAACAGCACCCTGGGTTTTCTCCAGGAGAATACTTGCCCTTTGTGCTCGGTCCCCACAGTTTGTGTGAGGCTGTTCTAATGCCCTTGCTCTAGATGTGGGCATGTTACTCGAATCTGGCCAATCATTATGTTTCATGCCCTCTGCTTGCAATGATGGGCTCAAGTATGGGACATAGGACAGAGACCTGGACAATGAGATTCGATTTCAGGACTTAATTTGGAAGTATTGAGCAATTAAGCTCTCCGTTTGTTGAAGCTTCTGAGGTATGGGAGGCGAGTGTCCCGGGCTTGCTATAGCTCTGGCAGCCATAGTGAAAGGCCAGGCTAAGAAGGATGCTCACATGAAGGGAGCCAAACCACAAGATAGAGAACTAGTACTAAGGATCCTTTGTGAGCCCTCATGCAGGCTTGCCTGAAGCTAATGATCCCTGGGACCCTGTCATTTTATTAATAAGCCAGTAAGTCTCTCCACTCTTTCTTCAACCTTAAGGCAGCCTGACTTGCATTTCTATTATTGCTACCAAGAGTCATGAGTAATATAATGGCTTAATGCTTTGTCTTCCTCTGCAAAATGAGTGTGCTCTTCTAATGGAAATGATTTTTCCTCAAATTAACTATTACATAGAACACTGATACTTCTCTGGCATGTATGTGAAAGGAGGCAGCAGCAAGGGCGGGAAGTAAAATCCGACCCATTTGATATTCTGCTGATCCCTTTCTTCTGTGTGGAAACCTTTGGGTTAGATGATCCAGACTCCTGCCAATACTTAAAATCATTAAATCTTATATACTTGGGAATACTTGTAGGTCTGAGTGTGCAGGAACTCTGGGGGCAAAGTGGAGAGCAGGGTGAGGGGGAAATGGACTAACAGGTAAAGAAAGCATTGTCAGAGGTCCCAGGCAGACATTTGCCCTCCAAGGGCTGCGAAGTCACTAAATGGCTGGAGGCAACGGCTGCTTGTAAAGCGCTTTACCATCGGGTAGTTGATTTTGCTATCCATCTCTGGCAGGGCGCCAGCCTGTCATACACAAGCTGAATAAGCGACTTTAGAATGCTTATGGGCAGAGGTGTGCTTGGCCTGAGAATAGTAAGAGAATTTAAAAAGCAATATCATTGGTGCCACCAGAAATCCTCCAGATTGGTGAAAAGCCCACTAGGTTGAAGTGGAATACATCATAATTAGTGATCTTTTATTTTATAGAAAATGCTTTATTGAGCCAAGTCTGGGATGAGCTTTGCCATTTATAAGTCTTTAGAACAGTGCTTATTAACGAAATCTGAAGAAGACTTTGAAAAATGCATATAGGATGTGTGATCCGTTTTGAGAGTTCTACTTTTGCAGCCCATTTCCCTACTGGACCCCAAGAAAAGGACTCCTGCTCTAGACAGATGTGTTAAACCCATGTTTGTTGATTTTTTTTCCCAAATATTCATAGCAGCTTTATTCATATTTTCCCAAAATTGGAAACAAAATGTTCATTAACAGGAGAATAGCCAAACAAATTGTGGTACATTCATACAATGGAATACTACTCAGCAATAAAAAGAAATACATGGTTCAACCTCTCAAAACTTTATACTAATGAAAGCATTAAGTGATTCAATTTAGTTTCAGAGCTGCAGAGGAAGGAAATGCTAGTCTGTGGTGAAAATATGGATAGTAGTTAGACTACCAACTAAAGTAGTGGTAGTGCTTTGTTGCTTAGGTAGGAGTGTAAGGGAACCTTCCTTTGTTCTGATATGGCTGTGGGCTAAAAGTATCCATTTTCAAAATTGTAGTTAAGATTTGTGTATTTCAATTTTATAAATCTTACCTAATAAGAGGTGTGTACAGCGGACAGATGAATATACCAAAGCAGAATTGAGGACTGTTGAAGCTAGGGTGTGAAGGTTCGAGGTACTATTTTTTTTTTAATATACATCCAATTAAGATGTTTAATTACAAATCTTGACCTATTTTTATGGGCTCCTAGCTCACATATCCAACAGCATATTGGACATCTCTTGACACTGCCAGTGGTTTTCTTCCAATCTTAGTCACATAACAGACCTCTATGACCCCGCCTCAATTTCATCCTAGGTTTCTGGTTTGAGCAACTCAGGAAAATTCTGGACTGCAAGAAGTAGTCTGAAGAGGGTTCAGTTTGGGGGTAAGAATTGACACTTGTCAATTCTTGTAAAGGATCTTGTAAAGGACTAACAAAGTGGACCCTAAGGAGCAAACGCAAGTGGGAAAAAACTAGAAAAGTCAAACAAACTGATGGTGATCAACAGTGGACATGCTTGCAGTGAACTCAGTTACAAAATCTCTGAAGGTAGGAATGGGTGGATGGAATCCAAAGGACCAATACTTCTTCCATTATGACAAAAAGAGAAGGGTAGATGGGAATGTAAAGTTTGAAGGTGGGTAGCCAGGAAATGATGAGTTATCTGGCTAGGACAATAAAAGCCTTTTATCTTTCATAGTGTGGTGCCACATTTACCATATTTTTCAGATTATGTCCCTGAATCTGATTAACACCAAGTGCCTGCCAAACTCAGTTACCAGTTCATGTAAGAGAATCTGGTGCTGTAGGTATTGCACACATATGTAACAACCTGCTCTTCTACGATCAACCCTTTTTAACTCAGATTTTGGACAATATTCTGATAAGCTTATTCTGAGAAAGATCCAAATACACATTTTTATAAGATTCCAGTTCTTAGCTTATTGTAGATGAAGAACTGAAATTTTGCCAGATGATGAGATATGTACCTGAATGGCACAATGATGAAAAGCTTATAACTCTGTTCTAGTTAATAGAAATAACCATGAGTTAAACTCTGCCCCCACCCCACCATCAAGAGGCTCTTTCATAATAAATGTTGGACTATTCCACCTTCAGACTTTTCACTCTTCTAGCTCCAAACTCTAGCATTCTTATTATTACTACTTACACCCTTTCTACTCTTTGATATCCTTGTATATAGCCCAGATGATTTCCTTTGAGCTTCAGGTATGAAGCCACTGACAAAAAAAATGTTTAAATCTGTTCTCCCAGGAGCTTAAACATCTTATCTTTATGACAACTCCTATAAATCTTAAAAAATGATCATTAAATATTGATTTACTCAATTAATTATAAAAACTTTAGAGGTCTAGTATTTGGTCATGTATACTATTTAAAAAATACATCAACAGAAAACTTTCTGAATGTCACTAGACAGTGAATTAAGCAAACCTTTGCTGAAGCTTAAATTGTGGTACAGAAATACATTTCAATTGATTTAAGTCCAACACCATGAAGAGAGAAATTATGGCACCAAAATTTTCCCTCCTCTATCATACACACTACGATTAATTTAGATTACTATTCAATCTATAGTTTTCATTTTTCTAGGCTTTGTTCCATACAAATTTGTGCCGTTTTTCAACATTAAATAGAAGTCTTAAATCTATTGGGGGCGGGGGGTGGAAATCAGACCTCAAGCCAATAAATGTTGATCAAATCTACTGGGACACTGTTCAAGAGCAAAATCCACTTTGAGCATTGGTCCTCATAATAGCACCAAAACATAAGGTACTGGGTGCTAATTACAGAATCAGACTGATCCATTGATTGAAATTTCTTCAGTGAAGCTTTGAATCAGCAACATGTTTAAAAGTCAAAAGTGTTCCAACCACTTGATTTCAAACCAAGTAGAATTTATGTTTAGAAACACTAAAAAAGAAGTGTTTCATTTATAAATACAGAAGGAACAAAAACATCACTTCATCAATCCAGAAAGAATCAAAACTTGTTTGAGGACAAGAAGAAATACAAAATTGTGTCAACTTTGCTCATTTATCAGCTGCTGAATTGTCCGTATTAGCAAATACAGCTAAAAGGCTAAAAACTCTTTTAAGCCTGTATTTCTAGGCATTTCCCATTGACCATTTTGGAATTTTGTGTGTTATGTTTTACGGATAGCATTCTGCTTCACTGTGTAGTATGTCTGAATAACCTAAACAGTTCTCATTCATCACTTGATGTTACTCCATGGAGAAAGAAATGCCAGTAAGAGGAACTGTCAGAACACTATCACATGCATCACAAAGTCACAGAACTTTTTAAGTCACAAGACGGCAAAGACATCAGTTCTGCTTTGAACCAAAGTTTATGGCATTTTATTAATAGAAATTAGTGGAAATGGCTACAGAAGTAAAAGTTAAGGTGAATCATCTGAGCTAACTTGACTTGTTGAATCCAATACAACCTTTATCTTAAATCTCCTTGCTAACAAATTTAGTGATAATTCTTTTATACTACTACTTAGCAAGTTAATAAAGGCATGGTACTAATGAGAAGCTAATCTCATTTAATGGGGGGCACAGAATGGCATACAGTTTCCATACAGTTCTGCCAGTATTCCCTAGTATCAATCTACACCTTCTTTGCTAATCAACACCAGCTTATTCCAAAAGAGCTCATGGTAACGAAACATGCCAAACTCCCTTGACCTTAAAAGAAAATTAAGCCCAGGGTCCATCCCCCATCCCCCCTCTAGGGTATAAGGTTAGTGTAAACCCACAGTGTAACAGTGTATTGCTTTATGGAGGGGGTGTGGTTGGGAGGG
This sequence comes from Stenella coeruleoalba, assembly GCF_951394435.1. Lineage (NCBI taxonomy): Eukaryota > Metazoa > Chordata > Mammalia > Artiodactyla > Delphinidae > Stenella > Stenella coeruleoalba. Next base: position 82,583,654 of record NC_137153.1, read on the forward strand.
AGACACCGTGGTGAGGAACGAATCAGTTAAAGTCATACCAGTATAGGAAACAGTGAGATAGTAATACACGAAATGGATAACTGCAGTCAATCTCGTAGAGGACTCAACTCGTGGAAGAACTTTGATTGGTGCTGCAAAAACATCTGTATGAAGTAGAAATTGGTTTCAATAACATTAGTAGAGAATATGTTCTAGCAGGTGGAGGTAACTGGATGCAAAATCCTGGTAGCAATTGAATAGAACAGTCCCAGATGGCTAGGCTGATGCCAACACCTAATGAGGACGAAAGCCTTGTCTGTGGGGAATTTTGGATGATACCTGGAGAAATATTACACTGTGCATAAACCAGATTGAATTGTTTTCGCAAGTGTTGTAAAGTTTCATATAGTGAAAGGTTTTTTCTACATGCACTTCAATTTCACAGCAAGAGTGGCATAGGATACCTAAACACAGAAGAGAGCATTCATGCAAGATATCTAACTCCTTGATATAATAATGCATACAATTCAAAATGATTACACTATCATTACATCTAGGGCTTTCTGCACCTACAAGGGGGTGGTTATGGAAAGCATGGCCCTTGGTATCAATATCTAAAAAGCAGCCACCGCCTTCTTCTATGTGTGTTTTCTTTTTGCTTTTTTCCATCATTTTTCTAAATTAACTCTGCTGTTGTTGATGCTTCTTAGCAAAACTGGTAAAAACAAAATTGTTATCACTGAATAGAGCATTCTGGCAATCAAGACCTTTAAAACCTTAAGTCTTCTGGGGTGAAGAAAGCACTGTGCGACATTTAGAACTCTGATTTGCAAACAAGGTGGTCACAAATTTTCCTGGCTTGAAGACTTTCACAACTTTCCTGATCAGGTCATCATAGGAGGTCTGACTTAAGTTTGTTTCAAAGCTAACATAAGAAAATTCTGGTTCTGGAGTGATGTGGATAGATGTGGATAGTCCAGTAAATTCCATCTGATTTCATTCCATTCATTGAATACCCACAAGGATCGAACAGTGTGGCATCAATGACAGAACCTGGTATCAGATCACAAATTCTACTCTCATGAGTGACATCCTTTGCAGTAACACCATCTTTCATGTAGCACTGGTCCATAACTGCTGGGTCAAGCTCACTCATCAGAATTTCCAGGGTTTGATATGGCTGATTGATTCCTCGACTCTCTGGGAAATCCAAAGTATACAAGTACCAACAATCAGAATTCATGTGTCCCATACAATATGCAGCTCCATTTGGGAAAATTGCATTAAGAAACTCTATTTCTTCCTGGAAATTCCCGTGTGGGGACCCTTGGTGAGAAGGCTTCATGAAATTCTTACGAAAATAAAAGAAGCTTTGAATTGAGTGAAACCCATTGTAATCCCTAGCAAGTTTCAACAGAGGAACGGGCGCTTTCAGCAAGAGGGTGGTACCACATGTCTTCAAAATGAAACATCTCTTGGAGGCAAACATGCTACTCTCACTGAGTACATAAGCTTCCTGCTTGTCAGTTTTTGTCACACTTATGACTGAACATTGCACATCCTTCAGAAATATGTCCCACTTGTATCTTGGGATGGTGCGAAGATCCCCAGATCCTTGGGTTGCGTCAGGTTGCTGCCGGGAGAACCAAACCTCCAGCAGCTTCTCCGTCCCTTCGAAAAAATGTGCAGCTTCCATCACCGTGAGACTAGCGAACAACCAAAAACCACAGAAAATCAAGTAAATTAAATCTCTTCTCCCAGCGCTGCCACTGCTGCTGCGGATTGTTCCAGCTGTGTTACTAAAGTTCAGGTTCCTTTTTTGCTATAATTTTTTTTTTTTTTTTTTTTTTTTTTTGCAGTACACGGGCCTCTCACTGTTGTGGCGTCTCCCGTTGCGGACCACAGGCTCCGGACGCGCAGGCTCAGCGGCCATGGCTCACGGGCCCAGCCGCTCCGCGGTATGTGGGATCTTCCCGGACCGGGGCACGAACCCGCGTCCCCTGCATTGGCAGGCAGACTCCCAACCACTGCGCCACCAGGAAGGCCCCTTTGCTATAATTTTATGTTAACTTTTTTTGTTTTTTTTTTAAAAAAAGGGTTAGTAAAATTTTCCCAGCTTCTTTTTTTTTGTGAGCGAAAGTTGAACGTGAGTCTGTTGGAAATAGAGGCTGATACAGCTCAGTCTCTTGTAGTCTGCTGTTTCCCCATTAGAGAGAGTAGAGTGAGCGCTAGCTAATGTTGCTGGCCATACTGTGGGAGCCTGCTGATTTGTTTTTTAAGCTATTTGGATTTTCTGAATCCAGATTCTTTAAATTGTAATTTACGCAACACTAATTCATTTCTTCAACTACCTTTAATTTCTTTTATTTTGGGGGTTGCTTTTATTCACCTCTGTGTGTAATCTAAAGGAGTTCCTTGTTAATTCAACAAGTGTTTTGGGAGGGGTACATGCCGTGTACCAGAAACTGTGGTAGAGGCTGGGGATATAATGAGAGTAAAGACAGGGGGGCCAAATCCCCCTGGAAATGATGGGCTCCTGGGAGAATACAGGCCTCAGGTAATATTGTATCAGCAGAATCTAATCTTGTCGGTTCTGTCTCTGGAGTGAGGGCACTATCTCTGTGAGGCCCAGAGCAGCCAGGGACTGGAGTTTCGAGGGGACTGTGGAATCTGAGGATGTATAAAGGCTGCCCCTTCAGCTGTTGTAGCTTTGCAGAAATGCAGTGGGCATCACAGGAGGATTGAGGATGGTTAAGAGTGGCCTATTCTTTTACCAAAGACCTCATGCTAGGGCCAGAACTAGGGTGAAGTGAGTGAGATACTTGGTCTCGGGCAGAAAATTTACAGAGGTGCCAAAAAATCCCTCGGTAATCAGGATTCAACAGAACCAGGATTAGGGTGAGGGAGGGAGGTGAGCTGTGCGTGGGATCTTTATTTAAAATTTTGATATTTTCTTCATCATGGCCATTTGGATACTTTGTTCATCATGGATAAATTACTTTTTTTAGCAATATATTTTTAAAATTTTATTGAAATATAGTTGACTTACAGTGTTGTGTAAGTTTCTGGTACAGCAAAGTGATTTAGTTTTATGTATATATATATTCTTTTCCATTGTGGTTTATTACAGGATATTGATTATAGTGCCCTGTGCTATACAGTAACACCTTGTTGTTGATCCATCCTATATATACTAGTTTGCATCTGCTAATCCCAAACTCCCAATCCTGCTCTCCCCCACACCCCTCCCCCTTGGCAACCACAAGTCTGTTCTCTATGTCTGTGAGTCTGTTTCTGTTTCGTAGATATGTTCATTTGTGTCATATTTTAGATTCCACATATCAGTGATATCATTTGGTATTTTTCTTTTTCTTTCTGACTTAACTTCGCTTAGTATGATCATCTCTAGTTCCATCCATGTTGCTGCAAATGGCATTATTTCATTCTTTTTTATGGCTAATATTCCATTGTGTATATGTATGTAGCACATGTTTATCCTTTCATCTGTCGATGGACATTTAGGTTGTTTCTGTGTCTTGGCTATTGCAAATAGTGCTGCTGTGAGCATAGGGGTGCATGTATCTTTTTGAATTATAGTTTGTCTGGGTATATGCCCAGGAGTGGGATTGCTGGATCCTATGATAACTCTATTTTTAGTTTTTATAGGAACCTCTATACTGTTTTCCATAGTGGCTGGACCAATTTACATTCCCACCAACAGTGTAAGAGGGTTCCATTTTCTCCACACCCTCTCCAACATTTATTATTTGTAGACCTTTTAATGATGGCCATTTTGACTGGTGTGAGGTGGTACCTCATTGTAATTTTGATTTGCATTTCTCTAATAATTAGTGATGATGAGCATCCTTTCCTGTGCCTATTGGCCATCTGTATATCTTCTTTGAAGAAATGTCTATTTAGGTCTTCTGCCCATTTTTTGATTGGGTTGTTTGTTTTTTTGTTATTGAGTTGTATGAGCTGTTTGTATAGTTTGGAAATTAAGCTCTTGTCGGTTGCATCATTTGCAAATATTTTTCTTCCATTCTGTAGGTTGTCTTTTTTGTTTATGGTTTATTTCCTTTGCTGTGCAAAAGCTTATAAGTTTGATTAGGTCCCATTTGTTTATTTTTGCTTTTATTTCTATTGCCTTGGGAGACTGACCTAAGAAAAACATTGGTACGATTTATGTCAGAGAATGTTTTGCCTATGTTCTCTTCTAGGAGTTTTGTGGTATCATGTCTTATATTTAAGTCTTTAAGCCATTTTGAGTTTATTTTTGTGTATGGTGTGAGGGTGTGTTCTGACTTCATTGACTTACATGTGGCTGTCCAACTTTTCCAACAGCACTTGCTGGAGAGACTGTCTTTTCCCCATTGTATATTCTTGCCTTGTTTGTTGAAGATTAATTGTCCATAGGTGTGTGGGTTTATTTCTGGGCTCTCTATTTTGTTCCATTGATCCATATGTCTGTTTTTGTGCCAATACCACATTGCTTTGATTACTGTAGCTTTGTAGTATTGTCTGAAATATGGACAATTTAAATTTTATATTTCAAAAAATACTGCATTAAAATGTTACTTCTCTTGATTGCTAAGATTTTGGAAGGCTCCTTAAATTTTGTGCCCAAAGCAAGTGCCTAACTTTCCTCACCCTGGTCCCAGCCTTATCTCACAATGTAGTGGTAAGTCACAGCACTTTATTAAGAAATGTTTGCAATGCATCATTTTTATAATTTAGTTTATATAGGATATGAACTCTTTTGATAAATATGTTGCATAATATTTTTATATATATAATTTTTTGTATATATAATTAATTTGACCTCATGGAATACTTAAAAAGTGTAAGGTCATTATAATTTTGAGTCAGTAGACATGAGACACAGAGAGAGAGTATGTGTCTGCACATCGTTTTTTGACTCAACACCTCTCTGTTTGGCTGGGGAATCCTCTGCACTGCACCACATCTGGCTCTGAGGTTTAGTGGCTGTCTCCATCTGCACTGGGTGGCCACAAAGAGCAGGTGAAGAAGACACTAACTGTGTGCCTGGTGGGGTGGCCTTGCCTGGAGACGAGACCACTGTGCTTTTTCCATTTCCCTGTCCTTCGTGGAAGCCCTCAACCTCACCTCTGGCTTTATGTTCCCCTCATCTCCTCTTATCGCTCCATGTCCCACCTCTCTGTTTTCTCCTCTCCCTAATCTACTTGTTCCCTGGTCTCCCCAACACCAGACTTTGCTCTGGGTTTCATCCCTGACTTCTCTGTCACTGGCATATATCTGTCTCCCACACGATTTCTCCACCATCTGGAACAAGTTCTAGAAGCCTAATTAACTTGTAAAGTGTGTTCAGTTTGGATGGCAAAACCTATCTTTCTTCCCTGTGACTGGAACCTCCTGACCTTTCCTCATAAAACACTCATGTCCTACTTGCTACCCGTGCTCAGTTGTCGTTAGTTTGTGTTGACAGTTTATTGTTTACTGCTGACCCTTGTCCATCCACAATTACTATGGTACGTAGCAACCTATTTATTTCAGAGTTAAATGTGTAGAATAAAAACAAAACCAGAAAGTTCCACATGCTAGGGAGAAAAATCCCAGTTTTTAAAATATAACCTATATTCATATATGTATGAATCCTATTGTAATTTATTTCTCTAAATTAGTGAGTAGATCTCTTAAATATGTCCAGATAATAGTTAGTAATCCTTGGCTTTTTAGATCTCTCAGGCTCTAAAAATTATGCATGTGAATAAACAAATATCTAATGCAAATTTTTCATAGAAGCAAAAATTAACCAAAGAAAGATACATTGCAGCAATTAACTAAATAAATGCCTTAAAGTATTGACCATAAATGAGGATGATTCACTCTTTCAAAATATCCTGGACTTCAACATAAAATGAATTTTTATTTATGAAACTTGAGTGACCAAATCATAACTTGGGAATTAAAATAATGAAGGGAAAAATAGTTTGGTATGTAGCAGCATGGGGTGAGGGTGAGGAGACCAACGTCTTTCTTTTAGTCATTGCCACTGATTGCAGACTAAGCTTGGGCAAGATATGTACCGGGTAGATGCCTCATGCTGATAAGTGAAGATGAGGGCTAAAATGAATGGCTTCTACCCAGTAATCACTAAAGCTGATTTAAATCAGATCACACAGCTATAACCTTATATTTAAGGAAATAATTTATCTCTGGTTGCATTCCTGTTATGAATTTAAATAGCAAGGGACTGTCATTTGCTTTTAAAAGTTGAAAGGCCAGCACAAAGATGCAGAAAGGAAAAAAATGTACAGCGTGCTCCATAAGAGGCCAAGAAGTTTGGTATTGCTTTCAGATACAAGTACTTAATCTTCTGTGTAGATATGTAATCTTTAGACTGAAGATAACCTACATTTTTATTAATTTCCATATTCCTCTTATGGTTCTGTGGGATTCATATCTTTTGAGAGCATGAACTAGGAATGAAAATATATTTATTTGTAGAAGCATGCCCTGGACAGTTTGGCTTTGGATTAATTGATGCATTTTATGAGTCAAATTATCCAGGACTTTATCCTGAGTTTCTTCAGAGAAGTGAAGGAAGGCAAAAATAACACTTCTCTGGTGCTTTGGGATCCTTGGTAAGAAGCTATGTGAGAAGCACAAAGTATCGCTCTCATTTGGCAATTGTGATTCTAAGGCATATTGAAGCAGACACCCGAGTGCTCCAAATGACAAGATAATCCAGATAAACTTTACGTGTCTTGCAGCTTTTGAAGTTTCTAAAGCCAAAGAGAGTGAAAGGATAAAAGACAAACCAAGTTCCTAAGTTAGTTCATATCATACACTTAGTGTGTCTGCTTCCTATGACTCCTGGCTGCCAGCAACAAATACTCCAGCCAAGCACCTCGAGTCAGTGTATCTGCATGTGGACAGTTCTATAACACATATGTGCCACGGATTACAAAAATGAGACTGTCTTCTTATGTAACTTGCTTTATTTTAATGAACATAGTACTGAGTAATTAAATATGCTGCTCTACAATATCAGTTGTAAAAGCAGAATAGTTCTCCATTATATAGATGAATCAAAATGTGTTTAACTAATCCCCTATAATTGGATATTTACATTATATGGGAAGCCACCACCAACATATCAATATGGAAACAGATTTAACCTTTTAAGTTTCCTAAAGCTATTAATAAGAATGTAACCTGTGGAAGACCCAAGTGGATAGGGCCAGAGTCTTGTGAGGTAATACACAGTGGGGGACTTCCCTGGTGGCGCAGTGGTTAAGAATATGCCTGCCAATGCAGGGGACACGGGTTCGATCCCTGGTCCAGGAAGATCTCACATGCCGCAGAGCAGCTAAGCCCATGCACCACAACTACTGAGCCTGTGCTCTAGAGCTCATGAGCCACAACTACTGAGCCTGTGTGTCACAACTACTGAGGCCTGCATGCCTAGAGCCCGTACTCTGCAGCAAGAGAAGCCACCGCAATGAGAAGTCCGCACACCATAAGGAAGAAGCCCTCACTTGCTGCAGCTAGAGAAAGCCTGCATGCAGCAACGAAGACCTAACACAGCCAAATATAAATAAATAATTAATTAATTAATTTATAAAACACATTTAATACACACTGGGTCAGAGGCCTTGGACCCTACAGATCTTGGGGGATGACTGGATGTTTAGGTAATAATCCATGTGAAGCCATTGTGTAACTGTATCAAATGTACAAAGTACAACACATTAAGGCTAAGAAATTACTATCTTTCAACATAAACTTATTCTTTCCAGCTAAAGATATTAGCATTTAATTATTTGCTAAGGTTTATACAGTTTTATTTTGAGTATATCTTTTTTACAAGAGCCTTCATATGGACTTGTATGTACAGTACAGTGTAAAAAGTGGACAACTGCATTATAATCAAATGAATGCATTTATTTATTTATTTTTAACATCTTTATTGGAGTATAACTGCCTTACAATGGTGTGTTAGTTTCTGCTTTATAACAAAGTGAATCAGCTATACGTGTACATATATCCCCACATCTCCTCCTTCTTGAGTCTCCCTCCCACCCTCCCTATCCCACCCCTCTAGGTAGTCACAAAGCACTGAGCTGACCTCCCTGTGCTATGCGGCTGCTTCCCACTAGCTATCTATTTTACATATGGTAGTGTATATATGTCCATGCCACTCTCACTTAGTCCCAGCTTCCCCTTCCCCTACCCCATGTCCTCAAGTCCATTCTCTATGTCTGTGTCTTTATTCTTGTCCTGCCCCTAGGATCTTCAGAATAATTTTTTTTTTTTTTAGATTTCATATATATGTGTTAGCATACAGTATTTGTTTTTCTCTTTCTGACTTATTTCACTCTGTATGACAGACTCTAGGTCCATCCACGTCACTACAAATAATTCAATTTCTTTTCTTTTTATGGCTGAGTAATATTCCACTGTATATATGTGCCACATCTTCTTTATCCGTTCATCTGTCGATGGACACTTAGGTTGCTTGCACATCCTGGCTATTGTAAATAGAGCTGCAATGAACGTTGTGGTACATGACTCTTTTGAATTATGGTTTTCTCAGGGTATATGCCCAGTAGTGGGATTGCTGGGTTGTATGATAGTTCTATTTTTAGTTTTTTAAGGAACCTCCATACTGTTCTCCATAGTGGCTGGAGTAATTTACATTCCCACCAGCAGTGCAAGAGGGTTCCCTTTTCTCCACACCCTCTCCAGCATTTATATTTTCTAGATTTTTTGGTGATGGAGTTTGTAAATAGAGCTGCAGCTGACTGGAGTGAGGTGATACCTCATTGTAGTTTTGATGTGCATTTCTCTAATGATTAGTGATGTTGAGCATTCTTTCATGTGTCTGTTGGCAATCTGTATATCTTCTTTAGAGAAATGTCTATTTAGGTCTTCTGCCCATTTTTGGATTGGGTTGTTTGTTTTTTGGATATTGAGCTGCATGAGCTGCTTGTAAATTTTGTAGATGAATCCTTTGTCAGTTGCTTCATTTGTAAATATTTTTTTTCCCATTCTGAGGGTTGTCTTTTGGTCTTGTTTATGGTTTCCTTTGCTATGCAAAAGCTTCTAAGTTTCATTAGATCCCATTTGTTTATTTTTGATTTTAGTTCCATTTCTCTGGGAGGTGGGTCAAAAGGCATCTTGCTGTGATTTATGTCATAGAGTGTTCTGCCTGTGTTTTCCTCTGAGAGTTTTATAGTGTCTGGTCTTACCTTTAGGTCTTTAATCTATTTTGAGTTTATTTTTGTGTATGGTGTTAGGGAGTGTTCTAATTTCATACTTCTACATGTACCTGTCCAGTTTTCCCAGCACCACTTATTGAAGAGGCTGTCATTTCTCCATGGCATATTCTTGACTCCTTTATCAAAAATAAGGTGACCAGGGCTTCCCTGGTGGTGCAGTGGTTGAGAGTGCGCCTGCCGATGCAGGAGACACGGGTTCGTGCCCTGGTCCGGGAAGATCCCACAAGCCGCGGAGCTGCTGCGCCCGTGAGCCATGGCCGCTGAGTGTGTGCGTCCGGAGCCTGTGCTCTGCAACGGGAGAGGCCACAACAGTGAGAGGCCCACGTACTGCAAAAAAAAAATAATAATAAGGTGACCATATATGCATGGGTTTTTCTCTGATCTTTCTATCCGCTTCCATTGATCTATCTTTCTGTTTTTGTGCCAGTACCATTACTGTCATGGTTACTGTAGCTTTGTAGTATAGTCTGAAGTCCGGGAGCCTGATTCCCAAGCTCTGTTTTTCTTTTGCAAGATTGCTTTGGCTATTCGGGGTCTGTTGTGTTTCCATACAAATTGTGAAATTTTTTGTTCTAGTTCTGTAAAAAATGCCATTGGTAGTTTGATAGGGATTGCATTGGATCTGTAGATTGCTTTAGGTAGTATAGTCGTTTTCACAATGTTGTTTCTTCCAATCCAAGAACATGGTCTATCTCTCCATCTATTTGTATCATCTTTAATTTCTTTCATCAGTGTCTTATAGTTTTCTGCGTGCAGGTCTTTTGTCTCCTTAGGTAGGTTTATTCCTAGGTATTTTTTTCTTTTTGTTGCAGTGGTAAATGGGAGTGTTTCCTTAATTTCTCTTTCAGATTTTTCATCATTAGTGTATAGGAATGCTAGAGATTTCTGTGCATTAATTTTGTATCCTGCTACTTTACCAAATTCATTGATTAGCTCTAATAGTTTTCTGGTAGCATCTTTAGGATTCTCTAGGTATAGTATCATGTCATCTGCAAACAGTGACAGCTTTAGTTCTTCTTTTCCGATTTGCATTCCTTTTAATTATTTTTCTTTTCTGATTGCTGTGGCGAAAACTTCCAAAACTATGTTGAATAATAGTGGTGAGAGTGGGCATCCTTGTCTTGTTCTTGATCTTAGAGGATATGGTTTCAGTTTTTCACCATTGAGGATGATGTTGGCTGTGGGTTTGTCATATATGGCCTTTATTATGTTGGGGGAAGTTCCCTCTATGCCTCCTTTCTGCAGGGTTTTTATCATAAATGGGTGTTGAGTTTTGTTGAAAGGTTTTTCTGCATCTGTTGAGATGATCATATGGTTTTTCTCCTTCAATTTGTTAAAATGCTTTATCACACTGACTGATATGCATATACTGAAGAATCCTTGCATTCCTGGGATAAACCCCACTTGATCATGGTGTATGATCCTTTTAATGTGCTATTGGATTCTGTTAGCTAGCATTTTTTTGGGGACTTTTGCCTGTATGTTCATCAGTGATATTGGCCTGTAGTTTTCTTTATTGCGACATCTTTGTCTGTTTTTGGTGTCAGGGTGATGGTGGCCTCATAGAATGAGTTTGGGAGTGTTCCTCCTTTGCTGTATTTTGGAAGAGTTTGAGAAGAATAGGTGTTAGCTCTTCTCTAAAGGTTTGATAGAATTTGCCCGTGAAGCCATCTGGTCCTGGGCTTTTGTTTACTGGAAGATTTTTAATCACAGTCTCAATTTCAGTGTTTGTGATTGGTCTGTTTATTCTTTCTATTTCTTCCTGGTTCAGTCTCGGAAAGTTGTGCATTTCTAAGAATTTGTCCATTTCTTCCAGGTTGTCCAGTTTATTGCCATATAGTTGCTTGAACTAATCACTCATGATCCTTTTTATTTCTGCAGTGTCAGTTGTTACTTCTCCTTTTTCATTTCTAATTCTGTTGATTTGAATCTTCTCCCTTTTTTTCTTGATGATTCTGGCTAATGGTTTATCAATTTTGTTTATCTTCTCAAAGAACCAGCTTTTAGTTTTATTGATCTTTGCTCTTGTTTCTTCACTTCTTTTTCATCTATTTCTGCTCTGATCTTTATGATTTCTTTCCTTCTACTAACTTTGGAGTTTTTTTTTTCTTTTTTCCTCTAATTGCTTTAAGTGTAAGGTTAGGTTGTTAATTGGAGATGTTTCTTGAGGTAAGCTTGTATTGCTATAAACTTCCCTCTTAGAACTGCTTTTGCTGCATCCCATAGGTTTTGGGTTGTCATGTTTTCATTGTCATTTGTTTTTAGGTATTTTTTGATTTCCTCTTTGATTTCTTCATTGATCTCTTGGTTATTTAGTAGTGTATTGTTTAGCCTCCATGTGTTTGTATTATTAACAAATTTTTTCCTGTAATTGATATCTAGTCTCATAGTGTTGTGGTCAGAAAAGATACTTGATACAATTTCAATTTTCTTAAATTTACCAAGTCTTGATTTGTGACCCAAGATATGATCTATGCTGTAGAATGTTCCATGAGCACTTGAGAAGAATGTGTATTGTGTTGTTTTTGGATGGAATGTCCTATAAATATCAATTAAGTCCATCTTGTTAATGTATCATTTAAAGCTTGTGTTTCCTTGTTCATTTTCATTTTGGATGATCTGTCCATTGGTGGAAGTAGGGTGTAAAAGTCTCCTACTATGATTGTGTTGCTGTCGATTTCCCGTTTTATGGCTGTTAGCATTTGCCTTATGTATTGAGGTGCTCCTATGTTGGGTGCATAAATATTTACAATTGTCATATCTTCCTGGATTGATCCCTTGATCATTATATGGTGTCCTTCTTTGTCTCTTGTAATAGTCTTTATTTTAAAGTCTATTTTGTCTGATATGAGAATTGCTACTCCAGCTTTCCTTTGATTTCCATTTGCATGGAATATGTTTTTCCATCCCCTCACTTTCAGTCTGTATGTGTTCCTATGTTTGAAGTGGGTGTCTTGTAGACAGCATATATATGGGTCTTCTTTTTGTATCCATTCAGCCAGTCTGTGTCTTTTGGTTGGAGCATTAAATCTGTTTACATTTAAGGTAGTTATCGATATGTATGTTCCTATTACCATTTTCTTAATTGTTTTGGGTTTGTTATTTTAGGTCTTTTCCTTCTCTTGTGTTTCCTGCCAAGAGAAGTTCCTTTAGCATTTGTTGTAAAGCTGGTTTTATGGTGCTGAATTCTCTTAGCTTTTTCTTTTCTGTGAAGGTTTTAATTTCTCTTTCGAATCTGAATGAGATCCTTGCTGGGTAGAGTAATGTTGGTTGTAGGTTTTTCCCTTTCATCACTTTAAATATGTCCTGCCAGCCCCTTCTGGCTTGCGGAGTGTCTGCTGAAAGATCAGCTGTTAACCTTATGTGGATTCCCTTGTACGTTATTTGTTGTTTTTCCCTTGCTGCTTTTAATAATTTTTCTTTGTATTTAGTTTTTTAAATACAAAGTTTGATTAATTTGTGTCTTGGCATGTTTCTTCTTGGATTTATTTTGTATGGGACTCTCTGCACTTCCTGGAGTTTATTGACTGTTTCATTTCCCATATTAGGGAAGTTTTCAACTATAATCTCTTCAAATATTTTCTCAGTCCCTTCCTTTTTCTCTCCTTCTTCTGGGACCCTTATAACTTGAATGTTGGTGCATTTAATGTTATCTCAGAGGTCTCTGAGACCGCCCTCAATTCTTTTCATTCTTTTTTCTTTATTCTGCTCTGCAGTAGTTATTTCCACTATTTTATCTTCCAGGTCACTTATCCGTTCTTCTCCTTCAGTTATTCTGCTATTGATTCCTTATAGAGAATTTTTTATTTCATTTATTGTGTTGTTCATCATTGTTTGTTTGCTCTTTAGTTCTTCTAGGTCATTGTTATACGTTTCTTGTATTTTCTCCATTGTATTTCCAAGATTTTGGATCATCTTTACTATCATTACTCTGAATTCTTTTTCAGGTAGACTGCCTATTTCCTCTTCATTTGTTTGGTCTGGTGGGTTTTTACCTTGCTCCTTCATCTGCTGTGTTTCTTTGTCTTCTCATTTTGCTTAACTTACTGTGTTTGGGGTCTCCTTTTCTTAGGCTGCAGGTTCGTAGTTCCTGTTGTTTTTGGTGTCTGTCCCCAGTGGCTAAGGTTGGTTCAGTGGGTTGTGTATGCTTCCTGGTGGAGGGGACTGGTGGCTGTGTTGTGGTGGATGAGGCTGGATCTTGTCTTTCTGGTGGGCAGGACCTTGTCCAGTGGTATGTTTTGGGATGTCTGCGACCTTATTATGATTTTAGGCAGCCTCTCTGCTAATGAGTGAGGTTGTGTTCCTGTCTTGCTAGTTGTTTGGCATAGGGTGTCCAGTACTGTAGCTTCCTGGTTGTTGAGTAGAGCTGAGTCTTAGCATTGAGATGGACATCTCTGGGATGTCCATACAGCTTTCGCCATTTGACATTACGTGGAGCCAGGAAGTCTCTGGTGGATGAATGTCCTGAACTCTGCTCTCCCACCTCAGAGGCACAGGCCTGACACGGCTTGAGCATGAACACACTGTCAGCCACATGACTCAGAAGAAAAGGGAGAAAAAAAAGAAGGAAAGAAAGAAAAAGATAAAATACAATAAAATAAAGTTATTACCATAAAAATAAAACAAATTACTAAAAGTAAAAAAAAAAATTAAAGTAATTTAAAAAAAGAAAGAAAGAAGAGAGCAATCAAATCAAATAATTTTTCTACCAATGATAACAAGTGCTAAAAACTGTACTAAAGAAAAAAAAAGACAGACAGAACCCTAGGACAAATGGTAAAAGCTAAGCTATACAGACAAAATCACACAAAGAAGCATACATATACACACCCACAAAAAGAGAAAAAGGAAATAAAAATCTATATATAAAAAAAAAATGAAGAGAGCAACCAAATCAATAAACAAATCTACCAATGATAATAAACCCTAAATACTAAACTAAAATAAACATAAAACCAGAAACAAATTAGATGCAGAAAGCAAACTCCAAGTCTACAGTTGCTCCCAAAGCAAACTCCCAAGTCTACAGTTGCTCCCAAAGTCCACCACGTCAATTTTGGGATAACTTGTCTATTCAGGTATTCCAGAGATGCAGGGTATATCATTTTGATTGTGGAGATTTAATCCGCTGCTCCTGAGGCTGCTGGGAGAGATTTCCCTTTCTCTTCTTTGTTCTCACAGCTCCTGGGGCTCAGCTTTGGATTTGGCTCCACCTCTGTGTGTAGGTCGCTGGAGGGCATCTGTTCTTAGCTCAGACAGGACAGGGTTAAAGTAGCAGCTGATTAGGGGGCTCTGGCTCACTCAGGACGGAGGGAGGGAGGGGGATGGAATGCAGCATGAGCCTGTGGTGGCAGAGGCCATCTTGACATCGCAACTGCCTGAGGCGGGCCGTGTGTTCTCCTGGGGAACTTGTCCCTGTATCATGGGACCCTGGCAGTGGCGGGCTGCGCAGGCTCCCGGGAGGTGAGGTGAGAAGCTTGCACACAGGCTTCTTGGTGGCGGCAGCAGCAGCCTTAGCATCTCATGCCTGTCTCTGGGGTCTGTGCTGATAGCAGCAGCTCGTGCACATCTCTGGAGCTTGTTTAGGCGGTGCTCTGAATCCCCTCTCCTTGCTCATCCAGAAGCAATGGTCTCTTGCCTCTTAGGCAATTCCAGACGTTTTCCCGGACTCCCTCCCAGCTAACTTTGGTGCACTGGCCCCTTCAGGCTGTATTCATGCAGCCAACCCCAGTCTTCTCCCTGGGATCTGACCTCCGAAGCCCAGGCCCCAGCTCCCAGCCCCCACCTGCCCCAGCAGGTGAGCACACAAACCTCTCGGGCTGGTGAGTGCTGGTCGGCACCGATCCTCTGTGAGGGAATCTCTCTGCTTTGCTCTCTGCACCCCTCTTGTTGCACTTTCCTCCATGGCTCCGAAGCTTTCCCCCTTGAAAGGCTGGTGCAGCATATCAGACATGGTGGCAGCTCACATACATTGTCTCTGGTCTGCCAGCTCACCTTGCTGCTGGGGGACAGCACCCACACTCATCCTGCTCCCAGCTCCCACCAGATCTGCTCTTTGAATCATGGGCTACAAATATATGCAGCTCCATGGTTAGAGCACGTTTTTTCTTGTAGCTCATCCAAGGCACCAGGGTTGGAGGTGGTGAAAAGCAGATGTCAGTTTCCATGTATCCATTTCTCATCCTCATCCAGCTTCCTTTCTGGCTGATCTCGAGTAATTGCACAGACTCCTTCAGCTTCCATGATTATGTACAGTCTAACGTCTATAATAAATTTCTTTTGGAGACCATTCTTAGCAGTTCTGTTTCTCTTTAGTCGAATGCTGATGGCTATAATAAGAAAAAAAATGTACACACACACACACACTGAACCTGAAAAAAAACTTCAGGAAGATGCACATGGTAGCAAGGCCTCAGCACTGAAGAATGGATTGCCAGTGGAGATTGAAAGAAACTTTAGTATAGGGGCCGATGTGCAAGATGTGTGAGATGTATGAGAAAAACGATGGGACTATCCCTAGGGGCTTGATGGGGAATGACCCTAGGGACCTGGGAACATGGAGCACAATTCCAGATACAAAGGCTTTGAGAAGTATAAGAGAGAGAGAGCTCTGTATTTTTGAAATTAGTGGACCAAAGTTTATGAACGTAGGACCCATATATTGAATATGCATATAAGAAACTGTAGGAAGGACAGAAAGGTTATGGAAACGAGTAATGGACATTGGGTAGTTTTGCCTGCCTAGTAAACGTCTGCAGTCTCCCAGGGCTGTAGAGCATGTGGCGACTCTCTGGGAATGTACGAAAGATGCTCCTTTCAGCCAGATGATCCAATCTAGGGTACCTGATTTGGAGACTGGACCACATCCTACCATCATCCTCTCATTTCACCACTCAGCTTGTGCCTTTGTGCCCTGATCATGTACAGCTGTATGCATACTTTCCCCACACTCTTTCTCCATGACGTTCAGGTGGGTGGACTGCAGCCTACCCCAGATATGGGGTGGATAGTGGACCAACTCCTGGCTACTTTCCCACAGCTGATAATCCCAATGGAAAGAGACTCTTATTTTCCACAGAGAAATAGAATCTTATTGGCTTGACTTTGAGGAACATGCTTACTCCTGCACCCATCCCTGTAGTCAGCAGTATGATCTCCTATTTAGGCATGTGTCATGGGCTGAATTGTCTCCCCTCCCTACAAATTCATATGTTGAAGTCCTAATCCCTTAGTACCTCAGAATGTGACTGTATTTTGAGATATAAGGCCATTAAGGAGGTAATTAAGGTAAAATGAAGTCATATGGGTGGGCTCTAACCCAGTCTGACTGGTCCTTATAAGAAGAAGTTAAGATGCAGACATGCACAGAGGGAAGACCATGTGAAGACACAGGGAGAAGACAGTCATCTGCAAACCAAGAGAAGAGGCCTCAAAAGAAACCAACCTTGCTGACACCTTGATCTTGGACTTCTAGCCTCCAGAATTATGAGAAAATAAATTTCTGTTGTTTAAGACGCCTAGTCTGTAGCACTTTGTTATGACAACGCTAGGAAACCTATACAGCATTGTTCTTATTAAATGACTCAATTTTTATAAAATGATACCAAACTAATCTCTACTGTCTGCTTAGATATATGTCTGTGTTTAACAAGTGACATAAGCTAGCCCCACAATGATTACCCACTTGAACTTGAGACCCATCCACCATTTAGCAAAAATTTAGCTGAACAGAATTTATGAAGGGAAGTTTGATTAAAGGCCTTCATGATTATCAATTTCATAGATATTCTAAAGCTTACCTCTGAACAAATTCCATCCTTTGGTAAGCTGGATCCTCTGCTGTATAATGTTGGTTTAGCATTAGATTGTGCTTTTTGCTGGGGTGTCATCAGCATAGACTAAAGAATATTCTAGAAGAGGCTCAAGAAGTACATTTGTGTGTCCACTGAAAGTTTGCTACTGAAAACATTGCATGAGATTTTTGCTAGGAGAACCCTAGGGAGAAATTTCTTATTTAAGCACCAAGGATATCTGTTCTTCTCATGATCAATTAATCCAGAAGATTTAACTTAGTTTTAATTTTTGCAAGCATGACTAGAAAGTTGGGTAATAGTTATTAAACTTAATGTGCAAAAGAATCACCCGAGGAAATAATTCTGAAATTCTTCTTGAGAGTGAGTAGGGAAATGTAACAAAATATCCAATTTAGAGTAAGCTTGATCTGATCAAAAAACTTTCAACTGTTCCTTTATGTACTTTTCAATTCCTATTAGGTGAAATTGCTTAGGTCCCATCTCCCTTTATTTTCCTTCCTAGGATGGTACCTGGATACATGAAGAGGCTTAGATGTCTCCATGGTAGTGGGTGGAGGGGCCCCTGTTCTTGAGTTATCACCGGTTTTGGACCCTTGTTCTCTACTTTGCCTCCCATCTAGCCCTCTGACCAGGCCACCCAGTTCCACCTTCTACTGTGGTGTCACTTTGCCCTACCCAGCACAGTAGTCCCCACATCAGTCTGGCTGGCTCTCAACTCAGACGCCCCCACACCATGGGTCTTGAAGGAGGATCAGAAGTACTAATCCAGATAATTCTCTAACAACATGGTCTGCTTTTCTTATTAGGCTGAGTGGCTCTATGTTGGTTGTCTCCTCCTTGAATCCCAAAGGAAGAAAATGGAGCAAAGGTCCCTTCTCGTTGAGGTTTCTTCCCTTATATGACACAAATAACCCTCTCTAGGCAAAAATCTGAGAGGGGAATATCAGGAGACATAAGAATGAACACTTGAATCTCATTTTTCTTTCTCTTCTGTTCCCTATAATTCCCCAAGCTGGAAATGGGGAGGTTTTCATTTTTCTTTACCTACATTTTGATCTTGCTACAACTGAACAAGAGATTTCCTGCCATTGCATTCACAGGTGGAAATGGAATTTTCTCAGCACTAAGAAGAACTCAGTAGGCCTGGGTGTTCCCGGATTGGTTGATACCCTAAAGAAGGAAATAAGAGCATTTGGGAAAACCTTTCTTTTTAAAAAATGCATGGCTCTAAGCTTATTGACTTTCTGCTAAATCCTATTTTGTATGTGAGATGTTAAATAGTACATCAGTCTTTATTTTTGCTTTTCTCTCCTCACCACATTTCCCAAAGTAGATGGTTGCTCTAGGACATGTACTTGGAAATGCAAAACAAATAAAGCACATTAATAATTTAAAAACTGTCTCCAATATATACTGCTATATTATAAATTATAATAAAAGATAGATATCAGAAAATAAGGAAAAAGGGGCCTTAAAGGAGAGAAGAAAAAGTAAACAGTAAACTCCAGGTGCTCAAAACTGATTTTTTTGGTCCTAAAGGCATAGATGCTGAGAAAAAATAGTTGGTATCTGGGCCATATTTTGAGTGCCCCTAATTTGGGGCATCTATTGGTACACATGAATTACTTTGAAAATTAGATGTGGATTATGCTATCAGCTGGTTGTCTTTGGTAAGGGATTCAAGAGTTGAGTTCAAGTATTTCTAAGAGTATTAGTAATCCAAGTAATCCACATTTTCTTTGCTTCAAGTTTTTTTCTTCTTTTTTTTACAAACTTTGATAAAGCCATTCTCATGTCTTTCTTGCTGACCTCAAAGGAATGTGGTGGGGAAAAAGATTGAAGAAGAATAGAGATCCATTTAGAAGGTTGGGATATTAAATTGATTACATCATTTATTGTTACACATCAAGAATGGACAACTTTCTTATTCTGTATCCTTTATAATAGAACCCTTACAAGCTGGAGTCCAGTTATAGACTTTGAAAAGAGGTATCTTTTCCTGTCTCATTTCACATTTCCTCACTTCTTGTTTTGATTGGGATTGAGAAGGACTTAGAAACGCGCAGTCATTAGGCAGGGCAGTAGGAGAGTCCTGGCATGTGATATCAGGTGACAGATGATTCCATATGGTGGCCAAACCTCAAAAAGAAAAAGTAGAGCACTTTAAAGAGTAACAGGAAAGATTTCAGAGCAGGATGATTTCATTACAGGGCTTTATTATTTAGACTTCTTCAGCAAGCACACATTGACACAAAATCTTGGAAGATTTTGAAAACTATAGTTGGTTACAGCCTCCCTCATTTCCCTGTTTTCTTCCCGAAAAGAATCCCTGTTTTGACAAGAGGTTGTTACCAGCCTTAAATTCCATCTTTACCATGAAAGTAAGTTGTGGTTTTCATTCCTTTTGCAACCCACACACCGATGTGGCACTCTACCCTAATCTCCATTTCCCTCTCCAAAAGCCTATCCTTTTCCTCTCCACATCATAGCCCTTTTTTCCTGAGTACTTTTGTAGCAATAGGTACATGTCATCACTTTTTTTTTTGGTTGAGAAAACACTGTAATAAAGGTAGGCCATTGAATATATTTTGGTGGTGTGGTTTGTAAGTGAGAAATTTTTTAAAAGATGCCTTTCTTGATGAATCCATTAGTGTTGTCTTGATTGAAAAAATGTGATGCCAGGGTGGAGTCTTCTTTTCTTCCAAGCACCTCTGATCCCAGTGTACAAATAATGTTTATATTCCAGTTCACAGGAAAAAAAAGGAACGTGAAAATATTTCATTGAAAACTGACAGCTTTAACGAACTTTAAAGGTTAACCCTGGTGCTAGTTAGCATATCTATTCATGTCTCCATCAGTCTATTGAATTACTCAGCTGAACATGCACACAAAAGCAAAACTTGAAAAAAAATACCCAGAAAGCCAACATTAATAATTCATAAATACTGGAGGCTGCTGACTGACAATTTTCCCCCTACTGTGTTGAAGTCTGTTAAGAACTGAATCCTGATAGCTCCTAAGTTACTTTAGAAACTCCATGAGCAACCCTGTCCAGGAATGTTAATGTTTCTGTAAGTGGTTCGCTACTGAAACATATCGTGGATTTTCCTCCCCTCGAGCACTTGTTCGTGTTCCTTTGGATTAGTATAAGGTACAGCTTTTCATGAGATGTTTAACTGACAGTTTTTATATTTGAATTTCGCAAGCATCTGCAGACCATAAAAAACTCCAAATTCAGCCATAATCCTCTGTTACAAAGTAAATCGGCATTTTTGAACAGATTCCAGATACCAGTTATAGCATTAATGAGGATATACAATCACGTTGTCTGCTTGGGCAGGATTAGAAGTGATGCTGCTCCTGACAGGGCTGGCCTGCCTCAAAATTCATTGTCCTCCTTCTTCCACATACATACAACTGTGCTTTATCAAACCTTCCCATTGAAAATAGAAGCTATCAACATCTTCAGGTATTAGCCATTTTCCCAGGGAAATAAGGGATAAATACTACCACTGTTGCCTGACAATAAGTTGATTTCAAGCTCTTGTATAAAAAGAATAAAAATTCAAGCTCGATGCTATTAAAAGATTTAGCAAAGAGCTCCCGCAGAGGCCTGAAGAGAAGGGGACTTGGCCTGCTCTCTACCTGGTACCAATTGCTTTTCTCACCTGGGTTTGCTTCCGAAGGGGTTCCAAGGCTGTCGTCTCCCAGCTCACGGTCAGAACTTCTACCACTTGTCAGTGATGAAACTCCCTTTTATGTTTTTCCGCTCAGAATTTTTATTGTCATACCTGCCCTTTGGAAAAAGCAATGGAGGTATGTGGACGAGGGTATCTTCTCAGACTTGGGAAATGGTTATTTTGATATGAGGTTTTCTTTTGGTTCTCACAAGCCAGCTTCTAAACATGAAACTATGGTGGTGTTCCAACGTTAAAAACCCTTACTTGACTTCCTAAATTGCAGTCTTAGTAATCGGTTTATATTAGGGATAGTTAGAGACATAACTCAACCTCTGCCCTTGGTAGCGACAAGCTTGTTTCCATTTCCCTTAAATTGTAGTTACGGCAACAACTGAAAACTATTATGCTAAAGTCCTTCCTCACTAAAATCTTAGACTCATGAACTAGCACTAAAGGTTTAAGTTTCAAGAAGATTTATAAGTTGTAGAGTAGAAACTCAAATATAATTGATCAACGTAAGGCAGTGGTTTCCCTATTAAGTAATAAATAAAGCCCCAAACACATATTGAGCACCTTTCCTCTATGAAGAACTTCACCAGCTACAACTAATGTATTAGTCATTTGGGATAGATGTAGTTTGAAATCCTGCACTGCTGATTAATAACTATGCAAGTTTGGACAAACTGCCTAAAACTTTTGAGCCTCTGTTTGCTCGTCTGCAAATTGGGGGTAATAGTATTTACCTAATAGGGTTGCAGTATGGGTTAAATAAGATGATGTAGATGAAACATCTAGCAGAATTAACAGTAAATCTTATTTCCTTTCCCTTACATTTGAATCAGAACAATCTTCTTTGTCTGTGTGTGTGTGTTTCTTTAGTATAATCCTGTGAGGAAGAAGAAGCAGACGTCAATAACTTCTATTTTGCAAATGCAGAAATCCAGGCATGATCAAGTTACATGACCTGCCCATGTAGGTCATGGTAAACCGTTTCTTGGATTTTCTGGTCACTGTCTGTGACCCTCAAAGACCCATAAGACAAGTGGGTCAATCATTATTTCTCAGCTTGATAATATTTTAGAAAAATTTCACTTTAAAATCCAGAATTTTCCTGTGTCCAATGCACATTTTAAAAATAATCTATTTGCTTTTATTTTCCTTTGGGGATTTGAGGCAGCTTATAACACAGCAAACCAAAGTGAACTTGACAAAAAAGAAATAAAATATCAGAATCAAATAAAAAGAGAGCATAATTATACACATCATAAGGCTCAAACCTTGTTGCCGTAGCTGGCTTGTGAATTTGGCTCTGAGCCATCATAAAATTCCTTGAGGGCAGTGAGTGATGTAATAGACAATGACCTTAGTCACATTTTTGTAACTTATAAAACACTAAATTTCAAGACTATATGATGACATTTGATAAAAACTGAAGGTAAACATTACTCTCTTAGGAATAACTCTAATGCATGCCAAATATGTAACTTTCTGGTAGTTCAGCTCACTTCAAGGTATAAGTACCTAGCAAAGTTAATAAACTGCATAACGATTTCTTAAAATGGTTTCTCTGTATTACAGTTATTTTGCAAAAATCTCATTAACTTTCTGTCCCAAATTTATAAAATGTATATAAAAAATTCAGAGCAACATGAATACTAAGTAATTTTTCTCTCCACTCTCCTTTTCTTCCCTTTCCCATAAGCAGTATTAATAGTTGGTGTGTATTAGTCTGTTCCACAGTAGAGAATGCTAAAAGTGCTAGGTATAATGCTTTAAAAAAATCCTTTTTTATAAAAGATGTACAACTGAGCTGGGGTTAAAGTTAACGTCAATTTTAGACAAACTTTTCCAAAAACTGAAAAAGAGGAAACACTTCTCTATATTTTTCATCTGGCCAACATACACTGTCGATACCTAATTGGCCAAAGAAAACAAAACATATAAAATTATAAATCAATGTCTTGAACATAGATGTAAAAATCCTAAGCAAAAATATTTAAATAGTAAGTTAATGACATATGGAAAGGCTAATACATCACAACTAAGTTGTTTATTCAAAAAAATGTAAGATTAACTTAACATTTGGAAATACTTGAAATTAATTGACCAAATGAAGAAAAAAATCATACTTACCTCAGTAGTGACAGAAAAACTATTTGATAAAATTAAAAAATGGTTCATGATAGAAAACTTTGATAGCAACTAGCAAACCAATGATAAAGGAGAACATTCTCAGCCTGATGAAGAGTATTACTATAGATTGAATGTTTGTGTGTTCCCCAAATTCATGTGTTGAAATCTTAATGCCCAGTGTGATGGTATTAGGAAATGAGGCCTTTGAGAAGTGATTAATAGCTTTGTAAAAGAGACTCAGGAGAGTTCCCTTACCCCTTCCACCATGTGAAGACACAGCAAGAAGTTGGCAGTCTGTATAACCCATAAGAGGGCCTCCACCAGAATCTGACTGTGCTGGCACCCTGGACTTGGACTCTCAGCCTCCAGAACCTCCAGAGAAGTAAATTTCTATTGTTTATAAATTACCCAGTCTGGGGTATTCTGTAATAGCAGCCTAAATGAACTAAGCAGGTATTCTACAAAATACTTAGAGTCAACATCATACTTAGTGGTGAGATGTTGAAAGCTTTCTCTCTTATATCAGGAGCAACACTGGATCCTAGCTCCTGCAAGTAAGCAAGGAAAAACAAAATATATTTGAAAATGATGAAACAAAATTTTCACTGTTCACTGATGACATGAACGTGGAAAATTCGAAAGAATTAACAAAAAGTTAAAGAGTGAATTTAGCAAAAAACTGGGTAAAAATATCAATACCCAGATATCAGTTGTTTTTCTCTATACTAACCAAGCAATTAGGAAATAAAGTAAAAAACACATGATTTATAGTTGCATCAAGTAACATCAGATAACTAGAATAAATCTACTGGAATACATGAGAATCCTCTACACTGAAAACTAACTTTATTGAAAGACACTGAAGAATACCAAAATAATAAAAGGATAAACCATGTTCTTATATGAGAAATCTCAATATTAAAAAAACATTAGTCCTTCCCATATGGATTTATAAATTCAATGCAAGTTCAGATTTGTTTGTTTATCTGTTATCTGTCTCCTCCACCCATCTGTCTGTTACAGAAAATGGCATGCTGATTCTGTAATGTATATGAAAATGCAAAGGGGTAAGAAGAGCATTTGATCTTGAAGAAGAGGAACAAAGTTGCAGGACTAAACAAGCAAATACCAAGATTTATCATAAAGCTCTTATAACTAAGATAGTGTGATATTGATATAAAGATAGACTGATTAATGAAACAGTACAGAGTTCAAAAAGTGACCCATCTATATAAGGTCGCTTGATTTATGAAAAAGATTATACTGCAGTACTGTGGGGGAAACAATGGTCCTTTCAATAAATGGTACTGAGTCCATGAGATACACATATTTAGAAAAAGAATCTTATTTAGAAAAAGACCTACATCACTGTAGGTCTTACCCTGCAGGGGAAAAAAAAAGACCTATTATTGGATAGGTCTAAATAGGGAAGGTAAGACAATAATAGTTCTAGGAAATACTATGGGGACTGTAGGAACTGGAGCTTCTTAGCGGTATTTAGAATTCACCAAAGAGATGCAACCGCTTCTCAAGACTGTCCAAAGTAGGGGAGAGAGAGACAGAGACAGAGAGAGATAGAAAGACAGAGAGATTGAGAATACCTGGCTGGACCTCGAAAAAAGTCATTTATCAAGGAAACTTCGAAATGGAGCAGAGCAGGGGATGGTAGACAAATGGATCTGAGCTGAGAGCAAACAAAAAAAACTGAAAGCAAAAGAAGCAAACAAAATATGCCAGACACAATCATCGAGTTCAAAAACAAGCATGAGTTCAGAAATAGGAGATGAAGCACAAGTGAGGAGATGGGAAGATATAAAAGACAGTCAGCATCAAATGGCCCATTTTATTGAGGTCCAGCTGTATTCAGGTAGAGACTGATCAGGTATAGGAATTCCACCGTAGGTTTCATGGGGGCTTCCCTCCTGCCTGCTCTGCTTCTTGAGTTGGATTGGTTAGAGTGGACAAATACTAAGAGGAAATAATAGTTAAGGATTTCTTAAAATGCCAGTCCGCTTTATTATTGTTTGGACGAATCTAGTCTATATGAGTCAGAAAAGCTCATGGATGGAATAGGATAATTATTAAAAAAATAAGTTAAAAGTAAGTTATTTTGTTTAACCCTCCAGTTATTTTTTTAAAAAAATAATTTAGTTGACTTTAAGTTTCCTTAATATCAATAATGCTAATCGTGCAAAACAATCTACCAGTTTATTCTTTTGGCAAAATTGCTTTTTACACATTTAAATGGTCCTTTCACTTACAAGGAAATGCATAAAAATTGTAAAACGTTGCTGCCTGCTGAGCTTTACCTCTGCTTTTACAGTAGTGAGAACCCAGCCCTGCATGAGTAAATTTTCTAAATGTGTTTTTATTTCCACTCAAGGTTTCTGGAGCCTGGAGCTCTTTCAGTCTTTCAAAGTCCCATGCTTTGAAATTCTCGCTTTTGCAGAAAGCCTTCCCATTTTGTCTGAATTAGGTACAAACTTTTCAGACCAGAGAAACCCTGTGCCTTTTCAAAATTCTACATTTTTCGAAACTCTTCCCATGCTACAAGTAGCAAGACACAGATATTTACTATATCGTTCTCAACATTAGCATAAGGAAAAAAATATGATACAAAGTCCCAGAAAACCTGCAACAGTAGAGTTTCCTAACAGGGTAACACATTTTCTTAAAATTCAAAGATAAAATATTCTTCTTTCCCAGTAAGTAGAGGCTACCCTGATGTTTTCAGTCACTCTGGGGGAAAATCAAACCATTGACACACGTTCAGCCGCAAGCATCCTTGGATAAGTTACATCTTACCATCGTCCCGTTTCTTCTCACATAGTCTAGACAACACATTATGACTTAGACCTCAAGACTCCCTAACAGTGTGGCTCCTAAAAGTACAGAGAGAACAGCAGAAAACATCTTTCCCCACATTCTCTATTACTTCCTGGACACACATTACTCAACCCCAGCTAACTAACAAAAGTAGGGAAATATACAATCTGGGATAGGTCTTAAGGTGTTGTTGTCTCCTTTGTCTGTCATCTTTAATGTGCTGGAATATCTGGCATCAGGCCTAGAAAATCGAGATTTACATCCCCTTCTTTGAAGCTCTCTCTTTCCTCTTGGTATGGATACTTGTCAGTAAGCAAATGCTCTTCGGCTCAGTTTAGCTCAGAGGGACCTAGACTGAACCCCTCCATCACACAAGCTTTCTCCCCAGGTATTTGTATTAATGTGTTCCTTCCTCTACCAGTCCTCTCTGAGGAGACTTCTACCTCCCTGGTAGTGTTTTCAGTGGACAGAAATTAACCCTCATCAGTCTTCAGTCCAACATAGTAGTATTTAGATATTTTCGTGTCTGTTAGCTCACTAGATTCATTTGTTTGTTCAATAAATATTTACTGAGCTTCTACCCGGCCCTCTTACAGGTCAATAAGCATTGCAGAACTCTTGCTTTTGTGGAAGAGCCAACCTAGTGGATCCTGCAAATGTCCTGTGAGATGGCTTCAGACAGTCAGCATGCTAGGATGTAAGGAAGAAGAAGCATAGAGAACCAGACTAGCACATGCAGACTTCCTGTTCTCAAAGCTCTCATTATTACCCTCTGGGTCCATTTTTCTCACTGATAGGCTGTGTGCTTTGCCTCTTATATTCCCAGAAACATCGGGCTTAATTGTAGGTGTTGTGGGAATACATTTAAGAAATTAGCGAAAGACCATAACAGAAATGACTCACTTGGTAGAAATCCATGTCAATAGTGTATCTGGAATGATCCGTGTTACTAGCTTGGAGTACAAACACAATTACCTCACTTTTATTTATTCAGTGTATTGCTTGGGCACTCACCTGTCCTCAGTGACGGAAAGTCCCCTTATTCCCCAAGGCCTCCCCCAACCACCCTCCTTGGGCAGAAACACTAGGGACTTAGTTCATAAAAGATCGGTCCTGCTGCAAAAAGCCAGGAAGTGAGCGAAAATCAGGAAGTGTGACCAGCCCACTAATGCCGTGGCTTGGGTCTCTGCCATGTGAGGTTACAGGTGGCCCTGCACATTCTGATGGCTGGAAATTTGTTCATGGCTGCTACAATCCTCCTATTGATTCAGCTGTTTTCTTCCCATCACCCCAGCAGCATGCCTCTGAACTCTGAGGACACTTTTCTTTTAGATGACACTTACATGCTCAGCCATTTCCCCTAATGCTTAGCACAGTGCCAGGTGGGCCACGCTGGAGAAAAACCCAGCCCCAGCCTCCTGAGGTGCTGGAATAAGTCTTCCCCATGGAGCCTGGTTTGCTCCCCCTGCATGGGGCCACCTCGGCCCATCCCAACAAGGGATCTCCCCATTGCACATAAAGGGGAAAGGCAAATGTTGCTAAGCAACAAACACCCATTTTACATACCTACACCTACACACAAACTTTCACTGGCAAGGATTGCCTGTTTGCCTTAAATTTTCATAATTTAGAGGGTCTTTTAAATCCTTCTCTACAACGAAGCAATATCCTCCAAGGGACTGTTCTTGGCTACACAGTAGAAGTGGCACCTTAGTGCCACTTAGTATTGCAATACTAATTTTTTATAAAGAAAAGTCTGCTCCAAGACTGTGGCTATCGAGTGAGACCAAGTAATCATTATTCAGGGCTTGAGTGCTCATGGGGGGAGAGTTGATCAGCCATTTGCATCTCCCCCAGTATCTGGTAGTTTTACCCAGCATTAGCATTTTTAAAAAAGTTTCTAACACGTGACTGCAAAGCATTAATATCCAAAATATATAAAGGATGCCAGTGGTCAAGAAGGAAACAGTGTAGTAGAAAAATGGGCATTTCACACAAAGGAAATCTAAATGGCTAATATAGCTATAGGTAATTGAGAAACCTTGTCAAATGCAGATTCTCTAACAATCCGCTCCCAAAAGCCTAGGATCCGGGGCACTTTAATAAGATCCAGGTGATGCCAGTGGGCGGGCACGTGGTCCTTAATGAGGAGGACGATTCGGCTCCACCCCCCGCTACGCTGAGAGCCAGTAAAGTAAAGCAGTGCGGCGTCAGCAGCCTCCCCGGTGAAGTAGGGGTCAGAGCAGCCAGGCGGCGAGGACGGATGAGCACAGGGACGCACCTTGGCGGTGACCAACCGTGAGTGCTAAGCCTGACGGGGAGGGATGCGTGGTGGACTCCCGAAGGTGCTGTGAGCCTGGAGCCTCCTGATGAGTTCTGGTTCCATTTAATTCAGAGTTTGCTCAGTGGACTCCAGAAGGTTCTGTGCGTTCTGGTTCTGTTAAATTCAGGGTTTGTTCAGTGGACTCCAGAAGGTTCTGTGCGTTCTGGTTCTGTTAAATTCAGGGTTTGTTCAGTGGACTCTGGAAGGTTCTGTGCGTTCTGGTTCTGTTTAATTCAGAGTTTGTTCTGGAGGCTCCGGAAGGTTCTGTGAGTTCTGGTTCTGTTTAATGCAGAGTTTGATCAGTGAACTCTGGAAGGTTTTGTGCATTCTGGCTCCATTTAATTGGGAGTTTGTTCCAGGGACTCTGGAAGGTTCTGTGCGTTTTGGTTCTGTTTAATTCAGAGTTTGTTCCAGGATTACGGAAAGTTCTGTGCATTCTGGTTCCATTTAATTCAGAGTTTGCTCAGTGGACTCCAGAAGGTTCTGTGCATTCTGGTTCTGTTTAATTCAGAGTTTGTTCAGTGGACTCTGGAAGGTTCTGTGCGTTCTGGTTCTGTTTAATTCAGAGTTTGTTCCGGAGGCTCCGGAAGGTTCTGTGAGTTCTGGTTCTGTTTAATGCAGAGTTTGATCAGTGAACTCGAAGGTTTTGTGCATTCTGGCTCCATTTAATTGGGAGTTTGTTCCAGAGACTCTGGAAGGTTCTGTGCGTTTTGGTTCTGTTTAATTCAGAGTTTGTTCCACGGATTACGGAAAGTTCTGTGCATTCTGGTTCCATTTAATTCTGAGTTTGCTCTGTGGACTCCAGAAGGTTCTGTGAGTTCTGGTTACATTTAACCCAGCATTTGCATTTAAATAACTGAAACAGTCCAACACAGGTGTCCGTGGTTGGATGGGTCTCCCAGGTAGCTTTCTTCCACATGGCAGCTCAGGAACCCAGGTTGCTTACAGTATAAAACCTTCAGCATCCTCCAGGGTCTTGGAGTTCACCAGGTCTCTGCATCCGGCCACTAGATACCTGATTGACCCATGTTTCATTGGCTAGAACCCAGTTAAATGGCTCCACTTAACAACTTATTATTCACTTTTATTCAAACTTTAAAAAATTTGATTTGATTTGATTTTTTAAAAAGGCTTCTATTGGAAAATTTAAAGATATATATATCTGAATTTGTGTCTGAATATATATTCATTTTTCATATATATATATATTCTGAAAAGTCAAAAGAAGTTGAATAGTTAGTGTTGACAATGAAATTGAATATAATCCTTGACTCTTATTCAGCCTTTAAATTGTTAGTATGAGCTGAGGGGAAGGAAAAAAACTCAACAAACTCCAAACTGGTTCCAAGAATGGCTTTCCTTTTTAGCCAGTGTTACATTTTTCACAGGATGGGGGAAAAAGCTTTCGTGGTTGCCTACTGTTCTCGAGTAATACTTTTTAGTAATGCAAGAGCTTAGTTGGCTGGATAACTTGATTACTCTGGAGGGCATGCTATTAGCAGAATGGGAAGGAATCAAAAGAAAAAAATAATTTACATTAAGGCCACATACGTGCCATCCAATACAGTTACTTAAGGTTTTATATCCAAAAAGCTATTACACTGTTCCCCCCATTCTTTTAGCGCTGTGGTATTCTGGTAAGGGGCTTTATAAGAGGCAGTCAATGGATGCTAGCCCAGAAAAAACCCAAGAGATTGTTTTGTGAATGAAAAAGTCCTGATGCTGGGAATAGGTCCATATGGATTTTTCTTTTTAGCTCTTTCCAATGAATGGTAGTTATCCATGGCTAAGCAGTTCACTTCTTTTTACTTTAGTTTTCATGTGGCAATGATCATTCTGGTTTTTATCACAGACATGTTATATGCATAAAGGAGATAATCCGCGTGCAGTGCTTTTGTATACCTGAGAGAAAAATGCAGCGTCCTTCCAAATCATTACCTGGAATCTCACTAAGCGTTATTCACCTGTTAGTAGAAATTGTTATGAGGAAAGAGCACCTTGGAGTAGATATTAGTCATGACAAGTTAGGTTATGCTATAATAATGAATTAGTCCCTACATCTTAGTGGCTTGTTACTTAAATAATATTAAGTTATTTAAATATTTAAATTTAAAAATGGATTTAATTTTCATTCATTCAGTATATCCTACATGGATAGCCTACATGCATCTACAGTGGAAGGCTTTGCTCCAAACTCTCACTCAGATCTAGGCTGAAGGAGCCTCACCATCTTGTGTGGCTGCCATCTCAAAAATATGATTTCCAGGATCTCCCTGAGAGAGGGAAAGAGAAAGCATAGAGCACTCACACCTGCTCCTAAAGAGTCTTGACCAGAAGTGGCATAAGTCATTCTCACTCACCAACCAGTCATGTGATTCCATTTACCTGCAAGAGGCCTGGGAAGTGTAGTCCCAGGTGCCTAGGAAGAAGCAGAGAACCACAGGTGGGTAAACGATGCACTCTTAACTGTAGTTCACTGGGAATCAGTAAGTGAAATAAGCAAAGGAGCTCATCAAAAGGAAGCCATTTACAAATTAGGTGAAGCTTTATAACTTATCTCAGGTACTTCATCAGAGTCGTGTTTTAGTATTATTTCATTCTTGTTTGGGTGGGTGGCCAACCAAAAATTCCTGAGTTTAAGATGAGGCATCAGCATAGACACAAATTCTAACCTCAAGTATACGACTCTTGAGCTTCTCTCTGAGAATATATCAGACTGTGATCCTCTGCTTCCATCAGGAGATTCTTAAGTAGTCCATTTCTCCTTCTAGAAACCTGCTGTTGTGTTCTGGCTACAGAGAACAAGACCAAGGCCAAGTAGGATCTTGAAATTCAAAATAAAGACATCTGGTTCGAGTTTGCTGAATTGAATCGAATCATCCATTAAATTGGGCACACGTCTTAAGGAGATACTTTCTGTAAAAGTGCCCAGCACAGTTCCTGGCATGTCTATAGTAGATGCTCAATAAACGAACGTATACTTCCTTTGCAAAGGAAGTAAAAATCATACTGGTTTCTACTCTATTTGTGAATATATTTAGTGAGATTTTTCAGGTAATGATCTCCTTCCTCTTATACATCTAACCAGTTTTACAATTATGAAGCTATTAGAACTTCTACTCAAAGGTAGGACTTTATCATAAGCCATACAGTGGAGATATAGCAGTGAAAAAAACAGCCAAAGTTCTCATTTGGCTCTTGTGTTGTAGCGGTGGGGCAGCCATGGGGACAGAGAGCAAACAAATCAAGGAACAAGGAAACTGTCAAGGGGGCCAGTGAGCGAGAGGAAGAGCAGAAGGAGAAATGGTCCTGTAGGCTACAGCAGCCCACTAGGTGTCTGTCTGGCTTGTGCACGCGTCCTGTGGTTAAATTGTTTGTGGGTGGAAACTGAAGGAGCTGCTTAGAAAGCAGAATTTTGTGGGACCTGGAGACCCAAGCTTTTCTGTTTGAGTCAGACAGTGGGGGGAGATATAGAGCAGGGAGAGGGGCATCCACCATGGAGTTGCCACAGCACAACAAGGTTCTGTGACATAGAGTGTGTAGGGAACACAGAGCTGCACTGGAGCCTGGAGAAAAGGACATTTGGGGACATCCAGAGACAGTAACTTTGGGAGAGACATCAACATTTTTACAGTGGAAGAGGGCCAGGGGATCAGAAGAGAGGTGCTCTGCAGCAGGTTTGAGTTGTCAACTGACAGATTCAGAAAAAAAATGTGACAACTCCCACCCAGAAATAATAGGATGAAAAACAGAACAAAACTTTGCAAAGAGATGAAAGTCCAGGGAAATATATGTCATTAAATATTAGGGTGGTCCCATTGTCCTCAAAGCCTGGGTAAAAGCCATGGGGAACTTCAAGTTACACTGAGGAGGCCTTGCTTGAATGTGTTTAGAAAGTTAAGGGATATTAATTTCCCTTTGGGAATTCATTCAGTGATTTCTTTCCCATTGGATGGACATGTTTTGTTGAAACAACTGGGCTGCTTGGAATTTTTATTAGTCATACTTTCAAACCCAAAAGCTATAGTTTATGATATTTCAGTTCTCCTAACACAAATGCTGGCCAGAGTTCATCAAAGGCAGGTTAGACTACGCCCTGTAGTGACGTTTCTGGGATACTAAGATGGCTCCAGTGTCCCCTAAATATTTTCTCTTTCCCATTGTCTGAAATGGCACAATGGCGAGGCAGTTGACCTGTTGTTACGATTGAACCACAGTTGCCCACAGTGATAACCGCTCATTAATGTGCCTTGAGATCAACTCCCAAATAAACCACTTGCATGAAAATCCTAGTCTCATCGTCACTTTTGGGGAAACCTCAACTAAAGACAGCAATCACAGCTAAATGTACTGAGGGTAGTAAGGGTGAGCTAGGTGCCAGCTACTATACAATTCTCGTCTAACTGCTAAAACAACCCTATGAGGTAAGTTATTTTATCATTATTATCCCCATTTTATGCAGGAGGAAAGCAAGGCAGAGTAGTAAGGTAACTTGCTTTTGGTCACCGAACTAGTAAATGGCAGAGCCTGGAACCCTCACTTCACTGCCATCCCTCTTTCATCAATTTCTGATCAATTGTGTTCCTTTTGGCATCCCATAAGGAAAATATTTAATCTCTGTCATCCTACTTTCTCAAAATTGCCTCCCCCCAACACTTCCCTTCCTCATTATAATAAATAATAATATGGTGCTGTTTTTATAAAATTCCCCTCATCTGAGGACTTCTGTGGAAGCATACATTACTACTGATGATAGTAACAGGCCACAGGCTTCACCAACATCTTCATGTTCCTCACATTTACCAAGGAATGGCTCGATTGATGTATTTCCCCGCAAAGCCCTTGAGGCTAGTCTGCCTCTGTGTGAGAAGCCGAGGCTTTGAGCCCAAGGCTTGCTCTTTGGAGAGTGACGACCGTGAGGAGGGGAATACGTGTGATGCATTTCGATTGCAACGCCTGTGGGTCTTTACTGCGGTTCCTATTTTTGCTTTTTGGGTGCAATCCCAAAATAGCCTACTTTCCTTCACCACCCAATTTGGTTTCTTCTCTCACAGCCCCTAGGGCAACACTGTTATGTCTGTCTGTCGTGGCAAAGTGATACCAGCCAGCCTGGCATGGAAATGTCTGTCTTGGAGTTTGTATGATTGCAATAGAAACACTCTTAAAGAAGCTTAAAATATATTATACCGATTCAGGTCATAGAGGTGGGCTTCGTGATTTCTCTTTCCTCTCTTTACATATATTGTTCACTTCTGCTTCTGTGTTTTGATCACCTCTCTTTCCGTCTGCTGCCTTTTCTGGTCATTCATCTGTTTGTCCATGATAGTGACCCCAGTGCCCATATCAGCTTCCTATAGCTAAATGAATTGGTGCTGTTTCCCAGTTCCTGGGGGAGAGAGTATGATTTGCCCAACTGGAGCCAAGAGCGCATCCCTGCTACAACCAGTTGGTGGGGATGCTACTGTTTACTCAGTGGGAGTTGCCAGTCTCAGAAGATTCTCTGTGGCAGCAAAACTGAACCTTCCATGTTGGCTAAAATGGTTTAATTTTACACACGTGTATAACGATTATGTACATTAAATGCCAACAGATTCCCCAAATTGTGCCATAAATATTATCTCATTTAATCCTCACAAGGACCCTGCGGTGTAATTATCCCCATTGTATAGGCAGGGAGCCTGAGGGTCTGCGGCTTTCCGGAGGTGAGAGGGCTAGTGTTGAGTTTCCTAAGGGAGCTCACGTCTGTCTCCAAACCTAGTGCCCTTTCTCTGTGGGCAAAGCTGAGTAGAAGGACTTGTTAGAAAACCATTTTAAACGCAAGAAGCATACTTGGCAGATGTCACCACTCTCCCGTGAAGGAAGGAGTGGAGTGCAGGGAGCACATTTTAATTTTGTCACTAGATCATCAGCCCAGCTCAGCCCAGCGAAAGGGAAGCCTGACTGCTGATACATGATGATGTTTCAAGATGATGAGCAAGAAAGCCCTGTCCATTCTGGGGCAGAGGACCCTGGGGGCAAGGCTCAGAGAGCAATGAGGAGAGAATAAGTGAATCATGAAGGCTTCGGAGCGAG
This sequence comes from Stenella coeruleoalba, assembly GCF_951394435.1. Taxonomy (NCBI): domain Eukaryota; kingdom Metazoa; phylum Chordata; class Mammalia; order Artiodactyla; family Delphinidae; genus Stenella; species Stenella coeruleoalba. Next base: position 82,617,747 of record NC_137153.1, read on the forward strand.
GGTGAGCACCAGTGCCAGGCATTACAGTGAAGGGCAGCAGGTGGGGGCTGCAAAGAGCTCGGGGAGCATTAGAAAAATGATCACACGGGCCTTAAATGAGGCTTTGCGGAGCGGAGCGGGGCAGCACTCCCGCAAGGATTTGCGGGCATCCTCCCAACTTGCAGGAGCCAGCCTGTGGAGCATGTTCGTTCACTCATAGATATTGGTTGCCTCTGTGACTCCGGACTGTCCCTGAGGTCCTGGACAAATTGCTAAAATGTGTGATGTTTTCTTTTTTCTTTTTTTCCCTCAGTTTTATTGAGATACCATTGAAATGTGTGCTGTTTCCTTTTCCACTTTTAGTTTTGGTATGACTGCCCCCTGCCCTCTGTCTTTCCTTCCTCCAGCCTGCCTTCCTCAGACGCCACTTGTGTACACTCTAGAGTTATGTTTTGTTATTCTTTATTCCAATAGAACTATGATACTGTGTATTCTCACAACATACATTGTCCCATTCCCGGGAGACTAAGGTAGAAGCATTAGGGAAAAAGCATTCCTGTAGGGAAAATACACTAATTCATACACAGTGTTAATTACTGACAACTGCTTTATTTGCTCACCAGTCAGGGGTTTTGCTAATTCCCAAGTTTCCTCCTGACCCAGTGTCTTAACCCACATGAATGATACTTTGGTGGAGGACAGCCCTGGCTGTCATTGACAGAACCTGTGCATTCCCAGTTTCTACATGAGGAAGGTTTACTTCTGACTTCAGTAGCTTCAGGCTCAGTAAGAACCAAATGATCAGAGAAAAAGTTCTCCGAAAAGCACACCAAGCACCATGCGGGAGCGTATAAATGGAGCCAGGTTGGGAGCAAGGGGCTAATTTATTGAGCATCCACTGTGAGCCAGGCACCCTAGAGATCGTTTCCTTGTACATAATTCCCATCCTTTTTGTTTGATCTTTTTTTTTTTTCTTTATTAAAGATATGTGCACAAGGGAGAGTGTGCTCTTAGGAATCCTGCAACATGCCTGGGTTTTCTGGGAGGGGGAGGACTTAAAGCTTTATTTTTCTCCTGAGGTGAAAAGTAAAGGCTGAGGGAGATAGGTAACACATTTTCCTTATAATATTTGCAATTATATAATTTCTATTAAACAGAGCCCTTGGATTAAGATTAACAACAGTGACAACACATAGCTAATACACGTGACTAGCACTATTCTAGGTCCTTGACTCATATAAGTTCGTTTAACCTTGAGAGCACTCCAGTGAAATACATATTATTATCATTTTACAAATGAGGGCATTAAAATAGATAAGGGATCATCTCCAGGTGCACAGCTAAGTAAGTGGTGAAACCAGTATTTATATGTCGATAGTTAAGCCTCCGGAATCCACATTCTTAACAATTACATTCTTATCAAAGGTCTGAAGCAAGTTATACACACATTGTGAAAAGAGAATTATATAGAGAGGGTGGAAACATACCAAGAGGTCACATCATTAGATTTCAGGTATAGTCCAAGCTTTGTGAATCAGTAGCTATATGACCTGGGGCAATTCCTGCTGTAAGCCTCAATCTCCTCATTTGTCAAATGAACACAGAAGTATTAGTTATTTCCCATATTGCTTGGTATTTATGGTCTCATTATTTCTGGTCTCAATTCTTACTATGCCTTGGACATACATTAGGGATTCTAAATAGTATACCTTATATTGAGGGATAAAATTTGGACAAAATTGAAAGCATGGGATATTATCAAATAGAATAAAGGATGTTCTGTAGACATCACATTAACCTGCCTTTGTTGTTATAGGATTAATTAGAGAATAATTGCACACACTCAAATTAAAACACAAGACAACAAGAAGTTGGGAGCTGCATCAGAAAAACCAGACTCAGTAAGGAAATATTTTGGCTCATGTAACCGTGAGTCAAAGGAAGGAGGAGCTTCTGAATTAGCTGATACAGTGGCTCAGCCATGTCATCCAGGGCCCAGCTTCTTTCTTTCTGCTCTGATGTCCAAACTGTCAGCGTCATCCTAAGGGTGTTTTCCTTTGTGGTCGTAGGATGTTTATCAGAAGCACTTAGGTCAAACACTGCCAATTCTTATCTACAGCTAGACAAAGAGACACTGCAGGAAACTCTTCTAGAAGCCAGAGGTGGAACCCTGTCACACCTGTCTCATTGGCCTGCCATTGTATCACATGCCCATTCCCCTTCCATCGGCAGCAAGGGGTATGGGAGGTCTCTGATCAGGCTACACTGTTGTTTCTCAGCCCTCAGGGCTCATTAGTGTCACAAGGGAAGCTTTTTCAAAGTATCAATACTAATACTTGGGCCCCTCCCAGGCTGAGAAAGTCAGAATCTCTGGATGTGGGGCCTGGATATCAGGATGTTTTAAGCGCGCTCAGGTGATTTTAATGCAAAGTCGATTTGAGAAGCATGGGCCCACGGTTATTAGACTTATCCATTAAGCTGGAGATTGGGGCAGCATCTGCCGGGTCAAAAGTCCTGAGTATAAAACGGTCATGGGTTCAGAAGAAAATTAGGGCTTTGTTAAGAAAATGGAAATGGGAAATGGATGCTTGGTAGGCATTAAATATTATTCACTCTAAAAGAAATTTGCTAGTCACTGTTTTTAAACTTCACAGGCGCATGCTTGTTTAATCCTCATAACAACATGATGAGCAAGCCATGATATTCACCAGTGTGTAATTGTAGCATCTTGTTTGCTGCCAGTATCTGTTCGGTTTGGTTAATGCTTGAACTGTACCAGTTGATAAATATTTTTAATATTACCTATGCCATCGAGTAGAATGGCTTCATAGTTTGTTGTCCAAATTGAAACACTTTTGAGAGTGAAAAGGAATATTCTATTTTTAAGGGTATGACTCCAGCACATTAAGAGTAAACTGGGACCATCCTGGGCAAACCAACATACGCCATCACTCTACCTACAAGGTATTATGTATAGTATAGAATTTGGCTTTGTTTAAAGAAAGGTCTGGCCTTTGTCTTGACTTCTAGAATGTAATCTGTGTCATACCTGATAGGCATGTCTTTGCTTAGGCCAGATTCTGACCACAGTGGATCTTAAGATGTGGACGCCCACACCTGAGAGTTTTAGGATGGGGCTGGCCACACCAGAAAGACCAGCTATGTATTTAGAGTGGAGACTTTGGGTAACTGGGTATTGGTTGACCTAGAGACTGAGTTCAACCACGTGGGCAATCAGTCATGCCTATGTAATGAAGTAACAATAAAAACTGAATAGCGGTGCTCAGGCACACTTTCTTGATTGGCAGTACTCCATGCGTATTGCCATGCGTTGATACTGGGAGGGTAAAGTGTCCTGAGGACAACAACAGCTTCCTGTTTGGAACCCTCCCAGACTCTGTCCTATGCATCTCTTCCTTTGGCCGACGTTGATTTGTATCCTTTCCCTGTAATAAACCATAACTGTGAGTGTAATAACTTTCAGTGAGTGCTGGGAGTCCTCTTAGTGAATTGGAAAACTGAGGGTACTTTTGGAAGTCGTCCAAACTTTCCGTTGGTGTCAGAAGGGAGGGCTGTCTTAGGGACTTTGCCCTCAAACCTCACAGTTTGGTTAATTCTGGATGTATTATGAGGCCACTTTAGGAGGCTAAGTAACATGCCCAGTGTCTCAAAACTAATGAAGGATGGAGCTGGTTTTCACTCCCCAGAAATGACTACTACTATGATATTTCAGTGTTGCTTTTATACTTTTTTTTCTGCCTCTAATTCCTCATGTTAAATTCTTTCTGTTAAAATAACTGATTTTTTTTTTCTTTCTGTTTTGCTGACTGGAATTAGATTGATACAACAGTGTTGACATTCAAATACTTTCTTTTTATTAAAAAATACCTCAAATTTATAGGAGACTCTCAACTATAAATACAATAAAATATCTAGACTCTTCGAGTGAGAAAGTGGTGAAAGTGGCAACAAAATAGCTCTTAGAGCTCATGGATCAATGTTTGACTTAGCTGAGTGCATGGTCTTTCCTGGGGCTGTCAGAGGCTTAAGGGAATCAATTGCTCCAAGTCCTGGTTTTGCAAAGCATCTTTCCATTCCTGGCCATTGTGTAACAGACTGAAGCCAGTGAGACTCAAGGTGCAGAGTGTGAAAAGAAAGCAGCACATGCACAGCTCACTTCCCTTTCCTTTCTCATCTGGTTCCTGAGACTACTGATTTGATTCGGTAAAGGGACACACTTATGTACCAAGGTAAAATTGGGAAAGTGAGGCCATATACAGTGTTTGTTTCATTAATACTCAGTCCATAGATCTAACTGTGAATGTGAAACTGCAAAGAGAAAACACCTCACTTCAGAATAAATGCCCTGGACATGATACAGCTAGCAGGCGGGGATCATATACTATTTCTAGTTTATAAAAATTTAAATGTGAGAGATTAATGTAGCCAAATGGTTGTTCCTGCTGCCTCACTTCCTGCTTTAAAATATAGTGCTTAATAGAAAATTTGAGGTATAGTGAGGCAATCAGAAAATGACTGGCACTGGAAAGATAGTTTATTACTCACAATTCCCAAGAGGAGGTAGCTTGCCACACCACAGGGAGTTGTATTAGGGTCCTCCAGATGAGCAGAGAAACAACCAATAGTGTGTGTGTGTATATATATACACACACACACACACACACACATACATCTATACCTGTATCTATATATAATAAAGAGATTTATTATATGGAATTGGCTCACATGGTTACGGAGGCTGAGAAATCCCAAGATGATGTGTAGTTGGCAAGCTGGAGACCCAGGAGAGCTGATGTAGTTCCAGTCCAAAAGCCAGCTGACTTGAGATCCAAGAATTAATGTGTCCGTTCAAGTCCAAAGGCAGGAAAAGACCAAGGTACCAGCTCAATCAGGCAGGCAGGAGGAATTCCCCCTTCCCTGTGTGTGTGTGTGTGGGGGGGTCAGCCCTTTTGTGCAATATAGGTCTTCAACTGATTGGATGAGATCCACCCATGTTAGGGAGGGCCATCTGTTGTACTCAGTCTACTGATTCAAATGCTGGTCTTATCCAGTAACACCCTCACAGACACACCCAGCTTAATGTTTGACCAAATATCTGAGCACCCTGTGGCTCAGTCAAATTGACACACAAAATTAATCATCACTGGTGGCCACATGGGAAAATTACTGGGCTTGGTCATAAGGCAGAAAGAGAGGAAAAGACTGTGGTCAGGAGCCTTCACTGTGGTTTCCTTGGGAAGGAACACGTGAGGCAGGGGCAGCATGCTTGGGATTGACTAGTTTGAATAATTTCAGCGGGCTCTGGGGCACAGGGCTGTCCCTAATTGTCTGGAACTTGCCTCTAGAGTGATTTGGACAGGTATATAGTGGCCCAGAGTGTAAGAGTCAGATAAGGAAGGTGATTGGGGGTGTAGACTTTGGATTGATTGGCTTGTATTTGAAAAGCATATCCCCAAGAAGGGGACTCCTCCTAAGGAGGGGAGATGGGGAGGGAGGCAGGGGGCTAGGGCAAGGTGATTTAGGCATATTTGGGTTGTCCAGTACAAGGCATATCTAGCATGTAGACCTAGAAAAGATGTTAAAGCATCAAGTTTACAGAAGCTAAAAATATGGTTAATTCAGCCCCATGGTGCACAGCCTGTCTAATTCCTACTGTAGGAGTTGGCGCCTAGTCACATGCATTCTCTCTCTAACCAAAGCTGAGTCGCAAGCATCCCCACTCCCAACTGACAGACTTGTGGGTGCACAAGCAGGTAGAATAGGGTAGTAGAAAATGCTTGGGTTTTGGAGCCAAGAGCTCTTGTAAGTGAATACCGGCCGTTTTGCTTATTAACAGAGTACATTTAGCAAGTTATTTAATCTCCCTAAGGATTGATTTTTTAAAAATATCTGCAAGGTGGACAATGGAATCTACATCAGGGTTTTGGTGAAGATTTGAGATAATGAATACAATGGGTCTATCAAATAGTAAGCACTTATTTTAATTAGGATATTTTTGTCTTTATTAATATTAGGATACAGATAGTTGAGGGTCCTGAAATGAGGTCTGCGTTCATGGGACCTTAGTATTCAGAAAAACTCAAAATATCTGGAACTATTAGTAGATTTGTTCTAGTGAAATTTATGAGTCAAATAGGCTTATTTTAATTCATCTATTGGCAGCTAGAATACATCTTTGCGTAATGCTTCCATTAATCATACACAGTGGTATGTTGTCTGATCTCTTGCATATTTATGTCCTTTCTTTTTGTCTCCTTTAGATTTTATAAAAAGGAAAAAAACTTGAAGTCACCATCTCTCAAAATTTAGTAGTCTTTGCTTTGCTGTCTTTTTTCATTTAGTATTACAGAGAAAGTAAATGTCTGTCTGATTTTTGCTCCTTTGTATGTGTACATCTGTTTGTGCATGGTAGCTATTCCTGTGTATCCATGTGCACACAGGCTGAATTAGGGATATTTTAAATGGGAAAAAAATGTTGATGTGTGTCCAGGTGTTCATATATATCTAGGTATGGTGTCTTCTCATTAAATTTTCTTTTCTTTTTTTTTTTTGGCAAAGTATTTCAATCTTCAAAATCAGTTTTTTCAGGTAAAACAGTTTTCTTCTATTATTCCTATAATTGTTCAATTCCTTTAAGCTTCAGTACTGTCTCCATATTTTATTCTTCTTAGATGTCCTTTGCAGCTTGACTCCCCTATATTTGTCTTCCATGTCTCTTAGATTTTTCTAACCATTTAAATCTTTTTTAATGCTTTCCCTGAGTTTGGGAAGAATCCAGAGTTGATTACTGCTTTACAAATTTGATTTCTGAAAAAACTTAACTCGTCAGCCTGCATTAACTTTACTGTTTGTTATTTGTGCTTTTTACCTCCATGTCTGATACAGTTTCATAGAAACAGGTCCTTCTGACTCCTTGTAAACACATATGGAGGTTCTAAAGCACTTTCTTGTTCCTTGCAATAAATTTATTATTTTATAGGAAGACATTTGCTCTGAATTCTCATGGTGATCCTTTTCTTTTGAACAACTGTGTATTTTTTAATATATGCTTTGTACTTTTTTTGGTTAGTTGTTACCTTTTGCAGAGGAATACTTTAGCTTGTCAGGGCTTGAGAATTGAGAAGCGTTCTAGCAGACATGGACATGACGCACAGTTTGAAATTTTTATGCCCAGATGAAGGGTAAAGGACAGTATTTGGTTTCATTTTGCCAGTTCAGAGATCCTTCAGCCTGCGGGGAATGCGGATAGAGCAGACGCCAGAGCCAGAGGTAGAGAAGAAAGTCGGAGCTAGTTATACTTGGGAAGTTCGCCCAGAGTTTCTGTTTTGTGTTTGGCATGCAGTCACGATTTTTCTAGGGCAGGGCCCCTGCTATCGTCTGGCAAATCTGCACTGTTTAAACTCTGATGGTTTCATTACCTCTACTCTTCACGAACGTGGTCACCAGGACCAGTTTTAACAAGGAGTGCTGCCACAGGGTCCTGGTGAGGCACGGCCTCCGGTATGAGAAGTGCTTTTGTTGACCCTGGTGGGATGCAGGTTTCTCCTTCCTGATCTCTCCTGCTCCTTATTATTCCGCCTCCTTCTTCACTTCCAGCCCTCACAGCCTCCAAGTTAGGCTACAAGTCAGTACCTTGCTATATAAAACCGGAAAGAATAAGACTGCTGAGAGGAGCAGCTGGGCCCAGAGTTCAGGTACATGGGGAGTTTGCTTGGTTGGTTGTTGGTTTTACTTTTAGGACGTTTCCCTGTGCCTCCTCTCGGGCATTCAGTATTAGAATTTCTGGGGGAGGAGGTAAGAATCTGTATTTTTAAAAGCTTCCTAAGTGATTGGAATGCAGCTGGCCCTTGGACTTCTGACAGTTATTTGCAAATCACGAGTCTGAGAAAAAGCCCTGAAAAAAATGTGCCAGTGTATCTTTCTAAAATTTTCTGAGCACCTACTTTATGCACATTGCTTCGCTTTGTGCCACTGTGTAGGACAGAAAGAAGCAGAAGGGGAAGGAAGTACAACATAATTAGGCAGAAACTGTTCACATTCACCCAGCGCCCACCACACCCCAGGCGCTTCACTTAGCAGTTTACACACGTTAGCTGCAGTGGTCCTCACAGTCACCCTGGGGTTTGGAAGCTCTTATTTTCCTTCTTCTACCAATAGGGAAACAGAGGCTTAAAAAAGGTTAAGGAGCTCATCAGCGTCACACAGATAGCAAGTGGCAGGGCTAGAATCTGAACATGTGAAGTTCAGCTGCATTTTAAATAAGTTCTCCCACTAAAGGAGATAGCGGACAGCGTCATTGGTCTGTGGCTAGGCCAAGTGGGAGTTCAGACTCTAAATGCTGTGTGTGTTCAAGCGGCCCTACACCCCAAGTCCGGGGGTGGGAGTTGGGGTTTGTAACCAGGAGGGGGGTGCAGGACGTTCTCTGCACAGGTGCACCCAGGCTGACGCCGTGTGCCCTGCCGCGCATGTGCCTTGAGCCTCCGCTGCCCTCGTCCTCCCCGGTTTCCCATCTGCAGCCATCCTTGATGGAGGCTCAACCCACCTGTGTTTGCAAGAAGCCCGAATGCTCCCTTGCCTGTTTTTAAGCCGTTTGCCTATGGCAGAGTATGAATAACAAGATGGGAAACATCTCTCTCATAACTTTAGAGGCCCCGTGTGTCATTTCAGTGTCATTTTGTTGCTTTCCTTTTTTCTCTAGGTTAGTAAAGATTGGCTACTGGCTCTGATCTTTTCAAAGAAGCATGAAAGAGTTATTTACTAGCTTTTGGGATAATTTGTCTAAGTGGATTTTGAAATATTTTGTACAAACCTAATATAAACATCTTGTAAAAAAAAATGAAGCATAAATGCAGCAGTCACATTCAAGAGAATTTCAGAGGGAAGAGATGTTTTCAATCGTTGGTTTCTTTTCTGTAATGTCATTAGATTTTGGTAATATATTATGTCATTGTTATTACTAGGAATTTAGTAAGCGATTAACTAGCTGCACAAGTTGTTTCATTTGGCTTTACACCGAGGAAAGTAGAGAAACTGTCTCTGCCCCTAAGCGATATGGTATTTAAGATGAATTTAAGACAGATACCACTGACATAAATATTAAATCCAGGAAGGATGAAAGGCAGCACAGGACAGCATTTTGTATATATCGATAGTATATAGTATGCTATAGCATAGTCTCAAAGAACACAGATTCTGAAGCCGGACTGCCTGATTTCAAATTCCTCTGTGCAGCTGTGTGACCTTAGGTAAGTCACTTACAGCTTCAGTTTTCTCATCTGTAACATGGGGCTGCTAATCATATCTGTCTCATAAGGTTGTGCTTATTAAATAAGTGTACATAGAGCACATATTATTTTAAACCATTTGCATTATTTATATATAATATACATATTTTATTATATCTGAAGGGAAAAATTAGCAGCAAAATCACCAGTTTATTGTCAAAATGTCAATTATAGAAGCCTCGTGCCTTGATGAAGGGTAGTACCGCAAGATAGTGTTGGCTGAACTTGGTTTCCCTATTGTTAAAAGCAAAATAAGAAAATGGAAACATTCCTTATATGTTGGTGGATTTTATTTAACCAAGGGTTTATGTAGTACTTACCGTGGGCCAGGCTCTGGTAGAGGATTTTATAAATATTGATGTATTTAATTACTTAGTGAAATGGGGTCCTCACTGTTTCCATTTGTCAGATGAGCAGACTGAAATGCTGTAATGACTCTGGATCACACAGCTTGTCAGTGGTAGAACTGGAATTCAGGCAGGCCGTCAGGCTCCCTGGCCAGCCCCGCTTATTCCTCTGCTCTGCTGCCTCTCTCAGTATGTGCAGGATGGACCCATAGAGTAAAATATGTTGCTTATTTTACTGCAACATTTATATAGCTTTGGGCACAGAAGAGTAAAAGGAACAGCAACTTACAGATTTCTCTCCACTTTCTTATCGCCGCTGACTCAGCCACCATTGGATCTTTAACGTTAAGGAAACTATCAGATAAAAGACATCAGTGAAACCCTAGAGGTGAGGGCCAAGGGAGGGGTGGAATATGTTTTAGCTTTTTAATAATGGCCAGTATTGGCCTCCTCTTTGCTAGTTTTTGGTTGTTTGTTTTAACCAACTCATGGATTCATACAAGTATGACACTGGAACGGTCCTTAGTACCATGCTTCTCAAACTTGAAATTGCATGTGATTTGGTCTGGGATCTTGGTAAATATTCTGATTCTGTAGATTGGGGTGGGTCCCAAGTTGCTGCGTTCCTTATAAACTCCCAGGGGGTGCTTCAGGTTCCTGGGTCACAAGGCCTTCAAGTTCTTTAAGTCAACGCCTTCATTTTACAAATAAGAACGATGAGGTCTAGGAAAGTCCAGAAACTTGCCTATCACCCCATGTCTATAGTGAGATATGTAAAAAAAAATAAATAAATAAAGATCAAAAAAAGACATAACTTTCACATCATTCACAAGGGGCTCTCTCATTAATTCTTTTGACATCTTCATGAGATTTTACTTTCTACTTACAATAAAATAAAATGAAACATAAGGAAGAAAGATGAATTAAGTTAACCCTGTGTAGTAAGTTGTGCTGTTTACCTGGAGTGTAAAGTAAGTTTAGTCTCAAGTCCCAGTTCTTGCTCTTGATCACGTGGTTTTCCTGCTGGTGGCCAGGTATGACTTGGGGTGAAGTATTAAGAAAACGTGCTAAAGGCTCACGTGTGAGCTGTGCTCTTCAATCCACTTGAAAAGCTGACATTTTGGTCTGAGTCTGACCTCTTACCTGGTCCCAAATTCAGATTGTAAGTAAAATATTCTTTATTTTTTTTAATTAATTAATTTATTTATGGCTGTGTTGGGTCTTCATTGCTGTGTGCGGGCTTTATCTAGTTGTGGCGAGGGGGGGCTACTCTTCGTTGCGGCGTGTGGGCTTCTCATTGCGGTGGCTTCTCGTTGCAGAGCACGGGCTCTAGGCATGTGGGCTTCAGTAGTTGTGGCACGTGGGCTTCAGTAGTTATGGCTCACGGGCTCTAGAGTGCAAGCTCAGCAGTTGTGGTGCATGGGCTTAGTGGCTCCGTGGCATGTGGGATCCTCCTGGACCAGGGCTCAAACCCGTGTCCCCTGCAATGGCAGGCAGATTCATAACTTCTGTGCCACCGGGGGAGTCCCGGAAAATGTTCTTTAGAGCTCCAGAAGTGTCAGCAGAGCTACTGAGAACTACTGCATAAGTCGGTAGTGGTGAATAAACAAATGAGTAAGTGCAAATCGCTTAAACTGGTGCCTGGTTACATGGCAGATATCCAATATTAGTTAATTCCCATTTTAAAATTTTTGTGATTTATTGATTTCCTTTATAAACATATTAAATTCTTCTTAAAACCAAATGTCCTTTTAGTTTTGTGTGGCTCACAGACCCGGCTAAAGGAGGAACAAAGTCTAAGGGAGGAAAGAACTTCAGAGATCTTCACAGCAGTGTGGGAGTGAGTAACCTCATTATTTCCTTAGGAAGTATTAGCCTGAATAAATTCATAGTTTGTCCTTACAGTGGGATTTGCTTGACTTTTATCTCAAAATACAACTTCCTATTTCTCAGGCATTTCTCTGAGAAAATTTTCTCAGGATTATTTTTCTGTATTTATTTCCCTCCTACTTTCTCTTTTTTTCTTATTAGTTATCTCTCTTGTTCTTGCTCTTAATCATTCCCCTCCCCCCTCTCTCACTTTTCTTTCCTTCCCTCCCTTTTAAAAATTTTTTGCTAGTTGGAAGGAGAGTAGCATCAGAGTGTCTTACCATTGGTTCACAAAAACTCTGGGCAGATAGTTAATTATTTCTTAATTTTGATGCGCAGTCTCCTAAATTAAGGGAAGGGGGTTGATGCATGATTTGCCGGAGACCTCTGTGAGTGTGGTGCTCACTGCTTTCTTATCATGGGCGGGCATTGTCGATCAGTGATGCACAAAAGGGTCCTCGCACTAGTGAGGCCGTAGGAATCTAGGGTTCCGGACCAGAGGATGCAGGCAGCAAAACGCATAGGGTAAGATTCAGATGATACCTATTCTCCTCTCTCCTCCCCATTCCACTCTTTCTGGAGAATGAAGCCAGTATGGCATGAGGTCAAGAGACCCACACCCAACCCCTAAAATGCTTGTCACCGATCAGCAGACACCTTCTTCCCCTGACTTGGAGCATGGAGACTCCTCTGACTAATTTGCCACATCTTTTTGAAATAACAAGGGATTTTTAAGGTGTTTATCCCATCTACAGCTTTTGAGAGCAGCAAGTTCATTTAAATAATTACCTAGTCATTTAGTTAATGCATTCTTTTTTAAACTTGACTAACTACAGCGTATGTGGTTTTGATGGAAAAAGAGCCCCCTTTATGTAATAGCACTGTTTTTTCCCCCGCAAAATAAATGCAACACAGTTATTTTACTGCAGAGAAATTAGCTCATTTGCAAATGCCACCTCAGAACACAAGAAGAATGGCATTTATTGAAGCACTAATAAAGGCACCATGTTAGAATAATTTTATGCTGACGGGCCCACAATCACTCAATATTTTAAGAGCTGTCATCACACCAGCATGAGCTGCATGCAGAAGTACAAATTGATGCTGTGGCATCGTGGCACTAAGAGTATAGTTGGAATAAAATTGCGCAGCCTCTCTGTGGCGTCTGCCGGTGTCTCTGAGCCCCTCACTGCCCTCCCAGAGTGGGTTCTTGGTTTTGCAGCGGCAGCTACACATTCTGCGAGTGTACGATGTACCAGGCTTGTGCTGTGAGCCCTCCAGGGTTTCTGGAGGACGCTTCTCAGTAGGTACTCAGTGACCTGTGCTGTCGCTGAGCAGAGGGCCGCACAGGCCTAGAAAGCTGAAAGAACCGCAAATCAGCCAAAGCCACTCTTTAGATATGGATAATTAAGCAAACAGTCACCATACAATGGGTGAAGACCTCAGAGCATCAGTTTTAGCAAGTTAATAAATTCCAGTCATGGCCTGCAGTGAAATGCTAAGCTTGAACAAACGAGAACGTCGGCATGAAAATCGGGCTTCACGATTCAACCCTATGACTTCTCACCCCGTTTTTATCCTTATTGGAGCCGTGGGTGGGGGTGAAAAGAATACCCGACAGGAGAGTGTGGAGGAGTGCGCAAAGTTACCTGTCCTGTTTAGACAGGACACCCCACTCGAAACCTCGACTTTCCTCGCTGCCTCCTGGGCAGGATCAGACATGTTCTACCCTGCAGGAGGTGTGGAGGTGCCCCTGCAAATCTGGGTTGAACGCCGTGAGTTGGTAAGTTTGTTTGGGCCCACAGGTGTGCCCGTCTGTCAGGGGAGCTGAGAGGGAGGGGCGGCGGGGATCTGCGCTCTGCAGGGCAGGACGCGGTGCACTGCACCCCACGGTGGTGCTGAGGGTGTGGAGCCTCCCGGCCGCTGAATGAAAGGCTTTAGTGAGCTTGATGAGATGGTTAATTTGGATGTAAGAGAGGAAATGTTGTAATCAGCAGCCCGATAATTGGGAAATACAACACATTTCATGTGAGGGGATGACAGAGTATAGCGGCTGTTTAATTGGGGAATATAGATGATGTGTGTACTTATGCTATATTTGTGTAATAGTCTTTGTGGTAGGCAGAATCCACACCCCGTCCCCCGCCCATGTCCATATCCTAATCTGCAGAACCTTATATAGCAAAAAGGACTTTGCATGTGATTAATTTAAGAGGGACTTTGCATGTGATTAATTTAAGAGTCTTGAGATGGGAGAGTATCTTGTATTATCCATATGGGCCCAATGTTATCACAAGAATATTTATAAATGAAAGAGGGAGGCAGGAGGGTCAGAGTCAGAGAAGAAGATGTGGTGACAAAAGCAGAGCTTGAAGTGATGCCGTTGTTGGCTCTGATGATAGAGGAAGGAAGGGGTCATGAGCCGAGGAATGTGTGCAGCCTTGAGGAGCTGGAAAAGGCAAGGAAGCAGGAGTTCTGTCGGCTGACACCTTGACTTAGCCCAGCGCGACTTATTACGGACTTCTGACCTCCAGAACTGTAAGATAGTGAACCTGTGTTGTTTTAAGCCACTGCATTTGTAGTAATTTGTTATAGCAGTATAGGAAACAAATAGTTTTCTTATTTATAAGTATCTTAACTGCATTGAAATTATTTAGTTTTTGGTGTTTGATGAGTTTTGGGTTATCATATGAACTTAAAGTATGATGGTTAAAACATGGTATTTTCCTTACAAATTAATGAAGAAAAAGAGACTCTTTTTTATTAGGAAAAGAATTTTTGTTAAAAACACAAGCAAACATAGGGTAATGGTAAGAATAGTGAGAAAGTACCAGTCTTTGGAATTAAATAGACCAAGGCTTTGAACAGTACTGTGTTTTCCTGGATAAGTTATAAAACCCTTGGGCTTTAGATGCCTTACTTGTCAAATGGAGATAATAATAATTTCTTCATAGAGCTGTTTTGAAGAGTAAATATGTATTTAAAACTCCTAATAGTGCGTGGTCATTAACAGGTACTTAATGAATACTATTTGTTCCCTTACTTTAGCTATATTTAAGAGTAGGTGTAGCACACTGCACAGGTGTGGCAATTTTAAAGCATGGCTGTAAATTCTTTGACACTTACGTTATCAAGAGGTGGTGTCTGTGTCTACTCCCTTTGAATCTAGCTGGGCTTGTAATGCTTCAGCCAACAGAGTATAATAGAAACGATGCTATGTGACTTGTGAGACTAGGTCATGGAAGGTCTTGTTTGCTGAAGCATTCACTCTTGGGGCCCTGAGCCACCAGGTAAAAAGCAACTACCCTGATGCTTCCATGCTGTGAAGAACCCCAAGCCTCATGGACCGGCCACCTGTAGGCACTCCAGTTGACAGTCCCATGTATGCCCAGCCTTTGAGTCATCCCATTTCAGGCACCAGACTTGTAAGTGAAGAAGCGTCCATAGGATTCCAGTCCCAGCTGTTGGAGTCACCTGAAGCCACTTGAGTCTTGCCAGATGAAGCCCCAGACATCGTGGAGCAGAGAAATCATACCGCTGTGCCCTGCCCAGTTCCTGACACACAGAATCCATGAGCACGATAAAATGGTTGTTGATTTTTGTCACCAAGTTTGGGATGATTTGTTATGCTGCAATAGAATACTGGAGCACTAGATTTTAACCCTTGTTAGTGAAAAATAGGAGGCAGAAAATTGTGGTGCTAAACCAGTAGCCCACTGCAGATCAGTAAGCTGGAAATAAAACATAGACACATGTATTTTTATAGTTCTTCAACTGCATTCTCTTTGTAACAAGGAAAGGCAACTGGGTATGCTTTAATATATATTCCTTCCAATTGCATTGTAGTTAAAACAGTCTCTTCCTCATCATTCTTCTCCTAAGTTAAGAAAGGAGCCATGTCTTTAAAATCTTCGGAGAGGATGCCTTCTGGATCCTCTGTGTATATCCCTGTCTGTCACCAGATACTTGTTCGAAAATACACATCTGAGTGGGAAAACCAACTCAAACGTAAGGAGACAATATCTTGTTTGTCCAGGTGATTAATTAACAAATCTTGGATTTCCCACTCCTCTTTGTAATAGCTTCTTTATGTGTGTGTTACTTTTATCTCTCTCCTCTTTCAGATTTGAAATACAATATTAATCATGTGCTAGACATACAAACAAAGGGATTGCAACTAGATCATATTGATAGGATCACGGTATTTGTGGTACACAGAACCTAATCTCATCCCTCTATTTTTGGATGGCTTGGCATTGTCTCACGAATCAGCTACTTGCAGGATTTCCAGCGGGCACAGAAATGGGAAGCTCGCCCAGACTTCAAAGTTTGGCAAACATGGTGAGATAGACCTTACAATGGCTGCTAGTGTATGTATTTTCGTGGGATTCCCCCCACATCCCATTTTAATTTAAACACATATGTTCATTATTTTTGAAGTATATGCATATGCTTGAGTATTTATTTGGAAATAAACAAAATCATTTTCATCACAATTATTTTTTAAAAGCTAAGGATAAAGTAGCACAAAGAAATCAATATTGTAGGATATGCACACAGAATAAATGACTAACTGAAAGTTTTGTCAGGTTTACAGTATTTTCAAAAACAAATGGTTGCCTTTATTTAATGTGGGTTGGAAATAATGAAGCAGCGGAGGAAAATGAGGTAACATTTTCACTCTATCTGTTAAGTCTTCAAGAACATCACATTACCTTTCCTTGTCTCTGATTCACTTGTGAAATAAGACATTGTAAAATGCCATTGACTGTCAGCAGTATCATAATCTGAGTGTGATGAAAAAGTGAATCATAAATGGAGAAGTATATTCCTTAGGAATATTTGGATATTTTCAGGAACTAGCAGGACAAGGCTTATGCTGTCCAAAGAATATTCAGGTTGCCCATAGGAGGTGTTAGCTTCTTTTAAACTGTGGTTTTCAACACAAAAGCGATTTATATTTAACCATAAAATTCTCATTTTCTCTTGGTGGCCACGACAGGTGCCCACCGCCTCCTCCGGGGCAGATCCTCAAACTACCCGGTGGCTTTGGTTGAAGATGTTCCTCTTACTACCAACAGTGCTCTCTAAAAAACTGAAGCCTTCTGAGTCATGTTTCTTTTGCTGTCAAATGAGTTTTCTTTGTTGGAAGCTGATAAAGTTTTAAAGTCATTGCTTTGGCAACAAGACCTTCTATTCATAGAAGTAATTTGTAAGACCCAATTTTCTGGACCCGATTATATTTGGAAAATGTGATCTGGGCAGTCCCTGATCTGAAGCTTATACAATTTGGTAGACTGTCTTGAAGAAAAATAATGCAAAATTCCAGATAAAAGTAGGTAAGAAAGTGAATATTTATTTAAACTGAGACAAGAAATCACAACACATTATTGGTGCCTCAGAGATTCAGGCTCTTTACTTCTCGGGCCCTTTTAAGCAGTTGACCAGAAATGACTTCATAGAAATGCTTGCTTTTAAAGCCTGGCTTCCCCTGCCACCTAGAACATTCCACAATTCCTAGTGACTCTTGACACTCTCAGGTTTGAGTGTAAGAGATGCCCTGAAACTTAAACTCATTGACCTCGAGGTAAATTTGCCTCTGGTGCAGTGAATGAGTGAATTTTGCCAACAGAAAACAATAACTGACACTGTTGTGTACTAGCCTGGCACGGACCACTGTTGCAACCACTTTACGTGGCCTCAGTGGTACGTTTTGATTGTCCAGTCCCACTAGCCAGACAGGTGGGAAATGAAGATTCTTCTGTGTATAATTATATGATTTCATTTACATAATATGTAAAATATTAATATAATACACATACAGGACTATTTATAGCCCATACTCATAAACAAGGAAAAACTCCACAAGTTCTTGAAGGCAAATTCGTGGCAATGCTTTAGACTTCATTAAAACAGAAATGTTAATATTCCAAAGAATGACAAACTTATCAAGTAATAAAGTCTGACTCATAAGCATGCTACTAAAAACTATTATTATATTTTTTAAGAATTCACAGTCAATTCTTTGTTGGAGAAAGGGTTTTTTTTTTAAATTAATTAATTATTTTTGGCTGTGTTGGGTCTTTGTTTCTGTGCGAGGGCTTTCTCTAGTTGCGGCGAGCGGGGGCCATTCTTCATCGTGGTGCACGGGCCTCTCACTATTGCAGCCTCTCGTTGCGGAGCACAGGCTCCAGATGCGCAGGCTCAGTAGTTGTGGCTCACGGGCCCAGTTGCTCCGCGGCATGTGGGATCTTCCCAGACCAGGGCTCGAACCCGTGTCCCCTGCATTGTCAGGCAGATTCTCAACCACTGCGCAACCAGGGAAGCCCGAGAAAGGGTTTCTTGTTTGTGGTTTTTGCTCTCTTGTTGGGTTAATATTGCAAGATCAATAATATCAGAAAAGGCAAACATTTTCAAGGGTACTTAGTCAATTTTTTTCTGAAGGGTCAATTATAAATATTAAGTATTTATAATTGAATATAATTAAATATAATCATGTTTCATAATTTGTAAATAATTCTCCTCCCACACATGATAGGAGATTATTAAGGTGTTTAATATATCAGTTAAGCCTGGCATAATAGGATTCAAATTGGTAGACCTCTGTTAGTTAAACATATGTGTTAAACTTCCGAAAATAATTTTTGCAGCATTTTTTGAAGAGTAAATTAAAGGATAAATGTAGATTTAGCATGGCCAGATTTCAGCCCGCAGTGAATGTTCGCGGTTAAGCTCAGAATCATAGTGAAAGCACAGTTGGGACTAAGGAGAGGTCCCCAAGTGTGGAAAGTCAGCTTTAAAATGGAACGGGTAGTGAAAGGGCTCACAAACTACTCTGTTTGAGTAGTGACCGATGTTTGCTTAGTGTAAGCCTAACTGACTGGTGGTGTTATTTATTTTAACCATTCCCTTACCTTAATTTGTCATATGTGATGTCAGTCAGGGTCCCAGCAGGAAACAGAATCCCCTCAGATGGTTTAAACAAGGAAGCTTGAAAGGTGGGACTAGTTAACAGAGGTGAAGGAAGGGGATGGAGTACACATTGAATGAGGGACGTTGAGGCACCCAGAAAGTAGCAGCTGGAAGCCATAGTTTTTATCCCTAATGCCTGAGGGGGCAAACGGTGGAAAGAGTATTACCAGCCCCTAGCCACGCCTGGCATCCTGACACATTCCACACGGGAAGAGTCACCATAAAATGACACTGCTGGTAGAAAATGACTCAAAAGCAGGAAGAGCAGGGAAGAAATCCCCCAGCCTCTCTCCTCTGTCTCTCCAGTTTCTTGTCAGTGCCTTCTGTTGGCCTAAAACAATTGGAAGGCAGCTGGCAAAAGAGAAGCACTGGGATGCAGAGCCCCGGAGCACAGAGTATAGAAGAGAGTGCAGGGAAGGTGGGGGCAGGGAAAATGAAGAAGAACAGAAACTATGACTTCAGCAGATCTTCAGTTTGAAATTGTGAGTTATCGGGACAAGTATTACCATTTACATTTCAAGGAAGAAATAGCTTATATAATGTATGACATGTCAGGAGTGACAAGTGGAATCTCACCATGATTTTAAATACTGTTTTATTGCCTGCTCACACCTAGTAGGCACTTAATAAATTGTTTGTTGCTTGAATTGTGTATTGAGTACTGTAGTCTGTGTAGGCATCACAATTAAACTTTTATACTCTTAGATGATTTATACTTAAGCTAGATCAGTTCATCTAACCAGTTTAGCCAAGGTTGACCTTAAAAGTTCAACAACAGATAGGAAAAGTTTCAAACTAGACAACTTAAAAGTTTTTCACATGAACCTTTAAATGAACAGAAGTTGGTGATACTCAACTAGTTATTTCTGTATCAATTAAGCATAGGCTCCTGGGTGTGCCTTACTACATAATAAATGGTATTGATAAACTGGGACAAAGTCAATGTATGTAAGTTAAATCAAGTTTTAAGTGTACTAATAGGAACCAGATAGCTGAAGAATGACATTTTCTATCATTTTGTAAAGTAAATAGTCTCTACAGACTATTATGTTTGTAAACCTGAATGGTCATCTGTTGGTTTACTTAAAAATAGGTTATGTCCACGGCTTGGGGATGGATCCAAGCTTTGAGGGCCCTGAAGTTTATAAATGGGGGTATCCGCTTTAAAAAACATTAAGAATTATGACTCAAAATTGCTAGGTCTTCTTCCAGAGCATTTGTAGTGGTCCATGCAAATGAGTGAGTTACTCTAAAGATTGTTTCATTCACTTTAGAGCAAATGTGTTTGTACTCTTCGTACAGACTTACCGTCTGCCAGCTATGTGGTAGGTAGCCTCTTGGGAACGGACCTAAGGCAATTTGGTCATATAAAATTCCATGGTTCTTTTGGTGAGATAGAGTAGACAAGATTAGATAAGTTTGTGGTGCACAGCTTAGCTGCTCCCCACAACACTACCACCCGTACAGTGGAAGCGAGTCTCAGACCACATGCTCTTACATATATAGATAGTTACTGAACGGTCATTCACTAGCAAAGGAGGAGCCAAAAAGCAGGACAGGACTAGTGTGGGGTGAGCAACATTCTTACCTAGGGCACAACGTTTAAGAGAGTGCCAAAGAACTCAGTAATCAAGATAAATAATATTGGAATGTATTATTTTTCAAAATCAAAATTAATGCAATATATCCATGATGAAGAAAGTAAACATATTAAATAAATATGGGTTCAGCATTATTGGCTTTTCCTTTTGCCTCTGGCTCCAATATGATTCTGCCTGGCACCGCAGAAGGTTTTTATGTATTCTTCCTTGAGCTCAAAGAAATCCCAGCTCTCTGTTCTTTGAGATGGCGCCAGCATTCCTTGCATGAAAGACCCTGTCTAGGCCAACCCAGTGCTCCAGGGGCAGGACTCTATCTTCTAGCTGGTGTTAGACAAATAGAAGTTCTCCGGGTGCCGGCCTGAGCAAGGCTCAAGCTTGGGTGCTGTTCTCCTGGGGGCAGGTAAGTGCACTCACTAGATTCTTGGATTCTGCTTATGCCCTGGGTTAGGAAGTCTTTAGAATGTATTTTTAGCTCATCTGCATGTCTTGAGTACCTCGAGAACTTATTTCTCGTATTCACCGTGCTAACTTCAGAATTAAAACTCATGCCTGCCCTTCACTCTGAATGAATAGCAAAGCCTTGGTTGATGATGGTGCTAAGTTATAGCTAGGCTTGTGGTAGCCTGGGGAGCGGCTCTTTCTCATTGTAGAAAAAAGGTACTATCTGATTTGTCATCTGTACATTCTTCGCTGTGCATTATCGGTTAGCACCTAGGCTTTGGCTAACCCTAGTGACACTTACATCACGTCATACTTGATATGCTCAAGTAGCTTAAAGTAATGTAGAGGCATTGGGGCCCTAGAAAAAAGTAGGTTATACGGCAAAGCCCCTTCCCTCACAGAGAGAACTTTCGGTGGGAAAGAGAGAGAATCAATAAACAAACATAAATACGTGTTATAATATGTACTGTCAGGCATTGATAAATACCGTAAAGAAAAATGAGGCAGGATGGAGGGATAGAGCCTGATGAAAGGCATTATTTTATTTAGGGAGGGGTCAGAGCAGTCTTCTAAGACAAATGACATTTGAGCAGGGACCTGAGTGACATAAAGCAAGAGCTGTGCAAATAGCTGGGGTGGGAGAGCTTTTCTGCGTGGGAAATAGCAAGTTCACAGGTAACACATGCTAGGAGAATTACCACATTCATGTTGCAAAGGATGGAAATGAGAAAATGTAAAGCACAGAAAATAAAAGCCTCCTATACTCTCATTCCTCAGTGATATCCACGCGTAACAGCTTATTATGTTTCCTTCCAGAAGTTTCCCTATGCATATGAAACCCTATATTCTCCTTTCCTTTTTCCTTCCCTCCCAACATTCCTACCTTCTTTTTCTCATTTCCTCCACCCATCTCTCTCTCCGTTAAGATGACCAAACCATACACACTTCTTGGCAACATTAAACGTTTCTTATTAGTATTTCTTCAGTATTAGTATTTCTTTCATTTCAGCACATTTGCAGAGTAACTTCCTTCTTGGGGTTCTGCTGTGGTCTGTGTTCTAAGGTTTGGATGTACTGAAGTTGATTCAACCAGTTTTTGATAAATGAGCTTTGTGTGAGTTTCCAACTTTTTTTTTTTTTTACTATTAAAAGAATGCTATGGTGAACATTCTTGTATATATTTTATATATGTGTATGTAAGTATACCAGTGCAAGTATTTCTTGCTAGTCCTCAAATCGGAATTATAGGTCAAATGGCGTGCACTTTTCTGATTATAATATACATTGCTGAAGTGCCTTACGAAAAGGTTGTGCTAATTTATATTCCTGCCACACTTCATGAGAGCACCTGTGTTCTGATACTCCCACCAGCATTAAAGTATTAACAGTCATTTACATCTTTGCCAGTTGATAAATAAAAATTACAGCTCCTCATTATTATAATTTGCATTTCTCCTCTTTTTTTGTGAGGTTGGATATTTATTTCCACAGCTATTGGCCATTGACTGAGGCAAGGGTGCTAACTGTGATTGAGGATAGAAATCCTCACCTATTACCTGTCTAATGCCAAAGGCTGCCACCAGCACGTACATCTTGAGTGGATTAGAAAAAGGAAAAAGGTGACCTTTCTCTGTGACACTTTAGTGCCATCTACTAGAAAATTGGCATTGTGAATAAACAAATCCATGATGACTACTGTGTGAGTGGTTAGTGGTACCTGCAGAGTTGTGCGGTGCTCAACCTACACATCTGTATAGGACAGCCCTGCTAATATTCACAGTTAGTTTCTGAGTCTCAGCCAAGATAACTGTTGTCATCCTGACCTCTCTAGCTTTCGTGTGTTAGCTCTCTGACTGAATCTAGGACATGGCCCCAGTTTTTTCTTTCTAAATCCCTTGGGCTGTCTTGGTCCTCCCTTTCTGGCTCATTTAATCTGTCTGCAAACTTGACTCTTTCGGTGATCTGGTTGGTGCCCTTTTGTCACCTTCTTGACAGGAAGAAGTAATTCACATTTTCCTATAAAAGCCTGTGATTTGAGGTCACAGGCCCACCAGCTTTCCTAAATTTCTAGCAGACTTGCTGTGATCACGTAGCCCATTTCTCTCTAAAAACACCTATCGTTTGCTCCTTTCTGGAATATAGGTGCCCCTCCAGGCTTGTGGCACGATACCTACAATAAATAACATTGATTGAGTGCTCACTAAGGACAGGGCACTGTTCTCAGCTCTTTACACGTGTGAATTTGTTTTACCATTTTAACCACCTAATGAATTAGATATTAATTAGTAGTAGTATCACTATTATTCCATTACTACTACTACTATTTCTAGTATTTTCAGAGGCAGGTGGATAAGGCAGAGGCGGTGGAGATGAAGGAAGCAAAAGCTAACAAATGTACACTTAGGATTTAGGGCCATTCCCACCTTTCTAATAAGGGAGGGCACTGAGTTTACCTACTCAGAAATATAATAGAGGAGTTCAATGCCATTGGGCAAACTCTACAACAACTCAACCCGCAAGAGGCTTGAGATAATTCAAGCCCTTTAGCTGCAGAATAAACTGGTGAGACTCACAGGAGGCCAGATCCTTGGGAAGTAAGTCCCTGTTGACCTCCCTTTAAAAGTGTACAGAGTTCATGGTTCCCCATGATCCTCTGAGCAAGTGTTACATGCCTCTGATACAACTCACAGTCCAACAGAAAATCAAGCAGCGGACTCTATTTGAAAATAACCAGATGAAAGTGTGTATATGTGTGTGTTGGGGCCTGGAGAAAAGTTATGAGGAGCACAGTATATCCGGTAAGATGTCCTGGAATTTGGGGATTAAAAGCATCCTTGGGTATCATAACTGAAGACTTCTGTCTTCAAGACCTGGAAACTGAAACACTGCGGGATCAGTGACTTAGCCAAACTCACCCAGCTTTGAGTGGCCCGCCATGATGTCCAGAATGATGCCCTTTCCCAGAACACACTGCTCTGTTAAATTTAGAGACAAGGGTCTTCAGTTTTAATATCAGGCCTGTTGATGATTGATTGGTCAACATTGGGAAAATCACTTCATCCAGTTGCATACGGATAAGATTTCTATAGTTTCTTTGCTCCTTAACATTCAGTGACCTAGCTGTAAGTTCCCTTTCTAAACCTGCCCCCCATCTTCTTTTTTTCCAGTCCCCACATCCACTGACAGCCCTTATAGGACTTAAGAATGGCCTTCTTCTGTGACATGTTTCAGCCTGTGTAGGCACCAGTCCTGGGCCCCACCCAAGAAGATTTATAGTGTGGAGCTTCCTCTTAGCAGTGCTTTGACAAGGAGAATGTCAGTCAGCCAGCATCCAAAACCAAACAAGTGTCAGATGGCCGGGGAAAGAAAAACGTTGAGCAGAGTTGAGAACTCAATAACTATTTCCGGGCAGAAGGCTTCCTTTATGGCCATTTCAACTGGGGCATCAGAGCGTGCCTGAACTAGAGGGTCTGCCCCTTTCTGACCCCAAATGCCTGGGCTACAGAGGCCTAGGAGCATTCTGTCAACCATTTATCCTTACTCCTGTGTAGCTTAGGCCCCTGGGACCACCACTGGTGAGGGTAGGAGTCCAGGTGCTACTGAGGAATGTCTGAAGATCTCTCAGCGCACCAGGGATGTCTCCTGTAACTCTTGCTATCCACACTGTCCGTGTATGGAGCTATGCTCGTATTTATCTTGGTGTGCAGAAATGTGTTTCTCAAGCTCACAGTGTCCTTTTGATGACGTATGTCTCTTTCCTTGACCAGTTGCCCTCTGCACCCATCCACCACACTGTGGGGTTGACATCTTTTTATTTTTCTGAGATTGAAAATCTGAGATAAATGACTTATTTTCACTCTATTCCTCAGTCTGGAAGACAGGATTGCTTTCCACCCCCTCTCTACTGATTTATGCCCATACTTGCATCATTTCTGTGTTTTATAGGCATCTTGTGATACAAATATTGTGTATTTGGGGCTAGCCAAACTCCATCTGTGTGGAGATTCTATCTTGGCAAGTACAATCTAGCGAATTTAGATTTCCCAGGTACTGAATTTACTTTCAGATTTCTCTCTCCCTTACTTTACTTTTCCATCTTTTTTTCCATTCCTTCCTCCCTTTCTTCCTCTTTCTTCCTTTGAAATGATTTCCTCTGTGAAAGTAGAGCACAGTAAATATATCAGTAGAAGTAAATTTCATAAGTGTCTATTTCTTGATTTCTATCATCTTAGAGTTAATAAACTCTCTCATGAAGAAGACCTTGTGAATTTTTAAAGTCGGTGGCAGATGAAAAGAAACGATACGTTATCCCTAGAAAAATTTTAAAATAACCTGAGGATAAAACAGGAAATACCCATTTTGAGGTGTTCTCTCAAACACAAGTGCTTTCAGGGCCCATCAAGTAAATGTATGTATCTATTCAATGTGAGGCAGTTGGGAGTGGCAGAGTCTGTGGTTGAACTAGAGTGTCATGCCTACGATTACTTAAATTTATTTTAAGTTAATTATTTTTAAAAATCACATTGGCCACTCAGAATAAGTTTGTGGACCCAACTGGACGCCAGGACAGTAAGCTTGCAACCATTTCTTTAGGTAATCATGACTATGTTATTTCTCTGATGAAACTGATACTTGTCCTGGAATGATTTAAGATTATGGTTTCCCTCACCACACTGCTTGTCTGTCACTTTTCCTCTCCTCCTTATTGTCTTTAGAATAAACTGAAAATTCTTACGGCATTTAATGTTCTCCCTGATCTGACCCCAACCTGTTATTATGTCCATATCTTTTTTTCTCTCTCCGATTGCTGCTTGCCTCACCTACTCATATTGTCTTGAACATATTCTATTTTTTTATTCTCTCCTATCCGTGTGCTTTGGTTGGTATCAAATCTTTTCTTCCTCGTTGTAGACAATCCACTGAGTCAAAGCCTTGATGACAACTGCCTTTACTGGGTTCCATAGCCTATATTTAAAGCCTCTTGCTCTGTGCTCTCAGAACACTTTATGTAAATCTGTGTTAAACTAGGGTGACATATGTCTTGGTTTGCCCTGGAAAGTCTCTGTTTATGCTTGTGGTTCCATCTTTATTACTTTATAATGGTCGTGCTAATTACAACACTTACTTACAGTTTTGCCTTATGTTGGAGTTAGATGTGTTTACGTCCTCACTGGACCAAGGATCAACCTTGAATCATCCAACGACTGGGCTATCTATTTCTGTTACATTCATGACTGCCAGTTAAGGAAATTGGTGAATTTAATCTAATTTCCATATGAATAGAAAGGGTTGAAGATAGTGTGTTTTATAAGTAGCCCAGATACTAAGTGACTCATCTTTAGGGGGTTGCTGTTCTTTTTTCCTTTTTGGATAAATTTGACTCTGGTTATTTCTTGCATTTAGATAGTGGTAATGAAGAACAGATCGTGGAACTGTGTATCTTAGAGCAAGGAAGGACCTTACTGATGATCAGGTCAAATCTCCTGCCTTTGCTCATGAAAATAATATTGTAGGGAACATCTGTTACCTGTTGGTCTCCGCATCATTCCTTCCTCTTCTTTAGATAGTGGCACACTGATTTTCCTTTGGGGAACCTTCCCCCCCCCGCCCCCCCCCACCTAACTTTCAGTAGCAGGACCACCGAGACTAGGATGGGGCAAGTGAGGCACCTGGGGTGCAGTTAGGAGGCCCTCATTCTCAGGTTTGTGCATGAACAGGGTTGGCAATAACAGAGAGCGCCTTCTTAAATAATGTGCCCTGGATGCTTGCTTGCCTCAGGACCCTAGTCCTGGCCCAGTTTAGAGACAGTGAGTCTGACCCAGTCCCTGTCTCCAGGGATGGACGTTTGACCCAAGCCTGGTCAAAGAGGTTTCCCCGCACCAAGAGGCAGTTATTGGGTCTCTTGGGAAAGCAGTCTGTTCTCTTTGGTGCAGTTGGAACAGTGAGGATAGAAGCCTGAAAATGCCAGGACGGCCATGTGGGGCAGCCCGCAGGAGAATGGATCCACAGCCCAAAGAGGCAGATCCAGGAGTGGAGAAGAGCTGCATGCTAATGAATTATTTAAGCACCTGCATCCAGCTGTCCTATTCGTCCTAGAGTTTGAAGATACATAATCAAGAAGTCACTCTTACACACACACACACACACACACACACACACACACACACACACTCTTCTTTTTTTCTACATGCCAGGTTTGAGTTGAGTCTCTGTTTATTTGCAACTGAAAGAGTTCTGTCCATCAGCAGGAAGTGGGGAAGGCCCGTGGGAGTTGATGCTTGCTCTTCGTCACACCGCTTTAGTCACGTGTGGAGAGTCAAGCTGGATCTACACTTTCCTGCACAGTATTTCTTCATTCCTCTCTACTGTCTCTGATGTTTACCAGCAACCACATAATAGTTAAGGCACTGAACCGCTCACTTAAGTGCGTTTGACAGAAATCACAAGTTAAAGATATTTAGGAACTAGGAGCCTATGCTTGATTTTTTAAAGAGAATTGTTATTTTCATATTAATGTGCTGCTCAACTTATTATGTTAAGTAAATAAAGGCACTGAAGCCCAAAGAGATAAAGTACAGTGGATCTAGGTCTCTGGATTTTTTGTTCAGTGATTTTTCAGTCCACCTCACTGCCTCTCAAAATAAGCAACTCCTCATTTTCATCTTCTAGCTAGATTTTGATCTGTTGTTGAGCTGCAGGGATCAGTTGGGTGTCTAGATTGTAGTTTATTACAATGCCTACTCAGCTTCCAACCAAGCAGTACTGATTGATTTTTTTCTCTCCCATTGGGGCACACAACTCGGTTTGCTAATGGTGACAAGTGACATTAAGAGACAAATGAGTTTAAATTAATGACCCTATGCTTACAAACTACCTCAGGGAGGGCACGTTCACTCTGATATTAGAGAGAGAGTGGTGCTTTTGCCACGTGCGATCAGTGAAGTTAATGAAAAAATCCAAAGGCCATCATAACTTCACACACTCCTGCATGCACATGCTCGAATCACCTGGAGGGTTTGCTAAAACACAGATTTCTGGGCCCCATCTCCAGAGTTCTGGATTCAGGAGGTCTGGGGTGGGGCCTGAGAATTTGCATTTCTAACAACCTCCATGGTGATGCTGATGCGGAAGGTCTGGTGAACACGCTTTGAGAACTGCTGCTCCATATTATGAATGGAATTTGATCCAAACAAGGAATTAGTGTGCTATGCTAACAGAGCTGCAGAGTTGAGATAGATTTTCTTGTCCCGTTTTCCCTTTTGAACACTTCAAACACAGACATGCTAGTAGAGTTCCTTTAAATAGCTGAAAGAATGCATATGGCAGTGGGATGTGTCACTCACAAGTAAGAAAACCAAGAGACATCTAATCTTGATGAACTTAGTTGTGACTCTTAGTTTTCCAGGCCCAGAAACTTTGTTGTTCCATTCATCTTTCAGGGATGGTGTGAATCCTCAGGAGACTGTTAAATAAGTCTGGATGCAAATTTATTATTGTACCATGAAAAATCACAACAGATCAGAGAACTGTTGCTCTCATGTCCGTAGATAACACTTTCTCTTGCAGTAGGCAAGCTGCTATGAAAACCAAAATAATGTCAAATTACATCAAAAGTTTGCTTAGGGAGTGTGGCCTGAGCAAGACAAGTTCATCAAATTTTAGGAATTTCGATCATAGGCTGGCATGATGCACTCACCTCCGTTGGAGGAGAACCTTCCTTAAGGGGCATGTGTGTTCCCACCCCTTCACCAGGATCATCTTTGCTCGCTAAGTAGTGCCGGATAGACACTGCTAAAATGTGCTTGCCTAGCATGTTTTTCTACACACCAAGTTGGCAAGATGGTTTCTAGAATAGGTTAAGATATTTAGACAAGTTGAAAGCAAGGCTTGCTCTGGACATCAGGCCATTCTGTGCTGCTGTGCTGATCTAATTCAGTATATCACAGACATGTCTACAAAGCTTAAAAGTAGGGGAAGTGGACTTTCATCTGTGCATATGAGGAGAAGGCCTAATAGAATATGTGGGAAGTTCAACATTTTTTAAAATTTATTTTCTTATCCTTCATAATTCTAAAACCTTAGACCCTACTCCATTAAATAATGCTATCCACCTATCAATTCTTGTCCCCTTGTCTGTTAAGATTGATATAAAATTGAGTTAGTTTTCTTGGGCCACACAGAAGTCTAAGACCTCCTCAAGAATGGTATGATTCTTGGATGTTTATGCTATTCTAGTCAAATAGTGGTTCTCATTTCTTGTTTGTTCTGAAGGGTTTCTCCTTTTCTGACGGGTTCTCTCTGCTCCATTCTGATCTGTATGTAGAGCAAAGACATTTTTCTTAATTTCCATCAAAACCGTTTACCTAAAACGTTTCTTGTAGCTGGTGTTTCCTGAAATTTTAGGATGATGATAGGATAAGTATATAGCAAAGCATTCAGGATGGAATATTAGACAACTGTGTCCTAAAAGTGCTTCAGGAGCCTATCATGAATTGAGTTCCTCACTGGACTCCAAACTGCTATTTCATGCTACTTCTTCGTGGAATTTTCCTAATGACTCATCTTTGAGTCCGTAGAACATTCTGAATCTCAGAACAGTTTGACTCTCTTCTGTTACCCCTGTCTGCCTCCATATCATTTCCTCAAGACCCTACCATCAAAATCAGAGTGGTCTAATATAGTAGTTTCTTAAAAACAAAGACAGCTCTCCACAGTCCACTAACAATAATGCTTCGAAATAATGAATGAAACTCATATTTCAGGAAAGCTATATCATATTTTCCTGCACAGTCTCTGGCAAGTTCCTGTGATCTCTAGTTCGATAAAAATGGTACTGGTAGTCAATTGTGTAGTTTAAATCTCAGAGAGCAGCCACCTTCCCATGACTGTGGGCTTCTGGTACCTCCCTTAGGATCCCACCCCAAGGTATGTCTGCTAGGTATAATCATGGTATGACTAGAATAGGATGAGAAGAACCCAATTAACAGAGCTATGAATGAAAATACTTGCAGTGTCCAGTCTGGTTACACAAATAGGTCTTATATTTCTCAAGAAAATTAAATTTTCCTGACATTGACACCCCAACATTCTAATCAAGATTTTTCCAGGGGCTTCCCTGGTGGCGCAGTGGTTGAAAGTCCACCTGCCAATGCAGGGGACACGGGTTCGTGCCCCGGTCCGGGAAGATCCCACATGCCGCAGAGCGGCTAGGCCCGTGAGCCATGGCCGCTGAGCCTGCGCGTTCGGAGCCTGTGCTCCGCAGCGGGAGAGGCCACAACAGTGAGAGGCCCGCGTACCACAAAAAAAAAAAAAAAAAGATTTTTTCCAGGATATTTTTGTGTTTTGTTGATATGTTATTGTTGATCTTTTGTCTGAAAAACAATTGAATCATGTATATTTGTTTTTTATTGTATGGTATTATACTTTATTGTAGTTATTAATCCTAAGATTTATAGAGTATATTTTACTGGGCTTTCTGAATAAATATTTTTTCCTTTAATGATGATGATTAAAAATATTCCTTTCCAATAGCCATCTCTTTTCTTTTTGCCTGCTTCTTGTATTATTGAATTATCTATCCAAGTTATCATGTTGAAAACTATTCTTTTATTTTTAATTTTCTAAGGTTTTAAAAACATTTAAAAAAATAAGGAATGGATAGTGAATGCTGTTGAATGCCTTTGAAACATCTGAATGATTTAATTAAATGATTTATCTTTTTTCTTATTAGGCCTATTTTTTGAATAATTATGTTAAGAGATTTCCCACTACTGTGCCTGAATTCTTGGGATAAACCCTACTTAGTCATGGTGGCTAATTCTTTTGTACTAATGAATTCAGTTTGCAGTATTTATATTAATAAGTAAGATTTGTGTCTTTGTGTGTGTGTGCATGTGCGCGCGTGCACTCTTCATGTCTAGTTTGGCCTTAGGGTTTGTTAGCTTATAAAAAAATTGAGTGCTTTCTGTAGCACAAAAATGATCTGTTTTCTGAAAATCTGTATAATTTTTAGATAAACTACTTTTAAAAGTAGCTTTTAGATAAACTTTTAAATAATTTCCCTGTGATAGTCTTTTCATATTTTAAATTTTTTAATTGAATCATTTAAGATAATATACTATTATCCCCTAAACCCAAGTACTGTATCAAGATGTTCTTATTTTGGGAATTCCCTTGCGGTCCAGTGGTTAGGACTCGGCACTTTTGTTGGTTGCTGGGGCCCAGGTTTGATCCCCGGTTGGGGAACTAAGATCTCACAAGACGTGTGGCTTGGCCAAAAAAAAAGAAAAAAAAGTATCCTTATTTTTAGAATCGTAGAGTAGTTTCTATTTTCTTAACCTCTATTTTAATATTTATTAGGCAAGTCTATCCTTTATTATTTATTGTATTCATCATTTATTATATTTCATTTTAAACCATTTTTTCTCATAGAAACAATGTTTGGATTTTATTTAGCTGTTTTACAGTATTATAATTCATTATTTTTTTTTCCTTTTAAAAAAAGGATTCTTTTTATCCTGATTTTTATAGTAAAATTTTTAAAGTTACTTAATATCTTAAATTCTATGCTATTTCATGTATATTCTTACCTATAATAAAAGTTTTAATGATCATGAATTTACTTTTGTCTATAACTTGGATAGAATATTCAAGAGAATTAAGTATGTAAATTCATATACAGTTCTCCCATTTTCACTCTTCTAACAGTCTGTAACTGTCCTCTTGATTTCTTTTATGATCCATGGGTTTCTTTTATTTTGCAATTTAATGTTCTAATTTTATAAATAATATGGACAATTGGAAGGTGTTTCTTTTGAAAATCTAAGGTTTTATATATATGTATGTGTTGTATATACATATATCTATATACAAACAAAGGTATGCATATATATTTTATTTATTATATATCTATATCTGTAGCTTTTTAAAACTACATTATTCAAATTATATATTTTTAAAAACATATTTTAGACTCAAAAGACCTAAAAAAGGGGTACATAAAAATTTCCCATAATAATTGTTTTCCTGGAGTGTCTGTTTTTTCTTTTCTTTTTTTTAAAAAATGTATTTATTTTTGGCTGCATTGGGTCTTCATTGCTGCATGCAGGCTTTCTCTACTTGTGGCGAGCGGGGGCTACTCTTTGTTGTGTGTGCGGGCTTCTCATTGCGGTGACTTCTCTTCGTTGCAGAGCATGGGCTCTAGGCGCGCTGGCTTCAGTAGTTGCGGCAGGTGGGCTCAGTAGTTGTGGCTCATGGGCTGTAGAGCGCAGGCTCAATAGTTGTGGCACATGGGCTTAGTTGCTCTGCGGCACATGGGATCTTCCCGGACCAGGGCTTGAACCTGCGTCCCCTGCATTGGCAGGCGGATTCTTAACCACTGTGCCACCAGGGAGGCCCTCTGTTAGTTTTTAACTGTAGTGTTTCGAAGCTTTGTTACTTAGTTAGATCTTTGGAGCTAACTGCCTTATTTCCTCTGGATGTTTATAAGGTTTTATTTTTATCTTTTTAATTAAATAATTTAACATTTGCCTGAACATAGACATTTGTGGGGTTCTTCTCAACAGTTTTTCTAGGAACACAATCAACTCCTTTGATTTGACTGTCCTATTATTTACAAAAACTTTTTATTTTGAAATAATTTTAGATGTACAGAAGAGTTGCAAAGGTAGTATACAGAGTTCCCATGTGCTCTTCATCCAGATTTACCTAATTTTAACATCTTATATAACCATAAATGTTAATTTATTATATTTATCAAAATTAACAAATTAACATTAATGCAATATATTAACTAAACTACAGACTTTATTTAGATTTCACCAGTTTTCCACCATTGTTCTTTTTCTCTTCCAGGATTTAATGCATTTAGGTGTCATGCCTCCTTGGAATCCTCCAGTGTATGACAGTGTTTCATGACCTTGATAATTTTGATAAGTATATTCAGTCAGTTTTTAAAACTAGCAATGGAATGCATTCTTCATCTGTGATTTCTGCCTCTATTCGAATCATGTACATTTTCCCCCTGGGGAACATATATAATTAATAGGTTTGATCTCCACTTTCTCATTCCTTATCTGTCATTTTCTTTCAAAGATTTTCTTTTCTCTACCTCTATAAATTTAGACAGTGTTGGGGGCTTCCCTGGTGGCGCAGTGGTTGAGAGTCCACCTGCCGATGCAGGGGACACGGGTTCGTGCCCCGGTCC
The DNA here is from genome assembly GCF_951394435.1 of Stenella coeruleoalba. Lineage (NCBI taxonomy): Eukaryota > Metazoa > Chordata > Mammalia > Artiodactyla > Delphinidae > Stenella > Stenella coeruleoalba. Next base: position 82,650,466 of record NC_137153.1, read on the forward strand.
GGGAAGATCCCACATGCCGCAGAGTGGCTGGGCCCATGAACCATGGCTGCTGAGCCTGCAAGTCTGGAGCCTGTGCTCCGCAATGGGAGAGGCCACAACAGTGAGAGGCCCACGTACCACACACACACACAAAAATTTAGACAGTGTTTCTCATGTTTGCCTTTTACTTTGATTTTTTGATGATTTGCAATATCAATCTCTCCTTTATCACCATTAATAATTAAAAGCTTGGCCAGTCTAAATTTGATTTAGTTGTAACACTTTCTTTTCTTTTAAATTTTTTAACATCTTTATTGGAGTATAATTGCTTTACAATGGTGTGTTAGTTTCTGCTTTCTAACAAAGTGAATCAGTTATACATATACATATGTTCCCATATCACTTTCCTCTTGCGTCTCCCTCCCTCCCACCCTCCCTATCCCACCTCTCTAGGTGGTCACAAAGCACCGAGCTGATCTCCCTGTGCAACGCGGCTGCTTCCCACTAGCTATCTGTTTTACATTTGGGACTGTATATATGTCCATGGCACTCTCTCACTTTGTCACAGCTTACCCTTCCACCTCCCCATATCCTCAAGTCCATTCTCTAGTAGGTTTGTGTCTTTATTCCTGTCTTGCCCTAGGTTCTTCATGACCATTTTTTTTTTTTTTTTAGATTCCTTATATATGTTTTAGCATACGGTATTTGTTTTTCTCTTTCTGATTTCACTCTGTATGACAGACTCTAGGTCCGTCCACCTCACTACAAATAGCTCAATTTCATTTCTTTTTATGGCTGAGTAATATTCCATTATATATATGTGCCACATCTTCTTTATCCATTCATCTGTTGACGGACACTTAGGTTGCCTCCATGTCCTGGCTATGGTAAATAGAGCTGCAGTGAACATTTTGGTCCATGTCTCTTTTTGAATTATGGTTTCTCAGGGTATATGCCCAATAGTGAGATTGCTGGGTCGTATGGTAGTTCTATTTTTACTCTTTTAAGGAACCTCCATACTGTTTTCCATAGTGGCTGTATCAATTTACATTCCCACCAACAGTGAAAGAGGGTTCCCTTTTCTCCACACCCTCTCCAGCATTTATTATTTGCAGATTTTTTGATAATGGCCATTCTGACTGGTGTGAGATGATATCTCATCGTAGTTTTGATTTGCATTTCTCTAATGATTAATGATGTTGAGCATTCTTTCATGTGTCTGTTGGCAATCTGTATATCTTCTTTGGAGAAATGTCTAATTAGGTGTTCTGCCTATTTTTGGATTGGGTTGTTTGTTTTTTTTTTGACCTTGAGCTGCATGAGCTGCTTGTAAATTTTGTAGATGAATCCTTTGTCAGTTGCTTCATTTGCAAATATTTTCTCCCATTCTGAGGGTTGTCTTTTGATTTTGTTTATGGTTTCCTTTGCTATGCAAAAGCTTTGAAGTTTCATTAGGTCACATTTGTTTATTTTTGTTTTTATTTCCATTTTTCTAGGAGGTGGGTCAAAAAGGATCTTGCTGTGATTTATGTCATAGCGTGTCTGCCTATGTTTTCTTCTAAGAGTTTGATAGTGTCTGGCCTTACATTTAGGTCTTTAATCCATTTTGAGTTTTTTTTTGTGCATGGTGTTAAGGAGTGTTCTAATTTCATACTTTCACATGTACCTGTCCAGTTTTCCAAGCACCACTTATTGAAGAGGGTGTCCTTTCTCCACTGTACATTCCTGCCTCCTTTATCAAAGATAAGGTGAGCATATGTGCGTGGGTTTTTCTCTGGGCTTTCTATCCTGTTCCATTGATCTATATTTCTGTTTTTGTTCCAGTACCATACTGTCTTGATTACTGTAGCTTTGTAATTTAGTCTGAAGTCAGGGAACCTGATTCCTCCAGCTCCGTTTTTCGTTCTCAAGATTGCTTTGGCTATTCGGGGTCTTTTGTGATTCCATACATATTGTGAAATTTTTTGTACTAGTTCTGTGAAAAATGTCAGAGGTAGTTTGATAGGGATTGCATTGAATCTGTAGATTGCTTTGGGTAGTAGAGTCATTTTCACAATGTTGATTCTTAAAATCCAAGAACATGGTCTATTTCTTCTTCTATTTGTATCATCTTTAATTTCTTTCATCAGTGTCTTATAATTTTATGCATACAGGTCATTCATCTCCTTAGGTTGGTTTATTCCTAGATATTTTATTCTTTTTGTTGCAGTGGTAAATGGGAGTGTTTTCTTAATTTCACTTTCAGACATTTTCATCATTAGGAATGCCAGAGATTTCTGTGCATTAATTTTGTATCTTGCTACTTTACCCAATTCATTGATTAGCTCTAGTAGTTTTCTGGCAGCATCTTTAAGATTCTGTATGTATAGTATCATGTCATCTGCAAACAGTGACAGCTTTACTTCTTTTTTTTCCGATTTGGATTCCTTTTATATCTTTTTCTTCCCTGATTGCTGTGGCTAAAACTTCCAAAAGTATGTTGAATAAGAGTGGTGCGAGTGGGCAACCTTGTCTTGTTCCTGATCTTAGTGGAAATGCTTTCAGTTTTTCACCATTGAGGATGATGTTGGCTGTGGGTTTGTCATATATGGCCTTTATTATGTTGAGGAAAGTTCCCTCTATGCCTACTTTCTGCAGGGTTTTTATCATAAATGGGTGTTGAATTTTGTCAAAAGCTTTCTCTGCATCTATTGAGATGATCATATGGTTTCTCTCCTTCAGTTTGTTAATATGGTTTATCACATTGATAGATTTGCGTATATTGAAGAAATCTTGCATTCCTGGAATAAACCCCACTTGATCATGGTGTATGGTCCTTTTAATGTGCTGTTGGATTCTGTTTGCTAGTATTTTGTTGAGGATTTTTGCATCTATGTTCATCAGTGATATTGGCCTGTAGTTTTCTTTCTTTGTGACATCCTTGTCTGGTTTTGGTATCAAGGTGATGGTGGCCTCGTAGAAGGAATTTGGGAGTGTTCCTCCCTCTGCTATATTTTGGAAGAGTTTGAGAAGGATAGGTGTTAGCTCTTCTCTAAATGTTTGATAGAATTCGCCTGTGAAGCCATCTGGTCCTGGGCTTTTGTTTATTGGAAGATTTTTAATCACAGTTCCAATTTCAGTGCTTGTGATTGGTCTGTTCATATTTTCTATTTCTTCTTAGTTTGGTTTCAGAAGGTTGTGCATTTCTAAGAATTTGTCCATTTCTTCAAGGTTGTCCATTTTATTGGCATACAGTTGCGTGTAGTAATCTTTTATGATCCTTTGTATTTCTGCAGTGTCAGTTGTTACATCTTCTTTTTCATTTCTTATTCTATTTGTTCGAGACTTCTCCCTTTTTCTTTGATGAGTCTGGTTAATGGTTTATCAATTTTGTTTATCTTCTCAAAGAACCAGCTTTTAGTTTTATTGATCTTTGCTATTGTTTCCTTCATTTCTTTTTCATTTATATCTGATCTGATCTTTATGATTTTTTTCTTTCTGCTAACTTGGGGTTTTTTGTTCTTCTTTCTCTAATCACTTTAACTGTAAGGTTAGGTTGTTTATTTGCGATGTTTCTTATTTCTTAAGCTAGGATTGTATTGCTATAAACTTCCCTCTTAGAACTGCTTTTGTTGCATCCCAGAGGTGTTGGGTCGTCATGTTTTCATTGTCATTTGTTTCTAGATATTTTTTGATTTCCTCTTTGATTTCTTCAGTGATCTCTTGGTTATTAAGTAATGTATTGTTTAGCCTCCATGTGTTTTTATTTTTTACAGATTTTTTCTTGTAATTGATAGTCACATAGCATTGTGGTCGGAAAAGATACTTGATACAATTTCAATTTTCTTAAATTTACCACATCTTGATTTGTGACCCAAGGTATGATCTGTCCTGGAGAACGTTCCATGAGCACTTGAGAAGAATATGTATTCTGTTGTTTTGGGATGGAACATCCTATAAATATCAATTAAGTCCATCTTGTTTAATGTATCATTTAAAGCTTTTGTTTCCTTATTTATTTTCATTTTGGATGATCTGTCCATTGGTGAAAGTGGGGTGTTAAAGTCCCCTACTATGATTGTGTTACTGTCGATTTCACTTCTTATGGCTGTTAGTATTTGCCTTATGTATTGAGGTGCTCCTATGTTCAGTGCATAAATATTTACAATTGTTATATCTTCTTCTTGGATCGATCCCTTGATCATTATGTAGTGTCCTTCTTTGTGTCTTGTAATAGTCTTTATTTTAAAGTCTATTTAGTTTGATATGAGAATTGCTACTCCAGCTTTCTTTTGATTTCCATTTGCATAGAATATCATTTTCCATCTCCTCACTTTCAGTCTGTAAGTGTCTCTGGGTCTGAAGTGGGTCTCCTGTAGACAGCATATATACGGGTCTTGTTATTGTATCCATTCAGCCAGTCTGTGTCTTTTGGTTGGAGCATTTAAACCATTTACATTTAAGGTAATTATCGATATGTATGTTCCTATTACCATTTTCTTAGTTATTTTGGGTTTGTTATTGTAGGTCCTTTCCTTCTCTTGTGTTTTTTGCCTAGAGAAGATCCTTTAGCATTTGTTGTAAAGCTGGTTTGGTGGTGCTGAATTCTCTTAGCTTTTGCTTCTCTGTAAAGGTTTTAATTTCTCCATCAAATCTGAGTGAGTTCCTTGCTGGGTAGAGTAATCTTGGTTGTAGGTTTTTCTCCTTCATCACTTTAAATATGTCCTGCCACTCCCTTATGGTTTGCAGAATTTCTGCTGAAAGATCAGCTGTTAATAACCTCATGGGGATTTCCTTGTGTGTTATTTGCTTTTCCCTTGCTGCTTTTAATATTTTTTCTTTGTATTTAATTTTTGATAGTTTGATTAATATGTGTCTTGGTGTGTTTCTCCTTGGATTTATCCTGTGTGGGACTCTTGGTGCTTCCTGGACTTGATTAACTATTTCCTTTCCCCTTTCCTTAAGTTTTCAACTATAATCTCTTCAAATATCTTCTCAGTCCCTTTCTTTTTCTCTTCTTCTTCCTGGCCCCCTATAATTCAAATGTTCATGCGTTTACTGTTGTCCCAGAGGTCTCTGAGACTGTTCTCAGTGCTTTTCATTCTTTTTTCTTTATTCTGCTCTACAGTAGTTATATCCACTCTTTTATCTGCCAGGTCACTTCTCCATTCTTCTGCTTCAGTTATTCTGCTATTGATCCCTTCTAGAGAATTTTTAATTTCATTTATTGTGTTGTTTATCACTGCTCTTTAGTTCTTCTAGGTCTTTGTTAAACGTTTCTTGTATTTTGTCCATTCTATTTCCAAGATTTTGGATCATCTTTACTATCATTATTCTGAATTCTTTTTTAGGTAGAGTGCCTATTTCCTCTTCATTTGTTAGGTCTGGTGGGTTTTTGCCTTGCTCCTTCATCTGCTGTGTGTTTTTCTGTCTTCTCATTTTGCTTAACTTACTGTGTTTGGGGTCTCCTTTTCACAGGCTGTAGGTTCATAGTTCTCGTTGTTTTTGGTGTCTGTCCCCAGTGGCTAAGCTTGGTTCAGTGGGTTGTGTAGTCTTCCTGGTGGAGGGGACTAGTGCCTGTGTTCTGGTGGAAGAGGCTGGATCTTGTCTTTCTGGTGGGCAGGTCCACGTCTGGTGGTGTGTTTTGGGGTGTCTGTGGCCTTATTATGATTTTAGGCAGCCTCTCTGCTAATGGTTGGGGTTGTGTTCCTATCTTGCTAGTTGTTTGGCATAGGGTGCCCAGCACTGTAGCTTGCTGGTCGTTGAGTGAAGCTGCGTCTTGGTGTTGTGATGGAGATCTCTGGGAGATTTTTGCCGTTTGATATTACATGGAGCTGGGAGGTCTCTCATGGACCAGTGTCCTGAACTTGGCTCTCCCACGCCAAAGGCACAGCCCTGGCACCTGGCTGGAGCACCAAGAGCCTTTCATCCACACGGCTCAGAATAAAAGGGAAAAAATATGTAAAGAAAGAAAGAAGGTAAAATAAAGTAAAATAAAATAGAATGAAATTATTAAAATAATTATTAAAAAAAATTTTAAGAAGAAACAAAAATAACAGACAGACAGAACCCTAGGATAAATGGTAAAATCAAAGCTATACAGACAAACTCACACAGAAGCATACACTTACACACTCACAAAAAGAGAAAAAGGGAAAAGAAAATATATATCTTTGCTCCCAACATCCACCTCCTCAATTTGGGATGATTCGTTGTCTATTCATATATTCCACTGTTGCAGGGTATATCAAGTTGATTGTGGAGATTTAATCCTCTGCTCCTGAGGCTGCTGGGAGAAATTTCCCTTTCTCCTTTGTTTGCACAGCTCCCGGGTTCATCTTTGGCTTTGGCCCCACCTCTGTGTGTAGGTCACCTGAGGGTGTCTGTTCTTTGCTCAGACAGGACGGGGTTAAAGGAGCAGCTGCTTCGGGGGCTGTGACTCATTCAAGCCGGGGGGGAGGGAGGGGTACGGATGCGGGATGAGCCTGCGGTGGCAGAGGCCAGCGTGATGTTGCACCAGCCTGCAGTGCGCCATGTGTTCTCCCGGGGAAGTTGTCCCTGGATCACAGGACGCTGGCAGTGGCGGGCTGCACAGGCTCCCGGGAGGGGAGGTGTGGATAGTGACCTGTGCTTGCACACAGGCTTCTTGGTGGCGACAGCAGCAGCCTTAGCGTCTCATGCCTGTCTCTGGGGTCCACGCTGTTAGCCATGGCTCGCGCCCGTCTCTGGAGCTCCTTTAAGCAGCGCTCTTAATCCCCTCTCCTCGCGCACCAGGAAACAAAGAGGAAAGAAAAAGTCTCTTGCCTCTTTGGCAGCTCCAGACCTTTTCCCGGACTCCCTCCCGGCTAGCCGTGGTGCACTAGCCCATTGAGGCTCTGTTCACGCCGCCAACCCCAGTCCTCTCCCTGCGCTCCGACCGAAGCCCGTGCCTCAGCTCCCAGCCCCCGCCCGCCCCAGTGGGTGAGCAGACAAGCCTCTCGGGCTCGTGAGTGCTCGTCGGCACTGATCCTCTGTATGGGAATCTCTCTGCTTTGCCCTCCGCACCCCTGTTGCTGCGCTCTCCTACGTGGCTCCGAAGCTCCCCCCCTCCGCCACCCTCAGTCTCCTCCCGCGGAGGGTCTTCGTAGTGTGTGGAAACCTTTCCTCCTTTGCAGCTCCCTCCCCGAGGTGCAGGTCCCATCCCTATTCTTTTGTCTGTGTTTTTTTTTTTTTTTCTTTTGTCCTACCCAGGTTCGTGGGGAGTTTCTTGCCTTTTGGGAGGTCTGAGGTCTTCTGCCAGCGTTCAGTAGGTGTTCTGTAGGAGCTGTTCCACATGTAGATGTATTTCTGATGTATTTGTGGAGAGGAAGGTGATCTCCGCGTCTTATTCTTCCACCATCTTGAAGCTCCTCGTAACACTTTCTTATCTAACATTTTATTTTATCTTGAAATCTGTGCCTTGCATCTACTATAATTATTATATTAATTATAAATAAACTTGGCTTATTGCCTTTTCAGTATACGCTCATGTTTCATAAAGCAGAAAGTCATAAGGCTAAAAGAGAATACAGTAGACATAAAGAGAATGATCTAGATCATGATCTGATCCAGGATCCCATGTACCTTCTAGTTGTTACATCTCTTTGGTCTCCTTTAACCTGCGACAGTTCCTTAGTCTTTTGGTATTTCCTCACCATAACACATTTAAAGAGTACTGGCCAGTACTCAATCTGGATTTCTGTGATATTGCCTCATGAGTAAATTCAAATTATGAATTTTGTCCAAGAGCATCACCAAAATGATGTTGTGTCCTTCTCAGTACCTCATAATCCAGAGGCATATGCTGTTGACGTCTCATTACTGGTGATCACTTTGGTGACTGGTTAAGATGGTGTCTTACAGATTTCTCCACTGTAGAGTGACTGTTTTTCTCTTTGTAATTAATAAGTGTCTTGAGGAAGATACTCTGAGACTATGTCAGTATACTTAGTTGCATCCTTTGCTCACTAATATTAGCATTCATCAATGATGGTACTGACACCGGTTTTAATGCCTATTGATTAATCTTGCCTGAAGCATTTATTACTGTGGTGTTTGCTGAATTGGTGATTTTTAAATATTCAGTCTAAATCTGTTTTTTGGAATTCTATTGTAGTGAAAACTTTCCCTTCTGCTCCATTTATTTGCTTATACAACTCTTTATTTATACAGTATGCACTCACAGATGTTCATTACAATTATTATTTATTTTGTGACCAAGATCAAAGTGACCCAGATTTGACCATTGGCAGCTCCTTCCAGAAGTGTCCTGTGTTTGATAATATTTTAAATTGGAAACCTCTTTTATATCCCCCCCCCAATTTTATTATTAAAATATTCAAACATAAGAAAAGTTAGTTGCAGGTTGGGATAAGTGGCTTGGTCAGAGAATTTCCTGTGAGCAAGATTTTAATGGTGGTAAGGAGGAGAGAATATCCAAATATTGGAAACTTTGGGGCCTCTTTGTGAGTAAGGGGTGACCCCCAAAACACAAAGGAAACGATAGCTCTGGAATGAGAAATTAACTAACACCAGCAAGTGTTCCTGCAGCGCCTAAATGATGTAGGGCCTCATTTTTGCATGGACGATTAACCTACTTCACACTTGTTTAGGGTCAAAGGGGACGAATGGGTGAGTAAATGTAGGGAACCAGGAACTTGTCCCTCCCTTCCTTCTGGAAACGCTTTGCTGCCTTTCTCTGCAGTGGAAACTTAGCCAGAGACAGTTAGCAGTCAAATAAAGTGGGTTGCCTGTGTTTCCATCATCCCAGTTCACATTGGAAATGTGTCTATTTTCTGAGAAACCATCGAGTTCAATCTAAATTTCTCATTACCATTTAGTGAAAGAGGGACTGCAGTTGACTGTAACAGATAAAGGGCAATTGCTTATTTTTCAGTCAATTCTTATTGATTTGGGAGACACAGAGTCCTTAATTGTATGTGTGCTTCTTCTTCCCATTGGAAATTTCTACTTCAACTGATAAATAGATTCTAGTTTAAATTACAATGCAATATCCTTAGGTGCACTGTAGAAAGAAGCTTTAAGTCTTTCAAATCCTTGAGAGGAGACCCTACAGAATGAGCAAACCTTTCTCTTGCTGATATTAGCTGTCTTGCCTGTCAGTATAGGCTCTGAAACCAGACTGCTTGGGGTTTGAATCCCAGCTCAGTCATTTACTACCTTTGTAACTTTGGGTGAACTACTTCACCTCTTGATGTCTCAGTTTCTTCATCTGTGAAATGGGTGTAACAGTAGTACTACCTACCTCTTGGGGCTATTGTAAAGATTAAATAAGGATAATTCATATAAAGCATTTAGCTTCGAGCCTGGATTCTTTTGTTTTTTCCCTTCTTCCCTGAAACCAAAGTGCAAGTTGCCATCACTTCATGGCTGAGCCAGCAAGTCTCATTTCATTTTCCTTGAATTCTTAAAAAAAATTTTGTTGAAATATATTTTTATATGCTTGCTTTTGCTTTTCAACATTTCTAATCGTACTGTCGATAAAAAAGTGTACACTGTTTTTATTCACATATCACTTATTTTTCTTTTTATTTTGACATACTTGCAAATGATGGTAGATTGATTCTATATTTGTGCTATATACATTTCTCATAAATATGTATATTCCTATATATATGTATATGTACACATATATAATGTTTGTTTGCAATTGATTCACAAAAATGGGAACACTGAGATCAAAGGCATGAATTATTTTTAGGATTATGATACAGCTTTTAGTAGTTTGGTAGATGTTTATACTAGTAATTTTCTTTAATTCCTTCTTTTAAAAATCAGATCTTATTTTGGTATATCATGTGAAAACAGCATTTAAATTTTCTTTTTTTTTTTTGCCAAATGTGTATTTCTAAATTATTTCATCCACAAATACCTCATTATTTATCTTTAAAAGTTAAAGATTTTTTAGTATAACCATAATAGCATTATCACATCTAAATTTTTAAAACGATTTTAAATTAGAGATAATTATAAATTCATATGTAATTGTACAAAAAAATTCTGTATATCCTTTACCCAGTTTTCCCCAATAGTAACATCTTGCATAATCATGGTACAGTATCACAACCAGGAAATTTATATTAATAAAATCTATTGCAGATTAAAAATTTTTAACACTAATTCTTTAATATCATTAAATACAAAGGTAGTGTTCAAATTTCTGTGTTGAGTCATAATATTTTCACAGTTGCTGTATTATAATCAGGAGGGTCCTCATAGTCTCAAGCATGAAACAAACAAATCTTTCTCTTACTATTTGCTACCTTACACAGCCTAGCATGGATATGTAAATTGCAAACCCTCTCTATACCAGGTGTGAGAATGGAAAAGGACAGAGGGATAAAGAGAACCCTATCTAGTCACAATTATTATCCCCGATCTGAAGGTAACAAAACTGAAGTGCATGAGAGATAAGTACTTGAGTAAGACCCACAGAAGGCCAGTGCCACAGCTGGAATTTTAATCCGAGGCTTTTTTGTGTTTTCTGTGACAGCATGAGAGATCCATGGGAGCTCTGAGGAAAATTTTTTGTAAAAATTTTGGACAGTTTACAACCCGCAGGACTGGTGGGACTCAAATATTGCTGATGCAGCTTCGTGTGTTCTGGTACACTGACATCGAGAGGTAGTTGGACCATAGACGAAAGGACATGGGACTTGGCTTTAAGGACACAGGTTCTACCCCGATCCCATCATTTACTAGTGGTGAACTTTGGGCAGGTCATTTAATCTTTTTGAAATTCTATATTTCATCTACACAGCAGGAATATGAGAGCCTATTTTATAGTTTTACTGGCTGGTGACACAAGATAATATTTGTGAAGCTGCATAGCACATCACAGAAGTGCTACTTCAACCAGAATGCTTGGTAAAGAGCAAAAAACAAATGCTGCAGAAAATGTTATTTGATGTTAGCAATGAGGCTGAAAATTTGAAGACTATTTTTTTTAATTAAAAAAAAATTTAATAGATCTTTATTGGAGTATAATTGCTTCACAATACTGTGTTAGTTTCTCTTGCACAACCAAGTGAGTCAGCCATATGCGTACACATGTCCCCATATCCCCTTCCTCTTGATCCTCCCTCCCATCCTCCCTATCCCACCACACTACGTCATCGCAAAGCACCGAGCCGATCTCCTTGTGCTACGCTGCTGCTTCCCACCAGCCAACTATTTTACATTCAGTAGTGTACATATGTCGATGCTACTCTCACTTTGCCCCAGCTTTGCCCTCCCACCCCACCCCATGTCCTCAGGTCCATTTTCTATGTCTGCCTCTTTATTCCTGCCCTGCCACTAGGTTCATCAGTACCGCTTTTTAAAATTCCATATATATGTGTTAGCATACGGTATTTGTTTTTCTCTTTCTGACTTACTTGATTTTGTATGACAGACACTAGGTCCATCCACCTCACTACAAATAACTCAATTTCGTTTCTTTTTATGGCTGAGTAATATTCCATTGCATATATGTGCCACATCTTCTTTATCCATTCATTTGTCGATGTACACTTAGGTTGCTTCCATGTCCTGGTTATTGTAAATAGTGCTGCAATGAACATTGTGGTACATATCTCTTTTTGAGTTATGGTTTTCTCAGGGTATATGCCCAGTAGTGGGATTTCTGGGTCATATGGTAGTTCTATTTTTAGTTTTTTAAAGAACCTCCATACTGTTTTCTGTAGTGATTGTATCAGTTTACATTCCCACCAACAGCGCAGGAGGGTTCCCTTTTCACCACACACTTTCCAGCATTTATTGTTTCTAGATTTTGATAATGGCCATTCTGACTGGTGTGAGGTGATACCTCATTGTAGTTTTGATTTGCATTTCTCTAATAATTAGTGATGTTGAGCATCTTTTCATGTGCCTCTTGACCATCTGTATGTCTTCCTTGGTGAAATGTCTACTTAGGTCTTCTGCCCAGTTTTTGATTGGGTTATTTGTTATTTTGATATTGAGCTCCATGAGCTGTTTATATTTTGGAGATTAATCCTTTGTTGTTTCATTTGCAAATATTTTCTCCCATTCTGTGGGTTGTCTTTTTGTCTTGTTTATGGTTTCCTTTGCTGTGCAAAAGCTTTTAAGTTTAAGTTCCATTTGTTTATTTTTGTTTTTATTTCCATTACTCTAGGAGGTAGGTCAAAAAAGATCTTGCTGTGATTTATGTCATAGAGTCTTTCTCCTATGTTTTCCTCTAAGAGTTTTATAGTATCTAGTCCTGCATTTAAGTCTTTAAGCCATTTGGAGTTCATTTTCGTGTATGGTGTTAGGGAGTGTTCTAATTTCACTCTTTTACATGTAGCTGTCCAGTTTTCCCAGCACCACTTATTGAAGAGGCTGTCTTTTCTCCATTGTATGTTCTTGCATCCTTTGCTGTAAATTAGGTGCCCATATGTGCGTGGGTTTATCTCTGGGCATTCTGTCATGTACTATTGATCTATATTTCTGTTTTTGTGCCAGTACCGTACTGTCTTGATTATTGTAGCTTTGTGGTATAGTCTGAAGTTAGGGAGCCTGATTCCTCCAACTCCATTTTTCTTTCTCAAGATTGCTTTGGCTATTTGAGGTCTTTTGTGTTTCCATACAAATTGTAAAATTTTTTGTTCTAATTCTGTGAAGAATGCCATTGGTAGTTTGTTAGGGATTGCATTGAATCTGTAGATTGCTTTGGGTAGTATAGTCATTTCCACAATATTGATTCTTCCAGTCCGAGAACATGGTATATTTCTCCATCGTATGTCATCTTTGATTTCTTTCATCAGTGTTTTATAGTTTTCTAAGTACAAGTCTTTCACCTCCTCAGGCAGGTTTATTCCTCGGTATTTTATTCTTTTTGTTGCAGTGGTAAATGGGAGTGTTTCCTTAATTTCTCTTTCTGATTTTTCATTGTTGGTGTATAGGAATGCCAGAGATTTCTGTGCATTAATTTTATATCCTGCAACCTTACCAAATTCATTGATTAGTTCTAGTAGTTTTCTGGTGGCATCTTTAGGGTTTTCTATGTATAGTATCATGTCATCTGCAAACAGTGACAGCTTTATTTCTTCTTTACCAATTTGTATTCCTTTTTTTTCTTTTTCTTCTCTGATTGCTGTGGCTAGGACTTCTAAAACTATGTTGAATAAGAGTGGCAAGAGTGGACATCCTTGTCTTGTTCCTGATCTTAGTGGAAATGCTTTCAGTTTTTCACTGTTGAGTATGATGCTTACTGTGGGTTTGTCTTATATGGCCTTTATTGTGTTGAGGTAGGTTCCCTCTGTGCCCATTTTCTGGAGAGTTTTTATCATAAATGGGTGTTGAATTTTGTCAAAAGCTTTTCTTGCATCTATTGAGATGATCATATGGTTTTGATTCCTTAATTTGTTAAGGAATGGTGTATCACGTTGATTGATTTGCGTATATTGAAGAATCCTTGCATCCCTTGGATAAATCCCACTTGATCATGGTGTATGATCCTTTTAATGTGCTGTTGAATTCTGTTTGCTAGTATTTTGTTGAGGATTTTTGCATCTATATTCATCAGTGGTACTGATCTATAATTTTCTATTTTTTTGTGATATCTTTTTCTGGGTTTGGTATCAGGGTGATGGTGGCTTCGTAGAATGAATTTGGGAGTGTGTCTCCCTCCGCAGTTTTTTGGAAGAGTTTGAGAAGGATCAATGTTAGCTCTTCTCTAAATGTTTGTTAGAATTTGCCTGTGAAGCTGTCTGGTCCTGGACTTCTGTTTGTTGGAAGGTTTTAAATTACAGTTTCAATTTCATTACCTGTGATAGATCTGTTTATATTTTCTAATTCTTCTTGGTTCAGTCTTGGAAAATTGTACCTTTCCAAGAATTTGTCCATTTCTTCGTGGTTGTCCATTTTATTGTCATATAGTTGTTTGTAGTAGTCTCTTATATTCTTTTGTATTTCTGCAGTATCAGTTGTGATTTCTCCTTTTTCATTTCTAATTTTATTGATTTGCATCCTCCTTTTTTTTTCTTGATGAGTCTGGCCAAGGGTTTATCAATTTTGTTTATCTTTTCAAAGAACCAGCTTTTAGTTTTATTGATCTTTGCTATTGTTTTCTTCACTTCTATTTCATTTTTTTCTGCTCTCATCTTTATGATTTCTTTCCTTCTACTGACTTTGGGTTTCCTTTGTTCTTCTTTCTCTAGTTGTTTTAAGTGTTGGGTTATATTGTTTATTTGAGATTTTTCTTGTTTCTTGAGGTGAGATTGTATTGCTATAAACTTCCCTCTTAGAACTGCTTTTGTTGCGTCCCATAGGTTTTGGGTCATCGTGTTTTCATTGTCATTTGTTTCTGTGTATTTTTTTATTTCTTCTTTGATTTCTTCCGTGATCTCTGGCTTATTTAGTAGTGCACTGTTTAGCCTCCATGTATGTGTATTTTTTACAGGTTTTTTTCCTGTAATTGATTTCCAATCTCATAGTGTTGTGGTCAGCAAAGATGCTTGATACGATTTCATTTTTTTTAATTTTCTGAGGCTTGCTTTGTGACCCAAGATGTAATCTGTCCTGGAGAATGTTTCATGTGTACTTGAGAAGAAAGTGTATTCTGCCACTTGTGGGTGGAACAGTCTATAAATATCAATTAGATTTATCTGGCCTGTTCTGTCATTTAACGTTTGTGTTTCCTTATTTATTTTCTGTTTGGATGATCTGTGCATTGGTGTAAGTGGGGAGTTAAAGTCCCCTCCTATTATTGTGTTACTGTCAATTTCTCCTTTCATGGTTGTTAGCATTTGCCTTATGTATTGAGGTGCTCCTATGTTATAGGGTGCATAAACATTTATAATTGTTATATCTTCTTCTTGGATTGATCCTTTGATCGTTAGGTAGTGTCCCTCCTTGTCTCTTGTAACAGTCTTTATTTTAAAGTCTATTTTATCTGATATGAGTATTGCTAGTCCAGCTGTCTTTTGATTTCTATTTGCATGGGATGTTTTTTTCCATCCCTTCACTTTCAGTCTGTATGTGTCCCTCGGTCTGAAGTGGGTCCCTTGTAGACAGCATATATATGGGTCTTGTTTTTGTATCCATTCAGCCAGTCTGTACCTTTTGGTTGGGGCATTTAATCCATTTACATTCAAGGTTGTTATCGATATGTATGTTCCTATTACCATTTTCTTAATTGTTTTGGGTTTGTTTTTGTGGGTCCTTTTCTTCTCTTGTGTTTCCCGCTTAGAGAAGTTTCTTTAGCATTTGTTGTAAAGCTAGTTTGTTGGTGCTGAATTCTCTTCACTTTTGCTTGTCTGAAAAGCTTTTGACTTCTCCATTGAATCTGAATGAGATCCTTGCTGGGTAGAGTAATCTTGGTTGTAGGTTTTTCTCTTTCATCACGTTAAATATGTCCTGCCACTCCCTTCTGGCCTGCAGAATTTCCGCTGAAAAATCAGCTGATAACCTTATGGGGATTCCTTTGTATGTTACTTTTTGTTTTTCCCTTGCTGCTTTTAATATTTTTTCTTTGAATTTAGTTTTTGTTACTTTGATTAATAGGTGTCTTGGTGTGTTTTTCCTAGAGTTTATCCTGTATGGGACTCTCTGTGCTTCCTGGACTTGGGTGACTATTTCCTTTCCCATGTTAGGGAAGTTTTCCACTGTAATGTCTTCAAATATTTTCTCAGACCCTTTCTTTTTTTCTTCTTATTTTGGGACCCCTATAATTTGAATGTTGGTGCATTGAGTATTGTCCCAGTGGCCTCTGAGATTGTCTTCAATTCTTTTCATTTTTTTTCTTTATTCTGCTCCTCAGCAGTTATTTCCACCATTTTGTCTTCCAGCTCACTTATTTGTTCTTCTGCATCAGTTATTCTGTTATTCCTTCTGGTGTATTTTTCATTTCAGTTATTGTGTTGTTCATCTCTGTTTGTTTGTTCTTTAGTTCTTCTAGATCTTTGTTAAATATTTCTTGTATTTTCTCAATCCGTGCCTCCATTCTATTTCTGAGATTTTGGATCATCTTTACTATCATTACTCTGAATTCTTTTTCAGGTAGAGTGCCTGTTTCCTCTTCGTTTATTTGGCCTTGCTCCTTCATCTGTGACATATTTTTTTGCCATCTCTTTTTTTAATGAGTGAGATTGTGTTCCTGTCATACTGGTTGTTTGGCCTGAGGCTTCTAATACTGGGGTTTGTAGGCTATTGCGTCTTGGTGCTAAGATGAGGACCTCCATGAGAACTCTCTCCGATGAATATTCCCTGGGGTCTGAGGTTCTCTGTTAGTCCAGTGGTTCGGACTCAGAGCTCCCATTGCAGGAGCTTTGGCCTGACCCTAGGCTCGTGAACCAAGATCCCACAAGCCGCCTGGGGTGACAAAACAAAACAAACACAACAATAAGATAAAAAATAAAATTAGACTCGGAAACTAACAGATATGTTAGGAAGAATATAAAAATACAGATGAATCAACAACTGGCAGGTACATCAGTACCACAATAGTAAAAAAGAGGAGGAGGGAAAAGGAAAAAAAATAAAAAGTGGGGGGAGGCCTTGGCTGTGGAGGGCGGGGCCTAAGCAAGGGCAAGGTTTGGGCGGTGGGTGAGGCCAATGCTCAGGGCCCACAGGGCTGGAAAAGGCCCTGGAGGCTGTGGGGGGTGGGACTTAGGCTCAAGGAATAGAAGGGGCCCAGGTGTGCCCCCCACCCCTGGTCTCAGAGGGCAGGCGACCTCACCTGGGAGCCCAGCAGGCTTCCTGGGCTCAAGTGGGCAGGGCAGATGCCTTCCTCTCCTCTCCCGCTCCTCCAGTCTGGGAGGGCCCCTCCCGCCTGCCTCTCCTGGTCTCCCTGGCCTCAGGGGCACCGATCCTGTCTGGTCTCCACTTCTTCTCTGCCCCCCTCATTCCCCCTACGTCCTACCAGTTCACTTTGGGGTTCCTCCCGTCTCCTTGGGCATCAGAGTCCCCCACCAGCAGCCAGCAGGCGCCCTAGTTGTCGAAGACTTTTTTTTTTTTTTTAAACTCCCCAGGGTAGTTTAATTTTTCTCAAGGCAAGAGCAAGGATTGACACAGGGCCCCTCTTTTGTAGAAGGATCATGATGAGGGGCTGGCATTCATCCCCCTCTTTCTTTGGCCCCATGTCCTTTACAGATTGGTGCTCACGCAAGCTCAGGAAACCAAGGCTGATCATCTGCTCCTAACAGGCCGTTTGTAATTTTAGCTAGACCCAGTTGAACATCAATGGCCCCTTTGTGGACCATTTTGTTCTGTTTTTCTTAGGAGCAAAATGCCAGCCTGGTCAAGATCTAGAAACTTGCTGTTCCATTGTAATAGGATATGCATTTCAATGAGAGCTATGCAAGTTGAAGGATACTCCTGCTAGCATCAGATTTAGCAAGCCAGTGGGAAAATCTCCCAAGTCTTCTGGAATCACTGAGCCTGAAGGCCTTAGGGGCTGGCAGCTTGGCTGCCTAAAAACAGTGCGCTTTTAATGCAGATACGTTGTTTCTGCTCCACCACTGGCAGTAAAACGTTGCCAATAAATCCTATTATTTGTTCCCTTCCTTTCTAACATGTTATTTCCGAACTTATGATTTTAGAAAGATGTTGTTTCCAAGCTTTGGGTATAAAGTGAAAATTTCTTTCATGGCACCTGCCACGATGTGTTTTTATTTCCTCATAAAGGAAGAGTTTCTTTATCATGGAATTCAGAACTTAAAAACATTGATTGTTTCATTGTGTAATTCACTTCCTAAACGCATCTTCTTTTCTTGTTAGCCTCAAAATTTGGGATTTACAAAATGAGTGAAAGAGCATAATTTTGGGTTAGGCTTTGGGAACTGTACTGAGGGTTTGGGAACGGTTTTAAGATGCTGTTACATAAGATGTTAAAATCTTTTGGCAATATTAGGAGGAGTCTCTAAAGGTTTTTCTAATTTAACTATTTCAATAAGTGCCAAAGATTTTCTGTGGAAAGAGCATAGAAGCTCTTTAGACGAAGGCCCATTTCACATTTTAATGCAAATTAGTATAACTTGGAGAGTCCACCTATATTTCTAAATATAACACTGCCTAAGATTTGTGGTATATTTTATATTATCCATTCACTTATACTGATCTCAGTTCTGAAAAGCCCTATAGGGATGAATAGATTGCCTGTAGAAAGTAGGTTCATAAGCTTTCAAATATTTAAAGAAAAGATGAGACTGTAAAGGCATGGAAGATAGAGGATATAGAATTCTCAAGAAAACATTACTCAAGCTCTAGACAAGCTTCCATATCAACAGCATTGGAAGGATAAGACCCCTAAGTAATTACCACCTCCTGTAGTTCACCAAAATTATGCCATCCGGTGGCCACGTCCTGGCCACGTAAGAGGAGCACACTGCAGGCCGTTTCTGGAGCTGCTGGTAATTGCCTCATTTACAATAACATGCTCCATAGTATATCACTCCCTTGCTTCATGCATGTATTTTTGCCTGATTTATGATTGTCTGCTCCTCAGTGAGTGAGTCGAATGTAACAGCTTTTGTTATTTCCCTACTTTTGCAATTGGTTAGCCTAGAAGACTCATAGCGCTGTTTCCTTTCTCTTATTGTTTTCTTCCAGTAGTTGAAGTGGAGACCAAAGTGGGGGAGGGGAGTGGGAGAGCAAGTCTTTCTCCCTGGACACAGTCAGCTTAATATCTCTAGTCTAGAAATTCTGCATAGGAATGATGATACAGGTAGTCAGCTAACTCAAATCCCTTTAAGCACTAAGAATCCAGGAGAAAATCCAAAGGCAACTCTCTCTTCAGCCCAGATGGAATGTGCCCCACCACTGAATTAGTGAACAAACAATCCACATCTTAAGAGCCTGGCAAGAATTTGACTGGAATACTAAACTTCTGATAAAAACAGGCATTTCCGGACCACCTCAGGAATGTCGAGTCGGTTATGAAAATGAAGATGGATTTGGAAGGGAAAAGGTTCTGCTGTTTTTGACGCTGAAAAATAGATATCTGGAAGGGGAGAGACAGGAGAAAGGGTTATAAGAAGACCTGCCAGCCACTTAACAGCAGCCAGTGCAGGAGAGCGACTAGAAAGCTAAACATCCAGATGGAGGTTCCCAGGCCACTGGGATTCTAACATTCCCTCTGCCAAGTGCTTGAGAAAGGCAGGCCAGCAAAATTAAAGCAGGAACAAAAACGAAGGCTGGTTCTGGAAGGCTGCAAGTCATACCAGTGAACCCCAGAGAAAATGCATTTCTGGGAGCTGGGGTGCCCTGAGGAGGAGCAAGCAATATACTTCACGCTCTAGTTATGGAGGCCTTGGGGTATGTAAGGGTCTGTTCAAAAGTCTGGATTGTACATTTCCATGGCGTAAAGTCCAAGTAAGTTTGAAACTCGGAATGATAGTGGGTCCAGTTACACACCGTACATCCCACTAGCCTGCGTGCTCTTAGCCACTAGAAAGTTTTAATATAATTCAGTCTTCATAAACCGTAAAGAATCTTATTTTGGGGTTTTCCGTACTACACAGCATCCAACATTAATATATCTCAACATCCAAAGTGAAATACAAATTTTATTATAGACAAGATTTTTATAATTGAAAATTATTTCATATCAGATAACTCATTTACTTTACGACCGACTGATTTTTTGGAAATCATTGTGCATTCAAAATTCTCACTAAGTGAGAAAATACAAGCTACTGATTGTTTTCAAGTTGGAGTGAAATTGTGCAAATATTAAATGTAATGATTGGTGAATAGGAGTATAAGATTTCTATAGGCATTTGGTTAAACATTTATTAATTTTGAATTTCCATCTTCTTTTTGTATTTTAGAGACAATAACCCTTTATTAGGTCTCCAGCATTTTCATGGGTCCTTGAATAGCTCACAGGCTCTTGTCACTGTGTCTATAGTGCCAGTTGGATAAGGCAGCTGTTTCCAGCTGAGCCCATCACAAGGAAGATAGTTGCTAAACCAGTTTATTTAGACAGTTGGGAGCAATTTGGAAGGAAAGTTTTTGAAAGATGTGAACAAGTGATCTTGTCTTCAGTTTTACAATGATACGTTGATTCTATAATTTACTTAATTGTATTCCCAACAGAAGGAAAAGGAAGGAGTTGAATGTCTTCTGATTACCGGACAGACAGATTTCTACCCTAAGAAGCACTTGGAAATTCTGGGCACTTACTTGTCAAGGCAAGAAAGGTGCTTATTTATTTGCACTCAGCCTTGTTCCACAGGAGGTTGTGTGCCACAAATATACCTGTGATGCTCTGAGGGAAGTGTTATTCTTTTATACCTCCTTAGAGGTAGGGCAGGTCTTTGTTCGGAAAGTTCTTTGAAAAGCCACCTGGGAATGAAGTGGGGATTCCGGGGCCTGAATGTCGACTGATGCCCAGGTCTCCGAAATGGCAGGGGGTGGGGTGATTGTGCGCTCCTTTACCTAACAGAAGGGTGAGAAATAGGAGATTCCTATAGGAACATCCAGGTAGGAGGGAACAGGTTCCAAGAGAGCTGGATCTGGTAAGGGTGACTTAACATGGTGGAGGGTTTAGAGAGCAGATGGGTTTAAATAGAACTGCCAAGTGGTTTGTGGTGTGTTCTTTTCGGTGAGCATGAAAAGAAGGACAAAGGGAATTGGAAATCTAAGTTACTCACATAACAGGGGTAATAAATCAGAAGAGACATTCCCGAAAAGGGACACAGAATGCTGAGGAATCTAGCGAAAATTAAGCTGGGAATAGTCCTGGCATAAGTTTTATAAGATCCCCAAGTGATTAATTATAAGTTCTTTAAGAAGATGAGTAATGTGAGTCGCCTAGCTTAGTCTCAGGCATAGTGTAGGACCCAGGAGGTTAGTTCCCTTTTCTCCCCTCCTTGGAGGCATCTGTCAACCTCATTCTAAAGGACTGATATACTGTTCTTCAAGGTTCTATTCTAAACTCTCTTTCCCTTTGAATTTCATTCTCTCTCACCATACTCTCCTCTGCCCAATTTTCCTTTCTCTTAATGGTTAATTAATTTTATCAATGATTTTGCTAAGCCATTTTCAATTTTTCATTCTTCTTATTCTTCATATCCAGTCAGTTGATAAATACTATTAATACTACCTGGGAAATGTGTCTGACTTCATATTAGTTTCCTGTAGCTGTAATAACAAATCACTACAAACTTTGTGGCTTAAAACACAAGTTTATTATCTTACAGTTCTGGAGGTGAGAAGTCCAAAATGGGTCTCACTGGGCTAAATCAATGTGTCAGCAAGATTGCATTCCTTCTGGAGGCTCTAGAGAAGCGTCTGCTTCTTTGCCTTTCTAGCTTCTAGAGGCTGCACGAGTGTTTGGCTTATGGCCTCTTACCCCATGTTCAAAGACAGCAGGGCAGCATCTTCTCTCTGATCTCTGCTTCCATCCTTGCATTTTCTCTCCGACTCTGATCCTCCTGGCTCCCTCATATAAGGAATCTTGTGTTTAGATTGGGCCCACCCTGATAATTCAGAGTAATCTACCCATCTCAAGATCTGTAATCACATCTGCAGAGTCCCATTTGCCATATAAGGTAACACATACATAGGTTCTGGGGATTTAGGGCATAGACATCTCTGGAAGGCCATTATTTAGCCTACCACACATATCCTTGACCATTTCCCTCTCTCTTGTTGCCATCAGATTTGCCTTACCTCATGCCTGGATTATTATAATGCTACCTCTAACTGTAGAACTTCACCCCTCCATTCCAGTATACCCACTGTTTCCCACTGTCGTCCTATAGCTGGGATCTGGCCACACCTTTCTCTTTCTCAGAGCCACTCGATGACTCCTCACTGTATGCAGAAGAAATCCCCCAATTCTTAGGTGTTGAAGGTGGCCTTCCCTTTTGTATTTCCCACTTTCTACTCCTCACACAGTTCAAGCACGCATTCCATATACCAGTTCTACTCACTATTCTTTCAGCATGTCCTGAACTTCCTCAAGTATTTCCTTCTGCTTTTACTGTTCCTTCCAGGTTCAATTTTCTTCCATTTCCCTACCTTGTCAGCTAAAGCTCAAATAATCAATCAGTCAGTCAGGACTCAAATCAAATATCCCCTCTTCTCTGACACCTAGATCCTTTCACCACCTCTAGATCCTTTTTACCACCTCTTTTCCTTCCAAAGACCTCTGTATACATTATTATAATGATATGGCTGTCTGTCTCCCCAGACTGTGAGGCTGTCAAGGGCAGGCATTGTGACTTGGTGATTTTTTGAGACCTCATAGCACAACACAAAGTGTTCATTGGAAAAAAGGAACAGATAATCTGTTTTATGAAATGTTGGAGAGTTTTCTTTAAGGGATAGCCAAAGGAGTTACAGCAATGCCCTTAAAAATCATTTTTAGAGGAATATTGTGATTCAGATACAAAAGTTTTGCACGTTTGATGTGCTCAGTTTGCTGGCTGGAGGAAATTTTCTCCATTTTCTGAACCGTACCCTCTCAGGGAGGTTTAGCATTCTCCGAAAGGTCCCTCAGGTCTTTCCCAATCCTTTCCCCCCCAGTAGAGTTTCACATCTGCTTTGTCATTTGTGGGCCTCAGATATGGTGCCAAGGGGTCCTGTTCTCCAACAGACACTTCTGTTCAACTCTGTCTGCAGTGAATGACCCCTCTCAGTTCCTTATCCAGTATTTAACTCCCCGTTTCTGAGCTGTATTGAAGGTGAGGAAGGCCCATCTGATCTCCCAAGGGGCTCAGTGCCAGCAGAGTAATTAGCTAGGCTTTCTGCCAGTTCTGAGCTTTGATCTGGAAACCCATAACCTTCAGTTTCAATATGGTGGTAGAAGAAGGTGCTGGGCTGAAGAAGAATGCTCGTGGCTCTTCTTTCAAAACTGTACAAACATTACCCCAGACAGGTTGAGAATTGGACTACACAAAGTGTTGTTGAAAAAAGAAGAGATTTATTGGTTCATTTTACTAATCGGACTCTGACAATGTGTTAGTGGCTTCACAGAAAATTTAAACTAAGGAAGCCTGTATTCAAAGGCGATAAGGCAGATACAGTTATTGAATTGTGAACGGCATTTCTCTGGGCACAGGAAGGCTCAATGTGAACAGATATGCTTCTGTTAGGATGTTTGTGACTGTAGGGAACGTGGCATCAGGAAAAGCCAACTGCAGTTTTTCCATCCTAAAAAAAAAAAAAATCAGGGAGGAGAAGCAACATGGTATGACACGTAAAAGGCGCATTTGACCAGAAGACACATTCTGGTTTCGTGGCCACTAGCTTAAATACAAAAGATTTCTGTTGGAGTGAGGTTTGAAAGCCTGACCAGAAATAAAGCAGCCTCAGAAAGCTGTCTGCCTGTGTGAAGTACTTTGCTGGTACCAGCATGGAATGTGGCCGCTGCATTTGGTATCCAGCCGAGAGCTATAGATTTTTTACTACTACTCTTGGAGAGAGAGTTTGGCAAATATCCTTTAAGAGGTATGCTCAGAAGATTGGCCAGAGAGGCATGTGGGACCCCAAAGGATGTCACCGCACTTCCTTAACACTGTTCCTTCGTGGAGCTTTGACTGTAGCTTTTCAACTTGAGAGTGAATCATAATGGAATTGCAAAGTGGTCTCATTATGTTAGATGCATCGAAACGACCTATAATGTATGACAATGGGGATGTTGGGGAGGGGGTGTTAGTGGTGGCTGGCAGCAGGCTTGGCCCACGTGCAGTTAATGAAGGCAGCGGTCTCTGTGGGTGACTGACGGGGATTCTGGGGATTCTGACCCTGTCTTAAAAATACCTACCCTGCTGGCCTGTCATGATGCTTTTATCTCAGCCTTTAAATACCTGCTGGCTAAGGCTTAGAGGACTGTAACAACCAATAAAATGCCAAGGCTGCTGGAATGCATCACACATTCAACTGTATTAGCACCTGAGAGAATTCCCTTCAAACTTGTCTCTCTCCCATGTTCCTTGTCTGTTCCTGCCATGACCATCATCCATGATGTCTCTCATCGCCTCACCACACACATCTAATTAGGAAGGGAGTCTTGTCACTCCTAGCTCTGGGTTGATGTCTCTGCATCCAGTGTGCTGCCCTGATCATCTCTTGCTTGTATCAGTGCAGTGGGCTTGGGTCTTTTGCCAGGGCCACTGGACGAGCCTTCTTCACACCACCTCCACTTGCCTTTCTAAAATAAGGCTCTCATCTTGTCACCATCCCCCTTAAAACCATTCCACAACTCTTCAGTGATCACAGGATTGTCCAAGCGTGTATCTTGACAGCAAAGACCCTTCACTGGACCCTTCCCACCACCTTTCTCTGCTCCCTGGATTCCCACCATGTGGGAAACACTCAGCTTTTACCTGATTATAAAAGCAGCATCTTTTAAAACTTTACTTTATCGTATGTGTTCTTGCCCCTCTACCTAGAATGAACTTTCCCTTCATCGTCTTATCTTTTCAAACCCAGAACGTATGTTAGTGCTATTTCTGCAACTCTTCTAGACCAGACTTAGCTGGTCCCCTTTCTGCTCAAAATAATTTGTACGTAACTTCACCAAAGCACTTTCCATACTGTTAGTAACTTTCTCCCTACTTTCTCAAAGATATGAATAATGTAGCATTCATCTCTAGGTCTTCAGTGCCTGACAGTGTCTAGAACAAGAAATCTAAATTAAAAAGTTCACTACAGTAAATGGGCTGTTCTTGGGAATTTGTACATATGATCAGTTGCCCATGTAAAGAGCTATGTTGGTGAAGTTCTATGACAAACTAAAAAGCAAGGGAAAAGAATCTTCATTTGTACAACTTTTTCTCCTTTTTTTTTTTTTTAAATACCATTCCCCTCATTTTCTCTTAGGAAAGGCTTATGCAGTCTGTTGCCTCCATCTTTAATGACAAAACAAACATTAATGGAGTACCTGCTTTATCACAGACACTTTGGGGGATGCATGTGTCAGGAAATAAGATGGGCCAGGTCTCTGCTTTCATGGGACTTGTAATCTAGGTTGGGCAAGATAGACATTAAATTCACAAATATGAGAATAAGATCATTTCAGATAGGGATAAGTGCTATATAGAGAATTAAAACAGGGCGACATCGGAGCAATTTGCTGAAAGGCTCCTTTGGATCGGTGTTATCACATGTCTCAGAGAAGCTGTCATTAAGCAAAAAGTGAATGACAAGAAGGGAAGAAGATTGTAACCCTGTGAAGACATGTGGGTGAGGACAGGTGAGGTGGGGAGCATCGAGGGCAAAGACAGCTGCAGCTCGTGCAGAAACCCCGAGAGAGAGAGAGCAAGATGGATACGTTTAGGAGGAGAAGAAGGCCCTGGTGGCGGAAGAAAGACATGTAGGGGGAAAAGGTAGTATATGAGCTTTTTTTTTTTTTTTTTTTTGCGGTACGCGGGCCTCTCCCTGTTGTGGCCTCTCCCGTTGCGGAGCACAGGCTGCGGACGCGCAGGCTCAGCGGCCATGGCTCACGGGCCCAGCCACTCCGCGGCATGTGGGATCCTCCTGGACCGGGACATGAACCCGCGTCCCCTGCATCGGCAGGCGGACTTTCAACCACTGCACCACCAGGGAAGCCCAGTATACGAGCTTTGAGAGGTGGGCAAGCACAGATGGTGCAGAGCAGGCAGAGACGGTTTTCTTGTCACCACAGGAAGCCTTTGGAGGGCTTTCAGCAGGAGAGCAGCTCCTTTGTAAGGCTGGAGACCCAGGCCCTGTGGAAGTGGCGTCCAGCATGGCTCTCAAAGGTTTCCTGATGGGATCTAGAGAGTGAATGTGCACCTCCCTGCTCCCCGGCTCACCTCCATCTCTGTCTTGATTTCTCTTCTGTTCCCATTTGTCTCTTTCTTACTGCTCTTGAGACTCTGGTACGTAGTTCAAAGCACCAAGCACATGATGTCTCTTTTCCCTTGTTATATCTAAAATTTTATGTTCTACCCTCTGCTATATCCTATTTATCATCTGGTGGACTTTATGCTCCAGGAAAATGCAGTAGAATTTTCCTGTGGTTTTGCAGTCTCCTGGTATACCGTACACATATCCTAATTTGAGAAGCATTAGGATACAGAACAGATGGACTTAATTTGAGTGATTTGGATTAGGTCCAACATGGAGTGGGCATGCTTGCCTGTGAGCCTCCACTGAGGACCCGGCAGGGAATCCAGGTAGAGAGAAGTTTTGCCAGTGAGCTGGGTAGAGGAAGCAACACAGGACCAAAGAGTTGTTGAAATGGGGAGTGAGAAGGTTCCAGTGGCAAACTTTAATTACTCCCTTCACTTACTTTATATATCCAGAGGGCACCTGTGTGCTCCTATCAGAAGGTAAGTTCCACAAGCAGGGACCTTGCCTGATCTCTTGATCTGTTCACTGCTATATCCTCAGTGCCTAGAGCTCCGTTCCTTATGGAGTGTATGAATGAATGATGAAATGATTGAATGAGTGTGGAAACTAGCCAGGCCTGCAGCCATTGCACTGATCTGAGACTCCTCCAGAAGAAGACCAGGAAAAATGTGCCACCAATGAAGATATCACCTAGAAATGATCTTGGGATTTTACTGACATTTAGAGAGGGTGTTTGAGAAGGAGGAGGTGGGAAAGAGAAAAAAGGGGAAAATCCATGGAATTAAAACTGCATAGGCCAAAAAAAAATAAAAGAGAGAGAAAGAAAAAGAAAATTAGAAAAAGAGAAACAACAGGTATAGTTTTAAAATAAGTATAAAATTGAACAGGGATTATAACATATTTAATCAGACTATAAAAGTCTTTCATAATTACTGAGATGACAAAGAAGCCCCTTGAAAGGAAGTTTATGCAGCACCACTCCAATCAGGTTCAGATCCTTTTGGGATCGCTTGAGTGATAACTGTGTGGGTGTTACTCCCTGTAGATTATCATTTTCTTTCTGAATTCATTTCCTTCAGTAGAAATGAGAGCCTGCGTCACTCACGGGCATTCTTGTGTGTTGTGTGGGTTTTTCTATCTGAGAGCTCATAGAACCACAGGGCTAGAACCACAGGAGGCTCAGCCTGGCCCTAGGTAGGAAGACTCCATCATCATCTAGAATGGGAGGCCGGAAGATGCCTAGGCAGGGAGTGCCTGGGGCACTCTTTTCAGCAGGTTGTATTGGTGTCATCATCATGTCCAAATAACAGGACCTGTTCCTTTGCATTCGTCAAGTCTCAGCTCAAATGCTGTCTTCCCTCTCTACTTCCCCCAAGACTTCCTTCTCTTTTTTCCCCACTGAACTTAGTATGTATCTACAGTCTATTAATTATATTTAATTATAATACAGATAGCTCAGTTACTAAGCATGCATTATGTGCCACACAGTTCATTCGTATATTCACTTGCCCCATCATTCATTCATGAGCTACTGAACATCTTTCAACCTAAGGCACTGTGCTGGGTAAATCCTCGGGCCACCAAGACAGTGAGACACGGCAGCTGCTTTTAGGAAGCTTAGCGTGTAGTGGGGAGAAAAAGGTTTAAATACCCTTTGATGAGTGGCTACTATATTTTAGTTACTATGCTGGGTACTTTAGCTGCATTGTCTCTAATTGCATAACAATCCTGTAAAATGAGAACTGGGAAGCAGACACTCAGAGAGTAAACTCATTTGATTGCCTCAAGGCCACATGATTAGGAAATGATAGAGCTGAGATTGTACCTCGGGTCTATTAGGTTCCCAGCTAACTTTTTTTCCCCTAAATTACATTCCTATTATTCTTTGCTTGTCAATTATTCTTTGCTTCTCCCCGTAAATGGCAGCTGTAGCTCTCTGCCCCCTTCCCCTTATTATTACGCTATAAGATCTACATGTTAGGGAGCATATCTCTTTATCACTGTTTTCTGCCAGAGGATTTAGGATTTTGTAGGTGCACAGTTGAGGATTTGTTGAAAGGGTGCTTGCACACATGAATGAAATTGCTCCCCACACTAAGCTTCAGGTCCCATCCTTCAAAGTGATCTGCCCTCAGTCAGCTCAGCTCTCTTTCCTAGCTCCGGGCATCTATTACCGGTATCCATCAGGGTCCAGCCAGTTATTTGAAGCAGGAAATACCTTAACACAGAAATTGGAGGCTTGCACATCCATGAGAAGGTCTGGGAGCCAGGGCTAGGAGGGAACTGCTGGTGCTCCGGAAATCTAAACGTGTAGGAAGCAGAGGAAAGCTATGGCAGCTTCAAAGTGATTTTTGATAGGACACTGAGACCTCAAGTCACTGGGACCTCAGTTGCTGCTGGAGAGAAGAGGCTTCTCCTCTTTGCTTTCCAAACCCCGAGTGGGAACCTTTCCTTGGAAACGTCTAACCCCAAATCCTGGTGGTAGAGAATTCTGGGAACTATAGTTCCCAGGGGAGAGAGCAAGAGGAGGTGAGGAGGCTTCTGAGTTCACAGTCTGACTCTTGTTAAACTCAGGTTCATTTTCTCTTCACTGCTAGATGAAGTTTCTCACTGTGAGCCCCGGCACCACGGTCTCTCTCACGCAACGCTCCCAGAAGTCAGCGTGGATTCTCATTGCCACGCTAACACTGGCAACATTCGAACTTTCGCCAGAAACAGAAGGAGATCCATCTCTAACCAGAGCAAGGGAATTCTTCTTTTTTGTTTGTTCTTTTCTAACAGAGACTAAATTATGAGGTCTAAATCTGGGTAGAGCTTTCAAATAGAGCCCTGACCAGTGCTGAATCGACTTGAGGAATGATGAAGGGCTGGCTTCTCTCTCGCGGCAGCTGTGAGCTTGGTCAGCCCTTTGCAAAGTAGGAGGAAATTTAATGAACCCAAATAAGACATGATCCTTTGTGGCTATAAAAGTTACACTTTGAAAAAGCTCAGCTGGTCAAGAGCCACTTGAAAATGATGTTACTGCTGGGGAACTCTGTCAAAAGTCCACTCCTCTGGGTGAGTTTCCTTCTCTTTGAGGGAAAACAAAGAGAGGTTTTACAAGCTAGAGAAGGGTCATTTTGCCATTTGAAAGAGCACATTCAAAAACTGAGGCCCAGTGCGTTTGGGAGACATCCATAGTCAGTACCTGTTTATTTGTCCAGCTTTACACCATGTAAGTGATGCAGAATCCTTTCCGCCTCTAATAATACCTCCACCGTGGCCCTGAGTTAATGGAAAGCTGGAACGGCCAAGTGAGAGCCGGCGCTCAGATTAACCACTGTGGGTCAGACAAGTCCACAGCTGCGGTTGCGGAGGGAGGTGAGCGGGTGGAGGGAGGGAGAGCAGAGGAAGCCCTTCCTAAAATATTTTTGCCTAGTCAACGGATTGAATGCATGGTATTTTACCACCAAATTCATCAACTGGAGGATTTTCTAAAGGATCTGGGGAAACAACCACCTAATTCAAATTCTATAGCTTCTAATTGTACAGGCAGCACATTTTAGAACCCTTTTGTGCCAAGGAGTCTTCATGCATAGAGCACTTCGTCTGCTTATACAGTAGGCAACGGGGCTTAAATAGCGTAATTATTATGTGTTTCTAGTGTGCCTCAAATTTTGATTCAGTCAGAATCCCTGAATCTGACAGCCTATAATCAAACAAAGGGAGTGCTCTGGAAGCAAGGGATTAACAGAGGGGAATTAAACTGTCGTTTTGAAACAGCTTAGACCCATATGAAAGCCCGTTTAGGAGTCTCTCCATAAATATCCCTTTTGTTTTGTCTAATTGCAGGTTTGAATGTATCAGACTCATCAATGGGATTAGGGTTAATAGATGTTTGGTCACGCAGAACATGCAGAGGAGGAATCTGATACACACACACAAAAATTGCACTTAATGAGCTTAGCAAATGTTTGCCATATTTTTAATGAACCCTAGGGCTATCATTTAGAAATGCTTAGCAACTGCTTTTCCATCCTTGAAAATAGAGCAACTGAAGGACGTTAACACTATGTACACCCGTAAATAAGAGGAGCTATTTAAAGACACCAGCCAGGAGGAGGGAATGATGACATTTTTCTGTCTGAGAGCCAATGATACTTAACACTCTGGGTGTGGGTTCCATGTGTGACAACATAGTTGGGAGGTTCAAGTTTCCCCAAAGGGCACCACAGAGTGTGAGGGTTTTGCAAAGAGTCATATAACCATTTTCTTTTTTTAAGCGAAACCTGTTTAGGATCAAATCTCCCAGCCTCCTCCCCCAGCCCTGCTTTTGTTTTTCACACCTTCCTGCTGCCCTTTCCAAGTATCTGTGGAGAGGCTTTTGAAATTGGAGGTTATATGTTGCTGCTGCTTCCCTAGGTCCAAGTCCGCCAGGCCACGAGGCAGGCCTCTCCCCAGCTCAGCCGAGCAGGGCCAGATCGGCAGGCTCTCGGGATTGATTACTCAGAAGATTGAATGATCCATCTTGAGAGCCCATGGGATTTGGCTCCGAAAGCAATGCAGTCGGCAGTAATGGGGACTTATTGAAGTAGGCCATGTGGCTTGTGCTCTCAGAGCACAGACTGGGCCTAAAAGAATCAGGTTTTCCTTGGGGAAGGTTAGATTTGATAGACAGAGCACAAAATGCAAGTCCAGTGGATTATGGTTAGAGCAAATGAAGGGTGACTTAGATCCTTCGTTTTCATAGAGCCAATTGATTTCAAGGACTTCTTGCCATCTCCTCCAGCCCTGCCTCTAAAGGAGGCCAAAAGAGACACCACTCCATCAAAAAACAAAAAAAAACTAAGCACAACCATTTTTCAGCTCTGCTTGAAAATGAACACTCCTGCAACAGCAGCTGATTTTGGTGTTGAACTACGGGATCATAATTCTTCTTAGGCTAGAACTAAGAAAAGGCCCTTTCTCGCATTGTACAGGAGCTCTGTAAAGTGTACAAAATTATGAAGTCTTCTTTGGAGAGAGTAGAATAAAGGACCTCAGTGTCATGAGGGAAAAGGGCCTGTTTATTTTGTTCTTGTTGTTCTTATGGTGGTGGTGGTGAGGGTGGTGGTGGCCATGCGTATGTCTGTGTGTTTACGTGTTTTGCTAGTCATTTGTCATCAAGTGCTCCTTGCCCTCAAGCGACTATTAGAATGCCTGGTTTGATGAATGAAGCTAGAGATATTACCAAAGGCTTTATGGCTTTGTGGCTTAAAAACATTGTCAGTAATAAGCAATTTTTCTTTTAGAAGTGTCTAAATTCTTGGCATCCAAGCCAGTGGATCAGATGAGTTCCAAAAATATCATTTGTTAAATGGCTCCCTTAGGTCATAGGTCCAAAACCCACACACCTACAGAATCTAGATTGGAAGTATAATTGAATGAATCTAGGTAGATGAATTATTAAGGAGTTGTAGGAACTGCAGAAAACTGAAAACCACACATGTTCCATCTGAAGTGAGTAGGGGCTATTGGGCTGAATGGTCTCACCTTTAAACTCATGATCCAGCCCTGACTCATGCCTCTGCACTGCCTTCTGGATTTCTGGACTTTTAGCTTGATTTTGACCTTGACAGCAGTGATTCACTGACTCTATCTTATCTTTTGGCTGTAAGACACCAACTTGCATTTTCTCTCAAGTCCTCTGAGCGCCATCCTAGACCGAAGTCTCTCAGGTGAATAAGAGAGTGAGTGGATGAATGAATGAATGGTCTACATTTGTTTAGCACTAGTATATGTGAGTCTTTTCCTCCTTCCCTCCTCCTTCCTTCCTGGGTATATAAAGATAAGCGAGGAGTAGACTCTTGGCCTTGTAGATACTACATAATCTAGAGGGAGTGGGGCACAAACGTTTGCACAAACAGTTGTCACACGATGAGAAGTGCTCTGGCTATCACACACTCAGAGCTCATGGGGAGAATAAAGAAGAGATCCCCTGAGTCTCACCAGGCAGTCAGGAAAAGCCTCACAGACCACTATGTGTGTGTTAAATTGTGTGTAGGTGTGTTCCAGGTGGCAATGTTGAAAAGAATACTGTATATAAAAGGGCAGCACATGCAAAGACACAAGGGTGTGAGAATATGGCTTGCTTGGAAAGTAACAAACACAGATGCAGATTGAGGGAGCTGTAGGTAAGAGGCTAGAGAGGTGGACATGAATCAGAGCCTAAAGCTTGGACTTGATCTTACAGATACTGGCGGGCCACTGAAGGATTTTCAATACTCATGTTGTATCCAGGAGTTACCTAGCTCTTCAGGAGAAATCCAGCTTCAAATGATTCTTTAGCTTCCAAACTCCATATTAAAACAAGAGAAGCTCTTCTCAGAACATTTGTGTGTGTGCATTTCTCAATATTAGATTTTTAAAGGCATATTAGGGTGAAAACCCCAAACTGCTGAAAATGGTTTAGTCAGTATCCCAGGATCTAGTCTCCAAGGGAATAATCTGGGGTTCCTTCATTGAATAGTTGGGCACCTACAGAGCTCTTCCAGTTCACTTGTAGAAGATAATGCTTAAGCTCTTTTTTTTTTTTTGTACCCGTCTATTCCTTTTACAAAGAGATGCTCAAGCATCTGACCAGGCAAAACCCTCTGGCCATCTTTCTGGATGTTTCACTTTTCTGGGACAGTGTTTGACCACTAAATGGATACCAATTCATCTAGGAGAATGCCTTTACTTTTGTCATTTCCCAAATTACTTTTTAGAAGTGTTCAGTTGCAAATAGAACCAATAGATCCAATGCAAATAGATCCAATAAGCCTTTATGAACACCTGCTAGGGACATGGCAGCATGCTCTGGAAGGTGGCATTACAGTGGCTATCATCACCTTCTTTTCTTAAAAAGTTAATAATCTCTCAGAATCATTGATGGGACTACTTTATAAAAAGTAGGGCGAACTTTTGGGGGGAAAAGCCAAATTTTTACATAAAATAAAAGGAAATGCCTTGGTTATTTGTGACGTTTCGGTTTTAAAATCAGAGATCTTCTTAGCTCAGACACAAAAGGTCTAATGAGTATTTTCTCATTAAGAAAACAAAAGCAAAAACAAAAAAACAGCTAAAAGTTGCAAATGCAAAATATCGATCAAAAATCCTCTTTAGGAATGGAGTGAGGAAGGGCTGAGTAGAATTCTTAGGTTAATCTGTTTAGGCTTAGGTTAGCCTCTTCAAGGTCTAGAATTACCCATGCTTATAAACTTCATAAATTAAACTATCACTGTGTATCGATAGCTTTGAGTGCCTCAGAGACTTAATAAACAATTTTAACACAAGGCCAGCATTATGTGCGGGGGGGGGGGGGGGGGGGGGGCGGGGAAAGCTAGTTTAACCACTGTGCCTATCTTCCAGAGGACTTAGGTCTGTTATAAACATGATACAGTCAAGAAAGTCCAATATTTAAAAACCTGGCATTCTTATTAATTTGATCTATTCTAGAGTTTAAGACTGATTTTTTTAATTTAAAAAATTTATTTTAAATTGTGGTAAAATACACATAACATAAAATTTACTATTTTAACCATTTTTAAAATCAGTACATGACTGATTTGCCTTGAAATGAGGGAAACAGCTTGTCCCAAACTGTCCTTTGGAGGAGGTACTCTTTAAATGTTTGTATTTAGGTTAGAAAATGGAAAAAATCCTTTTCCCGGTAAAGTCGGGAGAGGGCAAGATTGGAACTTTATAGTAGAAAATAACACGTTAGCTTAAGAGGGTCAGAACAAAAGCCCAGAGGCCAGAAGGCTTGGGTTCTAGAATGTGGGCCCGGTGTGAACCCGCGAAGGGAGTAGGAGCGAAGGTTTACAGCTGACTGGTTTGGTATGCCTCTAGCTGATCTATGGCCGCTGATCTGTTTGGGTCTTTTCATGGGTGGGGGGCAATATTTGGGTTATTCATTCTGACAGGAGGCTAGATGCTATTTCCATCTGCCTTGGAGTATTTGAGGAGATAAGTGTCTGCCACATCCTGATAAATGGCTTCTGTGGTTCATTGCCAGAGAAACTGAGTTATGGCTCCTGTATTTCATTTCAGAGGAAACTTCAGCCACCCGAAGTATGCACTGCAGGCCTCCATTTGACCAGAACAGCAAAGTGTTTTTCTGTTTAAAGGACAAGGTTTGCACAGTAGCACCTCAGGGTGACTGGAGGGTAGTGGATAAATGGAAAGACTTGGTAAGTTAGGCTAGTAAATCAAGCGTGGTCAGTTCAAAATACAAAAAAGGATCCAGGGAACGAAACCTAACGCTTCTGTGTCCTGGCTGAGTTTAAAGTCATCTTTACATCAGCACTCACATACTTAGTCCGTTATAATTGTTCTAGAGCATGTGATCTTTAAGAATAACAAAGCGGGGGGATACATTTCAATGTTATTCATAGTATCACAAGATATTTATTTTTATAAGAAATATGAAAGAGATACTTTTTGGGGACACATATACCAATTATATGTATCAGTGGATTGAATGAAAATTTATTCTAGATACCAACTGAATTTCAGATACCAAATGGCAAGGAGATTATAATTGTAAATAGGCTTGTCATAATCTAGTATTATACAGAGGCATATATATAGTCTGTATTCATCACTTCCTGATATGTGGATACCTACACATGTTGAATGGCTTATACTGATGGGGTGGGGTCTCTGTTGCATGGAAGGAGGGGAAATGTAGCCCAAGGAATGTGTGAAATCAGTACTTTCTGGGGGAAGATGTGGTGGTCACCAAGACCTTTGGGGAAAGAGACGAAATAAGGAGAGAGGACCAGAGCTTTTTTGCATTCTTGTTAGCACAAAAGTAAGATGAGCCAAGAACTCACTTGGGATCTAATCACATTACGCCAAGTCCATATGTGACAAACTGTGTCTCTCTGGAGAGGTGCAGTTGCATCTTTGAACTGGATTTACATTGCCTGGATTGCGGCAACGATTCCTCAGGATTTAAATTTTTGGATTTTGAATACTGTAACTTGCAGCCAAAATACATTAAGAGTAATATCGCTTTACATCTTTCCTATGAATTAGTACAGATTTGAAAAAGAACCTCTAAGTATGCGGCGACAGTAGTTTAACAGAATGTGCTGTAACTTCTCCAGTTGCTGCTAGTTTCAGGAGCCAATTTGCAACATCCTTGCTATTCTTTTGGGTTCCATTATTTTGGAGTTCTTTTCTCGTCTGCTCATGAGATCACAAGGATAGACACCTGTAGTCATTTAGCTTTGTCTGTATTTGACAATTTGTACGTGTAAATGATCACATTACGTCAAATACAAACGTATCTCACCATGGCCTTTCAGAAGCACAAACTTAAAAAAATACTTTTTTCTTATTTTACATAGAGGTGAGTTTAGGAATATCCCTTCTCTAATTCCTGTTTTGCCTACCATAAGGCCAGTGATGCATCAGAAATCACAGTAAGTATTTATAAAGGGAGCAAATAGGATCCATTAGATTTTACACCACTGTTTTTTAAAAAGTGTAGAGTTTCTCACCATCCATTTAAATGAGACTTTGATTTAATAACTCACCAGGGTTTGGATAAAATTTCAATTGAGTAATGCTACTATAGTAGCTGGAGCCAGGCCAACATGATTTGAGTGTCAGGGGACCACACCTAATTATTGTGACCTGACCAGAGATATGAAGCCTTGTCTTTTTAAACCAGCTAAACTGAAGGGGGAAACATGCCAAGGAGAGGGTATGCCAGTTCGGCCTTACATGCCCTAAACTTGCTGTCTAGGTTGATTCAGTGGGAAGAACATGGGCTTTGTAGACAAACCTCAGATTGAATTCTGGCTGTTGCATTTAGAACCTTGAGGCCTTGAGCATTTTACTTAACCTCTCTGAGTCTCAGTTTCCCTTCCCATAAAACAGGGATTATATCTCCCCTGCAGTGCTGTTTGTAAAAATGAAATGAAATAAAATAACTCATGTCTCATCGCCAGGCCAGCACATGGTGGCTACTCCCGAACCATCCATTCCTTTGCTCCTTTTTCTTGCTGAGCATGTCAAATTAATGATGGGCAATGCTTTCTGCAAGCTATTGAAAATAGCTACTTCTACATAATGATGCTGAAATTCACTAGATCTTTAATGCTGGGAATAAAAATGTTCATGAAAGTTACAGAGGAGGGGGGCATGAGTTAGAGCAGGATCTTTT
Source organism: Stenella coeruleoalba (assembly GCF_951394435.1). NCBI lineage: Eukaryota > Metazoa > Chordata > Mammalia > Artiodactyla > Delphinidae > Stenella > Stenella coeruleoalba. The sequence continues at coordinate 82,686,401 of NC_137153.1, forward strand.
CTTATAACATTCTTCTCATTTTTCTCCCTTTTAGACAAGAGAAGGAAATATCATTAGCCCATAGAAAAGAAATTTGTTCTGATTTCCCTCCCTCTCTCTTATTTTATTTTATTTATTTTAATCTAATCTAATTTAATCCAATTTAATTTTATTTTATTTTAATTTTTTGGAAGAATAGAGAACTTCAATCAGAGCTTTAGAGAACACAACAAATTTGCCATCTTCGTTCTCTTCCCAGAGAATACCTCGAGGTTCATATGGGCAGATCTCCTCTCTGATGACAATCTTCTGTAAATTGGGGAGAGGGATGCAGTTGCGCTGGTCAGCATGTAAAATAACATGCCGTCCATATAGAACGCAGTGTGCAAAGTACCAGTGTCACTTGACATTCAAGGCACTTTAACACCTGTTTCCATAGCTACACTGTAATCCAGACATTTGAGAGGCAGGCCTGCCTCTGCCGGGCCTGTCATCTCAGGGAAATAAATTAAGAAAGCTGATGACAAGGCCTGGATTATACAATTTCTTTGAAGTACAAAGTAGGCCTGAAATCTAACCAGGAACGAACAGAGTTCAGACAAAATGGATAAAATCCATTTCCGGTAACCTTTTTAAGAAAATTTGAATGCAGCCTCCTTTCTACATTTTGTTCCCCAACTCCCAGAAGCAGCATCATATGTTACACCTGGCAGTGGTATTTGTGGCACCATATTTTTCTTATTTTTAAGAGGTGATACCATATTTTTTTAAATGGAAGCTTGGAAAAAATAAACAGATGGGAAGATACTGGTGGAGCGGGGCATGGTGGAGAGGGAAAAAGAGAGAAAGATGGAGTTAGGCAAGTGCTAAAGGGCAAAGCTTTGGTACCAGACACTGAGATATTTGCATATTCACAATATGTTTCTGGCTGAGAGCACGTTTTTCTGGAGTTCTGTATGTATTTCTAGGTCTCTATATTTATCCATGTCTCTGGCTACATATGTAAGGCTAAGTTTAGAGTTGGTGTGTTTGCTGGATGCTTTGCAGTGGTACTTGAAGAATTCCATGTTAAACAGGCACGAGCAGCAGACGTGAGCTGCTCTCACGTGGGAGGGGACATGGCAGAGGAAGGTGGAGGCTGGGGCTCAGTTCCTTGGCACAGTGGCCAGCGATAGGGCCTTTCAACATTATTTTCATCAAGTGTTTCCGAGCCAGTTCATTTATTTTTGGATTCCTCTTCATTCCAGACAAAAGCAGTTTGATAATAAAATCAGACAATGCTGCATGGGAACAACTACCCTCCTCCGAAAGACCCTTACCCAGCTTTTTTTTTTTTTTTAACCTCATATGTTAGTGAAATTCGGGGTTGGGTGATCCTAGTAGAAAATCAAGTAATGTTTGTTTGCCTGAGTCCTGTTTATTACCTAATTTATTTTGGTAAATAAGTGGGGGAGAAAGTTGTTTCTGAGGGGATTCAGGTAAGGAGAGAGTGAGTCAGAAGAAGGGATGACATTGCCAAGAGAATAGATCTTAAATGTTCTCACCACACACACACACACACACACACACACACAATGGTAATTACTTGATGTGATGCAGGTGTTAATTGATGCTATTGTGGTAATCATTTTACCATATATAAGTGTATCAAATCAACACATTGTACACCTTAAACTTACACAATATTATATGTCAATTATATCTCAACAAAACTGGGGAAAAAAAGAAGGGATTACTACAGGGCTACATGCTCTCCCAGGGATGTGGCCACTAGCCATCACGGGAATGTGCTTGTCGTTAGTTGGTTTACTTTTGTGCCCTTTTCTTAGTGTTCATGCCACCCACACCATTCAGACTCCCTGGACCAGGTGACACTGATGACTTAGCCTGCTTATTATTTCTAGCATCATCTAGAAAATTTACCTTTGGGACAGTAAAGTAAAACATTTTTATTAAATCATGTACAACATTAAGTATCCCCTTTTTGTGATGTTTTAAATCCAGTATTTTATTTAAAACTGCTTTACAAAGGAAAATATGCCAGTGGGTTTGCTTCCTATTCGGTGAATTTATCTCTTTTTCCAAATTGAAAAACGAAAGAAGTAAAATTACAAACACATGAAAAGTAAAGAAACTCATCTGATATTATTGGCCTGAGGGGTTATGTGTGTGTACTCAAGCGTGTGCCACCACATCAAAGTAATCATGGTGGCAGAGCATGTGCCTGGGGTCCCCAAGACCACCCCCAGTTTTGATGATTTGCTAGGAGGACTCATAGGACTCAGCATATAGTCATACTCTTGGTTGTGATTTATTACAGTGAAAGAATACAAGACAATATCAATAAAGAGAAAAGGCACCTAAGGCAAAGTCCGGAGGAGACCAGACGCAAGCTTCCAAGAGTCCTTTCCCAGTAGGTCACATGGATGTGCTTGATTCCCCCAGCAGCTACGTAAAATGTTGTCTTCCAGGAAGCACATTAGAGACTCAGAACACTTAGAAGTGCCCCAGGTTTTTCTTGGGGACTGGTCATGAAGGCATCCTCCTCCCACACGTACCTAAGTACCAGACTCCTGGAAGGAAAGCAGGTGTTAGCATAAACCATGTTATTTGCACAAAGAGTTTAGAGACACTGGTTCATTTTTATTCGTTAGTATGGTAGGAATTCTCCCTGAATCCAAGTTCACAGACACCAGCCCTTGCAAGCAGGCCTTTAGGGTAGCTGTCTCAGGCCTGCTGTAACTCTTTTTTTGTGCAGTTAGGCAGAGAGGCTCTAATGATAGACTTTCCTGGCAGCCTTCAGTTCTCAGGAAGAACGGGTGCTGCGTTATAAGGCCATGGACTGCCACAGGGTCAGCTGTGCAAGGAGGGATGGATGATCCCATAGGAGAAGCTGGGGTGGGTGGGGTTGACTGGTCCAGAGAGGGAGGACTCAGCAGAGTCAGGGTCTGCAACCAGCAGGAGTAAGGGGGAGGCCAAGCTGCCTGGGGAATTCCATCCAGAGCATTTCTCACAGCAAAAGAATGGACTGCAGACAATACCAGAGGCGGGTAGGAGGCAAAATGACCAGGAAGAGAAGAGCGATCCCTCCAGCAGGCAAATAGCCAAGGACCAGCACAAGCCCAAAGAACTCCGTTCCCTCAGCGTCAGGGGAACACATGAGGCACCCTCTCTCTCTCCATATACTCAGATGCTCTTTGGAAGATAAACAGAGGAATAGAAAGAGGCTGAACATCGCCTAGTGGATTGTTCAGGTCACAGGTCATTGCTTTAAGCCAGACTGCATGTTGAATACATTTTTTCCCTGCTCACCAGTGGGTAGGCATTTGGGGAACAAGCCAGATTAGAGACTGAATAATAAAATTACACTTTTGCCTACATCCGCATTGTAGTATGAATTAAACGCTGTGCCTTTATTACTCTAGTAATTTTTCTTTAATTTATGAGAAAAGGTATTATTTTATAGTCTGAGGTCGTTTACTGTTTCATTACCCCAAAACTTTTTTCTGCTTTTAGATATCTTCTAAAAATAAGAATATGTTGCCTCCAGATAATGGTGTTTTCCAATGTGCTCAAGATTCTAAATCTAAGATGGATGCAAATATAAAGCTCTTGTAAGGCCAGCTAAAGTACAATATGTGATAGTCTTTAAAGATGGCGGCCGGCAATCCCTTGTCTCCCTATGTGGGCGAGCTGATTCATCCATTAACAAGGGACGCCCATCTCCTTAAATCTGGGCTGATCCCTCTGATTCCTTTGATCATGCAGCAAAAATCACAAAATACCAGTTCTGGGCTTATTAGCCTTTATGAAGCCTGACATTTTCCTCTTTTTCTTTATGGAAACCTGCTGCCATGTAAGAAATGCAGCCACCCCCATGCCTCTACGCGGTGAATCTATCCAGTTAGATATGTGGCGAGGCCACAGGGAGGAGCCCTGAGAAGCCCCACCAACAGTGATAAGCGAGGCCCCAGACCTAGAACCGCAGTTGTACCGTCCAGCTCATTCTCAGTCATTCTCATTCATTCTCAGACATTCTCATTTATGTCACCCCAGCTAAGACCCCAGATATCCTGAAGCTGAGACACTCTTGCTGTGCAAGTTCCTGATCTACAGATTCAGCAACAAATGAAATAGTTGTTTGAAGTCACGAAATCTGGGGGCAGTCTGTTTTGCAGCAATAGATAACTGGAACACATTATAAGTTAGCATTTTAGGTACTGCCCGAACTAAAAACGTAATAATCTTCAAACAAATAAATACAAACATTCCTTGTCACCTACACGAAATGGTTTTAACTCGGACTTTTGGAGTCAAGTGATCCTCCGAATAGCCTTCAAGTCATTTTGACATTAAAATCTCCTGTGGCTTTTGACAGTACAGACTTAGGTACATCAAAATTTACTGTCTGTTTCATCAGGTAGGAAGTAGAAAACAGAGTTAATTCTGTTATTCAGATATCATCACCAATAGCATTACCCTTGCTTACAGCTTTTTGCCTGAGGAAACTTTTTTTACTTTTTATGATAGAATTTTTCAAAAATATCTCAAAGTAGGAAATTCAGACAACACAGCCCCCATGTATCCTTCAGCTAATTTCAGCAATTATCAACATCCTGCCATTTTCTTCTGAAGAATCGATCTTATGACCATCTTTTCTCACAAGCAGCTTCCATTCTGGGCACTGTTATCTGACCCGCGTGACAGAGACTGGAGGACGTGGAAGAGAAGGTGAGGTGGGGAGTAGGTGAGAAGGAGGAAAGTGTCATTCCATTGAAAACTGGAGAATCTCTCCTATTCACATCCTGTTTCCATTCTCTTTAATCAGAGGACTTATTTTCCACTTAGCACCTAGGTTAGTACATGGAGGAATACTGCCTCCAAAATTGAAATAAAGTGGTTTGCCTTACTAAATTCCTAGCAATGGCCATGGTTCAGGCTTTAATAAGTGCCTCTGATATAAACACTTCCAGAAACCATTTTCTAAAAGGGCGTCCTCCTGCAGAAAGGTTTAAACAAAACTTAAACAAGATTTCAAACATAGATTTACAATAGTTTCATGACAAAACGACGCCTTAAAATGTTTCAGGAGTTGCTGTGGGTTTTCGACTGGGAACATGGTGTGTGTTATACATTAGCTGTTTAATGTGTTCAGTTGTTGAATCCAAAATTGCTTGGAACGTTTAAACGTTGGCAGCCATGAAAACAAACACTAGTTCACGTTCCCAGGGCCTAAAAGAAATCAAAACAAACTTAATAGAAGTCAGGCTTAATCATTTTTCTTCATACGACTAATAAAGTTGTGAAAAACCGAGCTTCAGTTTTACATTTAAGCGGTCATCTTCATAATTCCATCTGGGTTACAAATGTAATGCTGTGTTTCTTCTCCGTAGTTGTAAAATGAAAACTGAACTTTTATATATTCTGTGGTCTGTATCATGTGACCACAGTGGGCTTAATGAGAATCAGGCAGTGGGCCAAAAGGAAATTTAATCCTGTCTGTCTCTCCCTTTCCCTTTTGGGAATCTGTGTTAGAGTTGTATTTGTTTGGGGGTCAGAGTTTTCTCTGGAAGTTTATGGATGCGTGGAGATGTAGTGGGACAGAATGAAAGAGCAGAAAATTGGGTGACTATAAGTAGGTAAGATCAGAATTTGCTGACAGAAGGCTGGTCAGCATTTTGGCAGGTCTAATAGTTTTGGAAAGCTTTTGCAAGGCTGAGCTGATTTGGTTTGCTACTAAAACTGTGTTGGACCCTGAGTGTTTAGAAGCAGGTCATAACTATTTTATAGGTATTTCCTACTGAGGTAAAAGGCTTATATTTATCATATGTTGCTTTACGAAGGTTGTTCTTTGAAGGATTTGATTCTCCTGTGAACACAAACAGGGCCATGAGATACATCAGCACACTTAGGTGCCCCGTTGCCTAACAATGGTGTGAAAGGGCACCACACTCAAAGGGGGAGATGTAGGTTTGTGACTAACTTTACTCTCGCAAGGCCTGTTGTTAAGTAGCTAAATATACTTATATTCATTCTGCAGTGTCCAATATCTTTCTTGCTTTATGTGCAAACTGGGGATAATAAAATCTTTACTTTCTACCTGATAAGATTGTTTTGTTGTTTTAATTTTTATTGAAGTATAGTTGATTTACAATGTTGTGTTAGTTTCAGGTGTACAGCAAAGTGAATCAGTTATACATATACATATATCCACTCTTTATTTTTTGGATTCTTTTCCCGTATAGGCCATTACAGAGTATTGAGTAGAGTTCCCTGCGCTGTATAGCAGGTTCTTGTTATCTATTTAATATACAGTAGTGTGTGTGTGTCAGTCCCAGCCTCCCAATTTATCCCTCCCCCCTCCCTTTATCCCCTAGTAACCATAGGTTTGTTTTCTACATCCGTGACTCTCCTTCTGTTTTGACAATAAGTTCATTTGTACCCTTTTTTTTCCCCTACCCGATAAAAAATGAAAAGACATTAGTTAGTGGCTTGAAAGTAAAGTATGAAGGCCTAATCGTCGACATCAGTGTTACTTAGTGAGTGCCTACCTCATGCAGAGCAGAGCCTGCAGAAGAGAAGTTTCAGAAAAACATGCCAGGTATTGCTACTAATATAAACAAGATTGTAATCCTTAAGTAAGTCATTTGTTCCTGAGACTGGGAAGTTAGACAAAAGTGTAATAAACACATGGACTTTATCATTTTTTTTTTCCTTGCTGTTGGCTTTCACTGCTAGATTGACAGGTATTTGATCTTAATTCAAAGCATACGTATGCCTCGTGCACAAACCTGCACATGTACGCACATATGCACACTGGATTTCTAGTGACTGGTGGATCTGCTCACACTAAACACAATCTAGATGGGCATTGCTGATACAAGGAGTTAGAGTTCTATAAAAGACTGAGATCTACCAGGGGAAACGCATCACTCTAAGAAATTACGCAAACCTTCTGCTTCTGTTTTCCATTACTGCATAATGAACCACCCCAAACTTGGATAGCCTAAGACAATAAGCGTTTTATTGCTTATGATTCTGTGAGTGAGGAACTATGGTGGGGTCAGTGGGGACTGGCTCACTTCTGCTTCGCATAGAGTCAACTGGGCAGCTCAGCTGGGCTCGAGGATCCAAGATAGCCTTACTCACGTGTGTGGGATTTGCTGCTGGCTCTTGGCTGGGGCCCTTCAGTCTCCTCCATACTGATTCTGTCTCCACATGGTTTCTCATGCTCGGGACTCTCTCTTCATGCGGCCTGTCCTGCAGGAGGAGACAGGACTTCTTCACGTGATGGCTAGCTTCTAAGGGGCAAAAGAGAAGCTGCAAGATCTCTTAAGGCCTAGGCCCAGAACCCACAGCAGCCGTGACCTTCCTCCTGACTTCTTGCTGTATGAGAAAAATAAACTCCTGAATGTTTGAACTATTCTGATGGGGTATTCTTTTCTGTGGTTGAGTAATTCCTTTTGGCTACAGTGCTAAATGCTGGCTTATCTGGGCATTGAGCCTTCCACCCTTTCCTCCTTTGTTGTTAGCGTCAAACACAAAAGCTTTCCTGAGGCAGCCAGGAATATCACTGTCTGGATTACTGTTTCAAATAAGAAGAGGAGGCATTTCACCATTTTGTTTGCTTTGTTTTGAGTTAATTCCTTGTTGATAAGAAAATTTAATTAAACAACATCTCTGTTGCCCTGAGAATCACAATTCTTCTAGGCGAATTTGGTAAGAAGGGACTGCCCTGTGAATTTCAAAAAGGATACTGCAGAGAAAGAAACAGTATAGAATTAAGTGGTGACAACAGGCATTAATATTCCTGACAGTCTTCAAAAGAACCTTAAAGAAAATGGAACCGGTCAAAGCTAATGGATTATTTTCATAAATCTTTACCTCAATAAATAGTTGTAGAGAATTACTCCGGCATCAGTGTGATCATAAGATTCTAATCGCACAGTCTTCCTCAAATGTCAGAGCTGAGAACAGGAATAAACCATACCTTCTTGCTTGGACACTTGTTAGTTAAATCACATCTTAGTTGGACTGCCTGAAATCTGATAGAGCACAAAGTAGCAGATGTGTGTATGGAAAATCAAAAGACAGAAATTAGCTACTTCACTGTAGTTTGGTCTCACTAACCCTCTTTCCAAGCTTCTGAACTTTGAAAGCGATGCTAATTAGTTATAAGAAAATTGATTCAAGGACATGAGAACTTAAAAAACAACACAGTAAGAACAACAGATCACATGAAAATGTTTGGTCAGTATCTCCGGCTTCATGACAAAAAGGGTCCTTCGTCTGGCTTACTGGGTCTGGAAGGAATCAGCTTAAGAGAAACCATAGAGCAAGGCACAGGGGCTAAGGAAGCCCAATGCCCCGAAAAAAGACAGTCCAGGGAAGTACTCCAACCTTGAGTGTTAGGCTCTCTTCCTTTTCTCCCTCCCTCCCTCCGTCTTTTCGTCCTCCCCTTGTACTTCTGGGGGTTTTCCCCAGGTGAACATAAGGATGTGTCCAAGTTGTCTGGTCTCGTTTAGATTGGTCCATGGGTTTCCATCCAGGAAGCTCTCTTTATTCCAGGGCTATGTAATAAGCTTACATCCAAGATCATCTACTCAGAGAGGAACTGGAAAACTGCTTAGAGAAGACAAAGCCAATGTTGTGAACATTGCTAAAGTGGGTTTTTCTGCTGACTGGTCATGCTTTCCCTTCACAGGCACAGATGGGTGTACAATGCTCTTTTTCTTTTTTTAAGCCTTCGGTACTGGTTTCTCCTCATCTTCATGACTATTCAGATGTTTTGGTGTTCTAGGGCTTGGTATAGAGCCCTCTTGCCTTGACCATTTCCTTGGGTGAATGTTGTTAGGTCTATGGCTTTAAATATCTATCTCAATGCTAATATCTTTCAAATTTGTATCTTCAAACCAGACTTCCCTGATAACTCCAGGATCCTGGATCTGAGTGCCACTTGACATCTTTTAAATGTTAATAGGCATCTTAAACTTAACATATTAAAAAAATCACTTGAGGGAGTTCCCTGGTGGTGCAGTGGTTAAGAATCCGCCTGCCAACGCAGGGGACACTGGTTCGAGCCCTGGTCCGGGAAGTTCCCACATGCTGTGGAGCAACTAAGCCCGTGCATCACAACTACTGAACCTGCGCTCTAGAGCCCGCGAGCCACAACTACTGAGCCCGTGTGCCACAACTACTGAAGCCTGCACACCTAGAGCCCATGCTCCACAACAAGAGAAGCCACTGCAATGACAAGCTTGCGCACCACGATGAAGAGTAGCACCCCACTCGCTGCAACTAGAGGAAGCCTGTGCATAGCGACGAAGACCCAACACAGCCATAAATAAAGAAATTAAAAAAAATTTTTAAAAGCACTTGATAAACAACCACATCAACACACACACACACACACACATGCCCCTTCTTCTTCCAGGCCATCCTCTGTTTGTAAAGGTTCCCTCCAACCCTCATGCACTCAGTTGTTCAAACCAAATATCTAGGAGTTATTTCTTATTTTTCTCTTTTCCTCACCCCCAGATTGCTTCTGTCAGTGTTCCAGGCAATTCTATTTCTAAAATATATTTGGAATCTATTTTCTTCTCCACAATTTTTACTACTAACACCTTAGTCTAAGTCTCGAAACTATCATTTCACGTGAATTATGCCACTTGCTTAATATCTGTTTTCCTTACTTCTTCTCTTGCTGTCTATTGTCAGCTCCCCATACAGGAGTCAAAGTGGTCTCTTTAAGAAGAAAGATCTGATCATGGCACTCCTCTGCATAAAATCATCCAATACCTTCTTAGCACACATAGAATAAAATAAAATCTTATTGCTTAAAACTCACATAATCTGGCCCCACCTAGCTCGCCCACCTCATCCTGCACCTCCCTCTCGCCCTCTCCTTGTACTTCCATCCGGTATCCTTTCCCCTGTACCTCAAGCACATCAAGTATGTTCCTGCCTTAGATCATTCACATCTGCCATCCCCTTTGTGTGGAATACTTTCCCTCCAAATCCCTTTATGGATGGACTCTTCTTGTGATTTGGTTGTCATTTCAGATGCCAACTCCTCAGACGGTCCTTTTCCAACCACCTTCTTTCATTTTCTTCAGAGCACTTCCCACTGTCTGAGATTGGTTATGGAATATCACTCCTAGTAGAATGTAAGCTCTTTTAGAATGGGGACCTCATCTGTTTACTTCTCCACTGAATCTCCAACACCTAGAATATTGTCTGGTACGTACTGTTCCCTCAGTAAATATCTGCTGAGTATAAGCTTTCCAACAGAGCACCTAGAAGATGTTTGATGCATATTTGTTAGATAAATAAATACTGTGTACAAGTGATGCGTGACACTTGCCTATGCTGTTCTCTGAAAGAATTATTTTCCATACCCCCCAACCTCACCCCACTGTGTTTGGCTGAGTCTGTCTGACTTTGGACTGTGGCCAGTATATACATATGGTCTATATACAGGTTCCAGAGCAAGGACTGAGTGGGGCATTTTGTTCAATCAAATATTTGCCTGAACATATCTCACTGGACCTTGGTAATTTACTTTAATGGAGAGTTCTAATAACAATCTATACTTCTCTCCAATATTTTACACTAGACATCAAATGCTCTTTCCTCATTTTCTTCTAGGTCTAGGATTCCTTGAGTCTCTGTCTCTTATATTTTGTTTTTGTTACCTAATGTAGAGGAGTTGCCAGCAGTATTCATGTAAACTCTCTCCCATACTCAGTGGAGTCAAAGGCTAAGAGGGTCTCTGACTTCACTTGTCTGCAAGATTTCTGCAGCCATAGAAAAGCATGTTATTTTTGTGGCTAAATTCTTTGCCATTTCTCTTCAACTGTGCAGAAAGCTTTCCTTACTTATTAATATTGGCCTTCAAGCATTTTGCCATTGCAAAAAGAAAGTTGTTTCATTTCTTTTTAAGTTCCTGGCCATAAGCCATTGTGATTCCATTTTCTAAACATTCACATTTGGGAAATTTGATGCAAATTCAAGTTTGGAGTAGTAAGATGCCTCAAACCACATGCTATGGTTGAACTCAAAGTTTGGTCTGATATTATGTTTGTCTTTAAAGGATATTTTTAAAACCTGTAAATTAATTGGTTTATTCTGCACAGCATAGCAAAAAGTGAAAAACAAATATGTGAGAGATGAGAAAAATACCACAGATTCTTACTGCTTCTATAATTGACAATTTTAATTTGAAATTTAAAATCAAGAATTTATATCTTTTAAAAAATAGGAATGAGACAAATTCACAAACTTCATATATATATACATACACACATACATACATACACAGAGTGTATGTATGTATGTGTGTATTTATATTGTATATAAAATGTTAGAGTTTCCCCCCCCCCAATGCTGTAAGTCATTTGCCAGAAATCTTTGTGTTTTTAATTGAGCATTTTTTGATTTTTTCAGGTAAGACGACTGACACTAGAAATGGGTCCAAATTTTTATAGTATTATCTAGAAATGGTTCCTGTTATAGAGCATGTTTTGTTTGGGGTTATTGTGCTTTCCTCTAAAGTAGTATAAAATATTGGAGAGCAGAACAGGTTGTTATTAGAACCCATGCTATCACGGGAAGCGCATAGAATAGGGGATCTAATTGTTCTGGGTTCTAATACTATCCTTACTACTAACTAATCATATATGTTTATAGATAAGCTACAGTCTTCTGGGTCTCAGAATTTCCCAGCTTGTTCTTTAGAAAAAATCTTCTGAAAGATATTAATATGCATTTTATTAAGAAAGGTTTCTATAAACAAAAAGTCATGGAAACGCTGAATAATATCCCTGGTGTAGTCTTGGAAATTCACTAGGAATATTTCCATATTAAAGGTTCTGAGAAGTATAGTAAGAAAAATAAAACATTTAAAAAAACTCAGCATTTCCCACATATTTTTGCTCACAGAACTTTCATTTCTTTCCTTTCTTTTCAAATCATTCAACATGTTTCTCAGAACACCTACCAAATCTTATAAATTCAGTGCTCTGCAATAATCCAGCTTAGGTAATGTCATACTACAAGACTCCTAAGGGTTCTTTGAAACCCTAAGAGTTGATGATTCCTTATATCAAAATTATAAAAATAACATCTCAGAATAAAACAAGAGACTGAACTTTCAGAATTTCCCCAAATCTATTCTCATAATGTAATATAATCAGCCAATAAAACAGAACTTTCTCTTATCACCCATCGCAACCAAAAATCTAAAGACCTAGAACTCACATCAATTTAAGGGTTTTTAAAAAATTCTGATTATACGGTACAGAAAAACATGCAAAAAGGTAGTAATGACAAGTTTGAGAATATGTTAACTATTTTTCCTGGTTTTATGGTGTGATTTCCTCCTTTGGTACTCCAAATAATGTACTTGTTATGATGTTGCCTTGAGAAGCAAGAAGAGAAGAGAAGAATAATCACCCCGAATCAAATGTCAGCAAAAGTTTCATGGGAGAAAAAGGGTCTTTCAGTCTGCTTTTTTTCATATTGTGGTAAAATTGCTGTGGGTCCATTTGAACTGACAATGCCTGATAGACTCAATCATTTGTGATACCATAGCGTTTACCCTCTTGGACTAGTTCCCTTAAATAAGAAATTAGTGCGCCATCTCTGTGTTTCCAGTGCTGGACCAGGCACTAGCAATGTCAATGTCAGTAAGACATAGTCCCTGCACCCTGTGATAAATATTATGATAAATGTGCAGGATGTTACAAGGGCCCAAACTCAGTATGAGTATGCACAGACTGGGAAGAGAAAATAGAAGAGAAATATAATAAAACAAGAAAACCAAAGTAAACCAAGAAAAAACCCTGAAGTAGAAACTGAGGAAAATTGTTGGCACGGGAAGACAGTGGGCCCCAAAGATATGGGACATGGTTGCTATAGAAAGAAGAGCCAGAAAAGCAATATCAGGAGTTAATGGATCCAGTTTTAAGAACCTGTATCAGACAATCCTGGACTTTTAAGAGATAAGGCGTCCTTGAAGCTTATCAACCAGTCTTTGTACAGATAAGTACACTGAAGTTCAAGGTCACAAAGCTGATTTGTGGCAGAAACAAACCCAGAATCTAGGACTTCTGACCTTGAGCAAATCTTTTTCCATTGTGAAATTATTTGGGGATCCTGTGACTTGTTTTTTTTTAAAACTATCATACATAATTTGAAGTGAGTAGACCATTGTTTGTAGCTATAAAATGGGTTTCAGTGATGCTTACTCTAATGAGATTTGAGTTATAATCCATTAAATAGCAATTTAAAGAATGTCCATATTAGAGGAAGCAGAGTTCCACTTGCATACAGAGAAAATGGCAAGTAATTCAAAACACATGAAGAAGGAAAAACTGACCTGGTCTCTGATGACATATGGAGGCGGTGGGTAGAAAGGAAGGAAGACATCAAAACTAATTCGATATTTCATTTACAAGTGACTGGAAGAATGTTGATGCCATTGCCAGCTGCAAGTGGCCTGTGGGGGTAGGGAAGCGATGCTGGTGTCTGCAAGAGCTAGGATGTGTCCGTAGATTAGAGAAGGAAAACCGAATGAGAGGGATCCTCTGAAGGGAGAATTGATGCCCCTGACTATACACTGTGCATAATGAATGAGGCGAGACAAATTTAAAGATCGCAATAATGAGGGAAGGGCATTTGGCTTGTTACAGGGATGGAGGTCACGGAAGACCTTTGGAACAAACCTTGAACTTTGTTATGTTTACAGAGTGCTATAAATAATCATAAAATGTCTAGAAGGAATATGGAAAGCAAGTTTTTTTTCTGCCTCTAAAAAAAAAATGACCTCTGAGGCTTTTAACAATGGATAATATAGGGTTTATGGTCTTGTCATGTTTTTAATGATTTTCCATGGTGAAATGAATATCTAATGATCATTTTGCTAGTAAATCATTCCACATGCATAACTCTGGCCCCTCTTTTCTGTTTGGTCCATTTTCTTTAATATATATTGAGAGCAGATCACCAATAAACCCCATTTCTCTCCCTAAAGGCAATTGGGAGATAACCTCCTTTTAGCCTTCTCTTCTCAAATCTGAATTGTACAGTTCCATGAAGATTTCTTCATGGACATTATGTACCAACTACAGTGGTATTATTTTTCTGGTTCAGCTTCAATTCCTATCATATTTTAATTGAAGAGTCAATAACCAGTTGTAGTTCTCTTGTTTAAAAAAAGGCACTATTCAAATAATGGACACGTAGGCTGTACTTCCTACAAGTTCTGGCCTTACTTACGTAGTTAGAAAGAACCCTTTTGAACATCTTAAAGGAGTCCTCTCTACTTATTTTAGGTCAGTTCGATATTCAACATATAAAGCCTCCCATGAATCCCCCCAGAATAGAGAGAAATACTTCTTCCTTCCTTTGCCAGACACAGGCAGTTGCTTTGGAGAATATGTAAATAACTCTTTGAAACACATTTTCAAACTCTCCCCCTCCCCCCAGCACTGTTACTTTCTTTTGGATTTAAAGACTAACTCCAGCACCACAATTTCTTGGGACGAAGAAACACATTTCCCAGGTAGAAGATTCCCCGCAGTGGACAAAGCCCACAACTTAACATTATTTTTTTGAATCCACAGTAAAGAAATTGATCCATGGATAGTTTTAATAGGTATCTGAGAAAATAAAAACAGTGTGTCAAATTTCTGTCACTGGCAATATCCATCTCTTTTCTTCTGTATGTTGGCCATTTCCGGGGGAAGCTCTCATTGTGGAGACATTACAGATATTTGTAAGGGAAATGAGGGGGCGAAAGTTATTTTATTTATAGGCAATTCACATTCTTCCTGCAAAGAATTCTAACATCACGTGAAAAAGCTAAAATACCAGCAGTCTCACTTCGAATCCAGCATATCCTTGCAAGTCACTGTATCTAAAATTCTCATGTCCTCTCCACCGCTCCCCCCCCCGCGCCCCCCCACCCAAATGCTTCCTTCATTTCTTCCAATACATTCTGGTAAGCTTAGCTCTTTTCTGTCTATGAAAAAGTAAGGTATGTACTTGTTTCCTGTACTCTTAGTAACTTGCACTTTGCCCTTATTTAAAGTGTGCAAATATTTTGTTTGTGAACAAAATAAATAATGTAACTCTTTATTTGCTGATTCTATTCTATTAAAAAGGTACTATGTGATATGCCTATTTATTGTGGCTTGTTTCTAAAACAGCAGAATAAGCTATAAATACTGGTGTAAAACAATGGGATGGAGAGACAGTTAATTGACTGTGACTATCTGAGGGAGCTAGATTGATTACTATTTATGGAGTTGATGAACTTTATTATACTGCTGGTATCATGTAGAAGAGAGTCCTCTTAGTCTGGGCTATTAATTTGATTGTTTATAGTGGTTTTTATTAAAGTGTGTTCAGAGGACCAGCCTCAGCAGAATCACCTAGACTTTTGAAAATGACAGTTTCCTATGTTCCACCTGGGTCTGATTATATCAGGGTTTCTGAAGGAGGGCCCTCAGAATCTGCATTTTTTCTTCCAGTTTTATTGTGATATAATTAACAGACAGCACTGTGTAAGTTCAAGGTGTACAGCAATGATTTGACTTATATACATCATGAAATGATTATCACAGTAAGTTTAATGAACGTCTATCATCTCATATAGATACAAAATTAAAGAAATATATAATTTTTTGTGATGAGAATTCAAGATTTACTCTTATCAACTTTCATAGCACTGAGAATTTATCATGTACCTTACATCTCTAGTACTTATATCTCTTATAACTGAAACTTTGTACCTTCTGACTACCTTCATCCAATTCCTGCCCCCCCCATTCCACCTTTGGTAACCACAAATCTGATCTCCTTTTGTATGATTTTGTTTGTTTTTGAAGTATAATTGGCCTACAAGACTATTTTAGCTCCTGTTACACAACATTGTGATCTGGTATTTCTGTACATTTCAAAGGGATCACGAGGATAAGTCTAGTTATAGGTCAACATACAAAGATGTTACATAATTATTGACTATATTCCCTATGCTGTACATTTCATGACCGTGACTCATTTATTTTGCAGCAGGAAGTTTGTACCTCTTAATCTCCCTCACCCATTTCTTTCCTCCATCCCCATCCCCTTTGGCAATCACCTGTTTGTTCTTATATCTATAATTCTGTTTCCATTTTGTTATGTTTGTTCATTTGTTTTTCAGATTCCACATATAGGTGAAATCATACAGCATTTGTCTTTCTCTGTCTGACTTATTTCACTTAGCACAATACCCTCTAGGTCTATCTTTGTTGTCACAAATGGCAAGATTTCATCTTTTATGGCTGTGCAATATTCCTTTATATATATTATATATATATATATATAATATATAGATGCCATATCTTCTTTATCCATTCATCTATCGATGGACACTTAGGTTACTTTCATATCTAAGCTATTATAAATCATGCTGCAATGAATATAGGGGTGCATATATCTTTTCTAATTAGTGTTTTCATTTTCTTTGGATAAATACCCAGGAGTGGAATTGCTGGATCATATGATAGTTCTATTTTTAATTTTCTGAGGAATCTCCATACTGTTTTCCATAGTGACTGCACCAATTTACATTCCCACCAACAGTGTATGAGGCTTCCCTTTACTCCTCATCCTCACCAACACTTGTTATTTGTGGTCTTTTTGATAATAGCCATTCTAACAGGTGTAAGGTGATATCTCATTGTAATTTTGATTAAGATTTCCCTGATGATTATTGATGCTGACCATCTTTTCTGCGCCTGTTGGGCGTACAAATGTCTTCTTTGGAAAAATGTTCAGATTCTCTGCTCATTTTTTAATCAAGTTGTTGTTGTTTTAATGTTGAATTATATGTGTTCTTTGTACATTTTAGTTATTAACCCCTTGTCAGATATCTCATTTTCAAATATATTCTCTCATTCAGTAAGTGGCCTTTCGTTTTGTTGATGGTTTCCTTTGCTGTGCAAAAGCTTTTTAGTTTGATATGGTCCCTTTTGTTTATTTTTCCTTTTGTTTCCCTTGCCTGAGGAGACATATCCCCCCCCCCAAATATTGCTAAGACTGATGTCAAAGTGCATGCTTCCTATGTTTTCTTGTAAAAGTTATAGTTTCAGGTCATACATTTAATTCTTTAATCCATTTTGAATTTATTTTTGTGCATGGTGTGAGAGAGCAATCCAGTTTGATTCTTTTGCATGTAACTGTCCCAGTATTGAAGAGGCTGTCTTTTCCCATTGTATATTCTTGCCTCCTTTGTTATTAATTGCCCATATAAGTGTGGGTTTTATTCTGTGATCTCTGTTCTGTTCCATATATCTGTGAGTCTGTTTTTGTGCCAGTACCATAATGTTTTGATTACTCTAGCTTTGTATTATAGTCTGAAGTCCAGGAGAATGATTCCTCCAGCTTTGTTCTTCCTTCTCAAGATTGTTTTGGCTATTTGGGGTTTTGTGTGTTTCTATACAAATTTTAAAATTATTTGTTCTAGTTTTGTGAAAAATACCCTTGGTATTTTGATAGGGATTACATTGAATCTGTAGATTGCCTTGGGTAGTATGGTCATTTTAACAATATTAGTTTTTCCAACCCATGAACACAATATATTTTCCCATCTGTTTGTATTGTCTTTAAATAGGCGTTCTGGTTATTCTTCTCACATTAAAATGCCTGAGAATCACTGGTTTATAACATGCTAATAAAAGAAGATTGATATTCTAACCCAGATCACCTTGTTGAACTTTAGAATCTGTTTATAGAACTGGTGGTTAGTACTTTCGTTTGAATGTTCTACAGGCATTTCATATTCATTCCACACTTCACCCACTGTGTCTTTCTTTCCCCACAAGCGGCACAACAAGGGGGAACAGTGGGAGTGGTCTGCCACACATGCAGGCAAGGAGTCTTTTTTGTTTTTGTTACTGTTTGTAGATAATGGAAAACAATAATGGAAAACTGCTTTAATTATCATGATTAAGCAGTGTTAATAATAATATTCTTCCCATCAATCTCCTTGGCACATTGTTGGCCCACATATACTTTGAACATGTTTTTGTTATCTTCATACATGCCACTTTATATTATAATTGTCTGTTTAGGGACTTCCCTGGTGGTCCAGTGTCTGAGACTTCGCACTCCCAATGCAGGGGGCCCAGGTTCTATCCCTGGTCAGGGAACTAGATCCCACATGCTGCAACTAAGACTTCACATGCCGTGACTAAAGATCCCACGTGCCACAGCTAAAGAGCCTGCATGCTACAACTAAAGATCCCGCATGCCACAATTAAGATCCCATGTGCCACAACTAAAGATCCCACATGCCACAACTAAAAAAAAAAAAAAAAAAAGATCGTGCATGCTGCAGCTAAAGATCCCACACGTGGCAATGAAGATCCCATGTGCCACAACTAAGACCCAGCACAGAAAAATAAATTAATTAATTAAAAAAAAAGAAGTAGGGCTTCCCTGGTGGCACAGTGGTTGAGAGTCTGCCTGCCGATGCAGGGGACACGGGTTCATGCCCTGGTCCAGGAAGATCCCACATGCCGTGGAGCGGCCGGGCCCATAAGCCATGGCCACTGAGCCTGCGCATCCGGAGCCTGTGCTCCGCAACGGGAGAGGCCACAACAGTGAGAGGCCCACGTACCACAAAAAAAATAAAAATAAATTTTTTTTTTAAATTTAAAAAAGTAAAACTGCAACATTAAAAAAATAATTATCTGTTTACACATTTTTCCATCTCCCTAAATTCTGAGTCCTTTATATATTTTCTATCTCCCAGCAACCAGCAAAAAAGTCCCTAGGCATTATAGATGTAAATCTTGCATACTGGAATAAATGGATTATTACAACATTATATACAAGGCATGGATCGAACTGGAAGACTAGGTATGCATATCTGCATACTCATTTCCATAAAAATCTCTAGAAATTGTGAAAGAGATATCTCATAAATATAATAGTAAGTAAGGAAAACAAGATGTCATTAGTGGATTAGGTAATTTAAAGAATAATTGAACAAAGAACTCAAATAGGTGTGACTATTTGAATAAACTACTTCTCTGACACTGGCTGAAGAATACATTAAGTATATTATACACACACAGATACACACAGTCCCCCATCAACAGATGAACATGGAACATCAGATTCAAAATAAGAAAAGACACACACACACACACACACACACAAATTACTAATATTTAAGGAAAATTAACATCATTTTATAGAAGCACCAAACTCAATAGAAATGTTAACGACCAATGCAATGAAGGTAGTATAGAAAACATAAAAGATATATAACTAATACTTAAAAGAAATATAACTAATGTAAGACTCAGATGAAAGAATATTTAAATTTGTAAGAAAGAACAGTGTTTTATGAAAAAGGCACAATTAGAATCTAAACAATATCATCATGGGTATAAACAAAAACTCAATTGATGTATTCAGTAGCAGAACTGACATAGCATAAGAGTGAATTGTTGAAAAGAAATATTGAGCCACAGAATTATCCTGCATTTAGCTCAGAAGGTTTAAAGAATAAGAACTTTGGAAAAATAGCTAAAAGGCAGAGAAAATAGATCTAGAATTTACAGTATTTTTTCATAATATAGCAGAATAAAATCTATCCACATGGAAATAAAAAACCAATCCTCCTAATAACTGTTGGGTTAGAAAGGGTGCTATGTAATAATAGTTAATAGTATTATTCAAGGAAATTCTTTTCTTAGAAAGTAGGAAGTTATTGTGTTAGAAAATGAGAAATCTTGGAGGAAATGTTTTAATCATTCAACTCAATAACTTAGGGAGAAATAAGCCTAAAACTTGAGGAAACAATTGTTAAATGAAAATAGGAAATTAGTTAAATTTAAATAAAAATTTGATAAATAGAACTGAAAACTATTTTAAAAGATGAATAAAATATAGAAAACATGAACAAGTATGATACAAAGCAGAAGACACAAAAAGCAGTATTCAAGAAACAGAAAGGAGACACAATTATTTGTATAAAAAATATACAATAAAAATTATGTATATTTTTGCATAAAAAATTGAAAATCTGGATCCAATGGATAAATTATTAGGAAACTATTAAACAACAAATTTACTTCAACAATAAGCAGAATACCTGCATAAAACAACTATAGAATAAATTGAAAATGCAGCGATTATTCCTAAAACGGTAACAGACCTAGATGATTTTACTAAAATGCCTTCTGAATTCTTAAGAAATATATCATTTTCATGTTGCTAAACTTTTTCTGGAGCAGAGAAAGAATGGAGCTTTTTCTAATCCTTCTGCCGCACTAGCATAACTGATACATTATATGGACCAGAATTGTACATATCACCTAATTATAAGCCAGACTTACTTAAAAGGTTGAAGGAAACATTCTAAATATAATATTAGTAAGTTGAAACCAACAGTGTGTTAATTGAATGATATATTTTTATGTCAGGAATGCAAAGATGTTTGGACAGCATAAAAATTATGAGTAAAAAGTGGTTACTGTATTAACAAATCAAATGAGAAAAAAATTATTTGGCTGCTTCCACTGATGAAAAACATTTGGTGAATTTTAACTCTCAATCTTTACCTTTTTATCAAAATTTGAATATTTAATACTGATAACAATATTGTTATCTAATACAGAAGACATTTTGTCAAGTGTTGATTCATGTCCTTTTTAGCTTTTTTTTCTGACCCACAGTGTAACCCACAAGTATGTGTCACATTTATCTGTCATATATCTCTTTAATCTTCTTTAGCCTTAGATAATTCTAATTCCATCACTCTCTCCATATTTGTTGACAGTTCACTGTAAGAAAGAACATTCCTTTTTTTCACTTTCTTATATATAAATTTTGATATATTTCATTCAGTTAGAAATACTTCTTAATTTAAAACATTTCTTTAACCCCTGGATGTGCTCTTAACTTCCCCATATTAGGGCCTTTCTAGGTAGCTTGTCCTTTTGATTCTAGATTAATTCTGTTGTCGTCAAGGAATCTACTCTGTAAGTTTTCAATATTTGGGAATTTATAGAATCTTTTTTATGGCCAAGCATATGCTTCATGTGTACTTGAAAAGAACGAATATTCTTCAGTTCCTGGAAGTCTTGTTTCATAAATATCAGTTAGGTTAGGTGGCTGAGTGGCTGATAGTTTTGGTCAGATCTTTTATGTATCTTCTTTTTTTTTTTTTTCCATCTCATTTTATCAGCACTGAGAGAGAGATGCTAACATCTCCAACTGTAATTGTGACTTTTCTATTTTCTTTTCAATTTTTGCTTAATATATTACAAAATTCTCTTATTAAACACATGCTCAGTTATGATTATTATGTTTTTCTCGTGAATTTACTCTTTCAGTCAATGAAACATCACTCTGTATCTTTGGTGTTACTCTTTGTCTTAAAATCTACTTTATCTTATATTAACATTGCCACTTCAGCCTTTCAGTTTATTCTTCGCATGGTGTATCTTTTATCATCCATTTATTTTCAAGTTACCTTTTTTTTTTTTTAATATATAAAGTGTGTCTCTTGTAGGTAGAATATAGCTGGGTCATATTTATTTTATATATTCTGCCAAACTTTGCTTTTTAATTTGAGTGTTTAGACAGTTTATATTTAACATTATTGTTATAGGCAGATACTGGTGTATTATTTTGCTATTTATTTCCTTCTTGCCCCACTTGCTTTTTGATTTTTTTTGTTTATTTTGCCTTCTTTTTTCAGTGCTAAGAAATAAAATATGCATTCTTAACATCATAGTTAACTTACAGTTAATATTGTACCTCTTCTTCTAAAAGATAAGACCCTTATAACAACGTAGTCTCATTTTTCTTCTCCTCCGTTGTGTTATTGTCATCATACATTGTTTTAAAATATTAATAAAAGGAAATATGGCTTTTTTGTGTGTGTGTGGTATGCGGGCCTCTCACTGCTGTGACCTCTCCCGTTGCGGAGCACAGGCTCCGGATGCACAGGCTCAGCGGCCATGGCTCACGGGCCCAGCCGCTGCGCGGCATGTGGGATCCTCCCGGACCAGGGCATGAACCCACGTCCCCTGCATCGGCAGGTGGACTCCCAACCACTGCGCCACCAGGGACGCCCGGAAATATGGCTTTTTATATCTACCTATACATTTACTATTTTCAGATCTCTTGATTTCTTCCTGTAGACTCTAGTTTCCATCTGATACTGTGTTTCTTTAACCTAAAGAACTTCTCACAACATTTTTTTTTTTTTTTTTTGGCTGTATTGGGTCTTCGTTTCTGTGCGAGGGCTTTCTCCAGTTGTGGTGAGCGGGGGCCACGCTTCATTGCGGTGCGCGGGCCTCTCACTGTCACGGCCTCTCCCGTTGTGGAGCACAGGCTCCAGACGCGCAGGCTCAGTAGTTGTGGCTCACGGGCTTAGTTGCTCTGCAGAATGTGGGATCTTCCCGGACCAGGGCTTGAACCCGTGTCCCCTGCACTGGCAGGCAGATTCTTAACCACTGCGCTACCAGGGAAGCCCTCGTGACATTTTTTTGAATGGCAAATCTATTGATGATGAATTCTGTTAAGTTTCATTTACCTAAAAACACCTTTATTTTGCTTAAATTTTTAATTGATATTTTCACTGTATAAAAACTTATGGGTTGACACTTGGTTTTTTTTAGAGCAGCTTTACGTTCACAGCAAAACTGAATGAAAGGTACAGAGATTTCTGACATATCCCCTGCTTCGCATACATACAGCCTCCCCCACTATCAACACCCTGCAGTTGAGTGGTACTTTTGTTATAACTGATGAACCTACGTTGCCACATCATTATCATCCACAGTCCATAGTTTACACTAGGGTTCACTCTTGCTATTTTATATTCTATGGTTTTGACAAATGTATAATGACATGTATCCACCATTGTGTTATCATACACAACAGTTCCACTGCCCTAAAAGTCCTCTGCTCTCTGCCTATTCATCTCCTCATACTCCAACACCTAGTAAACACTGATCCTTTTACTGTCTCCATAGTTTTGTCTTTTATAGACTGTCATGTAGTTGGAATCATACAGTTGTCATTTTCTTTGTATTTACTCTACCTTGGTATGTCTGAGATTCTTAAATCTCTTTGCTTATATTTTTGGAACAAAATTTGAACAGTTTGGGGGAATTATTTCTTCCAATATTAATTTTTTTCCACATTTTCGCTCTTTTCTTCTTCAGGGGCTTTAATTATACATATATTACATTGCTTGTTATGTAACAGTTAACTGTTAGATCACTGAAGCTCTGTTTATTTTATTTATTTTTTTATCATTTCTTTAGATTGAATAATTTTTTATTGGTTTATCTTTAAGTTCACTGACCCATTCTTCTGTTGTTTCCAAAGTGTTACTCTGACTCAACAAGTTTTTCCTTTTAGTATTACATGTTTTGGCTCCAGATTTCATTTGGCTCTTTTTAACTTTTCCTAATTCTCTGCTGATATTCTCCATCAGTTCATTCATTAAAAGTTTTTTAGGGACTTCCCTGGTGGTGCAGCAGATAAGAATCCACCTGCCAATGCAGGGGACATGGGTTTGATCCCTGGTCCAGGAAGATCGCACATGCCGCAGAGCAACTAAGCCTGTGCACCACATCTACTGAGCCTGCGCTCTAGAGCCCGTGAGCCACAACTACTACACCCGCACCACAACTACTACGCCCGCACCACAACTACTGAAGCCTGCATGCCTAGAGGCCGTGCTCTGCAACAAGAGAAACCACCACAAGGAGAAGCCTGTGCACCACAGCGAAGAGTAGACCCCACTCGCCACAACTAGAGAAAGCCCACATGCAGCAACAAAGACCCAATGCAGCCAAAAATAAGAATAAAATTAAATCTTTTTTAAAAAAATTATGGCTTCCCTGGTGGTGCAGTGGTTAAGAATCCGCCTGCCAATGCAGGGGACACAGGTTTGATCCCTGGTCTGGGAAGATCCCATATGCTGTGGAGCAACTAAGCCCATGTGCCACAGCTACTGAACCTGTGCTCTAGAGCCTGCAAACCACAACTACTGAAGCCCACATGCCTAGAGCCCATGCTCCACAACAAGAGCAGCCACCGCAATGAGAAGCCTGTGCACCGCAACAAAGAGTAGCCCCCACTCACCGCAACTAGAGACAAGCCGCATGCAGCAATGAAGACCCAATGCAGCCAAACAATAAATTAATTAAATAAATAAATTTAAAAAAATTTTTTTAAGTTTTTAAATTTCTTAAACATATTTATAATAATTTCCTTCAATTCTTTTTCTGTTATGCAATTGGTGGTCATCGTG
The DNA here is from genome assembly GCF_951394435.1 of Stenella coeruleoalba. Taxonomy (NCBI): domain Eukaryota; kingdom Metazoa; phylum Chordata; class Mammalia; order Artiodactyla; family Delphinidae; genus Stenella; species Stenella coeruleoalba. The sequence continues at coordinate 82,710,714 of NC_137153.1, forward strand.
ATGTTGTTAAAAAAAAGGGTAATCTATATTTACCCTAGAATTGATGTTAAAACTATTAAAAACCAGTAAGAAAAATCTAGAGTTGGATATGTAATCAACATGTAATAATCAATACATTCATGTATAAATATACTCAAAGTGCTCAAAACTTGTTTTAAATTGCAAAATTTTATCAACACAAATTTATATAATTTAATAAGATGCCTCACTAATGTAAAGATGTATGTTCTCCCCAAATTAATCAAATTCAAGGTAATTCTAATTAAGACCAGATATGATATTTTGTGTGTAAAATATTCTGACTCCTAAGTTCATTTGGAAGAAAAATGCATCATCATAAATCTAGAAATGATTAAGAGTAAGAATAGATAGCAGATATCATAATACACTAAAAAAGCTATAGTCATTATACAATATGAATATTGGTTTTAACATTTTCCCTGTTAGTACCTTATTCTAAACTATCATCGTATTTTACCTCTGTTAGTGTATTACCTTGTAAACTGGTATTTCTGCTTCTACTATTTTCCCCTGTCATTTATCCTTAGCACAACTGCTAGAATAACCTTGTTAAACTATATGATGTCATGTCTATGGACAGAACTGCCAGTGGCCTCCTGTCTCACCCAAAATAAAAGCTAAAATCGATATGGTTACTACAGAGCCTTATAAGATCTGGCTCTTACTTGTTGCTCTTTTTTTCATCTCCTATTGTCTCTCCTGACTACATGGCCTCCTTGGTGCTCAACACATACACTGAGCATGCCTTGGGAAGAAGCAGCTATATAACTAGCAGAGGAACCTGAGTCACCCATGGCAGGTGGCAGGGCCTCTGCTGGCTGAGTGTAGCTGTGTGTGCATCAAGGAGAAGGGTCGGCTGGCTGCACTTTCTATGTCATGAAGCTGAGGCTTGGTGAGTTGGCGCTGTCCATGGTGGAGCTGGTCCGGGAAGGTTGGTTGTCATGGTGCCATGTCTGGAGCTGACTCCTCTCTTCTAGTCACTGCTACGAGTAGCTTCTTCTAGCGGATTTGAACTGTTCTAGTTGCAGCTGTGATCAGAGAGAAGGCCACTGGTACCATGTTTCTCAATACACAAAACTTACAGAGTGGCTTTATTTTGAAGTTGTCATTCCTTTCCACTAGATATTTGTTGAGCTGTGGCAGTCCTCTCCTATCTCCTTAACTCTAAATCTTAGGGAGAACAAATTTGCTGCATGTAACTCTCTTCTCTGCTGGAAATACTCCTGACTTCCTTTGATAAATTTTTCCTTCATTTTCCCAAAGGCCTTCATTCCACAGTGAATACTTTTGTTTGTTAACCCAAATGAATGTTGCTTTTTCCCAGGCCGCGTCCTATTCTGTGTACCTCCCCTTTATCACATGGTACTACTTATGTAACACTCCAGTATGACTTTTCATTTCTATCTACACAAAAAGCCACTGGCAGTCATTTTCACTGGGGGAAAACCAGAAGATATAGTATAGGACCCCTGACTTCAGTATCATAAATGTGTTCTTTCTGAAGTGCAGATGTCTAATCTCAGATCATTTCAAGAGAGCATGGAGGATAGAAGAAGGAAGACTCTAGATATCTGATGTGAAGGCAAATACCATGGAAGAAATAGTCTGAGGAAGCAGTTTGCTGTGCCCACTTAACAAATTTTCTTTAATACTCATTTTAAGTATCAACAAGTAGAATGTCAAGTGAAAAGCAGGGCCTTTCATAATGTGGTGATGTTCCACTTTAATGGAAAAACTTGCACTCAGTATTTTGAAGTTTGTTTTATTTTACCTGGACAAATTTCAGAGCCCCTCTTTTCTTATTTTTAAAATACTCAGTCTAACTAGGAGGAGCTATTGATTGCAAAGTGTAAAATGATTCAGGTTCACTTTGCAGTGCTGCCATCAAGGTTATTTAGGAAACATTTAACGTTAGGAACCTATAGTTAAAATCTCTATCTGCACCAACCAATTTTTATTTTGTCTCTGTCTAGTCAATAATATTTTTAATTTCTTTAACTTGCTCTTCTAAGCCTGTGACTTATTTAGCTACTGTCACTGACAAGCACAGTGTAAATAATGACACAAATAAGCAAAGTGATTTAGGTGACGGTGTGTTGGCTTTGGCACAACAAACAGAAGAGCTGGTTGGTAGCCAGTTACCAGCAGAGTGGTTTTAGGTAAGAAACAGTGAGAATAAGTTGTGTTATGATCTAGTATTACAGCAATTTTCCCAAAATTAATTCTGTACTTTACATATGTAAATTTTGTAATATTTTCTACTATCTGTCTTGAGCTCATCAAATCTCTTTTATTTATTTATTTAATTAATTAATCATATTTTTGGCTCTATTGGGTCTTTGTTGCAGTGCGCGGGCTTCTCATTGCAGTGGCTTCTCTTGTTGCACAGCACGGGCTCTAGGCATGCGGGCTTCAGTAGTTGTGGCTGGCAGGCTCAGTCATTGTGGCTTGCGGGCTCTAGAGCACAGGCTCAGTGGTTATGGTGCACAGGCTTAGTTGCTCCATGGCATGTGGGATCTTCCCAGACCAGGGCTCGAACCTGTGTCCCCTGCATAGGCAGGCGGATTCTTAACCACTGCGCCACCAGGGAAGTCCTCAAATCTCTTTTTAATTGTGATCAATTTGCTTTTATAACCGTGTGTTGAGTTCCTAATTGTTGCTGTACTATTTTTTTTTCTTTAGCATCCACTCAATTCTTTTTCATACATTAAAATTTTCTTTTGAGGTTACCCACATTATTTTCTGTTTTCTGAAACACATGAGTTAGTTATTTTGAAGTATCTGTCAACATCTAGGTTTCCTTTGGGTTTATTTTAATTGTCTCTATCTTTGTCTCTGAGTCTTATTTCTTGGTATGCCTGGTAATTTTGATTAAATGCTAGACATTGTAATGAAAAATTATAGAGACTTTGAATAATGTAGTCTTCCTCCATAGAGGATTTATACTATCCTCTGGCATGTAGCAGAAAGTTGGATCAACTCAATCTTGTTTCAGAACATGCTGACCATCTTTGTAAGGATCATTCTACTTTTGGTTTTATTCCACTCATCCACCTTCAGTGGAGCGTCTAAGGCCTGTCCAACTTTCTCCAACTTTTGCTTCCTAGCACAAAGGGGTGACTAAAAATCTCTTATGATTTTCAACCATTTTAATCTTAGGCTTTGTAGCGTTTCACCTTCCTCAGATTAATCAACAAATGACTCAAGAAGAAAATAAGTTCCAAATGTCAGGCTTTTAATTCTCTGTTCCTCACTTCTCTGCTGGATTTTGTTTCCTCAATACCTGGCTTCCTTGACATCCTTAAACTCCAAGTTTTGTCTTCCCCTGACTTATGAGATTGCCTAAAGTACTTTCCACCACATATCAGCTACCCTTTGCCTTCCTATCCAGCCCATCTCCCCATACTTGGGCTCAGCAAATGTCCTAGGATATATCAGCAGGCAGAAATTTGAGTTATCTTCAATGATCTTTCCTTCTCTCTGCATTCTGGGCTCTTCAAACTTTCTGTCACAGTAGCACTCTAATGCCTACAAACAGATGTTTTGTATTCTATGGGGCTTTTAAAATTTTTCTTTAGAAACGCTGGTACGCTATAAACTATAGCATCAAGGAAAAAGTAGAAGTTCCTGGTCAACCTTTTTACATATGATTTATTATCAAAGATTGCTTTGTTAATATTGATTTCCATTTTGGTATTCTTTCAAATATGGTTGTTTCTAAATTTTATCTATTTAGTTTATTTGAAAAGAGGAAATCCTCTTAAGAAATCTGTACTTCCAAATGTGTCATAACTTCATAATTTTAGAATTTGCTTTTCTTGGATGAAATTCTCCATCTTTGATTTCAGGTGAAAGGACTATTTTGGAAGAAAAAATAAACTCTGTCAATTCTCTTGTTTTTCATGTGTTCCAGTGATTTATAGATATGATGAGTGTGTATGTATGCATACATATATAAAGCTGAGATATCAATACAGAATTAATTTTTTTCAAATAAAGATAACACAGAAACAGCTGCCCTTCTTCAAACAGAAGAAACAGTAAGCTTGAGGTTTTTGTTTTTTTTGTTTTTGTTTTTTTTTTTTTGCGGTACGCGGGCCTCTCACTGTTGTGGCCTCTCCCGTTGCAGAGCACAGGCTCCTGACGCGCAGGCTCAGCGGCCATGGCTCATGGGCCCAGCCGCTCCGCGGCACGTGGGATCCTCCTGGACCAGGGCACGAACCTGTGTCCCCTGCATTGGCAGGCAGACTCTCAACCACTGTGCCACCAGGGAAGCCCCCAATAAGCTTGATTTTAATTTTTAATTTATATTCATGTAATTTTATGCCTTTTCAATAATTGCTTATTGTCATTAAGTTCTCAGGTTTTATAGTTTAATAGTATATTCTCTGTAGTACATATATAACTTCTGTAGCTACTTATTTACATTCATAATACTTCTAATTAGGAAAGTGTTAGAAGGCTTTTTCAGTA